>NC_064619.1:224373198-225103198 GCF_023898315.1 Schistocerca nitens | reverse complement strand
CGCTGTCTTGTTTATTTACATTACATTGACACAACACAACACAACGCTAGGTCGTACTTCCATCACAATCTCCACAAAGCCAACTACGGTGGTTAAAGCGGAAACAATCTACACAGGCGAGGAATCATTACATCATAACATTTCGTCATTGCATTCCCTGAATTTGTCAGGATATTCCCCTGTTTTGCGTGCACTTGTTAAGTTTTTTTTTTTTCCCTACACACGCTTAAAAGTTCTTGAAATACCCCTTGACTTGTCATATTTTTGACCAGTTGTGCGAAACCATGTACAGCTACACTGGCTGTAATACAAAATTATGAAAAAACAGATAATCTGTTATTTTGGACTTACCACGCTTTTTCTCCTGTACTCTATATTTGCAGGGTCTTATCCCGAGCGTACATTAACTTGTGATCTTGCAGTGTTAACTACTAAAATATATTCCTAGAGAAATGTGTTCCTGAAATTTTTTCCGTCAGTGTATTTCGTAGCAGCTTTCGATCATCCTGCCAAAGAACAAAATAAATTGGAAAAATGTGATTCGATCCCCGCGCACGGAATTCGACAGCGATCGGAACGCAGCCCGCGCGCAGAATTTGATAGCAATTGCAACGCAGGCCTTTAACAGCACTTGCCCACTGCCCCTGTTTTCAAGGATTTCATTCCTAATGTATATCTGTAAGCGGTCGATATGATTAATTCTTCCATTTCTTGGAAAGTAGTAGCTTGCATGCCGATATCTGTGAGTGAAATTTCATTATTTTTAAGTGCTCTAACAATTCCAACAGGTCAAAAATAGTTCCTGCGTTATGGCGTTCCATATCGATTTTTTTTAGAAAACTGAAGCGTGTTGACGTTTTACCCTTCCACAGGAGTTACTGACGAGTGTTTCCGACTGTTAGGGCGTATCTCGTCGAAGTCGTCGCATGTTCTGGTCACTTCTTGTAAAATTTATAAGGTCTGAGTAAAATACTTCGCAGCTGCGCAGCATGTTAATGGAGCTTTCGAAGACTCCATATTTGTATGTCCGCCTTCCTGAACCAACCAGCTCTGTGAATAACTGATATTTTACAAACTCTGACCGGACTTTGGAAATAAAGCGCCTTCAGTCATTCTTTTCTTTTGGTTTAAGAAAGGTGGAAACCATTTTCACACGGTGGTGGTCTCATTACAGCCATAAAGAGGTGAGTTCCCTTGACTGTTTGTTTTTTTCCTCTCCACTTCATCTTCTTGCGGCCCGCTGTTGAAAACTGGAATTGGGGGGGGGGGGGGGGGGCGGAGTTATACAGACGTCTCACTGTAAAACGAAAGCAGATAGAGCTACTCTGCAAATTGCAATCGCTGCAAACGGTGCTATGTCGTCAGCTGTCAAATGCTGGGTGCTGAATGATTGTTTCTCTTCACATTTCCGGCAAGGACGGGAGATGAAATAAACCAGAGAATCGTTTGACATATTGGGGACAGTTATGTCCTTATTCAGGCCAACAACAAAATTAAAAAAAAAAGACGAAAAGAAAGTACTACAGATCGATGGAAGCTTCATTTTAGTGAAGCAAAAGTGTGTACTAGAATACCACACAGTAATAAGGCCAGAGCCTTACTGTAAAATGTATGGTCGAAAAATTAGAAATCTGAGAGAGATCTTGAGAAAAATCCTTAATGAGGTTAAATATAGTGTGACTTCAGAAGACAACCCTACCATGAACTCTATGCACGTGTGGAAAATATCACAGACATCATTCGTAGTAATTGGTATGATTTCTATGGCCATATTACTCGTATGAGTCCTACAAGTTTGAGTAATCGTATCTCCCATTACTTACTCAAGAAGGAAACCAGTGTGGCGTGGTTCCCTAAGATAGAAAAAGGCGTGCAAGAAGTAAGGATGACGCAATAGGATATCCAGGAACGTGTTTCGCACGATTAGAAACTCAAAAAGAACTCCATTGTTCGAAGGACTGTGAAAACTAAAAACGCGGACTTAAGCGAAGAAAGAAAGATTAGAGTTAAACATCCCTTCTACAGAGCGGTCATTAGAGATGGAGCCCAAGTTCAGATTACCAAAAGATTGGGAAGGAAATCGGCCGTGCCCTTTTCAAAGGAACCATCCCGGCATTTGTCTGGCGCAATTAAGGGAAAAGCTAAATTCGGCTGGCCGAACGGGGATCTGAACCTTCGTCCTTCCGAATGCGAGTCCAATGTGCTAACCGCTACACCACCAAGCTCTGTGACAAGCGAAGAAGGAACAGCGCAAAAAACGAATGCGCTAATGTTAGGTTAAATCTCTAGTACAAGGAAAACGAAAAGTACGATTGAAATAACGCGGTCCAAAGATGACAGGAAGAACGTACAGCTTCTTTGTAGAGAGTCGTGTACAAAGGACACGTAAAAGAAACTCCAACCCGTCCAGTTTGCGTATGACCTTGTGACTTCGTTGCTCTTCGTTCGAGCTCTAGTGAACACCTCTATACCCCTTTTCTCGCGCCGGCTTAAATGCCTCTGGAATGGAAATGCAACAAGTGCTAACTGGTCTCGTGTGTCGTAAACGACTGGATTTCCAATGCGCAACTCTGTATCCTCGTTACGACTCATGACTTGCTGAAAGGAAGCTGCGACCTGAGGCCGCCGCCGATGAATAGTGCGATAACAGCGCAAAAGGACACTGAGTTACGGGCTACGCACTAGACATAACTAATGCTAATATCTCTGCATAAACGTACGTAACGAATGCACGTCACCGCGAGGGTTCGCCTCGACCTCCTTTCTGCCCTAACTGTCCCGATTCACACACGAAACGAGCACACCACAGTGAAGTTTATTCTGCCACCTGCTAATGTGCTCCTGTTCACGGTGAGGGGGCTATTCTCATTCCACTGCTGCCTACTCTCGCTTGGTGTGTGTGTGTGTGTGTGTGTGTGTGTGTGTGTGTGTGGTGTGTACGCGCGCGCTCTCGTGCTTGCTTGCGCGACTGAATGGGCAATACCTTGTCTTTGGTTGGAACTGGGTCACATGTGAAATTTGCTCGTTCGTTGGTGTTATAGAAGTGTGATAGGACAGCTATTC
Source organism: Schistocerca nitens (assembly GCF_023898315.1). Classification (NCBI taxonomy): domain Eukaryota; kingdom Metazoa; phylum Arthropoda; class Insecta; order Orthoptera; family Acrididae; genus Schistocerca; species Schistocerca nitens. The sequence continues at coordinate 225,100,135 of NC_064619.1, read as the reverse complement.
TTTTCAATATACATAAATGATCTGGCGGACATTCTGGGCAGCAATTTGCGGTTGTTTGCTAATGATGCTGTGGTGTACGGGAAGATGCCAGTGTTGAGTGACTGCAGGAGGATACAAGATGAGTTAGACAACATTTCTAGTTGGTGTGATGAATAGCAGCTACCTATACATATAGAAAAATGTAAGTTAGTGCCGGCCGGAGTGGCCGTGCGGTTCTAGGCGCTACAGTCTGGAACCGAGCGACCGCTACGGTCGCAAGTTCGAATCCTGCCTCGGGCATGGATGTGTGTGATGTTCTTAGGTTAGTTATGTTCAATTAGTTCTAAGTTCTAGGCGACTGATGACCTCAGAAGTTAAGTCGCATAGTGCTCAGAGCCATTTGAACCATTTTGTTTTGTAAGTTAGTGCGGATGACAAGGAGAAACAAACCCGCTGTGTTCGGGTGCAGCTTTAGCAGTGTCCTCCTCCTTCACTCAGTCACGTCGTTAAAATATCTGGGCGCAACGTTGCAAACCGATACGAAATGGAACGAACAGGTGATGATTGTTGTACAGAAGGCAAATGGTCGACATAGATTTATTAGGAGAATTTTGGGAAAGGGCAGTTCATCTGCGAAGGAGACCACATGTAGGACGCTTGTGCGACCTATTCTTGAGTATTGATACATACCAGGTGGGATTGACGGAAGACATCGAAGCAATTCAGAGGCGGGCTGCTAGACTGGTTGCCGGTAGTTCGGAGGAACAGTATTGACAAAATTTAGAGAACTGGCATTTGAAGCGGAACGATTCTGCTGCCGACAACATACATTTAGCGTAAGGACCAGGAAAATAAGGTTAGTGAGATTCGGGCTAATACGGAGCATATAGACGTTCTTCCCTTGCTCTATTTGCGAATGGAACGGGAAAGGAAATAACCAGTAGTGGTAAAGGGTACCCTCTGCCGGTGCTTTACGGGGTAAGTCTGCAAATACATATAGATTCACGCAGAGTAGCACAGCCAATTGATAAACACGCGAAAGCGTGGGTAATTTGTTTGTAGGTTATCAATCACATATACACTGAAGCGCCAAAGAAATCGGTATAGGTATGCGTATTCAAATACAGAGATATGTTAACAGGCAGAATACATGGCTGCTGTCGGCAACCCCTATATAAGACAAGTGTCTGGCGCAGTTTTTAGGTCGCTTGTCCATTAGAACTACTGACAGCCTTGGGAGAGCCAGTCATGACAAAACTCTACCATCTGGTGAGCAAAATGTATGAGACAGGCGAAATACCCTCAGACTTGAAGAAGAATATAATTATTCCAATACCACAGAAAGCAGGTGCTGACAGATATGAAAATCTCCGAACTATCAGTTTAATAAGTCACAGCTGCAAAATACTAACGCGAATTCTTTACAGACGAATGGAAAAACTGGTAGAAGCTGACATCGGGGAAGATCAGTTTGGATTCCGTAGAAATATGGCAACACGTGAGGCAATACTGACCCTACGACTTATCTTAGAAGAAAGATTAACGAAAGGCAAACCTACATTCCTAGCATTTGTAGACTTAGAGAAAGCTTTTGACAATGTTGACTGGAATACTCTTTCAAATTCTGAAAGTTGCAGGTGTCAAATACAGGGAGCGAAAGGCTATTTACAATTTGTACAGAAACCAGATGGCAGTTATTAGAGTCGTGGGGTATGAAAGGGAGCAGTGGTTGGGAAGGGAGTGAGACAGGGTTGTAGCCTCTCCCCGATGTTATTCAATCTGTATATTGAGCAAGCAGTAAAGGAAACAAAAGAAACATTCGGAGTAGGTATTAAAATCCACGGAGAAGAAGTAAAAACTTTGAGGTTCGCCGATGACATTGTAATTCTGTCAGAGACAGCAAAGGACTTGGAAGAGCAGTTGAACGGAATGGACAGTATCTTGAAAGGAGGATATAAGATGAACATCAACAAAAGCAAAACGAGAATAATGGAATGTAGTCAAATTAAATCGGGTGATGCTGAGGGGATTAGATTAGGAAATGAGACACTTAAAGTAGTAAAGGAGTTTTGCTATTTAGGGAGTAAAATAACTGATGATGGTCGAAGTAGAGAGGATATAAAATGTAGACTGGCAATGGCAAGGAAATCGTTTCTGAAGAAGAGAAATTTGTTAACATCGAGTATAGATTTAAGTGTCAGGAAGTCGTTTCTGAAAGTATTTGTATGGAGTGTAGCCATGTATGGAAGTGAAACATGGACGATAAATAGTTTGGACAAGAAGAGAATAGAAGCTTTCGCAATGTGGTGCTACAGAAGAATGCTGAACATTAGATGGGTAGATCAAATAACTAATGAGGAGGTATTGAATAGGATTGGGGAGAAGAGGAGTTTGTGACACAACTTGAGTAGAAGAAGGGATCGGTTGGTAGGACACGTTCTGAAGCATCAAGGGATCACCAATTTAGTATTGGAGGGCAGCGTGGAGGGTAAAAATCGTAGAGGGAGACGAAGAGATGAATACACTAAACAGATTCAGAAGGATGTAGGTTGCAGTAGGTACTGGGAGATGAAGAAGCTTGCACAGGATAGAGTAGTATGGAGAGCTGCATCAAACCAGTCTCAGGAATGAAGACCACAACAACAACAACAACAACACATCTGCTGCTACAATGGCAGGTTATCAAGATTCAAGTGAGTTTGAACGTTGTGTTACAGGTCGCGTACGACCGATGGGACACAGGCCTCCGAGGTATCGACGAAGTGGGGATTTTCCCGTACCACCATTTCACGAGTGTACCGTGAATGTCAGGAATCCGGTAAAACATCAAATCTCTGACATCGCTGCGGCCGGAAAAAGATCTTGCAAGAACCGAACCAACGACGACTGTAGAGAGTCGTTCAACGTGACAGACATGCAACCCTTCCGCAAACTGCTGCAGATTTCAATGCTAGGTGATCAACGAGTATCAACTTCCGAACCATTCAACGAAACATCATCGACATGGGCTTTCGAAGCCGAACGCCCACACGTGTACTTCTGATGATCGCACGACACAAAGATTACGCCTTACTTGGACCCGTCAACACCGACATTGGACAGTTGATGATGACTGGAAACATGTTGCCTGGTCGGACGAGTCCTGTTTCAAATTGTATCGAGTGAATGGAAGTGTACGGGCATGGAGACAACCCATAGACCCTGCATGTCAGCAGGGGACTGTTCAAGCTGGTGGAGGCTCTGTAATGGTGGAGGATTTGCGCAGTTGGAGTTATATGGGACCCCTGATACGTCTAGATACAATTCTGACAGACGACGCGTACGTAAGCATCCTGTCTGATCACCTGCATCCATTCATTTCCATTCTGCATCCCGACGGACTTGGACAATTCCAGCAGAACAATGCGACACCCCACACTTCAAAAATTGCTACAGAGGAGTGGCTCCAGGAACACTCTTCCGAATTTAAACACTTCCGCTGGCCACCAAACTCCCCAGATATGAATATTATTGAGCATATGTCGCATGTCTTGCAACCTGCTGTGTAGAAGAGATCTCCATCCCCCCTTATTCTTACGGATTTATGGACAGCCCTGCATGATTCATGGTGTCAGTTCCCTCCAGCACTACTTCAGACATTAGTCGAGTCCATGACACGTCGTATTGCAACACTTCTGCGTGCTCGCGGGGACCCTACACGATAATGGTCTCTTCACTATATGAAAAAGAATAGAAAATTAGTATCCGTTAATACATACATATGCTAATTACAGCTATTTAAGTTTCCGAAAATGACTTCACGTTTCCGAAAACGACTTCACACATTATAAAACATAATTTTGGATTCAGTGTAAGTTTATAGAAACTTTATTTTGAAAGTTTTCAAATCATCTACCCTCAATTAGCCTTTGATGTAAGTAAATGATTCAGTTTCTATTTCATGTGGGTAATTTGAAGAACATACCTTTTGCGTAAAATTGTAGCCACAAGTACTCCATGCAACACTGGACTCGCATTCGGGAGGACGACGGTTCAATCCCGTCTCCGGCCATCCTGATTTAGGTTTTCCGTGATTTCCCTAAATCGTTTCAGGCAAATGCCGGGATGGTTCCTTTGAAAGGGCACGGCCGATTTCCTTCCCAATCCTTCCCTAACCCGAGCTTGCGCTCCGTCTCTAATGACCTCGTTGTCGACGGGACGTTAAACACTAACCACCACCACCACCACCACCACCACCACCACAAGTACTCCATGCAAGGAGTTTTGAAATTAATCATCACACAGACAACAAACATAAACTGCGGAGCTTGTTGAGCCAACAAAATAAAATAAATGACTCTCAGTACACTGCGTAACGCCTGAAAATGGTGGGCCTTAGTACGTTTACACACACACACACACACACACACACACACACACACACACACACACAGAGAGAGAGAGAGAGAGAGAGAGAGAGAGAGAGGCTTCCTTCATTCTCTCTATAGCCCCACGAGTATGACGAGTCTGAGAAGTGTGGCGTGCGATCGCTTCATACTCGTCGACTCGTTCTGTGTTACTGAAACGGGCACGTGTTTAAGGTTGGTCTTTACTTGTTGTATGTACGGGAGATGAGTACACGATCATGCTGCCGTTAAGTAGTACTGACAAGCCGAAATGATCGACTATTGGGATGACTTGGATTTTAACGAAGCTGTTTTTTGTGAAACTGTGGAGGGGTAAGACGAAAGTTAATTGATGTCGTGTACACGATTGCGAATGTATTCCATTAGAGGAGGAGTGACGTCTGGAATAAGGTACACGCTTTAGTCCACACTTAAGGTGAAAAATATAAAATTCGTGCAGTGCAAACAAAATTGTTGTATTCTTGTTTATTCCACCTCCACCACGAGAAAACTACGTGCTGGGTCAAACGAAAACTGGGTGCAGAGCAACGTAACTGTTATATCCCTGCGAGAAAAATAGATCCGTCTTTCTGTATTAACTTGGTCTTGAAAACTTGCGTTTATGGGCTGACAGCAAATTGTGTAGCCTTTCATACATGTCTGTAATTTGTTTTTATAACTTATCACCATTTAGAGATTGCACTCCATCCTCTTGCCATGTTTTCTGGTACTATCGTTACATAACGCCGTAACGCGTCGGAAGTGTGTGTATCTCAACGTAATTGTTGGACATTTTCTGAACAGATATTAGATATTAAAATAAATTTACAGCTGCCTTCGCAAAAAAATTTTCTCTGTAAATGTGGTAAACGGAACAATATTCACTGCTAACCTATCAGTCGTTACACTGGTATATAATTTGCTTCTGTTATTTAGGCAGGTCGGACATTTTGTGACATTTCATCTTGCAGTTGAGAATGGGTATAAATCCGAAATCATGGGTGTGTAAAATAATGATTAGTAATTTACAGTTTAATGGCATTAATTTCGTCCGCAGCTCGTGGTCGTGCGGTAGCGTTCTCGCTTCCCACGCCCGGGTTCCCGGGTTCGATTCCCGGCGGGGTCAGGGATTTTCTCTGCCTCGTGATGACTGGGTGTTGTGTGATGTCCTTAGGTTAGTTAGGTTTAAGTAGTTCTAAGTTCTAGGGGACTGATGACCATAGATGTTAAGTCCCATAGTGCTCAGAGCCATTTGAACAATTTTTTTGCGTAATTTTCATTCAAAACGGTTGCGTATCCAGCGGGAATGCTGCAAGTCCGCGGTTTTACTTGTGAACTCGTGTACTCGCTCTCCCTTCTGAGCGAGTTGAGCCCACTGGTACCCGACAGCAGGCTCGGCTGACGAATGGGCTGTGGCGGAGACTGAAGAGCCTGTGTACGACGATCGCACACAGACGGCGAGTTACGAGATGACGTCACACGACTTGCTGGCGAGTTTAAATCAGGAGTACGGAGCTCATGTCTGATCTCTAATGAGTGCCTCGTTGAGCTACCAACCGGTAATGATTCCGCTTCTATGTCAAGGAATGGCACTCAAGAAGCCTGAAAGGAGCTGTTTCGCATTCATTCCCTGTGCCTCGGGAGCTATGCGCAAAGAACGCCAGACCTGCAAAAGTGGCGTCTGAAGTAGCTATCTTAAGTAGCATATTGTCATGCGAGTGTAGATGCAAGCAAACGCCACTTTGCGTTACGCGACTGTGTGCCAGACCTGACTGTGTGCCAGACAGACCCATGCGCGGCGGATTAGGTGCAGTGGACAGCCCGAGTTAGGGCAGGCGGCTATCGCTGAAGTAACCTGTTTTCGCTTATATCGCTGCTTTTCGCCTCCGGCTTAACCTGACTGTTATATCCGCTCAAAATAACCAGTTTCTGTATAATCTGTTTTCGGTTTTTTATTGCCGTTACTTACAATAACAAAGGTTGACTCCAAATAAAAATTGAAAAGTTCTAATGAAGGTAAAGGAGAAGGAGATACGTGGTCGACTTGGGGTTGAGGCTGCGGCAGGAATCTGTCCCACTGCCTCTAGCAAAGATTGCGAAGGTGAAGACGACGGGCGTGCCGAAACCGAGAGCGAAAGATCACAAGTTGATGGCTTCCCTGCGTCATTGCCTTTGGATGGTATCAGTTTTTCACCCTGAAGCAATTATAAGATTAAGGATTCAGTTATTATCCCAAGTTTATGGTTCATCAGTAAAATTAAAGGTACATCAATCAGTGTTGCCTTCTCTTTGGATGTTTTCTCCTTATATGATGTCAAAAGTTCGTTGTGCCTCCGCCCGTTTTTCTCCTTTTAAAGCGAACTGAGCTCTGTACTTCATTGCTACCGCGCTCCGCAAATTAGCTCCACAAACGAGAGACGGTACTATTCTGTGAAACTGTATTTCTTGATGCCGGAAGACGACAGCGAGAAACTACTTTAAGGGCTTGGTGGAGGCAAGTCTTGCACACTGCCCATACACACGTACCGTCTAATAGGGCACGCCACACGGCAACAGGCCCAGAATTGTCTCAACGAGGTTGTACCGATTTTTATGTCATGTATTTGTGGCTAGTTTCTGTTATAAAATGAAGCTGATCGCTTTCCCCGATTCCTAAGCAATAAAAATCTTACAATTAAACATTACACATTTTTAAAGTTTTATTTAAAAACAGAAATTATAGTCTGCTGCTATGCCAAATCGAAACTAAAATACCCGTATCGGTTTTAACCGGTCGGTTTTTCTCATCGCTAGCCTGAGTGTGAGTGTGTGGTGTGTGTGTGTGGGTGGGTGGGTGGTGGGTGTGGGTGGGTGTGGGTGTGGGTGTGTGGGTGGGTGGGTGGTGGGTGGGTGGTGGGTGTGTGTGGGTGGGTGGGTGTGGGTGGGTGGAGAGGGGACCAGACAGCGAGATCATCGGCCCCGTCGGATTAGGGTAGAATTGTGTCCGTTCAAAGGAATCATCCCAGCATTTGCCTGAAACGATGTAGGTAATTCACGGGAAAACTGAATCAGGATGGCCGGACGCGGATTTGAACCGTCGTCCTCCCGAAAGCGCGTCCAGTGTGCTAACCACTGCGCCACCTCGCTCGATAACCGTGAGTGTGGGTTTTATGCGATTTCCCACGCTCGTTTAGACAAACCCTGGGCAGGTCCCCACTTTCCACCTCAGTAAATAAATACGATGCGCAAACGGGTAAAATACGATCACAGACGGACAATATTTTACACATTTAACAGATAGAGGCGCACACGACTCTACTTCCTTAGGCAACTAATACTGCAGCGACAGGAGTGTCATGAAGTAAGAATAAATTTCACCACTTGAGTCCAGTGAAGCGTGTACTAGACAGGTTAAACGCTTACGAAAAGAAGAAGAACAAGGTAGACACATTTCAGTTCATCTTTATCTTCGCTTCTCTCTCTCTCTCTCTTTCTCTTTCTCTTTCTTTCTCCATCCCCCCTTTAGCTCTCCCTCCTCCCCCCTACCCCCTCTCTCGTCCTTTTTGTTTTGCAACTAATACTCCGTATCGTGGCTGGTTGCCATGGAGGAAGAAAACAGTGCATTATTTCGCGTAATCATTCTTCTTAGATAGCGATCTAAAGGCGGGCAGCGTGGGGTTTCTGCCGACGGAAGTGAAGCACTGTCGGGATTGGCTACCTCTTGTTGGGTGACTGTCTGTCTAGGTCTGGCGAGCGGTGATGGAAAGCGCGGTGCACTCAGCCCTTGTGAGACTAACTGAGGAGTTGCTTGATTGAGAAGTAGCTGTGAGAGCGCACCACTTGCTGTTCCATATCCGCGTATCAGCATCGGCTGAAGATGACAGGGCGACGGCGGTCTGTCGGTACTCTTGGGCCTTCCGAGGTTTTTTCGGATCGATAGATAGATAGAGAGAGAGAGAGAGAGAGAGAGAGAGAGAGAGAGAGGGGGGGGGGGGGGAGGCTTTAAAGTCCCGAATACAACGAGGGCAAAGTCAGAATGGGGAAGGAACCATCCCGGCGTTTGGCTTCAGCGATATAGGAGACCGCGGAAAACAGATTTGTATGTCAGCTCACACGAATCCAACACATGAGTGGAAATCGAAAATTACACAGAAATGGAAGAACTTGGACTGTTCGGTATTGCGTAATTATTTGGGAAAATGACGGCCATCGTGTGCACGAAAAGCTTGTACTAAATTCAGGAGTGATTAATACTATCCAACAATCCTCTCTTGTACTTTCTAAGGTGGTGTGTGCATGGAAATGAAGAATACACTTCGTACACCGGTGTCACGGTGTAGATACTTAAACCATTCCAAGATGACCTGTTTCAGCAGTCTTACGCTGCCATCATCTGGTTTTACGGAACCTGTTACAAAACTGCCGTGTTAAATTACTTGAAGACAAAGCATAAAAAACACTCCCCACATATACATATATTGATAAAATCCTCGTACCATCCGTGCATATTTCCGGCGAACTGACTCTCCCACATTTGCCGCACGGCAGAAGACTGTTGAAATCGGTCGTCAGGGAACAATAAAACTGCTCTGTTATCGCCTCGTACAAAGTGTGTTCTTCATTTCCAACCATATCATCGCCCCACAACAGTTCTTGTATTCACTCTTGCAGGTCAGTGGCGCCAGATATGAATAAATCAAGTGAGTGGATTAAGGTCTAGCGATGTAGCTGGCCTGGAAAAATACGTGAAGCACTGGAGAAATGGTCGGATATAAATGTAACTTCGTACACGTTCATATCATCGGCGAGTGTGTGAATGATTAAGAGTTTCAATTCTCTGGGACAGGTAGGGGCCACCAGAGCGCATTAGTGTTGTTACCGTGCCTGGTATGGTACATAAGGGGCATGTACAGCGTTAGTTATTGATTAACCACTGTAAAGGACGCGGAGATACATCGTACACGTGCGAGACAGAATCATCAGCACCTGACAGTTACAAATGGGCCTTATCGTGGGTCTCCATTTGGCCGTCTGATCAAATCATGCAGTGTCCAAAAAAATGGTTCAAATGGCTCTGAGCACTATGGGACTTAACAGCTGAGGTCATCAGTCCCCTAGAACTTAGAACTACTTAAATCTAACTCACCTAAGGACATCACACACACCCATGCCCGAGGCAGGATTCGAACCTGCGACCGTAGCAGCAGCGCGGCTCCGGACTGGAGCGCCTAGAACCGCACGGCTACCGCGGCCGGCCATGCAGTGTCCAGATTTGTCGGGCATTCGGAAGTGACAATGACCCGATTTTGAACTGCGTGGGAACGTGAAAGCAGTCAATCTTGTCAAGGTTCCAGGCGATCACGGTTGATCATCACAAGTGAGGATCACCGTATTCTGCACATAGGACATTGTAAGTTCTAAACACCTGCGCCTGCCATCGGAGGATTGTTAATGGACTCCGTGCAAAATATTGTGTCATCTTGAACCATTGGTCAAAGACGTAACAGCAGCTGGACCAGGGATTTATCATCCAAAGCGTAGGCTGTCGTTAACACCGCAACACCAAAGGCTGCTTAAGAGTGGTGGCGCGACCAGGAAGAATGGACTGCTGATCAAGCTATCGCATGGCGTTCAGCGATTAATCATGAATCAAGGTTCTGCGCTACCACGGTGAGTATGGCAACGACCTGAAGAGAGCTCACGTCCTGCCAATGTTTTGGAGAGGGACAGCGTTGTTTGGTACGCCATGGACATTCTGCGTCGTAATAATATGCACTGCTGTGACAAACGTCGTGGGATACCTTCTAATATCGTGTCGGACCTCCTTTTGCCAGGCGCAATGCAGCAACTCGACGTGGCATGGACTGAACAAGTCGATGGTAGTCCCCTGCAGAAAATGAGCCATGATGCCTCTATAGCCGACAATAAGTGCGGAATTGTTGCCGGCAGGATTTTATGCATTTACGTCCCTTAAATGTTCCGCGGGATTCACGTCAGGCAATCTGGATGGCGAAATCATTCGATCGAGTTGTCCAGAATGTTCTTCAAACCAGTCGCGAACAATTGCGACCCCGTGACGTGGCGCATTGTGATGGTAACATGAAATTCGGGAATGACTGCATATTGTCTCCAAGTAGCGGAACATAACCATTTGGAGTCAGTGATCGGCTCAGTCGGACCAGAGGACCTTGTATACACACCTCCATATCCTTACTGGGCCACCACAAGCTTGCAGAGTGCCTTGTTGATATCTTGGGTCCATGGCTTCGTGGCGTCAGCGCCACCATCAGCTCTTCCCAACTGAAATCGGGTTTCATCTGACCAGCCTACAGTTTTCCAGTCGTGTAGGGTCCACCTGATATGCTCACGACCCCAGGAGAGGCGCTGTAGGCGATGTCTTGCTGTTAGCCAAGGCACACGCGTCGGTCGCCTGCTGCCAAAGCCCATTAACGCCAAAATTCGCCGTCACTGTCCTAAGGGACATGTTCGTTGTGCGTCCCACGCTGATGTCTGTGGTTATTTCACGCAGTGTTGGTTGTCCGTTAGCACTGACAGCTCTAGTCAAACAGACTCTTCTCGGTCGTTAAGTGGAGACCGTCGGCCACTGCGTTGTCCGTGGTGAGAGGTAATGCCTGAAATTTGGTGTTATCGCCACATTCTTGACGCTGTCGATCTCGGAATATTGAATTCTCTAACGATCTCCAAAATGGAATGTCACATGCATGTGGCTCCAACTACCGTCACGCTTTCAAAGTCTGTTCATCCCGTCATGCGGCCATAATCACGTCGGAAACCTTTTCACATGAATCAGCTGAGTACAAATCATGACAGCTCCACTAGTGCACCGCCTTTTTATACCTTGTGTAGGCTATACTACTGAGAACTGTGTATGTCCATATCGCTATCCCGTGACTTTTTATCACGTCAGTGTAATATATGATGATACCTCTCATTCGACGGCATCACGGCGCCATTTTTGAACAGGAGAATGCTCGTCCACTGACGGGGCGGGGCGTCTCTCTATAAACTTTGTGTGTTATTATAGTTGGATGTGAGGTCCGCCAAATAGGCAAAACACGGTTTTTCTCTGTACCCAAACATGTTTCGACACCACTGTGCCATAATCAGTGGGTTTTAGTTTTTATTTATTCTTTACATTTCGTGTGCATGAATTTTCTGGATCACTTGTGTGTTAATTACTACAGGTAGCTTGCCATGTTTTGGTGCGGCAAGCACTTCCATTCTCCGCATAATTCTGAGGTGTTGTGATGCACACGTAACTATAATAAGTATTTTCCACAAATAACGTAGTGAAACACTTTTCACTTCACACGATCACTGTGTTCTGGTGAAGTCAAAAGTGTTTCACTACGTTATTTGTGGAAAATACTTATTATAGTTACGTGTGCATCACAACACCTCAGCATTATGCGGAGAATGGAAGTGCTTGCCACGCAAAAACATGGCAAGCTACCTGTAGTAATTAACACACAAGTGATCCAGAAAATTCATGCACACGAAATGTAAAGAATAAATAAAAACTAAAACCCACTGATGATGGCACAGTGTTGCCGAAACATGTTTGGGTACTGAGAAAAACGGTGTTTTGCATAACTGGCGGACCTCACATCCAACAGTTCTAACTGCAAACACGGCCAATACAAGGAGCTGCAAATCAAAATGATGGATGTCTGTGTTATGTCGAGGTATTCCCGTGGCCAGGAAGATTCCCTGATTCTGTCCCTAATAGAACGTGTTGGATCAGCTCTGAAGTCAATTGCGTCCTATTAACAGTAGCCGAATATCAAGGACGAGTAAGAAATTATGGGCTAGCTTCCCTCAGCAGAGAATGTTTCGTCGTTATGATACCCTTGCTAGTTGAATCAGTATATGCATCGATGCCAGAGGCATTGCAATGTCATTCTCGGAAGTTGGCTCAAAGCACCAGGTTCTTCATAAATCTGATTCTATTTTGTAATCACTCAAATAAAATTACATACTCCCTCAATTTGTGTAGTTCCATTTCGTCTTCTCCGTCGTTTCTAGGTGCACTGTCGCCGAGCGCTTCTAGACTATTCGACCTATACTTGAGTATTGCTCATCAGTGTGAGATCAGTTCCAGGTCGGGTTGACAGAGGAGATAGAGAAGATCCAAAGAAGAGCGGCGCGTTTCGTCACAGGGTTATTTGGTAAGCGTGATAGCGTTACGGAGATGTTTAGCAAACTCAAGCGGCAGACTCTGCAAGAGGGGCGCTCTGCATCGCGGTGTTGCTTGCTGTCCAGGTTTCGAGAGGGTGCGTTTCTGGATGAGGTATCGAATATATTGATTCCCCCTACTTATACCTCCCGAGGAGATCACGGATGTAAAATTAGAGAGATTCCAGCGCGAACGGAGGCTTTCCCGCAGTCGTTCTTCCCGCGAACCATACGCGTCTGGAACAGACGTTGGGTGGCTTGCGGAGTATAAATGTAGATGTAGACATTTCAGTCCGGAAACGCGCTGCTGCTGCGGTCGCAGGTTCGGGTCCTGCTTCGGGCATGGATGTGTGTGATGTCCTTAGGTTAGTTAGGTTTAAGTAGTTCTAAGTTCTGGGGGACTGACGACCTCAGATGTAAAGTAAAGTCCCGTAGTGCTTAGAACCATTTTTCTAGGTGCGTCCCTTGTTTTGTCAGGCAGAATGTGGTATACCATTAGTGGAAAAAATTGGCACTTTAAATTCATAATTTAAGTCCATTAATTCTGATTTTGTTGTAGGTGAAAAGTTCCTTCCTTGAGAGAAAGAGCGCAACTGATTTCCATATTACGTGAAGACAAATGGTACGCGTGCGATGATGGTCAGTCACGTGAACATTTTAGACACTTCTCTCGTTATATGATTTATAATTACGCTCCGTTTGAGAAGTCACGCTGTTAGAGGCGCTCTAAACGTTTGTATGAGCCATCAGTTAACCGTATTTCTAAAAGCTTATAAATTCAGTACTAGCCACGTACATCAAAACCTGTTTTCCAATTTCAGCGCGAGTTTGCGCTACGCTGGAGGGAGCTTAATAATCACGCAGAGCGCCCGAGGGTACTTGCAAACACGCATTTAATGGCTCGGAATATTTAATGAGGGAGGGCGCGTGTCGATAAATTGACGGCTTGCCATCAGGGGACGCGACCAAGAGGTGGGGGTTGTAGTCAACCGCGCTGTCCTCTGTCTTCGCACAGGCGCTGCGCCAGGAACAAGTTCAGGGAGGACAAAAAGACGTTACATTTGAAATAATCTTTTAATATTTTATGCTAAGGAAAGTATGGCACGTGAAGCGTGAATCTTAAAAGGAAAAAAATCACAGTAGGTTGCAGCTTCGTGCGGGACTGATATTTAAAGCCGGTACTTGTCTGCTTGTGAGGCGCTTCTGAATCACTCAGCCTCCCACCACAGACTCAGTTCCATCGTGACACTACTTCAATAGAACGAACGAGTGAGAACGGTGATAGGGAAGGTTGATGTAAGACAGATACGTAGGGAGAGTTCTGTAAAAAATGTAGTGCGTCTGTAAACAGAGGAGCATTTTTTGTATACTGTCAGCAGTCTTCTGAGTGGTTTGATGGGCTCGTCACTAACTCCTCTCCTTTGCGAACTACTTCATCTCAGAATAGCACCTGAACACAACTCTTCAATTGTTTGTAGGATATACTCCAATATTCCTTTTCTCCTACAGTTCTTACTTTCAACAGCTCTCTCAAGTATCATGGTAGTTATTCCTCAGTGTCTCAACATACTACCTACAAGCTGAAAATTATTGAACTATACTAAATAACATTGTCATAAGTGCTGAACGGTTCGCGTTAGGACGTTCAAACTGTACGGTTGCCCGCGGGGCATTATGGGAATTAGTATGCGCATGCGCACGCGACTTGGTGTTGGCCATTTCCACTGAAAAATATCAAGATACAGCGTGCATGAGGGTATAGAGGCTGTGAAGGCCTGCTATGCCAAGCAATAACATCCCAACTGCGGCTCAAAGGAATTTTGCGACCGCGTTCAAACTGATGACAACCGGTCCAAGTGTGCTAATAGTCAAGAATTTGATTCGCAAGTTCTAGAGAACGGGTGGTGTTGGTGATGAGTGTTTGCAATGTCGGTCGTCCAAAAAAAAGGGGGTGAAAGCCTGAAAAAGTCAAGAAGACACGCACTATTTTTCAAGCTAGTCCCAGGAAATCGGACGAGCTGCACAACAGGTGGGAATCAACCGGGAGACACTGCGACAAATTGTTGTTGAAGACCTGCATCTCATCCCATACAGAATCCAAACCCATCAGCCATTAAGCCCCAGGGCCATGGAACAGCGGCTGTTTCGCCATAACTATCGTCCACAGAATTGACGAACAGGACTTTGATGTGAATATAGTTTGGTTTAGCGACGAAGCCCACTTTCATTTGGATGGGTTGGTCAGTAAGCAAAATTAGCGCATTTGGGGGACTGTGAATCCGCATTTCGCGATCGCGAAGTATCTTGACCCTCAATGGGTGACTCTATTGTGTTCAGTGTCCAGTCACGAAATAATCGGTGCGATATTCCTTGATGGCACGGTGCCTACCGAACGGTACGTGATAGTTTTGGAAGATGATTTCATCCCAATTATCGAAAGTGATCCTGATTTCGACAAGATGTGGTTCATGCAAGACGGAGCTCGACCCTATCTAAGCAGGAGAGGGTTTGATGTCCTGGAGGAGCACTCTGAGGACCGCATTCTGGGTCTAGGGTACTCAAAGGCCACTGGCATGGGCCTCGATTGGCCGCCATATTCTCCAGATATGAACGCATGCGACTGGTTTTTGTGCGGCTATGTTAAAGGCAAGGTGTACAGCGATAACCCCAAAACTATTTCTGAGCTGAAAACAACCATTCAGGAGGTCATCGACAGCATTGACGTTCCGACAGTTCAGCGTATCAAGGTGAATTTCGCTATTCGTCTGCGCCACATCATCGCGAATGATGGCAGGCATATCGAACATGTCATAACCTAAATTCGATTCGAATATCTGTAGTGACGTTTACATGTTGAATAAAATGTGTGCACGCCCTAGTAACTAATTTTTTCCCACATCGTTCAATTATTGTCACCCTGTATCATCCTCTCCCACTTTCCTGTCAACGTTGTCCATACGTTCCACTCCCCGCTGATTCTGCAGAGAACCTCAGTTCTTACTTGTTACTTATTTACTAGGTTGGTCATATAAGCCGCAGTCTGCTTCCGGGCAGTCATCCTCCTCCATCTTCTTCGGCCTAATTATTCTCCTCCAGCTAGTCCCATCGTAAACATATCCTCTCTGGCTCAATAGGGGAAGGCCTCAGACACGGCCAACCGATTCGGCTCAAATTTGGCAGGTCGCTTGTGTACAACCTAAAACGAAGGAATCTAAGATATTTTGGGTCAACACCCCCGAAATTTTGAGAAAATCGCCCCTAAAGGTTATGACGAACAATCGACTCAAAATTGGCGGGATCGATAGATAATTGTAAATAGAGCATTTATCATCATCAGGTATAGGGTCCGAAATTATATACTTTTCCAGAAATCGAGGTAAGAAACTTTTACAACTGCCGCTTCTGTAATCACATGGTAAACGCTTTTCGCCGACAGCACCGATAGCGCAACGGCGAAGGTAACTGGCTGGGACTTGGAGAACCCGGGTTCGTATCTCGAAGAAACGTAGCGGGTGTTGTTCTTTTCGTTTGTATCTTTCCATATCTCAGTTAATAGGGATAGGAGGGTTAATAAGGTAAGTATTACTATCATTCCTTATTGATTTACTTACCTTATTAACCCTCATATCCCTATCAATTGAGATATGGAAAAATACAAACGAAAAGAACAACATCCGCTACGTTTCTTCGAGATTCGAACCCGGGTTTTCCGATTCCCAGCCAATTACCTTGGCTATTGCGCTATGAGCGCTGTCGGTGAAAGGCGTTTACCGTGTGGGTACAGAAGCGGCAATTGTAAAAGTTTCTTTCCTCGATTTCTGGAAAATTTGCGTTTGCGGACCCCCATACCTGATGAAAAATGCTCTATTTACAACTATCTATCGATCCCGCCAATTTTGAGTCGATTGCTCGTCATAACCATCAGGGGCGATTTTCTCAAAATTGCGGGGGTGTTGACACAAAATAACTTAGGGTCCTTCGTTGTAGATTGTACACAAGCGACCTGCCAAATTTTAGCCGAATCGGTTGGCCGTGTCTGAGGCCTTCCCCTTGTCAGTCAATCCATCTCAGCCGTGGCACTGCCTTTTTTTCTGTTGTCTCTGATGTCCTTTTCCACCACATGCATGCTGATCTGGCCTTGTCGACGCATTACGTGCCCGTACAACTTCAGTGTCATCTGTAATCGCATCCATAATGTCCAGCGACTTGTACAGTTCCTGCAATTCTCGGTTTTCCCCTTTTCTTTAGTCGTCTCCATCCTTCACCGGCCCAAAATTCTGTCTCAGAATGGTGTTCTCAAATTTCAGGAGTTCTCTATCTTTTGTGTCATAATACAGGTCTCTGCTTCGTATACGGCGACAGGTTGTGTTACTGTCCTGTAGATCCTAATATTCGTGGCTCTCGATACAAACCGGGACTTGCAGTTTGCCGACTGCAAACCTTAACCTGTTCGCTTTCTGGATTCTTGCCATTTATTTCCTGGTCTGTTTCATTCCTTTCACCGAATACTGCCCTAAGTTTTTAAACTCTTTTTACCGTTTCAGAGATTTTACCGCCTATATCTCACGGTATGCCATCGTTCTCTATACTCACTACGACGGATTTCGTCTTCTCCATATTCACCTTAAAGCTTGCTCTCATTGCCTTTTCTATTAGCACTCTTACCATCGGATGCCGATCTTGTTCATTCTGTGCTTAAAAACTACATCATCCGTGTAGGACAGAGTTTTGATCCACCGAGCTGTATCACTGTCAGCAGGGTTGTTATTTTCTCAGTGCTCTTTCTAGAACCAAATTAAACAGAAAGGTTCAGGGGGTGGGGGGGGGGGGCGGCGGCATCATCATCATCATCATCATCATCATCATCATCATCATCGATACAGTCTCCCTGTAGCACTCCAGTTCTCACCTTGAAGTTCTCTGACATCTTTCCGTTCGCTTTCACCATGCGGTTTTTTTTTAAAGCCTGCCCCATTTCCAGATCTTGCCGTGTCGCTTGCCTGTTCACACTATCATGCGCTTGTTAGAAGTGCACAAAAAGACAGTGAACATATCTACAAAATTTCCAGTACTTGATAACATTTGTCTCGTTATGCGTAGTCGATCTGCGGTTGATTTCCCTTTCTGAATTGATTTTCACTTTCCAAACCCTGCTTTTTTGGAATCCAAGTACCTCATCGTCATATCGTATAAGCCACTTAAGCATCAACATGCCCAGGATCTTAGAAGTTGTGCGTAATAAGGTAATCCCTCTATAGTTGCTGCATCTCATCTTATTAGTCAACCGATTTTAGACATCCTTCGATAGCAGCACATCTCACATGTCTCGACTGTCTTCTGTTCCTCTTTTACCACAGTCCAAAATTGACTTCCGAGCAATACTGTACTTCAGCTGTACACTTCCAAGCTAGTTTATCCTCAGAAATGTCTTAGTCTTTCCTTCGATACTAGTAGACTTTATTCAACCAGGATACCCTCTCTGACTGTGTTGGTCTGGGTTTTATGTCGTCCTTGCTTCGTCCGTCATGCGTTACTTTGCTTACACAACAGCGGTTCGAGGTTCCCAGATATACTAAGTTAATCTTTTATCTCATTTCGGCTGCACATCATTACTTCGTTGTACTCTCAATCCATAGAGTGTACTTAATCCAATTAAGTTGGGCAGTTCTTCCTCACTTTCATTGAGGATAGCAATGTGATCAGAGAATCTGATATCCGTTCACCGTGAATTTTAATCCGACTCTTGAATCTTTCTCTTATTTCCATCCTTGCTTCTTCAGGGTGTAGATTGAACAGTAGGGGCGGAAGAGTGTAACTTTATCTTAAACCTCTTTTAATCCGCATAAAAACGTTGTGTGGACTAATTCTATAATACAGCTTCAGCTTTTGGATTTATTATCTATAAGCGGAAAAACGAACACTGAACGACGTTAGTATTGCCCGTACCAAATTGGTAATGGAGATGCTAGGAGAGCTTCCATCCGTATCTTCGGAATCCCATATACGACGTTATAGTTCCCTAATCTTTCGTGGGTAAATTTAGATAAGCTATAGTCGAAATAAATTGAAAAGCAATTGTAATGTCTCAGTCGCTTATTTCGCTAAGGAATGATAAGAATAAGATGGGAGAAACTCGGTCTAATTGAGGCCTATAGTCACTTCTTTCCCTCTCTCCACACGTGAATGAATTAGGACAAGTTGTTGTTGAGCATTTTATTCACGCGAGCTCTGATGTATTTTATCGCGATGGTCACTGTTCCTTATGTAAGTGGGAGCCAATAAAATATTTTGGCATTCGGAGGAGCTAGTGATTGAAATTTCGAGAAAAGACATCGCCGCAATTAAATACGCCTTTGAGATAATTCTCATGTATTGTTCCGTCTGAGTTGCACATTTTTAATGACGGGACAATAAACGAGAATTATCTTAAACATCAATACAGCTGCCGAGTCTCACAAGACCTATACGTCGGCGATAGAGAAAAACGCTCTTGTTTTAATGATTACCACCTCAAGTCATTTATATCCGTGTCACTCCCCCCTGCCCCCCCCCCCCCCTCCCCTGCCCCGTCCGATTTCGACGTACTCCATCAACCGCATCAGGTAAGGATCCCATATAACCCAACAGTACTCCAGAAAAGGACAAACAAGCGTAATGTAAGGATTCTCTTTAGTAGATCTCTTGCATATTCTAATGTTTTGTGTCAATAACACGCAGTCTTTGCTTCGCCTCGCCTCTCCTCTCCTCTCTCCCCTCCCAACATCATTTTCTGTAATTGCAATCCACAGATATTTTGTTAAATCGACAACTTCTATATTTGTACGATATATTGTATAACCGATATTTAATGGATATTTAATGGATTTTTTACGATCTTTGTTTAGTTTGGGTCCGCATCTGATAGAAATTGTTTGAACGATTTGATACCGCCTGCAGCCTTTTTTGGGTATTTTATTACAATTTTGATCTTTGACTATTTTCAAGTATTCTGATAACGGAAAGAACAGGAATCCATTGCTTTAAAAATTCGTTAAATGTTAAACACAGTAACAAATCAGGTGATAAAATTTACTGTATAAAAATTAAGCGATGAGATATTACGCCATATATGTAGGTACATGTAGATAACACACTCAGTAAAGCCACGGTATGGTGTGTGGTGGAGGATACCCTCTACCACTACTATTCATTTCATTTCCTTTCCTGTTTCACTCGCAAAGAGAGCGAGGAAAAACGACTGCCTTTATGCCTCCTGATGAGCCCTAATTTCTCGTATCTTTTCTTCGCGATCCTTAGCGAAATGTGTGTTGGCGGCATTAGAATCTTTCTGCAGTAGCTTCAAACGCCGGTGCTCCTCGAAAAGAACGCCTCTTTCCCTCCAGGGATTCCCGTTTGAGTTCCCAAAGCATCTCCGCAACACTTGCACTTTGATCGAACCTACGGGTAGTAAATCTAGCCCACCTTTGAAACGCGTTGATATCTTCTTTTAATCTGAACTGATATCGATCCCAAACACTCTAGCAGTACTCGAGAAAAGGTCGCACTAGCGATCTCCTTACCAGATGAATCACACTTTCCCAAAATTCTCCCAACAAAGCGAAGTCCAACATTCGCCTTCCCTACCACAATCGTCACATCCTCGTTCCATTTCATATCGCTTTACATCGTTACGCCCAGATATTCAAACGACGTGACCGTGTCAAGCAGGATACTACTGATGCTGTATACGAACATTTCGGGTTGTTCTTCCCACTAATCCGCATTACTTAGAGCTAACTTCGATTCGTCACACGAACTAGAAATTTTGCCTATGGTATGGTATGTGTGAAATGTTAACCGGGGACCTAGAAACGACGGAGAGGCTCCGTCCCCGCCGCAGTCGCAGCGGTCCACAAACCCACGACGACTACCGCAGCCCACTTCACCCCTCCGCCGCCCCCACACCGAACCCAATGTTATTGTGCGGTTCGGCCCCCGGTGGATCCCCCCAGGGACCGTCTCACGCCAGACGAGTGTAACCCCTATGTTTGTGTGGTAGAGTAATGGTGGTGTACGCGTGCTTGGAGAACTTGTTTGAGCAGCAATCGCCGACATAGTGTAACTGAGTCGGAATAAGGGGAACCAGCCCGCGCTCGCCGAGGCAGATGGAAAACCGCCTAAAAACCATCCACAGACTGGTCGGTTCACTGGACCTCGCCACGAATCAGCCGGGCGGATTCGTGCCGCGGACCAGGCGCTCCTTCCCGCCCGGAAAGCCGTGCGTTAGACCGCACGGCCAACCGGGCGGGCCAATTTTTCCAACGTCACCTTGTATCCTCCTACCCTCACTCAACTTAGACACCTTACCGTACGCCATAGCATCATCAGCAAACAACCACATATTGCTGCTCAGCCTGTGTGTCAGATCATTTATGTGTGCAGAAAATAATATCTGTCCTATCACACTCCCTGGGGCACTCCTGACGGTATCTTTGTCTTTAGTGAACAGTCACCGTCGAAGACAACATACTGGGTTCTATTATTTGAGAAATCTTGGAGCCACTCACGTATCTAGGACGCTATTCCCTATGCTCGTACCTTCGTTAGCAATCTGCAGTGGGGCATCGTATCTCTGTACATGCCGCATCTGAGTGTCGACGTTATCGTAAATCCAGCGCCATTAATATTGATACTACGGGAGCACGTCACATTTAAAATGTGTGTTTCCACTTACTGTCGTACTCTGCTTGCACGTTACGACCGCACAATGTTGTTAATATGACCATGGCAGTACGGAAAATGTTGTTACAAGGTTATGTTAAACTACACAGCAGGTATACAGAGATGATGTACTGGACATATAGAGACGATGCACATTTTTTTAAATCTTAGCACATTTTGTCATCTGATTTGTTACTACGTTTAACTTCTAACCAGTTATGAATGCACTGAATTCTTGTTGTTTCCGTTATTAGAATACTTGAAAATTTTCTTAGAGCGAAGTTGTACAGTAGCACACAAATAAAGAAAAAATTACAGCTGCAGGCAGTGTCAGATTATTCACAGACAATGAATTGGATTTGATGGGCATTACTCTGCTGACAAGGGAACCTCCCCATCGCACCCCCCTCAGATTTAGTAATAAGTTGGCACAGTGGATAGGCCTTGAAAAACTGAACACAGATCAATTGGGAAAACAGGAAGAAGTTGTGTGGAACTGTGAAAAAATAAGCAAAATATACAAACTGAGTAGTTCATGGCAAGATAGGCAACATCAAGGACACTAAGAACACAGAAGCGCCGTGATCTCGTGGTAACGTGAGCAGCTGCGGAACGAGAGGTCCTTGGTTCAAATCCTCCATCGAGTGAAAAGTTTAATTTTTTTATTTTCAGTTTATGTGACAAACTCTTGTGTTTTCATAACTTTTTTGGGAGTGATTATCACACCCACAAGAAAACCTAAATCGGGCAAGGTAGAAGAATCTTTTTACCCATACGCCAAGTGTACAAGTTAGGTGGGTCGACAACATATTCCTGTCATGTGACGCACATGCCGTTCGTTACCAGTGTCGTATAGAATATATCAGATGTGTTTTCCTGTGGAGGAATCTGTTGACCTATGACCTTGCGATCAAATGTTTTCGGTTCCCATTGGAGAGGCACGTCCTTTCGTCTACTAATCGCACGGTTTTGCGATGCGGTCGCAAAACACAGACACTAAACTTATTACAGTGAACAGAGACGTCAATGAACGAACGGACAGATAATAACGATGCAAAAATAAAGAAAGTAAAATTCTCACTGGAGGGAAGACTTGAACCAAGGACCTCTCGTTCTGCAGCCGCTCACGCTACCACGAGACCACGGCGCTCCTGAGCTCACATTGTCCATGATGTTGCCTATGTGGCCCATGGACTACTCAGTTTGTATATTTTGCTTATTTTTTCACAGTTCCACGCAACTTCTTCCTGTTTTCTCAATTGATCTGTGTTCAGTTTATCAAGGCCTATCCACTGTGCCAACTTATAACTTAATCTCAGGGGGGTGCGATGAGGAGGTTCCCTTGTGAGTGCGCAAAACCCGTTGAGCATATGCGACGATTGACTAAGAGTCGCACACAATACAAGCGGCACAGACAAAGGCTACGTGTAGGCAGAAGGCGGAGAAGGCGGCTAAAGCAGGTCAGGTGAAAACGCGCAGGCCTTGGTGGCGGGATCTGAGCCGCCGGCAGTAGCTCTCCATAAAGTCGCGGTCCTCGCCTATCCTTTCGGCTGCCTTCCCTTCCCTTCCCTTCCCTTCCCCAGCTTATCCAGAATCCCCGGCGGACGTCCCTACTTTACAGCCGTGAACCGATTCTCCGTTATTGCCGCCATAAACAAAGGTCACACGGAGCGCTTATTTGGGCTTTACCGAGCCTACGGACCGCAGACGGTCCACCTCTGCACATTCCATGACTTCGCGATCAGAGATGAAGGATGCACCAGGATCATAGAGCAGAAATATCTCTGGAGTGAGCATTGCGTCCTGCGCATGTTGTCAACATTAAACTGGAATTGTCACGTGATCTAGGGACGACGTCGATTGTTTAACGCCAATTCACGTCCGCCATCAGGTGACGTCACGTGTTGTCACATAACATCAAAACATTCTACAATACCTTTCGAATGGAGGCATTCGCACAGGTCGTCAACGGAACGTCACGTCATTTCACGGCACGTCAAGGTTTCTCGGGAAGAACATTTTGACGCTACCAGTCTGTTAACATCTTAAGTTAACCTGTTTTCGCCGCGCTCATTCTCCTTATAATAGTGGATTTTGCACTGTTGTATCTTCATAATCTTTATTTTATAATAGCGCTTTGTTTTAGTGACAAATTGGAGATGTTCCATGACGAGTGGGATATTTTTTCCACTTTCTTACACAACCGAGGTCGTATATCTGAGGCCGGCCGTGGTGGCCAAGCGGTTAAAGGCGCTACAGTCTGGAACCGCGCGACCGCTACGGTCGCAGGTTCGAATCCTGCCTCGGGCATGGATGTGTGTGATGTCCTTAGGTTAGTTAGGTTTAAGTAGTTCTAAGTTCTAGGGGACTGATGACCTTAGAAGTTAAGTCCCATAGTGCTCAGAGCCATTCGTATATCTGAAGGTGAAAAGTTATTTAGGTTTTACGATAACACAACAGCGCTGACGCCCACAATATATATGTATAAGAACATAAGTAGACGAAGCTAATTCCACCATATGACATTTTAAGCAGAAAAGTCAGCTTTAATGAAGGAGTAAAATACAGTTGTTTATGACGTTATTAATTACGTAAGAAAAAACAATGGATAAGTTTAACAGGCTTCATTAATTCGTTTGAAGCTTTCTTGGATGTGTATGAATGTACATATTTTCCCTAGCAAATAATTGTCGATGTTCTGAAACGTTGTCTCACTTCTCAGTAATTTACCGAACATAACTGCTCAAGAACATAGGTTATAAAGTTTGCTTCGGCCATTGATAAACTTTTGTCATTGTTAGCTCCTCAGTTCTGATACTATACTCTAACATTTTATGCATATTAGGGATGGTGACTCACAACCCAAATTTTGCCGTTCAGTACTATGTTAAGCGACTTGACGAGATGTGACATGAAAGACATTGTAAATACATGCTGACGTGAAGCTTCTGTGACGTCATGCTCGTTCCTTTTGCTCTTCAAAGCTAAGAGCACAATTTATTTCAAATATCAGACGTAAACTGCTACGGTGCCTGCAAAACGTCTATACTAAATCCACAGCACTTACGAAGGGAATCTGTCTTTACTAGCGATATGACAACATTCAAAATTTATAGGACAAATGTCGGACAAATCTACGGCGTCACGAGATCACGTGACCATTGTGGCAAAGTATGTTGACAACACAAATTCAATTCTGCGCTTCTGAATGCTCACTCCAGAGATATTTCTACTCTATCATACGGACCATGGAGGTAAGAATAGTTACCCCCATGATACGGACAAACACACAACGTGCCGAGATCACGTGACCAGGCCGGCAATGTATGTTGACAACACAAAATCTGTTCTGCGCATGTGAATGCTCACTCCAGAGATATTTACTCTATGACCAGGATCAGAGATCAATTGAACTGATCATGGCTGCGGATGTCGCTTACCTGCTTCTTTGGAAAACTGTAGTGTTAACTCAAGTTTTACGGAAATCGGATTAGTGGAAGGGATCCGTTACTGAAATACGTGAGCAAGCTAGAAGCTGGGGGTAGTAAGGTGCCACGGCACAAAGTCAAAAGACGTTACACCCGTAAAACACTTAATTTACGGAATAGTGCAAACAAATCTTTTTTTAACAGGTGAATCGCGACAAACACGAATGAACGGAAGAGAATCAGCAATAAAGATTTAGTATTTGAAATATAAACAATTTTCATTAGAGGTTTGAAATTATAGATTTAAGTGTCAGGAAGTCGTTTCTGAAAGTATTTGTATGGAGTGTAGCCATGTATGGAAGTGAAACATGGACGATAACCAGTTTGGACAAGAAGAGAATAGAAGCTTTCGAAATGTGGTGCTACAGAAGAATGCTGAAGATAAGGTGGGTAGATCACGTAACTAATGAGGAGGTATTGAATAGGATTGGGGAGAAGAGAAGTTTGTGGCACAACTTGACTAGAAGAAGGGATCGGTTGGTAGGACATGTTTTGAGGCATCAAGGGATCACAAATTTATCATTGGAGGGCAGCGTGGAGGGTAAAAATCGTAGAGGGAGACCAAGAGATCAATACACTAAGCAGATTCAGAAGGATGTAGGTTGCAGTAGGTACTGGGAGATGAAGAAGCTTGCACAGGATAGAGTAGCATGGAGAGCTGCATCAAACCAGTCTCAGGACTGAAGACCACAACAACAACAACAAGAGGAATTTCAAGGAAGTCATGTTAGTATGATGCTGTCTTTAAGAATTACATGTTTGTCTAACACGGTTACAAAACTATAACACAAAAACCGTTCGAAAACTGTACCCCGATAGCTGATTTGTCGCTCTTTATATATTATTTTAACAATTACTGGTTACGGTATGTAGGCTGACATCACGAAATTACGTGTTAGTTCGTTCCTCTCACATGGCAACTTAAACTTCTACACGGCTTTTAGCTTTCAGTATTGAAATTCGTAAAAAAAATTGTTCGATAACAATGCCTTTTATGAAGTTGCTTACATAATGAAGAATATTGTTTGGAAAATGGTCCTGACGCTTGCATTTCTTCATTCCATAAATGCTAACGAAAAGCTAGTTTCACTTCTACTGAAAGGTATTCTTGAATTACAAAATGAGAACTATGTTTTGTGTTAAAGTGTCGATTGGTAAGAATCGAACCAGCGCAGAGGTATAAGTATGCGTGCTAAAGTCGAAACTAAATTAACGACAGAATTTGAATCAGTGTAATGAATTGAATTCTAAAACGACGAGATAAATGAAATAAGATTGTTACAAAATTTGTTTAAGCCTCTGAATGTGGCAGCCTGACACCAGAGGTCAACACTTCATGTCACACACAACCTAACGATAATATATTGATACAATAAGTTTCCTTTAATTTACATCTATGGTCACAAACTTTTTGTTAACAGATTACCGGTTTCGGTCTATAATGACCATCATCAGATCTGCAGCAAAAAATGGGAAAAACATAAATACACTCGCAGATTGTCTACAGCTTAAAAACAATACATAGACCATAGTGAAAAGTACTACTGACAAATATATGCATTTGTGCTCTTAAAGTATGAAGAGGCATACCTGTTTTATAAAAATAAAGTCCTAATGTACTGCAGCCATAGTGGCATCGTCAAGTGTTAAATGCAGAATTTGCATCAGTTTCGTCAAATATGTATAAATAGCATCATATGCACGAGTCATGTTCAAAACAAGCTGCCATACAGTAACCACAAGATGTTTGTGTCGTAAGTTGACCAGATGTCGGTAATGTCGGCATACACTAGTTTTCAATAATTAATTGAAGAGCAAAAATAAAGGGGGATACAATAGTTGAAGTCTTTAATGAGCTTATATCGTCTAAAAGGCATTACAGTAATAAAAAGCAATGGAAAAAACACGACAAAAGTAAGATTGTTAAAAAGAGGAAGAGTTAAGAAACAGTAGTTGACATATGCTCTAGTGCCAATATTCTAGATAATGACATAAATAATAAACATTTGACGATGCCACTATGACTGCAGTACATTAGGACTTTGTTTTTATAAAACAGGTATGCCTCTTAATACTTAAAGCGCACAAATGCCTATATTTGTCAGTAGTACTTGTCATTATGGTCTATGTATTGCTTTTAAGCTGTGGACAATGTGCGAGTGTATTTATGTTTTTCCAATTTTTTTCTGCAGATCAGATGATGGTCATTATAGACCGAAACCGGTAATCTGTTAACAAACGTTTGTGACCATAGACTTAAATTAAAGGAAACTTATTGTATATACAGGTCACTGTTTTATTCGCGACAGCGTCGCAGCTTGTGAAATATATTAATACGTTTAATATTGATCCTAAATACCAAATAAATTACACAAAACGAGGCACATAATTTCAAAAATTAGCAACAGGGCTCAAACCCGATAGACCGGAATAACTGTGTCGTAAACAATATCAACATTCTAAGTTAGCCAAGTTGGAAGTGGCAAATTTTGTAAATAAAATCGAGGTTAACGCAATGCTAAAACAATATAACACGCATAGTATAAAGAACCCTACGGCGTAGTGTTTAGCTCCGAATAACTGTTCGTACAGTCTATACAATGAAGTGTTCACGAAGCATGCCCAAAAGGCGACAAAGACTACGCGTCAGTATCTCACTTTGCCCATGAATTCTGTAGGCACAAATAGCAGACAACGTTCCAAGGCAGTCTTCCAACAAATCTGAGCGACATCATTCTGGGGCATGTAAGTTGGTAGGACAGACAACTTTCTATATGCCTATACGAGGTGTGGCTAGAAAAAAACCGGACTAGTACTGGTGAAACAATAAAACGAATGCAATAAGGCTGAAAGTCGCGTGGCCTGTCACGTGACTCTCGCTCCGCCTACTGCTAGAGTTTCATCTGCCTCCTGCACTCAGTCTGCCCGTGGCGTCTGTTTTAAGTAGTTGACGTTTTGTCTGTGCGTCGGAAAATGTTGAGTGTACAGAAAGAACAGCGTGTTAACATCAAATTTTGTTTCAAACTAGGAAAATCTGCAAGTGAAACGTTTGTAATGTTACAACAAGTGTACGGCGATGATTGTTTATCGCGAACACAAGTGTTTGAGTGGTTTAAACGATTTAAAGATGGCCGCGAAGACACCAGTGATGACACTCGCACTGGCAGACCATTGTCAGCAAAAACTGATGCAAACATTGAAAAAATCGGTAAACTTGTTCGACAAGATCGCCGTTTAACAATCAGAGCAGTGTCTGAGTTAACAGGAGTTGACAAGGAAAGTTGCCTAGTCGGACAAGTATCGTTTCAAATTGAATCGACCTGATGGACGGGTACGGGTATGGAGACAATCTCATGAATCCATGGACCCTGCATGCCAGCAGAGGACTTTACAAGCTGGTGGAGGCTCTGTAATGGTGTGGGGCGTGTGCAGTCGGAGTGATATGGGGCCTCTGATACCCCTAGATACGAGTCTGACAGGTGACACGTACGTAAGCATCATGTCTGATCACCTGCATCCATCCGTGTCCATTGTGCATTCCGACGGACTCGGACAATTCCAGCAGGAAAATGTAACACCCCACACGTCCAGAGTGGCTCCAGGAACACTCTTCTGAGTTTAAACACTTCCGCTGGCCACCAAACGCCCCAGACATGAACATTATGGAGCAGATCTGGGACGCCTAGCAACGTGCTGTTCAGAAGAGGTCTCCAACCCCTCATATTGTATTGTATGTTAACCAGGGACCTAGAAACGACGGAGAGGCTCCGTCCCCGCCGCAGCCGCAGTGGTCCACAATCCCACGACGACTACCGCAGTCCATTTCACCCCTCCGCCGCCCCCACACCGAACCCAGGGTTATTGTGCGATTCGGCTCCCGGTGAACCCTCTAGGGAACGTCTACCTATGTTTGCGTGGTAGAGTAATTGTGGTGTACGCGTACGTGGAGAACTAGTTTGCGCAGCAATCGCCGACATAGTGTAACTGAGGCGGAATAAGGGGAACCAGCCCGCATTCGCCGAGACAGATGGAAAACCGCCTAAAAACCATCCACAGACTGGCCGGCTCACCGGACCTCGACACAAATTCGCGTGAAGTATTCACGGTGTCAGTTCCCTCCAGCACTACCTCAGACATTAGTCGTGCCCATGCCCCATCGTGTTACGTCACTTCTGTGTGCTCGCGGGGACCCTACACGATGTTAGGCAGGTGTACCAGTTTCTTTGGCTCTTCAGTGTATTTAATTTGATATCGAATTGTTTCCTTGAAACTGCACGAGAAAAACAGCATAACAAAGAAAACGCGTTATTCCAAAAGCAGTGTTTTTTTTCTGTGTTAAAAGTAAAACGTTATCCAAGAAACTAACTTCATCAACGTGTGCAGCTTTTCTTCATTTACGTGAAGTTATTTTGTTTAGAGGCGCAGTAGATGGAAAAAATCCTTTGGAGGCAGGCACACCTGGTACACATCAGTAAAACGAGAACCATTACACCAGAGCCGGCTGCATGACTGATGCGTACGGTGCTCGTACCTGGTCAGCCAGTGGTTTCCAACGCGAAGGTAATTACCTCCTGACGGTTAATATGTAATTTTCTGAGGGGTAAAATCAAAAGTACTCAGTTGTGCTTTTGTGAGAAAATTAAATTATTTTCAAAAGAGCTTTACAATTATCACCATTTCGTAAGACTAATACTGATATCATCAACATCATCAGCCAATTCAATCACTTGGTGATGTGGCCTAAGAGTCGGCGTGCAACATGGGATCCCTGCAGGTTCTTCCATTTCTGCCGATCTTGAGCTCCTCGTTGCCAATACAGTCCGGATGTCTTTCTTAATTCTCTGTCCCATCTCTCTGGTAGTTTTCTCCTTGTTATGTTTTGGTAAACTGGTCTCCGATCTAGTACTTGTTTTCACCACATGCCGTCTTCTCTTCGAGCGACATGACCAGCGCAATGCCATTTCTAGGTATCCACTCTTTCCATTATGTCACTGCCCTTCGTTGTCTGTCTGCTATCAAATGGTGCCATTATGTAGCCAAATATTGATCTTTTCATTCCTCTTTGGGCTACTATAAGTTTTCTAATAATTAATTCATTTAATTTAACTGAAGTTACGAAAAATTACTTTTTTCAGTTGTTACCATTACCGTGTGTTACAATGTGGTGCGGGTTACAGCTAGTGAAACGATTGTGTATGTATCACCTTCCTCAGATAGTCGTCCCACTAGACACATACTTTCCACTTTGCACCATGCATCTGTGACAGTAAAACTGGGACAAATAAATCGCACATGCTTAAAAATCTAATGTAAATACATTTTCAGAGATGTAGCTCGTCCAGCATTAGATCATAACTTTGATTTGTTATTTACTTCACAACAATAAACGAACTAATTCACGACACAACAGTAACCATGCTAGGACTACTGCACTGCGGTAGGGCCTACACTGTATAATTATTGTTATTGTTAGTGACAGTAGTCAAACACGAAACATTGGCAGCCTGAAGTCTTCTAGTTTTTGCTAGTTCAAATGTAACGGATCCAGCAATCAAATTATTTACTTACGATAGGCTTAAGTATAGCGCACACATTTAACTTCGTTGATATTAAATGAGGATGCAGAGTGGAGACTAAGCAAGTGTTGCTAGGAAGGGGAGTGATTCAGAGAAAGCATGACTCGTAACAAGTGTCTGCACTCAATGTGGACAGTTAGCTTTCGTTTCTGAGGGGGAGGTGTAGCCACCACCAGTGATGCACTGAGAACTGCTTCGTAATTTAAAACGCCCACAAAACTCGCTACCTTTCCGCTTTTTCAATAGGTCTCTAACGATCTCATCGTCGATAGGACATTGCATCCCAAACTTCACTCGTGCTTCTTCCTTGTACCGGACCCTTTCCTCCCTCCGCCTGCCCCCACCTCCCTTCACCCCTCCTCCTCCTCCTGAAAGCACGTCCCAGAGCAACACAGATTCCTGGACCGATAGAGCGCCTACGCACACCAGAGATCGTGAAAAAGGACTCCGTTCCCATACCTGCAGCCGGTACGCAAATTGCAGCGAGGCCGGCTATAATTTCCCTCTTTGCTTCTGCAGACAGAGATAAGCAGCAACATGCGCGCCGACACACCGGCCTTCTCCAGCCCCATTTCTCTTCTCCATTGTATCGTGCAAATTATTGCCCTTTATATCCTCGCTCGGCAGGCAAGAACTACGTGAGGCTTTCAGAGTATACTGGAGTGTTGTATGATGTGAAAGCAGTGATCCGTTTTCTGAAACAGGACTGTGATCTGTTAACGCGAATATGTAAAACAAAAAAGCAGCCGTATTGTAAACATCTACCAATAAATATGCGCTACTGTTTGTAAAATGTGAAACACTCAGAAGCAATGAGCTGCAACACGCCACGATATGAGGTCGTGTAGAACAGAGGGACCATAGTAAGTGATTTAAATGAAAGAGATGTGGCTTGCGCGTAGGCCGAACAGGGGACAGGTGTGTGTCCACACGCACCGTTTTGATGTCAGTCTTGCATGAACTGAATTAAGTTTAGAAGACTGATGGTTCAAATGGTTCTGAGCACTATGGTACTTAACTGCTGAGGTCATGAGTCCCCTAGAACTTAGAACTACTTAAACTAACCTAAGGACATCACACACATCCATGCCCGAGGTAGGATTCGAACCTGCGACCGTAGCGGTCGCGCGGTTCTAGACTGTAGTGCCTAAAACCGCTCGGCCACCCTGGACGGCAAAAGACTGAAGGCCTGCAGGTTTGTGTACATGAAAGACTGCCGACAAGTCGCTGCATATAGACGCACGTCAGTCTTATCGCTCAAACCAGTCCCGCTGTCAGTCTACTATTTGTCCAGGATAAGGCCAAAGCAAATGTATCACTGGAACACCTACACACGTGTAACTGGCACCACCAGCCACGGATGCGCGACATGAATTTACCAATCGATTTATCTCACCAGGAGAAGTCGAATGGCAGTACAGACGTCTTTAAATCTTGGGTCACTTTTTAATGTTACCGTAAACATTTTGGTATACTCTCCAGAATGAATTTGCACTCTGCAGCGGTGTGTGCGTTGATATGAAACTTCCTGGCAGATTAAAACTGTGTGGCGGACTGAGACTCGAACTCAGTCCCGAGTTAGAGTCTCAGTCCGGCACACAGTTTTAATCTGCCAGGAAGTGTCATTTTGGTGTACTGTTATCGAATATTTGATTGTGTAGTAGAGAAGAGATGTTCGAAATTTGCATACGACAGCCTCTGCAAGTTTTTGATCTAAGTGAAGTCCTGTGATTTTAGTTCAGTCAACAGCGGTTCTTGCCGGCCCTTGTGGCCGAGCGGTTCTAGGCGCTACAGTCTGGAACCGCGTGACCGCTACGGTCGCAGGTTCGAATCCTGCCTCGGGTATGGATGTGTGTGATGTCCTTAGGTTAGTTAGGTTTAAGTAGTTCTAAATTCTGGGGGACTGATGACCTCAGAAGTTAAGTCCCATAATGCTCAAAGCCATTCGAACCATTTTTTGAACAGCAGTTCTTGATAACATCAATACGTTCTCTATTGTATCCATTTCTTCAACCTAACGTTCCCGTTTCTTTATTTTTATGTTTCATAACGACTGTTGTTCATTAATAATAACAACGATGACGACTGCTCTGTTTTTTAAGCACGACTCTAAGCTTCCACTTGACTATCTCAGAAGACGACTGTACTGGAAACGCTACTGCAACTCTCTTCAATAACCAGTCGCGGGACCATCGTGAACGTCAAGCAGACTTTCTCTTCTTGTTCAGTTTAAGAACAAATAGCGCAACTGTCGTCACTAGCAGTGTTTCCTGCATGATTATTTCGGAACTACCGAGGAAAAAACTGAACGGACGTTTGAATAGTCCAACTGAGCGATTTGTGTTAGTCTTCTCAGTCTTGCATGATAATTCAAGACTGGCGACAAAACGGTGCGTGTGGACGAGGCTTTACGCAGCGCTCAGTCGGTGCGGAGCCGTCGTACGAAGTGGAAACGTGTTATCAAGTGAACGGGGCAGAACGCATAATGATTGCTCTCTGGGCGACGTATCTATCGTTCCGTGACCTTGCGGATTGTGCAGGACGCGCTGGTTCACCAGTGAGGCATATGTGGAGAGAAGAGGGCCTACACAGCGTCGAAAGGGTCCTTGACTACACAATGTGACCACAGCGCGAGATCGGCGCCATCTTGTCCGCTTAGCCGCAATGAACAAACAGCTTCGTCCGCATTGTTGGCGCCAAGTTGGAGCACTGCAGAAGGTGTGGATATGTCTGCGTCGATGCTTTGACGCCTTCTCCTGCTGATTGTGGCACACATACCACTGCATCGGCTTCCTTTGACCAGAACCCACCACTGTCGCAGATTGCAAAGGGCACGTGAACGTCGACGCTAGCGTACTGAGTGGCAAAATTTCTGTTTTCATAAGAGTCGCGCTTCAACTTGTCTTACAGTTATTCCCACATACGCGTTCGGCGCCGCCGTAGTGAACGCAATCGAGCAGACTGTATTGTTGAGCGGCATACTGGACAAACGCACAGTGTAATGGTTCTGGGCACTGTCGCCTGCACCACGCGATCTCGCCTCCTACGCCTTGAGAACTGAACAACTAGCACTACACCAGGGCGGCTTTACGGCCCGAGGCACTCCTGCAGGACGTTCCGCATGCCACATTTCGGCAAGACAACACACGGCCGCATGTTGCGAGGAAGGCGTAAGCCTTCTTCGAAGAAAACCGCATACCCTGACCTGCCCGTTCATCTGACATGTCGCTCATCGAACGTGTCTGGGATATGGTCGGTCGGCAACTTGTTCGTTCGGGTTCTCCTGCAGCCACAATTCATGCTTTGTGGGCGCGCCTACAAACTGCGTGGCAGCGTCACCGATGGATAGGGATGAAAATAGCGGGAACTCATAAGGTCGATCCTCTGACGTCATACCATTCTCATGACTGACTTGATCCGGTCCAACGACCATTCCCTTTCCACTGCCGACTTCTTAATTTCGATGTGTGTTACACTCAACATCTTCAGTTATTTGTAGGTATCGTCCAATCTCTTTCTTTCCCTACAATCAGTGCCGTAGCTAAACGCGTTTCCACTATACAGCAGATTATACACTGAGGTGACAAAAGTCATGGGATCCTCAATTTATTGTTTAAGATCGTCTTTTGCCGGCGTAGTCCAGCAACCCGACGTGGCATGGACTCAGCAAGGCAAGGAGCTCAGCGCCGAGATTCTCATCAGGACTCTAAAAGTCGTTGGAAATCCTAAGCAGAGATGTAAACCATGCTGCCTCTATAGCCGTCCGTAATTGCGAAAGTGTTCCGGTGCAGGATTTTGTGAACGAATTGACCTAATTATGTTCCCTAAATGGTCGATGGGATTCTTGTCGGGCGATCTGGGCGGCCAAACCATTCGCTCGAATTGTCCAGAATGTTCTTCAAACAACGCGCGAAGAACTGTGGCCCTTTGACATGGCGGATTGTCGTCGATAAAAATTCCATCGTTGTTTGAGAACATGTCAGTGAACGGCTACAAATGGTCTTAAAACAGCCGAACATCCAGAAGACCCCAGTCCGTTCAGCCGGCCGTTGTGGCCGAGCGGTTCTAGGAGCTTCAGTCAGGAACCGCGCGACCGCTACAGTCGCAAGTTCGAATCCTGCCTCAGGCATGGATGTGTGTGATGTCCTTAGGTTAGTTAGGTTTAAGTAGTTCTAAGTCTAGGGGACTGATGACCTCAGATTCTAAGTACCATAGTGCTTAGAGCCATTTGAACCCAGTTCGTTCAGTATAAACACTGCACACACCATTATGAAGCCACCACAAGCTTCTACAATGCCTTGTTGACAACTTGGGGTGTATGGCTTCCTGTGGTCTGCGCCACACTCTAACCCTACCATCAGCCCTTACCTTCTGAAATCGGGACTCACCTGTCAGTTCATGGTTTTCCAGTCGTCTAGGGCCCAACAGATATGCCCAGGGGAACCCAGGAGAGGCGCTGCAGGCGATGTCATGCTATTAGCAAAGGCACTCGAGTCGGTCATCTGCTGGCATAGCCCATTAACGCCAAATTTCACCGCACTGTCCTGACTACGTTCGTCGCACGTCCCAGATTGCTTTCTGCGGTTATTTCACTGAGTGTTGCTTGTCTGTTCGCACTTACGGCTCTAGGCAAACACCGCTGCTCTCGCTCGTTAAGTCATGGACGTTGGGCACTGCGTTGCCCGTGGTGAGAGCTAACTTCTGAAATTTGGTATTCACGGCACATTTTTGACACTGTCGAGCTGCTCTTGTTCCTGTCGCAGTGTGATATCGTCACGTTCGCGCAGTATTTGTTTTGCCTGCGACGTCATCGTACCCGTGAAAGCGCATGCACGTGATAGCTTTTTTTTTTTTTTTTTTATTCGTGTCAGAAGCACCATGGATACAGGAATAAAAGAAAATGAATAGCACACAGAAAGAAATTAATTACAGGCATATGAAAATATATATAAATATATATACAAATATGTGTGCACAGAAACAAAATGTTATAGGCATTTGGCCCATAAGCGGGCTACGTCGACAGCATTTGGGGTTGCCAACATCAGATCCTCTAAAGTGCAGTGTGAAGGACATTCAGGGCAGTTATACATGTGCTGGGTCGTCTGCACCTCTCCACAGTCGCAGAGATTAGATGTAGTAGAATATCCCCACTTCAGAAGGTTATCTCTTGACCGTGCAGTGTTGGTGCGTAGCCTTTTTAGTGATCTCCAGACCACCCAGTCCTCATCGTAACCTGGTGCCAATTCTTCCTTTGGTTCCATCCAGTGCCCTTCTCCCGACCGCTTCCATCTCTCCACCCTAGATCCAGGTTGGTCGCTAAAATCTTCGGTTGCTCTGAGAAAACTGCGTCTAGATTTCAAGCGTTTGGTGGCTGGCTGAGTTTTGTGGAGGGGGTGGCTCTCTGCCATCTCAGCCCTCGCTCTTTCACTATAGGCTGCCGCTTCTCTTCGCACTGCAGGAGGTGCAATCCCAGCAAGATGGTAGAGCTTGTCTGTTGGCGTCGGTTTCAGACATCCAGTGACGAGCCTGCAGGTGTCGTTCAGAGCAATGTCGACCTGTTTAGCGTGGGTAGAGTTGTACCAGACACTGCTTGCATATTCGCCTGCTGGGAAGCAAACTGCTAGTGCTGTGGTCCTCACTACCTCTGGCTTTGCCCCCCAGGAGGAGTTCGTTATTTTCCGAAGAATATTATTTCTGCCGCTCACCTTCAGTTTGGTGTTAATACAGTGCTGTTTATACGTCAGAGCCCTGTCTAGGGTTACTCCTAGGTATTTGGGGTTAACGCAGTGTTAGAGGAGTGTGTCCTTCCAGAAGACACGCAGCTTACGGGATGCCTGCTTGTTACGGAGATGGAAGGCGCAAACTTGTGTTTTGCTAGGGTTCGGCTTGAGTTGATTGTCGGCGTAGTACTGACAGAGCATGTCTAGCGCATCCGTGAGCTTTGTCTCAACATCCTCAAAGGAGTCACCCTGTACGGCCATAGCACGGTCATCGGCGTAGATATAGTTTTCCGTACCAGCTGGCAGTGGTTGATCGTTGGTGTATATGTTAAAAAGTAAGGGTGCCAGTACGCTGCCCTGAGGGAGACCATTTTTCTGGGCCCGCCATCTGCTATGCATCCCTTGGAATTCCACTGAGA
Source organism: Schistocerca nitens (assembly GCF_023898315.1). Taxonomy (NCBI): domain Eukaryota; kingdom Metazoa; phylum Arthropoda; class Insecta; order Orthoptera; family Acrididae; genus Schistocerca; species Schistocerca nitens. The sequence continues at coordinate 225,063,690 of NC_064619.1, read as the reverse complement.
ACCTACGGTTCTCTAACAGACTTCTAACTGTGGATGTTAATTTAAAGTCCCTGGTAATGGCATACAGCTTCTTCATTAGCAGACGTAAGTTGACGGTGTCATATGCGGCTGTCAAGTCTATAAAGGCGACACCGGTTATTTTCCGGTTTTCATAGCCGTCTTCAATCAGCTGCGTGAGGTTAATTACCTGAGATGTAGTGCTTTTCCCTGGGCGGAAACCTGCTTGTTGGGGGATTATGTAGGGTTCTATGGCACTGGAGAGGCGATCCTGGAGTATTCTTTCAAAGATGTGATAGCTGCGAATTAGCATCGTGTAAATTTATAAACTGCCGTGTCCGACAGCCGATCAGTTCCAGCCATTCCACCAGGAAGGAGGTACACAGTTCGTGTTGTCTGTAGTTAAACCATGCCTAGATGGTCAATATCGCGGTTCGATCGCGTCCGCATTGTTACTTTGTGCCAGGAAGGGTTCTCAACAAGGGGAAGTGTCCAGGCGTCTCGGAGTGAACCAAAGCCATGTTGTCTGGACATGGCGGAGATACAGAGAGACAGGAGCTGTCGATGACATGCCTCGCTCAGGCCGCCCAAGGGCTATTACTGCAGTGAATGACCGCTACCTTCGGATTCTGGGTCGGAGGAACCCTTACAGCAACGCCATCATGTGGGATAATGCTTTTGGTGCAGCCACAGGACGTCATGTTAGACTCAAACTGTGCGCAATAGGCTGCATGATGTGCAACTTCCCTCCCGACGTCCATGGCGAGGTTCATCTTTGCAACCATGACACCATGCAGCACGGTACAGATGGGCGCAATGACATGCCGAATGGGCCGCTTAGGATTGGCATCACCTTCTCTTCACGGAGTGCCTTCAACCAGACAATCGTCGGAGACGTGTTTGGAGGCGACCCGGTCAGGCTGAACGCCTTAGACACACTGTCCAGCGAGTGCAGCAAGGTGGAGGTTCCCTGCTGTTTAGGGGTGGCATTATGTGAGGGAGACGTACGCCGCTGGTGGTCATGGAAGGCGCCGTAATGGCTGTACGATATGTGAATGCCATCCTATGACCGATCAGGTAACCATATCGACAGCATATTGGCGAGGCATTCGTCTTCATGGACGTCAATTCGTGCCCCCATCGTGCACATCTTGTGAATTTCCTTCAGGATAACGACATCGTTCGACTAGAGTGGATAGCATGTTCCCCAGATATGAACCATATCGGACATGCCTGGGATAGATTGAAAAGGGCTGTTTATGGACGATGTGACCTACCAACCACTCTGAGTGACCTACGCCGAATCGCCGTTGAGTAGTGGGACAATTGGACCAACAGTACCTTTATGAACTTGTGGATAGCATGCCACGACGAATACAGGCATGTATCAATGCAAGAGGGTATTAGAGGTACCGGTGTGTACAGCAATCTGGACCACCACCTTTGAAGGTCTCGCTGTATTGTGATAGAACATGCAATGTGTGATTTTCATGAGCAATAAAAAGGGCAGGAATGGTGTTTACGTTGATCTGTATTCCAATTTTCTGTACAGGTTCCGGAACCCTCGGAACCGAGGTGATGAAAAACATTTTTTGATGTGTTTGTGAAAATCGATATTAAATTGAAAATTACAGATCTATGCAAGATATCTGACTACGAAATATGTTCGTAATTATAGAAAACTCAAGTCAGAAGAAAGAAATATTGAATTCCCTAACGATATCCTAAATGGAGTGTCCCATGCGTCTAGCTACATTTACCATTCCTCGTTTAAAGTCTGTTAATTCCCGCCGTGCATCCGTAGCCACGTCAGAATGTTTCCTCGTGAATCAGCTGAGTACAAATGACAGCTCCGCCAATCACCTCAGTGTAAATGTTACAGAACAGAGTAAACACAAGTTTGGACTGTCGCTCGGTATGTCCGATGGGCCAGCTACGTAATCGGTTTGCGCCGTATTTTCATTTCCTTGTCGACGCTGTCTTAGCTCTCGCGTTAGCTCGTCAGTGGAACGTTTAGGCTTTTGGACTCCTTTCGACGCGAGCTTTCTTCTGACTTGAGTCTTCTATAATTCCGAACATATTTACGAGTCAGTTGAGATAACATCTTCGATTGTTTTGTAATTTTCAATTTAATATCAATTTTCAAATATTCTGGAAAATATTTTGTCTCACATTTGGGTCCTAGTAGCGTTGCAAAAGCTCTTCACAGTGGCATCCCAAACAATGTCTTAGCTAAACGCGTTTCCACACTACAGCAGTTTATAAATTTACATAACGGTAATTGGCAGCAATCAGGCGCATGCGCTTACACTGGTGCGGGGACATCGCAGGAAAAACAAATACAGCGCTAAAGTAAATATGTCACACCACGGCAAGAACAAGAACAGTGACACAGCTCTAAAATAAAGTATTTGAGAAAAATCGAATTAAAGAATTCTATATAATGTATACTGAAATAGTTCAAGCACCCTTTATATTTGAAATAAGTGATTTTGGCAGTAAATTCTATTATAGGTCCATACAACAGTAATGTGGACGTGTAGTTCTTTACTCCTCGAATCTGAGGTGTTATCAGGAAATTGTTAATTAATTCTTTGACTTGTGTCGTTTTTCTGGACCAAAAAGCGTTTTGTTTTTGGTATGACCCTTCATGTAATACTTCTGGCACTTTTTCACCTCAAATAATACACACAGCAGAAATTTCCATTATTTTTCTTGTACGCTGCAACGCACGAAATTTCGTAATATTAAAAATAGCTGTAATCGTCGTAACAGTGTCTGCCATGCATGTATGTCTGAAGGACGCTGTGAGACACTTAATAGCTGGCCGCTGTGGCCGACCGGTTGTAGGCGCTCGAGCCAGGAACCGCGCTGCTGCTACGGTCGCTGGTTCGAATCCTGCCTCGGGCATGGATGTGTGTGATGTCCTTAGGTCAATTAGGTTTAGGTAGTTCTACAGGGGTACTGATGACCTCAGATGTTAAGACCCATAGTGCTTAGAGCCATTTGAACAATTTAGACACTTAATAAACACTGGCATTGTAATAATCAATGATACTGAAAACTGCGTTCAACGTACCTTACGAACGAAAAGTTTCTTAACTCAAATGTCCCGCTCTTCTTGAATAACAGATGCAAACCTACAAGTACCAAAGCTGAAGTGACCCTGTTCTTGCCATGGCGAATGAAGAAGTAGCCTACAACAAAACTGACACAACTGCTCGGAAGTGGACGAATTGCGAGATAGAGATATGGCGTTTTCGCGCACATTGGTGCACTTCACACGTCTTTCGATTCGGGTCACGTACCTTGCCGGGGTGCGGTATGCTGTATCTGTTGCTGTCTCAACCATTGTTCACGCATTATTAGTCCCATAGTTATTAGCGATTCAAATCTGAAGGTATTCTACCACACAAGAAAGCTCAAGTCAAAATAGTTTTGATTTCTATGTCTTTGCCCGAGTCACCAGCCACAGAGGAAGAGAATACCCAACGGCGGCTCTGCTACCAAGTGCATCGCGCGGCAGGATACTCTCTTCCAGTGGTAGTTTTACGGCCGTTTGAGATCCGCATTAAGGCGGCCTGATTCAGTAATTGCAGTCTCTATTGCCCGCCGCCACTCTTTGTTTTCCTTTACGCCACACACGCCTGTAATCTTCGCAGCCGCAAGCTCTCGCTCGCTCGGACGAAATATGCGTGGCGTGCAATTACGCGAAGCGATCCTTTTACCGCGGGAAGATAAGAGAGTAAGGACTTAATGCACGCCTCTGAATTTGTTATTCATTCAGCGCCGCTGTACTGCCTCCTGTTGGCGGAGGCTGCACTTGGGTAATTGCTGCCGCCAGCTGCGGAGCGGGGGCGTGACGTGATGCACGCTGTGGCTCGCGCCGCTCCCACCCACGTGCACCGCGGCAGGTGTTCTCGCCTATCCTAGCTCAAGCTCCACTCCAGCGGGGTAGCCCAGTGGTTAGGACACTGGACTCGCCCTCGGGAGGACGACGGTTTAAACCAGCGTCCAGCCATCGTGATTTAGGTTTTCCGTGGTTTCCCTAAATCGCTTAAGACAAATACCGGGGTGGTTCCTTCGAAATGGCGCAGCCAAAGTTTTGTTTTTGACAAGAGTTCCGTGTCAGGAGCTGTATGCGCAACGTTTCGTTCCTGATTAAAACTTGAAGCCTCCCCTTTGGAAAATTATGAATTACTGTGCTGGTAAACCCCTTGCGTTATTTGATTTTAAAACAGCTGAGCAAAACTGAACGTACTCAGACATTTCGCTCTTTACCTATTCTGATCATCACTGAACTGACACACAATATTTTTAGTGCAACGCAATCTGACTTTCAAAAATCCCTACAAAAGAATGGCCCTGACTAACAATAACCTATACCCTTTATGAATCACTTACCTCACAAAAATCTTTACTCGAACTACTGCAATACAGCGAAAGCCAATATTGTCAGCTAAATAAAAGATTCAAACTACTGAAGTCACTAACTACTGATAGGTATAGTTAGCAAATGAAAGATTTTGATAGAGAACAAAGAATGTATTTACCTTAATAGTGTTCAAAAGTTATATATCAGTTCATGACATCCAATCTTACAAATTTACTGTCTCTGATGGACACACGTCCAGATCATCTGCCATCTCTCTCCCCACATCAACCACTGCTGGCGACTCACCTCCAATTGCGCAACGCTACGCGCTGTTTACATCCAACTGCCCAACACTAGAATAGCAATATTCCAACAATGCCAACCAGCCACAGACTTAGCACAGTCAGTGATTTTCATATAGACGTTACCAACATAAAAACCTAAACAGCCTAATTACAAACTGTGTGCCGGACACAGATTCGAACTCGGGACCTTTGTCTTTCTTTCAGGAGTGCTAGTTCTGCAGGTTCGCAGGAGAGCTTCTGTAGAGTTCGGAAGGTAGGAGACGAGGTACTGGCGGAATTAAGGCTGTGAGGACGGGGCGTGAGTCGTGCTTGGGTAGCTCAGATGATAGAGCACTTGCCCCCGAAAGGCAAAGGTCCCGAGTTCGAGTCTCGGTCCGGCACACTGTTTTAATCTGCCAGGAAGTTTCACATCAGCGCTGCAGAGTGAAAATCTCATTCTGGAAGCATTAATCTGTTCACTGAAATCAACTTGCTAGTGATAGTGACTACCCTAGCAGCTACATCATTAATACAGTGTGCCTATAAAGTTCCGCCATCATTTCAAAACATCGTAACTTGGAAATGAAATGAGCGTATGGCATTGTTGTCCAAGAGTCCCCATCTGAGGAATTTCGGCCGCCGAGTGCAAGTCTTGGGCGACTTGCGCGCCGGTGATGACAATGAAATGAGGACAACACAACACCCAGACCACGAGTGGAGAAAATCTCCAACCCGGCCGGGAATCGAACCCGGGTCCGCTGCATGGGAGGCAAGCACGTTACCACCCAGCTTTTATTATTATTATTATTATTATTATTATTCCACAAAAACAGTAACAAAAATGGCTACAATGAAATCACATAAATAAAGTGACATAATTGCAGTCAAGGAAGCTTACAGCGTAACTTGGAAACTGTTGGAGATAAGCATCGTGGTTTGTTGTAACAAGTTTAGCAGCTCTGTTTTTTTTTCCCTTACGCCTTTACTGCAGACTTGACATGGTGTATATAACGAATTAGAATTGGCGCGATCTTTGATCAGTAGTCGATTACGGTACTGAACGTGTTTGGAGAAAAAAAAAGGGGTATGGAATCGCAAATTTCGGTGGTCATGTTGTACTTTAAATAGGAAGTCTGAAGTACGAGAGGCGAGACTATGCGATCAGTGTATTTTATGGGTATACTTATTTAAATTTCACACTTTGCCAAGTTTTTTCTTAGTACTTTGGAACATTTTTATTTTTTATTTTGAAAGAAATCAATTATACTATAATTGTTTCATTTGACCATAAATGGCACATAGTATTTCGCATTTTACAATATTTTGGTTACGAAACTCCTCAACTCTTTATTGCCTACTAAATTCAAGAACTGTTACAGTTTTTCGAAAGCAGTCTCAATTTTCATTAAAAAAGTCATGGAAGAGAAAAGTAAAAAATGTTCATTATTTTGGCGATGTGGCATACGCCGTAATTTTTACAAAACTCCGTCTGAAACTTAAGTACTATAACATACAATTATTTTTATAAATTTAACTAACTCAAAAGGCGTGTTTCCTTTTTAAATATTCTTTTATGTATGCAGATGACTATGTACAAAAGTTAATTTGACCAATTCTGGGACAATCTAGAGCTTCTTGGGACATAACGTGCCAGAAGTAACCCGTGTTTATCTCAAGCTCGTGTAGGACAGTCTGTTTAGGCTGGTTCAAATGGCTCTGAGCACTATGGGACTTAACATCTGAGGTCATCAGTCTCCTAGACTTAGAACTACTTAAACCTAAGCACATCACACACATCCATACCCGAGGCAGGATTCGAAACTGCGACCGTAGCAGCCGCGCGGTTCCGGACTGAAGTGCCTAGAACCGCTCGGCCACATAGGACGGCAGTTTGTTTAGGCGCGGAGTTGTAAGTTAGTCTTTGTACGGTGGACAGGATGTGCGCGAAGTATCACTTTTTTATGGTGGAAACTAATTTGAATTGAAAATGAATTTGGAATGATTTGCGAATTTATTAACCCAGGAAAGAGATCAGTGTATGAAATCTGTGTGCACGCTAAAGGAGACACTCTTTAGAGATGTGTAGAAAACTGATGTATAAACTTCATTGCTTGCGATGGCTGGATGAGAAATGAAAGAACATGCGACGAAAATGTGAACAACTATCTTCCTTAATGTTCGACATGGACCTTGTACATCATCTGCTGGACAGGCAGTAGTTTGGATCCACAAACACATTCACGGAATAAGACGAGCACTGAAGTTTTTACTCATTACACCATCCAATATAAAACATTTTTAACACTACTGTTTCTCGTGGCCTACTACATATCTACGCATTTATGTAGCTGTACTTTTAAATGGAGTTAGAGAGCAGCAGTGTTAGAACTACATAAAAATGGCGGCAGACCAGGAAAAGGGGCAACATTTCATCTGGTATGCAGAGTCCAAATCTGTGATAACACCATCGCAGAATTATCGACGCCAGTATGAGATGGCATCACAGGCAAAAACAAACATAATGAGAAGTGGACGGTCACGTTAGTTTCGAGCACGTGAGGGGAAAGCCAATCGGTTAAAACTGGTACCGGTATTTTAGTTCTGAATAATCAGTATTTTATAGTATTTGTTTGGTCTCGGCTGCAACAGGCGTTTCCTGTTTTTTTTTTCCAGTAACCGGGTGAAAAACCGAAACATCAGTTAGTCATAGCAGCACTACTTGCCGGCCGCTGTGGCCGAGCGGTTCTGGGCGCTTCAGTCCGGAACCACGCGGCTGCCACGGTCGCAGGTTCGAATCCTGCATCGGGCGTGGATATGTGTGATGTCCTTAGGTTAGTTAGGTTTACGTAGTTGTAAGTCTAGGGGGACTGATGACAGATGTTAAGTTTCATAGTGCTTAGAGCCATTTGAACCATTTTTGAGCAGCAGTTAATTTTTCGTTTTTAAATTAACTTTTTTTTAAAAAATTGTTCAAATGGCTCTGAGTACTATGGGACTTAACTTCTGTGGTCATCAGACCCCTAGAACTTAGAACTACTTAAACCTAACTAACCTAAGGACATCACACACATCCATGCCCGAGGCAGGATTCGAACCTGCGACCGTAGCAGTCCCGCGGTTCCGGACTGAGCGCCTTAACCGCGAGACCACCGCGGCCGGCAACTTTTTAGAAAGGAGTGGTCTTTTGTTCGTATAATTTGCGTTGGTTTCAAATATTGCGATATTATAGAAAGTGAGAAAAGCGACCAGTGCTATTTTAATAATAAGACCAACAGAAACGGACAACAAACATATGGCATAAGCATTGCTGAGACAACGTCTCTGTTGCCTTGTCTCGTAGCTCAAGGTACGCGTGCAGGTGCAATGTGCAAGACCTGCCCCCACCTGGTACATGCTATAGTTTTTGGGTGACGTCGCCTGGACTTCCGTTATACTGCAGAATGACATCAACCCTAGTCTGAAAATATTTTTACGAAGTGACGAAGCAATGAAGTACAATGCTTTAAAAGATCAAAGATTTGTCTGCCATTTCTAGGAAACAATAAAAGAGGAAGGTAATTATGGTAACAGTAATGAATAAAAACTCAGCAACAATTCATTCGTAATATAGAACAAAAATAGAAAGCAACGGATCTGCTGCGTGTGTCAGTATATACGCCATTTTCTGCTTTTAGCAAATACAGTTTTCCACCCTCAGTTTTCGCCCTTCGAACCTGTCTATTCGTAATGTCCAACCCCCGGTTACAACATGAATTTCGAGCAGAGTTTCAAAAACTTAGAATGAACAGGAAAATACTGTTGATTTTTGCAGTAGTCAACGTAGCGAACGGTGCACTGAAAAAATTCTCTTTTTATTTCCCTGTTTAATATCTTGATTCTGTGTATCCTGAAACTGACTCAAATTTTTTCAGTCTTTGTTCGATTTCTACGTTTACTGCAGGAAATAAGAGGAATAGAAAACCGAAGGTAGGTGTTTCTTTTAATAGAATCTGGTTGTTTTGTGCCGTTTTAAGAGTCAAGTTAAACTAGCGTGGAAAGAAACTATATATCCGAAAACAGTTTGCTTCAGCGACAACCTCTATTCCTACTGCTGACGGACAAATTTCGTGAGGGGTAGCTGGTTCATGGTGGTCCCGTCGCATCGCACGGCCCCCATGCTCAGTCGATATCACGCCATTAGATTTCCTTTTGTGGGGTTTCGTCAAGGATCGCGAGCACGCGACACCACACCGTGTCATTCCTACCCTTCGTGCACGAATCAGCGATGAAATCAGAACTGTTGGTGTTGCAATACTGATCCTTGTATGGGCAGAAATCAAATAGCGCCTTGTTGTTCTACGAGCGACAAGGGGGGTACACGTTTAAATTCTGGCATAAGACAAGCCACGATCCTACAGTGACGTGGCAAAAAAGGAATGAATAGCGATGTGTACATATACAGATGGCGGTAGTATTGCAAATACAAGGTGTAAAAGGGCGGAACATTGGCGGAACTGCCTTTTTTTTTTTTTTCCTCTGGTGATTCATGTGAAAAGGTTTCATACGTGATTAGGGCCGCACGCCAGGAATTAAGACTTTGAACGCGGAATGGTAGTTGGAGCCAGACGCATCGGACATTCCATTTCGGAAATCGTACGGGATTTCAATTAACGAAATCCAAGAGTGTGCCGAGAATACCAAATTTCAGGCATTTCCTCTTACCACTGACAAGGCAGTGGCCGATGGCTTTCACTAACGTCTGAGAGCAGCTGCTTTTGCATAGAGTTGTCAGTGCTAACAAACAAGTACCACTGCATGAAAAGACCGCAGAAATCAAGGTGGGACGCACGACGAACGTATCCTTTAGGACAGAGCGGCGAAATTAGGGGTTAATGGGCTATGGCAGCAGACGACTGACGCAAGTACATTCGCAAACAGCACTTCATCGCCTGCAGCGCCCCTCTTGGGCTTGTAACCATATCGGCTGGACTCTAGACGACTGGAAAACCGTGGCCTAGTCAGACGAGTTCCGATTTCAGTTAGTAAGAGCTGATGGTAGGGTTAGTGTGTGGCGCAGATCCCACAAACTGTCACCAAGGCATTGTGCAAGCTGGTAGTGGCTCCGTAATGGTGTGGGCTGTGTTTACATGGAATGGACGGGGTCCTCTGGTCAAAGTGAACTGATCATTGACTACAAATGATTATGTTCGGCTACTTGGTGACCATTTGCAGCCATTCCCAAACATAGCACTGGGCCACAATTGTTCGCGATTGGTTTGAAGAACATTCTGGGCATTTCGAGCGAATGATTTGGCCACGCAGATCGCCCGACATGAATCTCTTCGGACGTTTATGGGACATTATAAGAGAGGTCAGTTCGTGGACTAAATTGTCCACCGGCAACACAGGAGGAGGATTGTATAGCACAGTAGCTCAGTATTTATGGAGTGGACTTGCCGAGTCCGTGCCACGCCTAGCTGCTGCACTACGCCGGGCAGAAGGGGGACTGACACGATATTAAAAGGTATCCCACGACTTCCGTTACCTCATTTTTTGGAATCACCTACATCTACGTGATTACTCTGCTATTCACAATAAAGTGCCTAGCAGAGGGGTCAATGAACAACCTTTATGCTGTCTCTCTACCGTTCCACTCTCGAACGGCATGCGGGAATAACGAGCACTTAAATTTTTCCGTGCGAATCCTGATTTCTCTTATTTTATCGTGATGATCATTTCTCCCTATGTAGGTGGGTGCCAACGGAATGTTTTCGCAATCGGAGCAGAAAACTGGTGATTGAAATTTCACGAGAACATCCCGTCGCAACGAAAAATGTCTTTGTTTTAATGATTGCCACTCCAATTCACGTATCATGTCTGTGACGCTATCTCCTCTATTTCGCGATAATACAAAACGAGCTGCCCTTCTTTGTGCTTTTTCGGTGTCATCCGTCAGTCCCACGTGATGCGGATCCCATACCGCACAGCAGTACTCCAGAATAGGGCGGACAAGCGTACTGTAAGAAGTCTCTTTGGTAGACCTGTTGCACCTTCTAAGTGTTCTGCCAATCAATCGCAGTCTTTGGTTTGCTCCACCCACAATATTATAAATGTGATAGTTCCAATTTAGGTTATTTGTAATTGTAATCCCTAAGTTTTTAGTTGAATTTACAGCCCTCAGATTTGTGTGACTTATCGTGTAATCGAAATTTAGCTGATTTATTTTAGTACTCGTGTGAATAACTTCGTACTTTTCTTTATTCAGGATCAATTGCCACTTTTCGCACCGTACAGATATCTTACCTAAATCATTTTGCAAGTCGTTTTGATCATCTGATGACTTTACAAGACTGTAAATGACAGCATCATCTGCAAACAATCTAAGACGGCTACTCAGATTGTCTCCTATGTCGTTAATATAGATCAGGAACAATAGAGGGCCTATAGCACTTTCTTGGGGAACGCCGGATATTACTTCTGTTTTACTCGATGACTTTCCGTCTATTAGTACGAACTGTGACCTTTCTGACAGTAACTCACGAATCCAGTCGCACAACTGAGGCGATACTCCTTAGGCACGCAGTTTGATTAGAAGACGCTTGTGAGGAACGGTGTCGATAGCCTTCTGGAAGTCTAAAAATATGGAATCAATTTGACATCCCCTGTCGATAGCACTTATTACTTCATGAGTATAAAGAGCTAGTTGTGTTTCACAGGAACGATATTTTCTGAATCCGTGCTGACCATGTGTCAATAAATCGTTTTCTTCAAGGTACTTCATAATGTTCGTATACAGTATATGTTCTAATACCCTACTGCAAATCGACGTTAGTGACATAGGCCTGTAATTCAGCGGATTACTCTTACTTACCTTTTGGATATTGGTGTGACTTGAGCAATTTTCCAGTCTTCAGGTACGTAACTTTCTGTGAGCGAGTGGTTGTATATAATTGCTAAATACGGAGCTATTTTATCACCATATTCTGAGAGGAACTTAACTGGTATACAATCTGGACCGGAGGCCTTGCCTTTATTGATTTAAACTGCTTTGTTACACCGAGGATATCTACTTCTATGTTTCTCATCTTGGCAGTTGTTCTTGATTGGAATTCAAGAATATTTACTTCGTTTTCTTTGGTGAAGGAGTTTCGGAAAACCGTGTCTAATAACTCTGCTGTAGTGGTTCTGTAATCAATGACTTCACCGTTGTTAGCGCGCTGTGAAGGTACTGATTGCGTCTTGCCACTGGTGTGCTTTATATATGACCAGAATCTCTTTGGGTTTTCTGCCAGATTTCGAGACAGAATTTCGTTGTGGAAATTATTAAAAGCATCTCGCATTGAAGTACGCACCATATTAGGACTTTATGAATATCCTGTATTAAAGTGCACGCTTTTTAAAGTAGCACTAGTCCCATCTGCAAAGAGAAAAAAATTTTGAGTGATTTCTCGGCCGTGGAGAAGGTGGTTGTTCGGACGCTGCGCATAGTAGCGTAATCAGAGGCCGGAGACAGTAGTGGAGAAGATTGCACAACGCTAGGGTCACGAGAGGAAAGTTTGGCCCATCTCATAAGAGGCTGGGACGAGGCTAGCCCCCTCACACCTCGTGAGTCCGCAACGGCTCGCCAGGGACTTGCCGTAATGAGAAGCCGTCGCCAACACCCCCGCCGCCCATGCGCTGTCTCGGCGTCTCGGGTCAGCCTCTTGCCACTCCGCTGCAAGGGGAAACTTGTGGCGGGAGCTGAGACGTGTGCTCCTGTGCTTAACCGGGCTTTCAGGCGTCACTCCAACTGTCGTCACTTCCGAATACCGTGTTGCTAGATTTCTGGAAGGTATTCGATACAGTTCCACACTGTTACTGAACCGTGTTTTACTTTCAAAGAATATTCTTAAAAATTTATTTTATTTACTAGCGATTCATCAAGAACATTAACACATTTAATCACACTATGCAAGCATGGAAGTAGTTGCCAGGGAGTAACTGATGAAGTCATAACCAAATTCCTTTTAACAAATGGGAATTTTATTCACTTTAATAGTACCTAAAAACGTTTTTTAAAAGAAACAAATTTAAATTATAATTAGAAAGCACCCTCTAAATATCAAAGTTACAATTTATTCAGAGCCCGAAAGAAACAAGTTTTGACTGTATGAGCTTTCGGGCAAAGAAGCTTGCCGCTCTAGTTTGACACGGCCGTAGTTACGACCGCTCACAACAGCCTCTGGAAGACTACACTGGTACAAATCTGCAACACACCAGATTACTTTAAACTAAGAGTTTTAACAATTTACACAAGCACACAAACTACGCACCCCCCGTAGGAGGGATGGAAATGGTACAAAACACTAACAATTAAAATATTAACCTTGCCACCGAAGGCGCAACTTGATTTTAACTCCTAAGAAAAGTCTTACGGTGCAAGGGTGGCAACTTTATATACTAAAATGATCATTTAAATAAAAGCCCATGAGGTGCAATCTTATATAAAATTCTACAAGGTTGGCCAAACAATAGTTAAGATGCTCTACAGTACGCAGATACCGCCTCTCAAGATCATAGGCAATAATATCAAAGTTTCCAAAGATCAAAACATATTTCAGGTATTAGGCCGTTACACTCCAAGCAACAAATTCGTTAACACACCAAATCCGACAATCATGACAGAGGCAGCTACTAACGTATGGTAGATTGATAAGGAGATTACCGAACAACCCGAACCGCAGGTTGTCCTAACCCGCCCCTACTCCACAAGGGAAAAACGGACCACCCAATTTATAAACAACCACCTTCCCGCGGGTGGGCAAACGGAGAAGAGTGGTGAGACGACCCCAAAGCAAAACGGCTGGTGACCTCACCAAGAAAACAAGTAGAATTTAACAAGAGTAAATCAAACAAGATATCACCAATCACTTAACTCCTAACAAACTGCTACTTCTCGAGAAGACCTGGCGCAGCACCCCAAATCGCTCTCTCGAACTGTCCGCTGCCAGCCGCTTCAACGGACGCAGGAAGGCGCGCCGATCTCCCGTCTCACGGCGTCGCAGCTCGCACCGGCCAGGCTGATGTCGTGGGTTGACTCCTGTTGCTCTCGTGCCGACCGCGAAGTCATTACCCCTCGCTATACGCCGCGACCCCACTGGACTCACGTGGCGACCTCCCATGCGCCGACGCTCAAGACGGACAAGTCATCTTGTGTCTCAGTGCGCGACCGACCAACCGATCGATCCAACCGCCAATGACCATTGCAAGAGCAAACTCGAGCAGACTGGCGGCCTAACGCGCAGACTCAAGCCCCGACGGGGCAACCACTCGCTGAGTTCTCTTACTGGCGGAGTGGAAAGACTCTCATTTTGCCGGCTTCAAAGGTTGATCCGAACGACAGACAGACACTAACTGCGTAACAAATGCGGACGAGAGACTGACCCAGACTCACCGACTGGCGAGCCCATAGCGCTCCTTAAATGCACGTGAACAGGCAACCTTTCCCACCAGAGGGAGACACCAAAGCTGCGATTGCCACAGCGGCGCCACCGCCAGAAACGGAGGGCCACTGCTTCACACTACGCGCTCCGGCGCGCTCTTCAAAACAGCAATTTTTGCCACGTTACTAATGAACGAAAGAAGAGTGTACGGAATATTAGGCTAGCTTTGTGACTGGCATGTTTTGCTTCGAGTACAGAAGTCGTAGTACCTAAAACTAACTTCAGTCGTACCCAAGGGAGTGTAATAGGACCATTACTCTTCACAAGGTACAGGGTCTTTCGGTGTTATTGCATCAGACGTCTGCGTGTGGTAGATCACATCATGGGGAACAACTTCTGTCAGAGACGGTGTGTTCGATGACGCTTCCTCGAGACGGTAGGGATCGTTTTATTGAATTTGCCGGCCCTTGCACGACTGGGTTTCACCGAACAAGCAGGGTATACTAACGAGGTGTGCTGCATGTGCATGCTACTTACAACAGTAAATTGATAGTGATTTGTAACAAGAAAACATTAAGAATGGTCTGAATGGTGGGCTCCATATGGTTCTCAAGTTGTGCAGCGACCGTAAACCATAAAATTACCAAATAAGCAGCAACCAGTCGCAAAATCATGTTTTCTTTATGTACTTTTGCAAATCGATTTCAACTGATTAACAGCCATCATCGGTGCTACAAATACAAGAATAAAAATAACAATAATTAATAACAGTGACCAAATGAATAAATGTACATAAAGCAACGTAAAACCAATTAAATGTATATAGACGCATTAAACCATTTAAAATGCACATACAAATTTACCTTTCAAGGTATATGTTCCCTGAGTAGTAACACTGTCTTAAACAGAGGTCAAATATAAAGTGATACATAGAGAAGGGGACGCTGCAAGGCAAACCCGCCCTCTATGCGAAAAAATATAGCTAAAATAAAAGTGAGAAGAAGAAACGACATACAAAGTGCGGTAAAATAAAATGATAAAATACTGAAAATTTACAAAAATGCATTTGCTTAATGGGAATGGAAATGATGGGACAAGGAAAAACGAGAGAGGGGAGGAGGAGGGAAGAATGAAAGGGGGGGGGGGAGGTGAGATAAATAGATTAGTGATACGACCAGGAAATCCTAAGTTTTCTCAGCTCCCGCCTGACTGCCATAGTACTTGCAGTGGATCCTGATACAATTTGGAATTCCTGTGTGATGGTCTGGATAGATGTGTGCCTATTACACATTACGAGCCCCTTCAACTTATGGTGGCGGTCTCTGTCAGTCAACAGACGAGGTCAGCCTATACGCTTTTGTGCGGTACGTGTCCCTTCACGTTTCCACTTCACTATCACATCGGAAACAGTGGACCTAGGGATGTTTAGGAGTTTGGAAATCTCGCGTATAGACGTATGACACAAGTGACACCCAATCAACTGACCGCGTTCGAAGTCCGGAACTTCCGCAGAGCGATTCATTCTGCTCTCTCACGATATCTAATGACTAATGAGGTCGCTGATATGGAGTACCTGGCAGTAGGTGGCAGCACAATGCACCTAAAATGAAAAACGTATGTTTTTAGAGGTGTCCTTTACACAATTTACTGTCAGAAAAACGTTTGTGTTCATCCTGTCTGATAAATCGTTGAAACTTAATGAGAACATTGTATGTCCTGTTAAGCTTCTTTGGGGCACTCCTGATGTACTGCCTTGCCTGTGAAACATTCTTCTTACACTTTAACGTACAAGGTTCCATAACTAAAATATTGCTCGAGCCAATCACCTATTTGCTAAGATACTCCCTATGATCGTATCATGATCGGTTGTCGATGATGAGGTACAGTGTCTACGAAAATTTAGGAAGACGATTCTACTTCTTGATGCCCGTCACTATTATCTGCAAGATGTCGGGTATGGATAAAGCCAGCTGTTTGTCGCGAGTAATTATCTCTGAATCCGTGCTGATTCTTCGAGAGTTGTTTGTGTTCCTGCAGCAACGTCGTAATTTTTCAAACATTCTGTATTCTAATCCAAAAGCCGGCCGGTGTGGCCGAGCGGTTCTAGGCGCTTCAGTCCAGAACCGCGCGACTGCTACGATCGCAGGTTCGAATCCTGCCTCGGGCATGGATGTGTGTGATGTCCTTAGGTTAGTTGGGTTTAAGTAGTTCTAAGTTCTAGGGGACTGATGACCACAGATGTTAAGTCCCATAGTGCTCAGAGCCATTTGAACCATAATCTCAAAAGTCTGTATGACAAATGCCTAGGAGTAATGGATCACCCCACGGGGAAAAACTTTAGCTCGGCCTACCGCCTTCCACACGGAGCAGATGACTCGCTTACAGGCGACACACATCGCTTGCGAACACAGCAGAGTGCCTACGGCGATCGCGTCATGTCGCTTTATTTATTTCTGAGCGCACAGTGAACACGTAAAGGTATCTAGAAAATAGTGTGTCTCCTGCCAGGTATGAGTGCCTCCTGAGAGCGCCCGATTTCATGCGGCCCACGCAGCGTAACTGTCTTGCACTTCCTTCTTCATGACAATTCTCGGCCGCACACTTCAGGGACCCTCTCTGATTTTTATCGCTCCTCACATGAGCCGCTGGCTATGAAGAACTGTTTTTGGCACACATAATAAACTGCCCATCAGCGTAGAGAACTGACAGAAAGCACAGGCGGCTGTCTTCTTTGACGAGGGTATTGGAAATTTGGTACAGGACTACGACACTCCGAGCGAGGTAGCACAGTGGTTAACATTATGGACTCACATTGGGGAGGATGGCGGTTCAAACCCGCGTCCTGGCATCCTAATGTAGGTTTTCCGTGATTTTCCTAAATCGCTTCAGGCAAATGCCGGGATGGTTCCTTTGAAAGGACACAGCCGCCTTCCTTCCCTAATCCGATGGGAGCGATGACCTCGCTGCTTGGTTCCGTCCGTCAAGTCCACCGACCAAGTATTACGACAGATGTCTCAGCCGAAACGGCGACTTTGTAGAGAAGTAACTGGAAGGTGTGGCTAATTGCTGCAAATAAAACATTCTTGGTTTTCACTGTGGTTTCCATTTCGCGACCAATCGGTCCTTACTTTAAAAATAGCCCTCGTGTATAAGACGCCTAGCGTTGCTATGAAGCGTCACCAAAAATTTTGTCTCTAACAAATATTGTTCTCCATGGCGTGACCTATTGCCCCTGGCAGTTTGTCGCAGAGATTTTGAAACACACTATATATTCTAGGATGCTGCAATAGATAAACCTCCCAATACCAGCAGCATCCTGCTAAGTTGATGGGTGTGCTTTGTGTTACAGGAGGGAGCGCCAGCCGCCATGTCCTCGGAGCTGAGCGGCTTCCTGGAGGTGAAGGTGCCATCGCGCGTCCGCAAGAGGGGGCTCACTCCTTGGAAGGTACAAGAGAAGTAGACTGTAAGACTGGTGAAAATAGTAATACTGGGGGTGGCTGGTGCTACTGGGGGTGGCTGGTGCTACTGGGGGTGGCTGGTGCTACTGGGGGTGGCTGGTGCTACTGGGGGTGGCTGGTGCTACTGGGGGTGGCTGGTGCTACTGTGGGTGGCTGGTGCTACTGGGGGTAGATGGTGCTACTGGGGGTAGATGGTGCTACTGGGGGAAGATGGTGCTACTGGGGGAAGATGGTAAGACTTGGGTAGACTGTAGATGGGGAAGATGGTAAGACTTGGGTAGACTGTAGATGGGGAAGATGGTAAGACTTGGGTAGACTGTAGATGGGGAAGATGGTAAGACTTGGGTAGACTGTAGATGGGGAAGATGGTAAGACTTGGGTAGACTGTAGATGGGGAAGATGGTAAGACTTGGGTAGACTGTAGATGGGGAAGATGGTAAGACTGGTGTATAGAGCAGACGAGAGAGAGAGTACATTGACAGTAGAACATAGTTTGATCATGTTCCATAGATCACATTCACAATAAAAGTTATGGGAACAAGCTATACTTACAGTCTGCTTTAGTGTATTAAATAATACGAGGGTAAGTCAGTTATTATCCGCAAAGTAGTTATAAAATTGTATTGTAATCAAATAGGAAACTTACAAGAACATCATTTTTCGACATAGCCTCTTTGCGTTTCAACGCACTTGGTCCATCGTTGTACAAGCTTCCTGATACCCTCATAAAAGAAGGTTCTCGGTTGAGCTGCTTGCCAGGAATGCACCGCTTCGTTCACTGCTTCGTTCGAGGCAAATCGACGGCCCCTTAATGTTGTTTGAGTGGACCAAACAAGTGATAGAAGGGGGCAAGATCAGGACTATATGATGGGTGATTCAGTACTTCAAATTTGAGTTTCTGGAGTGTTTCAACTCTGTGGGCAGCAGTAAGCGGACGGGCATTGTCGTACAACAACACACCACCTTTTGACAGCAATCCTCGGCGTTTGCTTCGAATTGCAGACTTAAGCCTGGCAGTAAGCATCTCAGTGTAACGTACACTGTTCATTGTTGTGCCCTTTTCTCCATAATGTTCCAGTGAATTTTTCCATTCCATACTCTGCCGTTTACTCTCCGGCTCGTAATGATGAATCCATGTTTCGTCACAGAAATGATTCTGTCTAAGAAGTTGTCCCCTTCGTTACCATAGCGATCCAAATGTTTTTTGCAGATGTCCAAGCAACTGTGTGAGTTGTTTTGGGGCCCATCTTGCACAAACTTTACGAAACCCAAGTCTGTTGTGAATGATTTCGGAGGCAGAACCGTGACTAATTTGCCGACGATTTGCCACTTCATCAATAGTTAATCGTCTGTCTAAGATAATCATTTCACGTGAACGCCCAATGGTTTCTTCATTTGTGGCGACGAACGGTCGTCCGGCTCCTTCATCGTGCGTAACACTTGTGCGACCATTTCGGAATGTTTCAATTCATTCGTAGACACTTTTGTTTTGGCAGAACCCTGTTCCCGTACTGTACCGAAAGTCTTCGACGAATTTTGCCGCCTGATACGCCTTCCGACCACAAAAAACGGATCATCGAATGTTGCTCTTCTTTGGTGCAAATAGACAGCGGAGCAGCCATGATTAACAGCACGGCAGCGATGACGAAACTAACCTAACAGCTTGAAAATATCAAAGACATAACAACAAATAAACAAAGCATGCGTCATCAACGTAAAACGACAGTACTACCAAAATAAACAAAAATATAACTAAATTGCTGATAATAACTTACTAACCCTCGTAATTATCAGTTTATTTTGATTTAGTGAATACCAGTATACACGTAGTTCTTCAAAGAATCGAACTCCCATGTATAAAACAGCTTCAAAAAATGGTTCAAGTGGCTCTGAGCACTATGGGACTTGACTGTTGGGGTCATCAGTCCCCTAAGAACTTAGAACAACTTAAACCTAACTAACCTAAGGACGTAACACACATCCATGCCCGAGGCATGATTCGAACCTGCGACCGTAGCAGTCGCGCGGTTCCAGACTGTAGCGCCTAGAATCGCTCGGCCACCCCTGCCGGCAAACAGCTTCATATGTCTGGTTACTTTATATGAGATAATGTGTTTAATATTTGACGCTATGCATGTTAGCGAGAAAAAGTTTAGGAAAGGTTTGAAACTATGCGTAAAGTTTGTTGGAAGTCACTACAAGATCTCAGTATCGGACACTGGATAAGTATAGTCTGAGTAATTCGCGCCACTTCAAGAAAAAGAGATTTTGACGAGATTTTGACGAATCTTTCTGTTTATGCCGTCATATCTTCTGAACTACGCGTAGTATAATGATAAAATTTTGCAGATACATTCAGTATACGTATATACAGCCTGAAAAATGGGTTGCTAATAGTGTGTGTAGTAAAGAACTAATAAATTGAAACGTCATGTCTGATGACGAAATTTTAGTGCGTGAACAGCGAAAATGTAAAAAGCAATAAACTTTTTCCCTTTCAGCATATTGTAGGGGTGAAAGCGAGAGAAATTTTCATAAAGATTGGAAATTATGTGTAAAGTTTCCTGGAAGACTCTTAATGATCTCACTTGTAATGAATATAGTCTCAGTAATTTACACGGTGAGTTACGCTGCCAGATTGACACAGTTTCTGTCTGTAATACTTCACTTCCTGAGTGAAACGTTTAACACGAGATTATACCTTGTAATGAGTAGATTATGAAATATTGTAATTCTTAAATTCGATCACTAATGATATGAAATGTTCCAGTTCAAATTTTTGTTGCCCTAGGAAGCTCTTAGATAGCTCCCTGTAACTGGGAGCTGATTACCGTGTACCGGAAGTTAGTCGTTTAGTAATTTAAATTGTTGCTATTACTGCTATCATCTCATTTCCATCGCCTGCCAGTATTTCACAGGTATTTGAGTTGTTTAAAGGGCACACCCACATTGGTAGAATAAGTTAAAGACTGCATCTAATGGCATCAGCTGGTAAAACCAGAACAGCGTCTACTGTTGATTAACACACTACTTCTTAAATGTCTCTCAAGGAGACTGTTACTGAATCAGCGTAAGTTGATCCCTGACAATTGCAGTTTGCTGGGTGCGGCCGCTTCACTGACCTACTTCACGCGAATAACATAACGCTATTCTGTAGTTTTGTCATAGCTCTCGAGACCGCTTGCAGCTGTAGCGCTACGCACTTGAAAGCTGGCAACAGTGCTGCAAGATGTCAGGCACCTTCTTACGCAGTCTCCATTGTTGTTGTTGTTGTTGTTGTTGTTGTTGTCTTCAGTCCTGAGACTGGTTTGATGCAGCTCTCCATGCTACTCTATCCTGTGCAAGCTTCTTCATCTCCCAGTACCTACTGCAACCTACATCCTTCTGAATCTGCTTAGTGTATTCATCTCTTGGTCTCCCTCTACGATTTTTACCCTCCACGCTGCCCTCCAATGCTAAATTTGTGATCCCTTGATGCCTCAAAACATGTCCTACCAACCGATCCCTTCTTCTGGTCAAGTTGTGCCACGAACTCCTCTTCTCCCCAATCCTATTCAGTACCTCCTCATTAGTAATGTGATCTACCCATCTAATCTTCAGCATTCTTCTGTAGCACCACATTTCGAAAGCTTCTATTCTCTTCTTGTCCAAACTATTTACCGTCCATGTTTCACTTCCATACATGGCTACACTCCATACAAATACTTTCAGAAATGACTTCCTGACACTTAAATCTATACTCGATGTTAACAAATTTCTCTTCTTCAGAAACGCTTTCCTTGCCATTGCCAGTCTACATTTTATATCCTCCCTACTTCGACCATCATCGGTTATTTTGCTCCCCAAATAGCAAAACTCCTTTACTACTTTAAGTGTCTCATTTCCTAATCTAATACCCTCAACATCACCCGACTTAATTTGACTACATTCCATTATCCTCGTTTTGCTTTTGTTGATGTTCATCTTATATCCTCCCTTCAAGACACCATCCATTCCGTTCAACTGCTCTTCCAAGTCCTTTGCTGTCTCTGACAGAATTACAATGTCATCGGCGAACCTCAAAGTTTTTATTTCTTCTCCATGGATTTTAATGCCTGCTCCGAATTTTTCTTTTGTTTCCTTTACTGCTTGCTCAATATACAGATTGAATAACATCTGGGAGAGGCTACAACCCTGTCTTACTCCCTTCCAAACCGCTGCTTCCCTTTCATGTCCCTCGACTCTTATAACTGCTATCTGGTTTCTGTACAAATTGTAAATAGCCTTTCTCTCCCTGTATTTTACCCCTGCCACCTTTAGAATTTGAAAGAGAGTATTCCAGTCAACATTGTCAAAAGCTTTCTCTAAGTCTCCATTATAGTTCGCATTTTGGCACGCTCTGCTGCGAGCACTTGTTACCACTGCGAGGTTCGCGTTAACTTTATGCCTATCAGCACACCAGAAAAAAAAAAAAAAAACACCCACAGGAAATATCATGCTAAAATCGTAGGATGCCACCTTTGGCTTTGGTAGTGGCCTTAATTGGGCGAGAATGTAAGTCTAAAAGTTTATTCAAGAATGCCATGCACAGCTGACTAGATCGCATACAGCTACCAAATTTTGGGATACTGATTGCTAAGTTTACCTGCTGTTCCATATGTTTCCAGATATTATCTTTGGGAATAAGATCAGATGGTTTAGCGGGCCAGTCGAGGTTGAATGGACTGCCCATGTCTTCGTCAAATCAGAAGCTTATACATGTTGCTCAGAACATGGCCTTTGTTTTTGGAAGATGACAAGTGTCTGCAGAGTACACACCATGGAAACGTAGAAGAAACGGTAACATTTCGTCACCGAGAATGTTGAAATAAATACCCTAGTTCGTCAACCTCACTGCGCTGTTTCCATACAAGCAACTGGTACGAACATACCGCTTCGTATAAACAATTTCGTAAGCACTGAAGAGTCACATGACTCCCTGCTACCAGAGCTACAGTGCTCTAAAGCGGGCAGTGCGCTCCTGTTTCTGGGTGACTAATACAGGGTGTTTATAAATTAGTTGTACAAAAGTAACTTTCAATTGTGAAAAAGGAAACTAACTTACAGAAGTGTTTGATTCGGCACTGAGTGCAGTATATCTTCAAGTTTTATTTATAAATGTTCAGTGTGGTTATCTTTTGTAACACGACAAATGTCTGACTGGCCGACCTGACCCGGCGTCATATGTAATACGAGTACACAGCCAGTTTAGGCGAAAAGAACGTACCACTTAATAACAGTGTGTTTTTGAGGTGGTAGCTTGCGATATTGAGTCCTCAACTGCCTCGGAACTGTGGTAGCGGATTTGGATTCATGAAACCACACTGTGCACCATTATACGACCCCATGATGACTGTTGGAATAAATCATTCGTGCATGTCACCTAGCGGGAACGTTGGGAACTAACAGTGTTAGGCAGGAATAGAACTTGGAGACATGCATTCAATGCTGTATTAAACATTTCTTTAAACTATTTACCTTTTTCTCGATTAAAGGTTACTTTTGTATAGATAATTTATAAATACCCTGTATTTTTTCAGGTGTAGAATTGACTTGGACTGCCTTATTATTACGAGGGTCAAAAAAATGGCTCTGATCACTATGGGACTTAACATCTGAGGTCATCAGTCCCCTAGAACTTGGAACTACTTAAACCTAACTAACCTAAGGACATCACACACATCCATGCCAGAGGCAGGATTCGAACCTGCGACCGTAACGGTCGCGTGGTTCCAGACTGAACGAGGGGTCAGTATAAAGTTGTTTGCCGGCCGGTGTGGTCGTGCGGTTCTAGGCGCTTCAATCTTGAACCGCATGACCGCTACGGTCGCAGGTTCGAATCCTGCCTCGGGCATGGATGTGTGTGATGTCCTTAGGTTAGTTAGGTTTAAGTAGTTCTAAGTTCTAAGGAACTGATGACCACAGATGTTAAGTCCCATAGTGCTCAGAGCCATTTGAACCATTTTATAAAGCTCTTTGCTGGCACACGATACTGAAACAGAATTTCACTTTAAATCGGTTTTCAACTGATCACATCTTCTGTATCCGTGCTGTTAAACATCAGCATGCTGTTAGGGTGTTACCATTTCTATTCCTGTGGGGAGGGGCGCTGTTGCAGAGATAATCTGTTTGCCCATCGGCTAACTGTACTGCGATCAACAGCGTCATTCCCGTGCACCGTCTTCAATGTCTTGTGAATTTTTGTCACTGTCTCGTTCTCACAACTATCTCGTTCTCACAACAAAGGAACACTCTAACAGCGCGTTGCTTCAGACGAACCTCAAGTGCAGCAACCATCTTGAGAAGTGATACGAGAGCGCGACTTGAGGAAACAGGTTGAACTAAATTTGAATAAAAGTGTGAAGAATGTTGCTATGACTTCCGTGACTAGCAAAGATGCAGGAAAAAAGTTTGATTTTTCAACACATGTTGCGCATTTCTTTTCGAGTGACTCTCGTATATACGAGGATAGGATAAGAGAGTTTAAAGTGCGTATAGAGGCGCGTAGTAATTTTCCACCCGCCCCTTAGTGCATAGACTAATGGAACTGGACAGAATGTAGCTGATCTTCCTATGAAATATCACTGTTGGGTGGCCTGCCGAGAATACACGCAGGTGAAGCTGTGAGCGGGTACCGCCTGGGTGGTGAGCAGGTTTGTATCGACTGACCAGCTGCCAGCGGAATGTGTGGCCGAGGTCAGTCGCCGTCCGCTTCGGTTCGGAGATTAGAGATGGGCAAAACTGTTCTTTTCAGAGATTGGATCAGAACTGTTCACTCCCTGAAATGAATTAGCTGTTTTTCATGACTCACCACTCATTTACAAAAGAAAATAAATGAAAGGCACATTGCCCTTTAAACTTGGTTTATTCCAGTACTATACCTGTATTTTGATCTTATTTGATCCTATTTTGAAGTAACATAGATAATGAGTAAGAGTTTTGTATTGTTTATTGAAATTTCCACGATATGACAAAGTTTTTGATTATTGATTTATTTTGCACTAGCGTGGTTTTTTGGGTGATCGGAAAATGTTGTAACTTGAGATTTACATTAACAATATATTTGGCTATAATGTATTAAAATTTCATTAACCTCATACAAATACATCGCAAGCCATATATTTTTCCTTTCGAAGACGCCTAAAATCGCAAAATCCGTACCAGAATAAGAAAAAAAAAAATATAAATTTGACTGTAAAACGAAAGTGCTGCATATAGCCTTACGCAGAATAAAACAAGGAAAATATTGGTGTATCACATTTTGCGATACGTTTATCGGTTCGCTCGTAATTAAAGCGTAAATTCGAGTGTCCATAATAAAAATCCTATAGTAAGAGTAGTCATCAGGAACCTAATCTAATCAGTTTAAACAAATAAAAATAAAATAAAAACAATTGATGTATACATAACATAATAATGTAATATACATAGCGGTATTACTATGAAGAACAATATCCAGTGGGGACAAACTCCGATGCAGAGGCGCTGAGTCGAGCAGGTCGAGCCGCGAGCTGTATTACTGCGTGAGCTGAGACCGCAGAGACCAGAGTGACACCAGAGTCGCTTTGCTCGACGCTCTGGCTAGAGTCGAGACGGTGGGGTGAGCGTTGAGCGGGCGAGTTCCGAGGGTGGGGGGAGCTCACCCGCTCCGAGACAAATCGTCCGCTCCCTTGCGAGCAGGTTTTTGCAAGTAGTTCCTATGTTATCCGCTAGGTGGCTCTCTGTCCTGTTGCTGGCATCAACTGCCCAGAGGGCAGGACGTGCGACTGAAACGATCGCCGACAGAGTGCGATGCGAAGTTAAGCTGCGCCAGACACTGCACAGTGCACACGGCAGACGACGCACAGAGACTGCCCGGCATATGTGAAACACAAAATCCAATGGGGCACTGCACAATGCAGGCAGCCAAGGTAGAAGCAGGGCAGAGGCCGGCGCTGGCTGTGTTGTGTGGCGTGCACTGTGCTCTGACCAGCAGAGGCGCTGCTGATATGCTCCGTCTCTCTCTCTCTCTCTCTCTCTCTCTCTCTCTGCCTGGGAAACGTTTGGAGCTACCGTTCTTTTTTTCTGAATCACTGATTGTTCACTCCTTTGAAAGATTGAACTCTATGAATTAGTTCAAGAGCGGATCCCCCATCTCTATCGGAGATACGTCCGATCCACAGGCTCGCGTGCTATTGGCAGCGCCTGCTCAGCCACACACGGCATCTGGCGGCGCGCCCGTGTACTCCCCATCCGGGGCAGGATGCCCATCTACTGATGGAAAAATGCCGCACTGCAGTTGCGCTGTGCACTGACGGGTACATATACTTTACATTTTACCGCCACTAACAGGCACTCTGCTATGCTCCACAATATTGCCCGGATATTTACAGTGTCCCTGTACTACAAGGCGCATCTAAAAAGAAAAAAAGAAACTTAGGAGGATGTCGTCGTGAAACGAAGAAACCAAACATAGCTTCACGTTGTTAACAATTCTAGCTATTCTTGCCCAGCTGCTACTGCAGTGCTGTCTATATCATAAATTAAAATATTCATTATTCGTCTTTTGCAGTTGCATTTTATATACCTACTAGCTGAGAAACCTGGCGTTACCTGAATTTAATTTATTCCAATCTTCCATTTGTCCGCCTCCTCTTCCCTCTTTCCATTTTCTCCGTACCTCTCGTTGTCTGTCCATTTCTTCGTCCTCCCTTCTCTCCATGTTATCACACTCCCCCAGTAGCAGTCTACTGACTTCCCTACAGTATTTCTTTTCTGCTTGTAAAAACATTATATACCAAATAAGATCGAAATCTTTCCAGGAGTACAGGATAAGCTTCTTACTCTAGGGTATGCTCGCATACACATACGTAAAATATATTTCTTAGGTATTTCACGGTTATTTGTACACACATTTCACCTGTGTAACGAATTTCGCCCTGCAGTTTCATTTTCACGTAGCTTAATGTTTATGACGTATCTCCTGAACCATGTGCTGCACAATCATGTAATTTTGCAGGTCTATATATGCCTACCGTCTGCAAAATATGTTTTGAACAGACTTACTAGCAACGAAGTAATAAATTAAAATAACGTGCATGATGCGCAGTTTTTTTTTTTTTTTTTTTTGCATCTCAGAGTTACGGAGATATGACGTCAAATACTGTGTCGTACAGTGATGCAATTTTTCTGTTACATTCAGTGGAATATGTTAATACTGACCGCAAAAGTGGCAAGAATACAATCAGTAGCAAAAAAGTAACGAATTAAAACGCCGTTCTCCATGTGGCAGTCTTACTGTGTGAACAGTGAAAATGTAGTAAGAGGTAAAATTCTTCCTTTTCATCATTATGTGGGGTTAGTCAGCGAAAAAAAGTTTCGTACAGGTTTAAAATTGTTGGTAAAGTTGAAAATCTCTAAGTTCTCTCATTCTCAAATATTGGATGAGTAAAGCATGTTCGTCGCCGGCCACACTGCCTTTTCACTCCAACCCCTTTGATTGATGGGTGGTTCTTACCACAACAGTGATTCTTTCCAGACACGAAATGATACGTGCATAAAGTTCGTTTCGCACGAGCCCAGCGTTTCTTGAGATGATACCCAACATACATACATCCATATATTTTTATAATTCGTATGGTTGCATCACCTCCGTTCCAAGAGTTCCGGAACCTGTACAAATTGGAATAGAGATCAACATAAACATAATTTCTGCCCTTTTGATTGCTCATAAACCACACATTGCATGTTGTACAACCATACAGCGAGAGATACCTTTGTCTCGCTGTATGGTGGTACAACATGCATGTGTTGTTTATGAGCAATAAAAAGGGCGGAAATTATGTTTATGTTGATCTCTAGATGTTGATGGTCCAGAATGCTGTACACACCGGTACCCCTAATACTCTCTTGCATTGATACATGCCAGTATTCGTCGTGGCATACTATCCACAAGTTCATCAAGGCACTGTTGGTCCAGATTGTCCCACTACTCAACGGCGATTCAGCTTAGATTACACAGAGTGATTGGTGGGTCACATCGTCCATAAACAACCCTTTTCAATCTATCCTAGGCATGTTCGATATGGTTCATATCTGGAGAACATGCTATCCACTCTAATCGAGCGATGTTCTTATCCTGAAGGAAATTCACAAGATGTGCACGATGGGGCGCTAATTGTCGTCCATGAAGACGAATTTCTCGCCAATATGCTGCCGATATGGTTGCTCTATCGGTTACAGGATGGCATTCTCATATCGTACAGCCATTACGGCGCCTTACATGACCACCAGCGGCGTACTTCGGCCCCTACGTAATTCCACCCCAAAACAGCAGGGAATCTCCACCTTGCTGCACTAGCTGGACAGCTTTCAGCCTGACCGGGTTACCTCCAAACACGTCGCCGATGATTGTCTGGTTGCAGGCATTTGCGACACTCATCGGTGAAGGGAACGTGATGTCAATCCTGAGCGGTCCATTCGGCATGTAGTTGGGCCCATCTGTACCGCGGTGCATGGTGTCGTGGTTCCAAAGATGGACCTCGTCATGGACGTCGGGAGTGAAGTTGCGCATCATGGCCGGCCGCGGTGGCCGTGCGGTTCTAGGCGCTGCAGTCCGGAACCGCGGGACTGCTACGGTCGCAGGTTCGAATCCTACCTCGGGCATGGATGTGTGTGATGTCCTTAGGTTAGTTAGGTTGAAGTAGTTCGGGACTGATGACCTCAGATGTTAAGTCCCATAGTGCTCAGAGCCATTTGAACCATGTTTTTGCGCATCATGCAGCCTATTGCGCACAGTTTGAGTCTAACACGACGTCCTGTGGCTGCACCAAAACCATTATTCCACATGGCGCCGTTGCTGTCAGGGTTCCTCCGAACCATAATCTGTAGGTAGCGGTAATCCACTGCAGTAGTAGCCCTTGGGCGGCCTGAGTGAGGCATCTCATCGACAGTTCCTGTCTCTCTGTATTTCCTCCGTGTTAGAACAACATCGCTTCGGTTCATTCCGAGGCGCATGGGTACTTCCCTTGTTGAGGGCGCTTCCTGGTACAAAGTAACAATGCGGACGCGATCGAACCGCGGTATTGACCGTTTAGGCATGGTTGAACTACAGACAACACGAGCCGTGGTGGAATGACTGGAACTTATCGGCTGTCGGACCCTCCGTCTAATAGGCGCTGCTCATGCATGGTTGTTTACATCTTTGGGCGGGTCTCGTGACACCTCTGAACAGTCAAAGGGACTGTGTCTGTGATACAATGTCCACAGTCAACGTCTGTCTTACGGATTTCTGGGAACTGGGTTGATGCAAAACTTTTTTATGTATTTAGTCACCTGTTATCTTAGTAATTATTTGCTCTACGAAGGATTTTCTTTTTGGGGGAAAATTGAGGTCAAGTGTTTGGCGTTCCGTCGATGATGGTGTCAGTAGAATGGAGAACAAACTCGCATCACTGAGGAAATTGGCTGTAGCCATTTCAGAATAAGTCTCCAATCATTTTCCTTATGCAATATGGAGAAGGAATGGAAAACTAAAATCTGGATGGTCGGACGGGGATTTGAACCCAGTTCCATTCCAGTATGAGTCATGTGTCCCACCATTGCACCGCATGTCACAGTATATGTTCTTTTCAGTTGTTAACTTCAGATATGTCGAACTGCGTAGCAGCACATTTAGGTTAAGTCGTTATTTCTGTTGTAAGGAGCAATCAGTTGAATAAAAGCGGGACAGTTGGAAAGAAGTGAGTGAACCGTTTATTATTTCAAAAGTAATCGCCATAACTGTTAAATACACTGACCGACACGAAAAAAATGGTTCAAATGGCTCTGAGCATATGAGACTTAACTTCTAAGGTCATCAGTCCGCTAGAACTTAGAACTACTGAAACCTAACTAACCTGAGGACATCAGACACATCCATGCCCGAGGCAGGCTTCGAACCTGCGACCGTAGCAGTCGCGCGGTTCCAGACTTTAGCGCCTAGAACCGCTCGGCACCCCGGCCGGCGGCACGAAAAACGAAACACTTCTATTTCTTACAAAAACTGAAATTTATTTTAAATCTGTGACACTTCTATGACACTAGTCCACTATCTTATTATGGAGTATTGTGGTGCAGTCCTCTCCAAGTGTCCAGCAATGAAATAAGATTATAAACAGATTAAACAAAGGAAATTTTGAGTAATCTCATAAAGAAAATGCATGTCAGTTTTGATGTTACACACTTCACACTACAGATCTCCGAAACGATTGATGATGATTGGTTTGTGGGGCGCTCAACTGCGTGGTCATCAGCGCCTTTACAATGTCCCATTTTCTTCACAGTTCAATTTTTTTTACACAGTCCAATCTGGCTACTGTCCTGATTGATGATGATGATGATGATTAAATAACGTGGACAACGCAAACATCCAGTCCCCGGGCAGACAAAATCCCCAACCCGCCCGGGAATCGAACCGGCAACCCCGTGATCCAGAGGCAGCAACGCCAGCCACTAGACAACGAGCTGCGGACGAAACGACTGAGGAGACCTCTGTTCGCACAATCAGAAGCGTGTTTCGCCACCTCTTGCACCAATGACGGCACTCAACCTTTCAGGCATGTTCCTGATTAATGTGGTAATGTCCTGTTGATGAATCATATCAAACTCTTCCAGGAGGGCGTTCCGCTGGTCCTGTAGTGTCTCTGGATAGTGCTGACAGGCTCTTCTCCCCAGCCGGTCCCAAACATGCTGAATAGGATTCAAATTGGGGCTTCGAGCAGGTCAACCTATAGCATGAATCCTTGCTCATCCAAGAACTCTTGCACAATTCTCGCAATATGTGGGCGTGCATTGCCGTGCAATATTGTAAAATCAGCAATAAATGGAGCAGAAGGATTTCCTCCAGATACCTATGTGCGGTAAGGCTCTCACGCTCGACGAAGACCAAATCCGTCCTTTCAGCTGTATTGATTCCTGTCCAGTACTACGTCTACTACATCTACACCTATACTCTGCAAACAACCTTGAGGTGAAACTTCTTGGCAGATTAAAACTGTGTGCCCGACCGAGACTCGAACTCGGGACCTTTGCCTTTTGCTTGGTAGAGCACTTGCCCGCGAAAGGCAAAGGTCCCGAGTTCGAGTCTCGGTCGGGCACAAAGTTTTAATCTGCCAGGAAGTTTCATATCAGCGCACACTCCGCTGCAGAGTGAAAATCTCATTCTGGAAACATCTCCCAGGCTGTGGCCAAGCCATGTCTCCGCAATATCCTTTCTTTCAGGAGTGCTAGTTCTGCAAGGTTCGCAGGAGAGCTTCTGTAAAGTTTGGAAGGTAGGAGACGAGGTACTGGCAGAAGCAAAGCTGTGAGTACCGGGCGTGAGTCGTGCTTCGGTAGCTCAGTTGGTAGAGCACTTTCCCGCGAAAGGCAAAGGTCCCGAGTTCGAGTCTCGGTCGGGCCGGTCGCAGGTTCGAATCCTGCCTCGGGCATGGATGTGTGTGCTGTCCTTAGGTTAGTTAGGTTTAAGTAGTTCTAAGTTCTAGGGGACTGATAACCACAGCAGTTGAGTCCCATAGTGCTCAGAGCCATTTGAACCATCTCGGTCGGGCACACAGTTTTAATCTGCCAGGAAGTTTCTTATCAGCGCACACTCCGCTGCAGAGTGAAAATCTCATTCTGGAAACCTTGAGGTGCACGGCAGGGCGTACATTTCACTGTACCAACTATTAGATTTTCTTCCACTCACGTATTGAGCGCGGGAAGAGCAACTGTTTGAATGCCTCTGTGTGTACAGTAATTATTCTAATCTTATCCTGATGATCCCTACGTGAGCGATACGTAAGGGCTTCTAATATATTCCTAGAGTAATCATTTAAAGTTGGTTCGTGAAACTTTGTTAATAGAATTTCTCGGGATAGACGTAAACTACCTTCAGTAGTCTTCCAGTTCAGTTCCTTCAGTATCTCTGTGACATTCTGCCACGGATCAAACAAATCTGTGACCATTCGTGCTGACCTCCTCTATATATGTTCAATGTCCCCTGTGAGCCCTATTTTGTACAGGCCCCACACACTTCAGCAAGATTCTAGAACCGACGCACGGGTGATTTGTAAGCAATCTCTATTGTAGACCAATAAACCGAAGTCTACCACCTACTTTACCCACAGCTGAGGCTATGTGATTATTCCATTGCATATTCCCAGAAAATAATATAGGTATTTGTATGAGCTGACCAATTCCAAGAGTGACTCAGTGCGGTAGCGTTCTCGCTTCCCGCTCACGGGGGCCCGGGTTCGATTCTCGGCGGGGTCAAGGATTTTGACTGCCTCGATGACTGGGTGGTGTTGTGTCATCTTCATGATCATTATTCATCCCCATTACGGTCGGAGAACCTTGCCTAGTACGACGGTGCGGGTCTCCCGCATCGTCCCCTACGCTCCTCGGAGTATGGAACCTCATCGTCATTAATAGTGACTCATTGATGCTACAGCCATAGGATACGTTTTTTTCGTTTTGTGAAGTGCACAATTTTACATTTCTGAACATTTAAAGCAAGTTGCCAGTCTTTGCACCACTTTGAAACCTTACCAGGATCTGACTGACTATTTATGCAGCTTCTTTCAGACATTACTTCACCATAGATTACACAACTGCGTCGTCTGCAAGAAGTCAGAGGTTCCTATTAATATTGTCTGCAAGGTCAGTGTTGTACAACATGAACAGCAAGGGTCACAAAACACTTCGCAGGGGCACACCTGAAGTTACTTCCACATCTGACGATGTCTCTCCGTCTAAGATAACATGCCTCGTCCTCCCTACCAGAAAGTCCTCAATCCAGTCACAAATTTCACTTGATACCCCAGATGATCATGTTCTTGACAATAAGTGTAGGTGTGGTATTGAGTCAAATACTTTTTGGAAATGAAGAAACACTGCATCTACCTGACTGCCTTGGTCCAAAACTTTCAGTGTGTCATGTGAGAGAAGTGCGAGTTGGGCTTCACATGATCGATGTTCTCGGGATCCATGCTGGTTGACATTGAGGGGGTCATTCAGCTCAAAATACCTCATTATTTGTGGGCTCAGAAGATGTTCTAAGATACTGCAACAAATCGATTTCAAGGATATTGGACGGTAGTTTTGTGGATCACTTCCACTATCCTTCTTGTAGAGGTGTGTGACCTGTGCTTTTTCCAAGAACTGGGCGCGGTTTTCAGTTCGAGGGATCTACGATAGATTATAGTTAGAAGATGGGATAACTCAGATGCAAATTCAGTGTAAAAACAGATAGCATAAGTGTAAGATCTCCGTAGAAAATTCTGGCGTATTCTACGATTTGCGCGAGACATCTCACGAAGCTTACCAATAATAATAATGATAATATGATCACTTCCTCAGGTCAGCGGTGCAATGGTAATAAATGCAGTAGCGCAATAGATTGTCACATTTGAAAGTCTAACTAATTCGCCGTATATCCTACAAGTGAAGCGGAATTTGATATCTCTAATACTGAGTCTACTTGCTTCCCTTATCGTACCTCAGTCCTTATAATACACTGTTTTAAGTGCATCTATACATAAGTCTCTGCCAGAAGTTTCGCAGGCATTAGTCCGTCAAATTAAAATTACAGTACTCGACTGATTAACGCAGACACGCGCTCTTCAGCTCACAGTTATCTTGTTTTGTACATTCATGGCCTTCGGCAAATAATTACATTCTCACTGATAACGAAATTCTTGCTGCTACGTTTTCGCTTTCCTTACGTTTTACTTTCTTATGTAGTATTTTCCTTCTTTTCCTGCTTTCTTTGCATGTGTGCTTCGATTTTGCTAAGTTTGTCCACATTCGTTCCTTTTAACGTGTGTCAGGGCGCTGATGACCTCGACGTTGAGCGCCCATAAGCCCCAACACACACACACACACACACACACACACGAAATGCTGCTCTTTACATGTTCCGTCGTCAAAACGTAACAGACCGCTGATGAAGAGGTGCTGGCAATAATTCTCTATTTACATGTATACTCCGTAAGCCGTCTTAGGGTGCTAGTGGAGGGGGGTACTATTCTCTCTCTCTCTCTCTCTCTCTCTCTCTCTCTCTCTCTCTCTCTCTCTCCCCCCCCCCCCTCTCCCCCCCCTCCCCCCCCCCCCTCCCCCCCCCCCCCCCTCTTCCTTGCCACAGTCGAGAATGGCGCGTGGAAAGAATAATTTTCGGTGAACCTCCGTTTGTGCCGTTGTATAATTTTGCGGGTTGTAGACGGGAGGAAATCAAACTCTTACCGGAACGAATATACTACTCACTGGTTTCTTAGAATGTTAACATACCGCACTTTGTCGACTTGTACGATTCCTATATTGCAGTACAAACAAACCAAAAATAAATGTCAATTCATTTTCTTAAATATTTTCATATTCATACTTTATACAAATCTGTTCCGTTTTCTCTATATTATTTCTTTTACCATCTTACAATACGTACATTCGTAACTTATTGCAAAAATACCATTGACGGTTAACATTACGTATATTATTATTATTATTATTATTATCATGAAGGATGTCAAGGCAGTTATTCGACAAACTCTTTGCTAGTGCTAACGAGAACTCCACCACGAAACGTGTTGCGAGAGGCTGTTTAACAGGCACACATCATAGAGATTCGCTTTGCTCGTTTAGTGTAGTGTAAACGTTGGTATTTGTGGCGAGCGAGAGAATGAACCAGGAGAGCATCGCATTGTATAAGAGGTATTCGCTTTGAAATAAAGATTGCCGCCTCTCTTGCAGTTTCAGCTGAATCCTATCCCTAGTGTATTTTTGGCTGGGAATGAAACCTGCCAAAGGATTTTGTTTCTGTACCTCAGTGATCTGGAAGTATGAAAACAATTTATAGCAGATGGTATACCATCTTGTAGTACCTATTCCTATAGAGAGTGAATGACTTTACGTTTTACGTATCAAATACCATTCAGTTCGCCAAAGATGTTGATAATAGTTCCACCTTGATGGGTAATTGACAAGATACTGCAAATGGAATTGTTTCGTAGTTTTCAGATCATTGGCACACAGAAATTAAATCCTTTGGGAAGTTTCAGTCCCAGCCATTCTTTATTAAAAATCCACTGGAGTATAGGATTCCGCTGAAAATGCAAAAGAAGTGCCAACTCATTATTGTTATTTGCAGCGAGCGAGAGAATGAACAAGAACATCATCGAATTGTACAAGAACTCTGAATTACAAACAGTCCCATTTGCAAAAAAATTTTGAAATTTGTGGTTATCTCTTATGGGACCAAACTGCTGAGGTCATCGGTCCCTAAGCTTACACACTATGTAATCTAACTTACGCTAAGGACGACACACACACACACACACACACACATATATATATATATATATATATATATATATATATATATATATATATATATATATATATATATATATGCTCGAGGGAGGACTCGAACCGCCGACGGGGGAGCCGCGCGGACCGTGCAAGACGCCATAGACCGCGCGGCTACCCCGTGCTGCAGTCCCTGTTGCAATTTGTTCTTTTATTAACGACGCGTTTGGCCTTCGATGAGCATCTTCAGATTATCTATAGTGGTAACAGAATCAGCAACAAAATAGTCGTCCGTAAAGGGACCTTTACATTACTCAAAGTAGATAAAATAGTAACATCACCAGGAACTGAATAAAATCGTAAGATAACCACCAAAAAAATCCTTACTCACATTTAGAATAGTGCAAGCTAGGACCATACCCTAATTTTTGTTTATTCTGTTACCCCTATGGGTAATCTGAAGATGCCCCACGAAGGCGGAAGGCATCGTTAAAAAAAGATTAAACTGCAACCAAGACTGTTTACAATTCAGGTATTCTACGTACGGTTGCAGTACCGGGCGGCCTAATGCAGTGGAAGACTCCGTACAAGAAATATTCACTTTGAAACAAAAATCTCCACTTGTGTTGCAGTTTTCGCGG
Organism: Schistocerca nitens; assembly: GCF_023898315.1. Lineage (NCBI taxonomy): Eukaryota > Metazoa > Arthropoda > Insecta > Orthoptera > Acrididae > Schistocerca > Schistocerca nitens. Next base: position 225,028,221 of record NC_064619.1, on the reverse strand, counting down.
AATCCTATACCCCAGTGATCTGAGAAGCGTGAAAACAATTCACTGCAGATACCATCTTTTAGTTCCTATCCCTATACCAGACTTCTTATTCTTTTTGTCCAGTGAAATGTCATCAATGATGAGTTTTGAGTAATGCTGAACTTCTCTTGTTGCCATGTTAAAATTTGCTTCTGTTGCGAAAAAAAAAAAAAAAAAGTAGAGTTTAGAAAGATTCATCTGACTGACATTGTAATGCAGTTGAAATTGCTACGGAATTATGACACAGTGTATTATTAAACTACCAACTGAGGACAAGATGGGTCAATCAGTTTACGAAAATCCCATGCTTGGTGCAAAAATAAACGTGTAATTTTTCCACGTACATGATTGTAAAAATCATAGCAGCTGTTGATGGCCTTTAAAAATTTATTTTTCTATTGAAAAAATCTGTGGTTACTTTGCATACGCGGTAGATTAGAAAGTTTTGTATATTGACTGAACGGCAAAATATTCTCTTCTTTGCATGCTACCATTTGCCAAAATCTCGTTTCAATATCTCAGACAGTCTGAGACAGCATGCACATTCCACACCTACTACTGAACGACTGGATCTGCTTGGTAAACTTATCACTAATTGAGTCGAAGCGCTGTGGGGTTAGAAACACCCAGCTGCCATAAGAGTGGTGACATAGAAGTGTTACTCGGGAATCTCTTGAACACTTTGAGTCATTATTTGTATAAAAATACTGTAGGAATAAGACACCACAACTGCCGCTGGGGTTAGGGTTGGGGGTGGGGATAAGAAGGTGTGCCATGTAAGAAGTTGGAAAACTATCTATTGATCTCTCTTTCCTGTGTTTAGTTGAGTTGAATACTTGCCCATGTGACAGATTGGGCACCATACTTCCTTTTTTGTGTGTGTGTGTAACTACCAGGACGCGAGAATGAGCCCTGCAGCGATCCAATGATTTGGTCAGCGTATTTTGGGATAATTGATCATGCCTCACACAGATACATTTGCGCTATCTGGAGTCGCATGTTGTAAAACAGCGGAGAAACAGTCGGTCTCCTCAGGATTGCAGATGAAACAGCGGGGCGAAAGTCCCTACATATATAGATGAAATATGTGTGAAATATGTTAAATATTTGTGGAATGTATGTGTTAAATTTATGTGACATGCGTACGCGGGTGAAGCTGTGGGCAAACGGTAGTTAGAAAGGGTGTCTCAAAAAGAACGCCGGACTTGAAAGGCCCGTTACTTTGATTTATTGTTGTTGGCAACGTTGCTTTTGTATGTTTTGTTATCAGTGGTCATTGAAGTTTTATTTTGATACTGTGCTTCTGTTTTCCAGGTTGGTGTTTGTGGAGCATCGGCATAGAAATATACAGTGCGGAACAGCGAGTGTTGATTGGGAAGTCACTATATGAATAGTGAAGCCGGCCGTTGTGGCCGAGCGGTTCTAGGCGCTTCAGTTTGGAACCGCGCGGCCGCTACGGTCGCAGGTTCGAATCCTGCCTCGGGCATGGATGTGTGTGATGTCCTTAGGTTAGTTAGGTTTAAGTAGTTCTAAGTTCTAGGGGACTGATGACCTCAGATGTTAAGTCCCATAGTGCTCAAAGCCATTTGAACCATTTTTTTGAATAGTGAAAGTTTTCGCAGAAACTGTTCAAAAACTCCATACTGTTCCTGCACACGACAGTGCACCATCTGAATCCGCTGTTCGTATGTGATAAAGAAATCTGAAGAAGGGGAAAAAAAACCGATTCATCAGCAGACATCAAAAGCCCTGGACGCCCTTGAAGTGGCCGCCTAGAGGCAAACGATATTGGTGTGCGTGATACTGTTATTGTGAGTCCGGGAAAATTCATACCGCCGCCGTGCTAATCACATGTGCATGCGCCCAGAAACAGTGCACAGAATCTTAAAAAAAAAAAAAAAAAAAAAAAAGATTTGCACTTACACCTTTACAGAGTTGAGTTAACACACAAACTTAAAGCAGCTAATTACGAAAATGAGCATTTTCTCAAATGAAGGTCACTTCCATTTAAACGGCGTTGTGGACAAGCATAATTGCCAGATATGGAGATCAGAGAACGCAAGAGTAATTCACGAAAAAGGCATGCATCGTCAATTAGTTACGGCGTGATGTTAGGTTTTGCGTGGGGGCTTCATCGCCCCTTACTTTTTTGAAGATGAACAGGGAAGAGCTGTCACGGTCAATGGAATTCGTTGTCAATCGATGCGCACTGCTTTCCTTTGGCCCCGTTTGGATCAAATGAGCAACGAGAATTTATGGTTCCAAGACGGTCCAGCTTGCCACATTCCAGGAAAGACAACCGCTCTGTTGCGTGAAAGGTTCCCAGACAAATCTCGTTACGAGGAGACCAAACTTGCCCACCTCCATCTTGTGACTTGACACTCGTGACTTTTTTTCTATGGAGTTAAGCTAAGACACGAGTTTACCAGAACAAACCCCGTAATCAGTTGCAACATGAACAAGAAATTCGACGTGTAGATGGGAAAAAAGTGTGAACGGTTGATGGTTTATTTCATTTACCAAACGATCACTTCTAGTGCTGGTGGGGGGTGGGGGAGGTCAAATGGTTTGTTTTGTGTTTTACTCTTAAACAACGTATCTCTTGACGAGGATGGTGTGTTCTGTTTGCTTCTTTCGAATAAGTAAATTCGATTTATAGTAGTTTCTTTTTTAAACATCCTATGTTATAAAATAACAAAAAATGGAAGAATTTATTTGACAGAAGCGGTAATTATTACGAAACTAACACTGCAGTAGTAACAATTTTGATGTGACCCGCAGGCGTGGCGGCGGCAGTGGTGCGAAGCGCGGCCGGCAGATGAGGAAGGCGCCGTTGAGCTGCAGTTCTCCGCGACGCCGGGAGGTGGCAGCACCAACACAGTGCACATTCCGCACGGAGTCGTGCTCTGCCGCTCCGAGTCCCGGTAAGGCCTCGATCTGCATGCTGTATGCTTTCGCACTGTTTGACATTCGAGCAGTCTAGCAGCTTGCGGTAGTCTGTGGCATTGCATACGCCTTTCATTGGGTTAAAATGGAATGTAGGAAGAAGTGTGCTACTCCCATGTTGCCTGTTTAGAATGTAGTACCTCCGTGATTTAAAGCAAGATTGGCGTAGAAAGTTCAAAACACACTTCGGGCAGCCCTGTATCGCTCGTATTGGACTGTGTTTAAGGAACTGCAACAGTTTATGATATAAAAAATTAAATCATTTGCCTATGTCAGTCGCTTTTGTTTTCACCCACAACACATTTAGGGTGCTTACACGTTGATTGGTAGGTGGACCGGTGGATTACATCAACTCCTTATTCTGAAAGTAATCAGTTGTCTGTCGTAACCCTTATTTCCCTGCAAATAAGTTAGTGCATGTCACTTTTTATCACAATATGAAGTCATACTTCATGAACAATAATGAAGGCACTTGCAAGATGTTTCAGAAAACAAGCTCACTGATGGTGTTCTTGTCACATTTGTGTGACTGAATGTGACAGAAACACAAAATGGAAACGGTCTACACCTGTACGACCTCTGGACTCGGTGTTTAGTGGCCGTGCGTGACAAGGAATATGCCTGGACGTATTCCTGCCTTGTTGGAATCGGTATTACATAGCGCCACTGTGCTTTCATCGTAGTGCAACACCCTGTACTATTTTGAGTAATTGCCAGTGAATAATCATTCTTTCGAGCATTCATTTTATAAATATCTTAGTCACCGCCGTCTCCTGTGCCATTTCTCTTGCATCTCCATCGGTATTTTGCCTTCTCCTCCTCCTCTTCCTATCCTCATCGATCTTTTCTTCATCTCTTCCTCCTCCTCCTCCTCCTCTCTTCATCGATCTTTTCTTCATCTGTTCCTCCTCCTCCTCCTCCTCCTCTCTTCATCGATCTTTTCCTGCTCTCCTTCTCCTCTCCGTCTCATCAGTCTTTTTCAACTTATCGATCTTTCCCTCCCCTTCTCCTCGGTCTTTTCCTCCCCTCCTCCTCGGTCTTTTTTCTTTCCCTCCTCCTCGGTCTTTTTTCTTTCCCTCCTCCTCGGTCTTTTTTCTTTCCCTCCTCCTCGGTCTTTTTTCTTTTCCTCCTCCTCGACCTTTTTTCTTTCCCTCCTCCTCGGACTTTTTTCTTTCCCTCCTCCTCGGTCTTTTTCTTCTCCTCCTCCTCCCCCCTTGATCTTTTTCTTTTTCTTTCTTCTTCTCTTGCTTCCCCTTGATCTTTTTCTCTTTCTTTCTTCTTCTCTTCCTTCCCCTTGATCGTTTTCTTTTATTTTCTTGTTCTCTTCCTCCCCCTTCACCGTTTTCTTTTATTTTCTTGTTCTCTTCCTCCCCCTTCATCGTTTCTTTTATTTTCTTGTTCTCTTCGTCCCCTTCATCTTTTTCTTCTCTTCTTCCTGCTCCTCCTCCTCCTCGATCTTTCATTCTTCACCATTCTCGAGGCCTCTTCCCTCTTGAAGTTCTGTTTATCCTGAGAAGTGTGCGCGATCGCGTTGTGCTTTTGTTTGAAAAGTTTAATGGAATAGCAGATGTGTAAGACAGAAACCTCTAGCACATTCTTACTGTTGAACAGGTCCCGCCAGTTCGCGTTCGGCGTGTACGAGCAGCCGCAGGTGGAGGGCCGTTCACACTCTCAGTCCCAGGGCCTGGGTGTGGGTGTGGGCACGCCACGGCGACCTTCACTCTTCCTGGCCACCCCTAACGAGGCCGAGACGCAGACCTGGATGGCGCACGTCCGCGCGCTGCTCGCCAGGGGGCGCCCGCTGCGTAAGTACTCAGTAGACCCTCTCTCCTCTCCTCTCATCTTCTATACACTCGCATAGCTATCACCACGTAGCGTGCACGGCATGGATCCTACACCGCATCAAGTCGCTCTATTGTAACAGTTCAGGGATTGGACAACAATATAGAAACACCGCGAGAAATGCGTGCTTGAACATAAATGCAGATGCTAGCAGGGACTGCAGGTTGCGCTGTTGTATTTGACCACAAAGGACACTTGTACGCTGTAAGGGTCGTTGTGGTCAGAACAGTGTTCCCTCCAATTGTCAGTGCATTATGTCGGAGTTGTGTGACTTCGAACGTGGACAGATTATTGGTGCTCATATGGTGGATGCTTCCTTAACTGAGACAGCCAAAGTGTTTATTGTTTTAAGAGGCACCTGTAAGATTCTACAGAAATTTTGAGTAAGCACTTGCCACCCTACTAACAGCAGTGTATCGTAGGTTGCCGGAGCAACGGAGGGTGCCTAATGACTGGAAAAAAGTGCAGGTTACTCTTATTTCCAAGAAAGGACAGATTCACATAATTGTAAGCATATATCGCTGACTGCAAACATGTTCTATAATTACGGAACATGTTTTGATGCCCATGTAAAGCGACATTTTTTGGAGAACGAAAATCTCAACAAGGGTTTCGAAGCAAAGATCTTGCAATGGCAGCTCGCTATGTTCCTCCATGAGATCCATATTGCTGTAGACGTCAACGCTCAGGTTGGTACCATGTTTCAAGAGCTCAGGAAGACATTTGACACCGTCTCTCACTACCATTTAGTGAGAAAAATACGAGCTTACAGAGTATCGGTCCGGATTTGCGACTTCCTTGCAGGGAGAGCTCAACACGTTGCTCTTAACAGAACAAAAAGACAAATGTAAAGATAATTTCAGGAGTACCCCAAGAAACTGTGGTGGGAGCGTTACTGTTTACAGTATGTATATATCATCTAGTAGAAAATGTGGGAAGCTCCATAATGCTATCTGCAGGCGTGGTTAACTACAAGAAGGTAGCAACAGCAGAAGAATGTAGTGGATTTACAAAAAACATGCAGAGAACTGATGAATAGTGCATGGACTGGCAGTTAACCCTGAATGTAAATAAATGTAACATATTGTGCATACATAGGAGAAGAAATCCACTACTGTACAACTACACCATTGATGAGAAATTGCTCGAAGCAGTATCTACTATATCTAGGAATAATCATCCTACATGACAAATAGTAGGAACAGCAGATTCTAGACTGAGATTCATAAATCTTAACGAAATGTTACTCATCCACGAAAGAAGTGGTTTACAAAACACTTATTCAATTGATTCTTGGATATTGCTCAAAACTCGGGGACCATTACTAGGTAGGACTGATAGAAGAAATAGAGAAGATCCATGAGAGTACATTCCAGGAAGAGTTGGACATCCTGCCATGTATGTCTCATGAAATTGCCACAACGAGAAAATAAGAGAAATGCGAAATTAGAGCTAATACAGAGGTTTACCAGCAATCATTCTTCCAATGTGCCATTCAGAAATGGAACCGGTAAAGGGGGATCAGATAGTGCTACCAGAAGCACACTCCGCCACACACAACCGGGTGGTTTCTGCGGTATTGATATTTCAGTGATGTACTGATGATTTATACTGCACACAGGGAAAGCGGAAAAACATCACCCGCTAAATCGCAACATGGACGAAAGCGTGTGTTGAGGGATTGTGACAGCCGGTCATTGAAGAGGATTATCATGAAAAACGAGAGGAACACAGCTGCAAAAGTCACTGCAAAACTGAATGTTGCATTTGCAAACCCTTTCAGCTCCAAAACAACATGAAAGGAGCTCCATAAGCTGGGAATTGCAGGGTGATTTGGAATTCGAAAACCACTCACCAGTGATGCAAATGCCTATAACAAGAAAACTTGGTGGCGAAACCATAAAATCTTGCCTATCGAACAGTGAAAGTAAATCATTTGGTCAGCCGAGTCCAGTTTGACTGTTAGCAACTTCTTGCCGAGAGTTTGTTCTAAGAGTGAAACATGATGGGGGTTAATTATATTCCCTGGGTCCTATAGTTACTCTGCAAGGCCGCATTACTGCCAGGAATTATGTGACCATTTTGGCCGATCAGGTCCATCATATTGTACAATATTTTTTTCTGATATCGCTGTGTTCCAAGACGACAGGACCTCTGTTTACACAGCTCACATTATTCATGGAGAATGTGTAGACCCTTACTCAACATTACTCTTCTCCAATTCTGAATTGCCCGTTTGAGTTTTTTCAGTGTCTCACAGTACCTGTCAGCGTTAATTGTAGTCCCATTGGGCATAAAGTCTACCAACAATACCTCTTTCCGATCTCAAAAAAGGGCTGTCATGACTTTACCGGTAGACTGTGTTCGTTTGAATTTCCATTGCTTTGGCGAAGAAGGATGCCGCCACTGGCATGATTGTTGCTTTGTCTCAGGTGTAAAGTGGTATGCCCAGGTTTCGTCATCCGTGACAGAGTCCAGAAAGCTGTCCTGTTCGATGCAAGGCGGTGAAGAAACGCGCGGGAAGCATCAACTTGTTGCCGCATGTGGTCCTCAGTTAGCATGCGTAGCACCCATCTTGCGCACTTCTTCCAGTAGTTCAATGTTTCCGTTAAAATTCTGTGAGCAGTGCTTCGGGAAACCTCAGGAACCAACGTGCAGATATCATCCTGGGTGATCCGCCGATCTTCACGCATGCTTTGCTCAACCTTCAACACTGTCTCCTCAGAAATTGACAGTCTTCCGCTCCTTTGTTCGTTGTCAATTTCGGTCCGACCAGCTGCAAACTTTCTACACCGCATACGAACATTTTTGACATCCATGCATGACTCACCATACACTTCCGTCAATTGGCGATGGATTTCAATCGCCGCAATGCCCTTTGTGTTCAAAAACCGAATAACTGCCCGTAATTCGCACTTGGCGGTAACATCCAATGGGAGCTCCATTTTCAACGGCTGCCAAGCCAAGAATGAGTGCCTCAGCGCGTCGTTCGCATGTTTACGCACAGCGCATGAAGCACTCTTCGTAACAGTGTTACCAACTGCCACACAAACAGAGTTCTGTACTTATAAAAAAAATAGGACACACTACTTCTGGGATTACCCTCATACTAAGGAAATGTTAGATTCCAACATTTTAACAAAATTTTGCTTTATTTTAATTGGTGGTATATAGCTCTGTTGGCATATAACTCCAGAGGTGAATTCTATGTCGGTGATACTGACATCCTACCACCTGTTAGCAGTTAGAAAATTGTACAGTGGTTTGCTTTAATTAACATAAAACAGAAAAATACTGTTAGCCAAGAAGATGTGTCGAATGTGATAAAAAGTTCTCCAAAACTAAGAATACAGAAACAAGTTGAAAAAAATGACATGCATTTTTCCGGAAATTATTCATCTCTGAACTTGTAACGTGTTTCAAGATGGCAATGGCCAAAATGCCAATAAAGACAAGAAGGATAAAAAGAACTGAAATGCACTTAACGAAATGTATCAGTAAGGGATTGAGTCAAATGAAAAATGGAGAAACTCTTCTATGGATGACAGATTACCTCTTTTCTACATATTTACGAATATTGCAGTGCTTTACTAGGCATGTCCTATGAGACGTGACACGCCACTGCCTTACATTAACCTTTTTAAATGAGTTCTATTATGGGGTCCTATAGCTGAGAGAGAGAGAGAGAGAGAGAGAGAGAGAGAGAGTGCAGCAGTACTTAAGGGCCACAGCCTTAGTTCTGCTAGTACCAATCTTCATGAAAGCCAAAGTTCCAGTTTTGAATTTTGGTCTGTTCACAGTTCTGATCTATAACTAAAATTCTTGAAATTAATACAAAGTTTCTTTCTTTTTCAGCTGCTGCATCAAGACTAGGTAAGCATGTTTTAATCAGTCCTTATACTTAATGTAAATCAGGAGAAAATAGCAGATCATTTTGCAGATGCTGAAATATCACCACTAGATGATTAACACTTTCACAAATATTATTACCTGTCATATACACATTTTTTTCCAAATGAATTGCTATTAGAGTTTACATCTTTTCAATATTTGAGTCGCTTAACACTTGTGACACAACAATTAGTTAATAACTTGCTAATTTCTAGTCCAGTTACAGAAGTACCACTCTTTCGACATACGTCACTGATGTAGAACATACAGTTAAGAAGTCAGTTGAATGGACCAATATGTAGAGGCAAGGCATGTTAAAAATTCGCACTTGCAAAGGGAGACAGACATTCAGAAGTCCACATATCATCAAAGAAGCTTAGATGATGCATATTGTTTGTTGCATTCATCTGAGTGTAGTGTAATAGTCCAGGGGGTTACACATTAAGTCTTGTTTATAATCTAGCAAATGGGGCTGCTTGTAATGTTGGCTAACTGTAAACATGTTTCCAGCTGATTCAAATGCTTTCAGCACGGAAACGAAATTTTTTAATGGCCCGCATTCCTATCAGTCACCAAAATCCACGGAATAGAGAACATCAAGCAAGTGTGGTAGAAGCCTGAGTACAGGGTGATCAATCCTTAACGCATCCATCTATTTTATTTTCAAACAAATTGTGGTTCCACATAAATGGATACACCAATTCACAAAATAACAATTATTCAAGTTCTGAAAAGTCTTGACATAAAACATGAGGCACTCTTGTACAATCAAAAAATAAAAGCACGGTGCACTGTTAGTTGTGAGAGAATAATAGGCATTTCTTTATAGGAAACTATAAAGAGTGATACGCATAGGGAAAACATTTTGTCAGGTTTTTTTAGCCAATTAACTGAAAAAGAACATGCTTTTATGACTTCTCAGCAGGACTCTGTGACAGGACATACAACCAACTTCTCATTACAGAAAATTCATAATATGTTTCAAGGTAGAGTAATTACTAACAACATGTGGCCTCCTCGTTCCCTGATTTAACCCCCTGTGATTTTTATCTGTGGGGGGGGGGGGGCATTAAAAGAGAAGGTGTAAAAATCAAATCCACACACTTTAAAGGAACTTAAAACTAACATTCATCAAGAAATTGCTATCATTTCTCAGAGATGGCTGCATGATGCAATGATCAGTTTCCTAAGCAAATGTCGCAAACATTTGAACAATGAAGGGAGGCATTTCAAGCATCTCCTTGCTTAATATATGTAAGTAATTTACTTCTATTTTTAAGTGTTTATGTTATGTATGTTAAAAATAACTTGAATGACAAACAGTGCTATATTTACTGGGGGTCCTCCTGTTGCCCACACAACAGGCACAGCAGCTGCCCTCACCAGCTGGACGCACGCTGTGAAAGCAGTTGTGTTAACAACTGCTCACCACGTACAATAAGCAGCTATCTCTGAGCTTGATATCGTGTAAATTGGAGGTAAACACAGACTGCGTTAGTGCCATCATTCACACAGTTCTGAATGAATTAGTGGAGGATCCATCCTGTACATATTCACTAATTACTGTCAGAAAGTAACACAGAAGGAAAACGTGTAGATTTTGCTGGCACGTGTTGCAGAGATTTCTCATTTGTGATAAGGTATCTACATATGAAATGAGGCTTAACTCCACTAGTTTGATCCAGAGTAAAGACGTACATAACATGAAGAATGCAAAACAATCCTGTAATGTTAGAACAGTGTATTATTGATTGGATTCTTGAATCAGTCAGTGATTAAATATAATATTAAATACCTGTTGAAACAGCATAAAATGTAATGGCTACGTAAGTTCAGATGGAGAGGAGGCGAATAGAGACCGTACATGAAACTTATGTGGCCCAATTCGTGGATACAGCTCAAATGCTGTGAATCTCCAAACAGGCCAGGAAAGGAAGACATCTAAGCAATACAGAAGCAAGCTGCTAGGTATGTTATGAAAATGCTCCGTGAGTTTGGATGGGAATTGCTAGAGGGAAGGAGATACTTTTGCAAAACTTTATTGAATAAATTGAGAGAATCAACATTTGTGACAGTCTGCAGACGTATTCTGCTGCCCACAAAGCTGATCTCACATAAGGACAAAATACATAAGATTAATACTCATTGAGCAGCAACATTTTTTCCTTGCCTCATTTACGAATGGAACCAGACTAGCAGTGGTGCAAAGTACTATCTGTCTAACAGTGACTTCTAGAGTATGTGTTGGATATGAAGACAAGGTTATGGTGGCACTGGATATAATGACCTAAGAGATGACTAATGACATGTGAGGGGAATGTTCCCCCTTGATTCAAAAATAACCATCTTCAGCTGACAGTTGCAAGCAGTATTTGTAAGTTTTGCTTTGTGTGTCTTAAACAGTGGAGACTATGTTGGAGGTGAAGAAAGGTATTTGTTGAGATCTTCTGTCTGCATTGTCTTGCCATAGCATTGACTAAACGTTTTAGATGTACATTGTGTCAGTATAGAGATGAGGGACCTAAAATTTATGACTAAATGTAGTCATTCCTTTTATTGCTGTCAAAAATTTCTATTGCAATGAAAATTGTGGCATTTTTGTCATTTTCAAGCATCAAATCATGATGTGATGGAACACAGTTTCCTGCAGTCTGAATGCAAATACGTGCAATGATACAGAGGGGCTTCAGAAGGTGAGTTACAATTGAATGTGCCCAACAGTGGCAATTGCACATTAAGAGCATTCCATTCATCAATTAGGTTGTATGGACGAACTTCACCTCCATGAAGATGTAATTGCTACAAGTGCTGTAAGAATAGCTTTCATCTTAGCACTGCTAGGCTCAGAACCACTAGTGGGGAAAAATAGATGCTGTTGTAGACAGAACATTACACTTGTTAACCATTGAGCATTGATGACTCTTCAGCTGCACATTGCACTGAAATGTGTCGAGCAAGGATGCCAAAAGATTCCTAACATTGTTATAGCTTCTTCACCAGTGAGACAGCAAGGCAACAAGATTTCTCTGTCCTGCAGTGGAATTTGTTCCATAACCTTTTGACTATTGGAACATCTTTTCCTCAGTGGAAAATTCCCTCCAGAACCAAGTAGTTGACTTAGGAATGAAGATTTTGGGCTTCAGCTTCTGTAGCTGACCAGCCTGGAGAGAAGCTAGATGGCAAAGTTTGTGGTGACATTGGTTTTCCAAACTCAACTGTTGCTGACACTGTAGACAATTTATATTCTTGCACCAGTCCAGGTGATGATACCTGCTGCAGAATGCTCTGCAAGCTACTATCATTAGGATGGACAGACAATTGGGAGTGTATTTTTGCTGTGTCAGCTGACAGAGCTACATTAAAGAGGGCAACATATTATAATAATGGAAAATAAATCTGGTTGGATAGTGTGACAACCAACAAGATATCATTGAGGCATACTCCAGTAGAAGTGGTAGCAGAGCCATCAAATACTGCCCTCAACTTAGTAGCAGAGCTGCATTGCTTGAAGCCAATATGGTGTGGAAGGTGAAACTTTGGACAAACAATATCCTCTACGTGTCATAGGTCAGATTAGTCTTGCACAACTGCAACATTTTCTCTTTTCAGATTCTGTTGCCTTCTAAATCTCCTCTGAAGATGCACCAGTCTTAGGGGGGTCAGTTGTCGTAATTCATGTAAGGGTTTACAGCCATGCTTCACTGGTAATCTAACCAAAAATCTCCCACTTTCATCTCTAGCTATGTAGTGCTGAAACTGTGCCTCACACAGTTTCACAGTTTATCCTGCTTACGTACAGTTTTGGTAGATAGTTCCTCTACTTCCCAAAACCTTTGCAGTTTGACATCTAGGTTGTCATCTCTAAAAAAATCTGGAGACTGTAGCACGAGGAAATTTGCATGAAGCAGAAGGAATCCTACCAGACAAAATCCAGCCAAATTTCATTTCAATCATTGCTGGATGATGTGGTTTCCCCAACCTTTCCATAGGAAAGGAATGTTGCAACATTCTTCTTAACGACACAGGCACTACAATATTGTATTAATCCACTGATATCTGGCTACCATACTTCAATTAAAATGTCCTCCCCGAAACAGTAATTACAATTAAGATATGAGTACAGGTTGCAGTGCAGGAATGATGATATATGGAAGTTTGGGTCTGGCTTTGAGTCGCACACAGATAGCTGACGTGTTTAAAGTGGCTGCTTGCTTAAAGTGGGAAATCTGGGTTCAAGACCTGGCCCAGCACAAATTTTCATTGTTGTCATTCGCTTACACAGTTGATAGTTGTTCACATGTGCAACTGCAAATACATTTCATGTTTCTAACACAAAAACCATTATGCATGAAAGACAGTTCAAGGTTAAAGGTATACGACACTAAGACTACAAAGGCATTATTTAGGCCGTTCATAAGAAATAACTGATTACTTTGTTTCTGTTTCAATTTCTCTGCCATGCCCTCAGATATAAAAGACAGTTGGCTTGTGCTATCTAGCAGTACTGTACAATATTGCTGCCTACTCGTGCTTTCTGTAATGTTGACAACTGTTGTTGCCAACAAAGCATTACAGTTCATACTAGGTCAGCAGAGAGGTAGTGTGGAACCACTCCATGGATTTCCTTTTTGTCTCTGGTTCGAAATGATGAACCCATGTTTCATAGCCAGTGATGAAGGTCAACAAAAAATCATCATGATTACCCTCGTAACGTGCAAGCTTTATGATCTTTTGTTAGGCAGCAAGGAACCCAGTGGGCACACACCTCTGAGTACACTGACTGGTGGACAAGCGTTCAGCACTACCAACAGAGACATCCAGTTGTGCAGTGAGGTGTTTGATTGTGAGCCATCGATCACCTCGAATGAGTGTGTCCGCTCATTCCAACATTGCAGGCGTCACAGCTGTATGTGGCCTGCTGGCATGCAGGAGATCTCTCAGATTTGTGTGACCTTGTTGTGATATGACAGATGTCTTGCCCAACAACTCATTGTGCTTTTTTTTCCACTAGCAACACCTATGAATGTCTGTGAAGCCCTGGTTTCCTGCCAAAACAAGAGGATTTTGGCTTTGATCCAATCCCTCAAATGCTGACAAAAATGTAGATTTTTCCTTTCTGGAATCCAGGTTGTCTAGCATTTATGATGCCATTTCTTTCTAAATATGACATCAATCTAATAAATATTAGTTTTTCATTAACTGAGAAAATAATAAGGTACTTACCAAATAGAAACTTCACTGAGCTGAGAGAACAAACACTAATTGTAGAATTCCGTACACAAAGTAAACAAAGAAATGGCACTGGCATTCTATGTTATTCATTATTTGTTATGAATAATAAATACATATTTGCAGAGAGGAGGGAAGTTGCTACTCACCATATAGTGGAGATGCTGAGTCGCAGATAGGCACAACAAAAAGGCTGTCACAAATTAGCTTTCGGGCAGTAAGGCCTTTGTCAAAACGAAACGTACGTACGTACGTACGTACGTACGTGTGTGTGTGTGTGTGTGTGTGTGTGTGTGTGTGTGTGTGTGTGTGTGTGTGTGTGTGTGTAATTTTGATGAAGGCCTTAGTGCTTGAAAGCTATAATTTGTGACAGTCTTTTTGCTGTGCCTATCTGCGACGTGTGTGTGTGTGTGTGTGTGTGTGTGTGTGTAATTTTGATGAAGGCCTTAGTGCTTGAAAGCTATAATTTGTGACAGTCTTTTTGCTGTGCCTATCTGCGACTCAGTGTGTGTGTGTGTGTGTGTGTGTGTGTGTGTGTGTGTGTAATTTTGATGAAGGCCTTAGTGCTTGAAAGCTATAATTTGTGACAGTCTTTTTGCTGTGCCTATCTGCGACTCAGCATCTCTGCTGTATGGTGAGTAGCAACTTTCCTTTTCATGGTATATTTGAATAATTATGTAGACAAAAATTTATTTGAATAAAGCCTTGCACTTCCTTCCTCATTCCGCTCAGTTAACATAACCAACTTTAACAAGACCTATTAGTTAATTTGCTCAGTTTACTCGTGAGAGCCTACAGTGTTCCTGGACTAAGTTTATTGTCAGTTATAAACAATGTTGACAGTTACAATCAATTGTCATGTTCTACAACATAAACATTTTTCATTTGATGTGTCCAAAATGCATCTCAGTGTCAGTGCAGTTTTAGCTGCAGACCAAATGTGAGCATTATTTCAACATCTATTCATACACATACGTTTACAGTACCACACCTAAATCAATCACACCTTCAGTCACATTGTGTTTGATTGTCGCTTTCATCTTCATTGCCCATAATATTACTCAGTCGGTGTGATAATATTTGATGAATACCAGTTATTGAGCATATACACTCTCCATAGAAAACATGGAAAATTGACAGCTAAAAAGAAACTTTAGTTCTAAATGTATTCTGACACTTCCCAGACCAATTAGTTTTGTTACATTGTGGTGAAGTTCTATAGAGTCCATGTTTCCTTAGCCTTGTGGCAGGGCGACTTGCCTGTTGCCTGGTACTGTGCCATGTGATACCAAGTGAGGAAACAGCTGACCACGTACTCTGCTGTGCGTGTGGAAAGCGAGTGATATAGACAAATCCTACTCGATGCCAACTGACCATGTGCGTGCAGTGCTCTACTGTCTAATCAGATGATGCTTTACAAATTGGGGAAGCTTCTGACCTCCAACTTCCGTGATAAGGTGTGATTATCAAACACCTTGTCCACTATTCCTGGTTTCAGCCCTTCCACCACTTTCTGTAAGCACTCAAGACAGTTGCTCCCAAATACAGGAGTCTGTCACAGTTCCAGGTTCTCTAACCTTTCACATTAGTGTTTCGCAGGAAGAATCTCTCTTCCCTCTGGTGATTCTCATCTGAGTTCACAGAGCATTTCCATAACACTTGCGTGTTGATCGAGTATACTGGTAACAAATCTAATGGCACACCTCTGAATTATTTGAATGTCCTCCATTAGTTTGTCATGGTGGGGATCCCAAACATTCAAGCAGTACTGAAGAATGGATTGCACAAGTGTTAAGTACATGGTCTCCTTTACAGATGAACTACACTTTTCTAGGTTTCTTCCAGTAAACCAAAGTTGACCATTCACTTTCCCTACAACTGACCTTATATGCTCATTCCATTTCATGTCACTTTGCAAAGTTATGCCTAGATATTTAATCAATGTGACTGTGGCAAGAAGCAGAACACTATTTCGAATATTACAGGATTGTTTTTCCTACTCATCTCAGTCAACTTAAATTTTTCTGCATTTAGAGCAAACTGTCATTTGTCACAACAAACAGAAATGCTGTTCAATGCCTCCTACAGTTACTCAAAGATGACACTTTCCCTTTCCCTACAGCATTGCGCTGACAACAAGTGAAAGTAAGTAAGTTAGTGCTTTTACACAGTTGAGTAGTGTAGCTTGTCTAGCTAGGAGACTACTCTGGCTGTGGCAGGGGAGAGCGACTTCGCGGTGTCACTGATCGACAATGCACACGCGCGTGCTGCCGGCCTGGCGGGCTACCACGGCGTGCTGAGTGTGACACCAACGCACCTGGTGCTGCGTGACCCCTTCCTGGAGGAGGTCCGTATGCGCATCGACTGGCGTCAGCTGCACCAGTGCCACGTGTCCGCTGCCACCAACCCTAGCGACGAGAATCGCATCTGCGTCCTACATACCAGCAGGTGAGTTTCAGCTATCTCCCATCAGATAATTGTTTTCAAGAATAGAGTGATTATGTACTATTGGACTGCTTCATAAATGCACACTACTGTTTAAAAGTATCCAGACAACGTTTAGTGCACATTAATGAGAGATGTATCCAGTCCACCTTTATCTTGGGGACACTTTCAGCGAGCTGTCTGCATGTCTGTGGAGAAATGGCCCAAGAGCTGAAACCAGAGGAAGTAGTGATGTTGGGCACTGGGGTCTGGAGCAAGGTCGACATTCTAACTCGTCCCAAAGACGCTGCATTGAGTTCAGGTTAGATTTGGGGCAGGTCAGTCCAGTTCTGGGACATTGTTATCTGCAAACTATTGCCTCACAGATGCTGCATACTGCATTATGAAAGGGTGCGTTGTAATGCTGACACAAGTAGTTACCATCTACAAACTGTTCCTCTACTATGCATAGTACATAATGTGTTCGTATCCTTGGGAATTTAGCATTTTCTTAAGTGCAATATGGGCCCACACCCTAACCATGATAAAAATTCCTGTACTGTAACACCACCACCTCTGTACTTCACTGTTGGCACTACATGTGATTACAGGTAACTATCTCCAGGCATTTGCCAAACCAAGACTCTTCCATTGGATTGCCATGGGGTATGGCGTGATTAATCAATTGGTTCCAGTTGTCCCACTGTTCAGTGGTGTCACTCTTTACACCACCTCGAGCATCGTTTAGCACTGACTTCAGAAATGTGTGGCTTATGAGGAACTGCTCGATCATTGTACCCCATTCTTTTCAACTCTCTACAAACAGTCTCTGTGCTATCTGCACAGCTGGTAAAACTTTGGAACCCACAAGTGATTCCTTACACTAATTTTATACAGTTTTTTATGGATTTGTTACTCAGGTGACATCCAATGGTGTTCACGTTGGAAGTCATTGGGCTCTCACGACTGATTCATTCTGCTGTTACTGCTTCAGTACTGATAACACGGTACTCCCTACCTCCTTTTATTGTGGTAGATCTGCCTCTCCTGACATTTAGTGGTCAATTCTGCATTACATAGGGGTATCGAGATACTTTGGACCAGATAGTGTATGTTTTCATCATGGATGACAATTGCACACTTGCATTATCGCTACTGTGTATGAAGGAGTGAAGCTTAAAGCTTTTATTTACAACTTTGGGTAACTTGATATAAGCCTTATGTGTGATACGATATAATCAAAGTGGTGGCAACATTCTAAAATTGCCATTTTTATGTAACTGATTTCATTAATTTAAGAATGTAACTTACGCCAGAAATAGCTATTCAGAGTACATAAAAGTACTGTAAACCAAAAAATTCAGTGTCTTCTCAAGACAGGATTATTTGTAAGTATTTCTAGGGCTTCAGAAGACAACTGCATGAAAACAAGGCTACAGAAAACAGACGTGCATCAGTGGATAGAGTATCTATTAAAGTTTTTAACTCATATTACAGGAGCTCACTTTGGGCACCAGTTGTTGTGCAGCAAATGTCAATATGAGGTCTGTTCAAAAAATTCTGTAACATTCATAATTTCATGCCAATGGTGTGTTGGAGCCAAATGTGGTTGGCATCTCTGCACATGCCTGTGTTTAATATGGAACTGCCTGAAGTTTCATTGTTGTATGTCTTTTATTGTTCAGTGTTGTACTGAGTAGAGTGTTGTGTTGCACAGTTTATGGATTTCAAGATAGTAAAGTTAGAGGAACAACCCGTCTGCATTAAATTGTGCACGAGACTCCAGAAAACCTTTACAGAGGCACATCAAATGATGTAGGAAGCCCATGGTGATGAGTGCTTAAGTCATACTTAGTGTTACAAATGGTTCACACAAAAATTAAAGATGAACCTTGTTCAGGATGCCCTTCAAAGTCTACTGATGATGCTCATGTCAGGAACGTCAACGAAATTGCGCATGCCAATTGAAGACTGACTGTCAGAGAGATAGCAGAAGAGTTTAACATTTCAGCTGGATCATGTCGTGCAATCCTGACACAGCATCTTGGAATGCATCAAGTTGCTGCCTAGTTCATCCCATGGCTTGTGTGTTAAGACCAGAAAGACCTTTGCAATCTGTGAAGAGCTTTCAGATCACGCAAATGAGAACGAGATGTTCCTTAAGAGTGTCATAACTGGTGATGGTGAGATATGGGTCTATGGTTATGATGTTGAGACTAAGGTTCAATCTTCAGATTGGGTCAGGAAAGGTTATCCAAGACCACAAAAAGCTTGTCAGGTCAGGTCAAATGTCAAAGGCATGCTGATAGTTTTCTTTGACTTTGAAGGACTAGTTCATCATGAATTTGTGCCACAGGGACAAACTGTTAATCAGTGGCACTATTGGGACGTGTTGTGACTCGTGTGAGAAAATGTAAGAAGGAAATGGCCTGAAATGAGACGAAACAATTCATGACTCTTGCATTATGATAACACAGCTGCACATTCGTCCCTGTTGGTGTGTGACTGTTGTACAAAAAAACCAAATCAGTGTGCTACCTCATCCTCTGTTCTGTACTCTCCAGACCTGGCCCTGCAGACCATTTTTTTTTTTTTAATTTCCAAAGTTGAAAACCTGTTGAATGGATGAAGATTTGCAATGACAGATGAGATAAAAGAAAATTTGCAGGCAGTGCTTTGTGCGATCCAGCAAAACACATACCAAGACTGCTTTTGCAAGTAGAAACAGCATTGGGAGCAGTGTATCAATTTTGGAGGAGAGTATTCAAAGGAGATCATGCACAGTAAGTAAAAGGTAAGCAAAGTAAAATTTTGTGAACAAAGTTCCCAAATTTTCTGAGCAGACCTTGTAAATGCATGCAATTCATTGAAGTCACTGCTGTTGCTGCTGCTTGGGAAGGCACAACAGCAGCCCCCTTTGCTAAGTCTGTTCATTGGGTTGCCTCCTTGCTGATGCAGATTAATTCAGTGTGAAGGTATGGAACATATGATTTGTCTACATGTTCTGACACATCTGCTCACAGTAGTATGGGTTGAAGTTTATCCATTGGTATGGGTTGTTTTCTGTCTGTCCTACAGTTTTCACACAGTCGTTTTCTGAAATCCCAGAGATACTTACAAATAACCCTCTATTTACTGGAGGTAGAGTTCTTTGATACCATAAATCATAATCATGCTTCATTAATATGTGCAAATTAACATTTTTCCCTTTATAAATATATATGCAGATGCCAATTCTTTGATTTAACGATCTGAAATTATATCACTCATAAATGAAAATCCTGTGTATCCAGTGAGTGTGGAAATAAAGCTAGAAAATTGTTCACAATAGATACATTTGTTCTTACAGCAGTAATGCAAAGTTGATTCTGGTTGGGGGGGGGGGGGGGTGGTTGCTTGAGGAAATGCTCTTGATCATTCACAAAAGTACTCCCTTAAGTGAAGAAACAGGAAATAAACTTTGAAAACACTTGTTTAACTTTGATGCTATCTATAACACTTTATTTGCTAATAAAATTGCACATCTGGTCTTATGTTAATGACTGTATTACCCAAATTTTGTAAGATGTGTTTTGAAAGCTACATCTTTTGACTGGTATGGATAAAGTGTGCCTTGTGTCAAGATTTGAAGAGATGAGTGTGAGAACTTCCCGAACCATTCGGTTTCATTTACTGATTTACCCTTGTGCCTTATCTCTTACAACATGGCCAGATCTTGTACAGTACTGATTTGAATGGATTGTGTTTTATTGAAGTTCAGCAACAATCAATTTTCAGACTGAATGATGCAATTTGAAATACATGTGTGGACTTTTTTGCCGTTACTGTCAAATGAAGTCCAACATGAGTGTACAGTGAAACTTGTGTATTTGGGCTAGCTGGGATCAGTCATACTACAAATGATAGAAAGTCTAAACTACAGAAAAGTTTTCTGACATAGCTACTTAAAACTATAAATAGGAATATAATATACCATGTAGGTAGTGATTAAATGAAAACTGGATGAACTGTAATTTCATGTGAGTACTGTAAAGGTTATTTAATTTAAAAACTTATATAATGATACCACAGTAATGGACAATAGGACTAAACAAATTAATTATTGAAGTTGTTATAAACATTGTTTGTAGATGCTGCATAATATTTTTGATTGCTCTAGGATTTAAAGGTTTCCCAGTTAGGAATGTTTCTGAATGGGTTGAGCCATCGGCATTAGAGCACAAAAGACCAGTGATTTCATTCTTTACTGACTTTGGATCTAGGTGTTGAACTCTTGCCGGGTGGCCTGTGATTTTCAGGGAACACATTTTTCTGCCATAGATGTGCCAGTTACAGAATCTGAAGAGCCATCCATTACTAGTCTTGAAACCTGTCTGGTCTAACTTCCCTGCAAATATTTCTGTCAAAGTTTTACTTCTATTACAGGAACTCTAACAGTGTGGTGTTGCCTGTACCAAGTGTACACAGCATCACCAGTAGTGGTCAGTTTTGGTCCAGATGTAGGTTTTTGTTTTCCTTCTAGTTCGGCCTGCTTTATCACAAAGTCCCAACGTGTATTGCTATTTTTCTTAATGTCATAAAAAGATAACTTAACAGTGTCAAACACCACCATAACACCCTGGGCAGAAGCACTGGCTTCAATTTCATAAATAATTCTCCTTTACTCTTCTAAATTTCATGATCTGTATTCACTCCTAACACTCATATTGATTACTGTATTGCACTTTAATGCACTTTCAAGTGATGAAATAGATAGGATTTAATAGAACTCATCATGCAAGTGAGATGAGCAGGCTCTGAATTTGTTGTGTGCTTGTGAAAAACAATAATCCTTAAGTTTGTCTTTGTCACAAGTGAAGCAAATCGGAAGGCAAGGATGCCTTAAACATTTTACAGTAAATGAGCCTGATGGAAATGATGTCTAGCATAGTAAGGCTTTGCGATAAGAACTATTCCAGAGTATCACAAATTTGGAATTCAGCCTCTTCTACATGAGCAACTTTCTTGTCTAAATAGACTACTCATGGCCGTGATGTTTGGTTTCTGCACTGTCCCACCTGTCACAAGTGGTTGTTTTTGTTTATTTGTAAATGCCAAAACTGCCTGTGTTGCAAGAGTTGTCTGCTGTGTATTTTAGCACCTGAACAATGAAAGTGGAGTTATTGTGGGAGAACACTTACAGGAAAAATACCAGGACCTCATGCCCCACCCTTTGCAACCTGTTGGGGGGGGGGGGGGGGGGGGGAATCCAAAATGAATTTCCATTGTGCAGCAGAATGTGCTCTGCTGTAAAACCTCATGGCAGATCAAAACTTCATATCAGACCAGGTCTCAAACCTGAGACTTTTGCCTTTCATGAACAATTGCTCTACCAACAGAAGTACCTAAATATGACTCACGACCAGTTCTCACAACTATACTTCTGCCAGTGCCTTATCTCCTTGACTGTGAAAGGCAAAGGCCTCAGGTTCGAGTCCCAATCCAGCATACAGTTTTCATCTGTCAAGTTTCAACAATTAAGAAGCCACATAGAACAAAATCGATTGATACAATAGGAGTCAGCTCAGTGAGAATAAATTAACATTTGAAATTAGCAGATGAGGCCACGGTCGCGTGTTTTTGCATATACAGTACGTAGTTAGCTACATACTCTCCACTCGAGGTATCTGAAAGTTTCACGACCGTTGCAGTGTAACTGCCAGGTAACCACAGCACATGCACAGAGAGGTATTGTTCAGTGCTAATACATTTTGCTGCCTTCATTTTCCCATGCTGAAGAGACCTGGGGGCTCTGATTGATTATTTGATGGTAAGACAGAGATTCCGGAACCAGATTTTAAATTGTAAGACATTTGCAGGGGTGGATGTGGACTCTGACCACAATTTATTGGTTATGAACTGTAGATTAAAACTAAAGAAATTGGAAAAAGGTAGGAAGTTAAGAAGATGAGACTGGATAAGTTGAAAGAACCAGAGGTTGTTGAGAAATTCAGAGGGAGCATTAGGGGACGACTGACCAGAACAGGGGAAAGGAATACAGCAGACGATGAGTAGGTAGCTTTGAGAGATGAAATTGTGAAAGCAGCTGAGGATCAAATAGGTAAAATGGCAAGGCTCGGTAGAAACCCTTGGGTGAGGCAAAAAGGAATTCAAATATCTAAAAAATGAGACTGACAGGAAATAAAATGGCTAAGAAGGAATGGCTAGAGGACAGATGTAAGGATGTAGATGCATATTCCATTAGGGGAAAGATAGATACTTCCTACAGAGGTAGATACTTCCTACAGGAAAATTAAAGAGGCCTGTGGAGAAAAGTGAATATCAAGAGCTCACATGAAAAACCAGCCCTAAGCAAGAAGGGAAAGCTGCAAGGTGGAAGGAGTGTACAGAGGATCTACACAGGGGAGATGAACTGCAAGCAATGTTACAGAAGTGGAAGAGGATGTAGATGATGAGATGGCAGATTGATACTATGAGAAAAATTTGACAGAGCAGTGAAAGACCTAAGTTGAAACAAGGCCCCAGGGGTAGACACCATTACGTCAGATCTACTGATAGCCTTGGGACAGCCAGCCATGACAAAACTCTTCCATCTGGTGTGCAAGATAATAATACGAATTCAGGAGAAAGCTGATGCTGACGTGTGAAAGAAACGGAACTATCAGTTTAATAAGTCATTGCTTCAAAATACTAACATGAGTTCCTTGCAGAAGAATTGAAAAATTGGTAGAAGCCAACATGAGGGAAGATCAGTTTGGATTCTGGAGAAATATAGGAACACGTGAAGCACTACTGATCGTACGACTTACCTTATAAGATAGGTTACAAAAAGGCAAATCTAGGTTTATAGCATTTGTAGACTTGGAGAATGCTTTTGGCAGTGTTTACTGGAATACTGTCTTTGAAATTCTGAAGGTAGCAGGAGTAAACTACAGGGAGCGAAAGTCTATTTACAGTATGTACGGAAATCAAGATGGCAGTTAAGAGTAGAGGGCCCTGAAGAGGTAGCAGCGATTGAGAAGGGAGTGAGGCAGTTTTGTAGCCTATCCCCAATGTTGTTCATTCTGTGTATTGAGCAGGCACTAAAGGAAGTCAAAGAAAAATTTGGGTAAGGAATTAAAGTTCAGGGAGAAGAAATAAAATTTTGAGATTTGCTGATGACATTGTAGTTCTGTTGGAGCTAGCAAAGATGGATAGTGTCTTGAAATGTGGATATAACATGAACACCAACAAAAGAAAAACAAGGATAATGGAATGTATTTGAATTAAATCAGGTGATGCTGAGGGAATTAAATTAGGAAACAATACACTTAAAGTAGTAGATGAGTTTTGTTATTTGGCCAGTACAATAACTGATGATGGCCTAAGTAGACAGGATGTAAAATGTTGATTGGCAAATGGCAGGAAAAGCGTTTCTGCAGAAGAGGAATTTGCTAACATTGAGTATACACTGAAGAGACTGGTAGACCGGCCTAATATCATGTAGTGCTGCCGCGAGCATGCAGAAGTGCCACAACATGACATGGTGTGGACTCGATTAATGTCTGAAGTAGTGCTGTTGGGGAATTGACACCACGAATCCTGCAGGGCTGTCCATAAATCTCCAAGAGTACGAGAGGGTGTAGATCTCTTCTGAACAGCATGTTGCAAGGCATCCCAGATATGCTCAATAGTGTTCTTGTCTAGGGAAGTGTTTAAAATAACAAAAGTGTTCCTGGAGCCACTCTGTAGCAATTCTGGACGCGTGGGGTGTCGTATTGTCCTCGTGAAATTGCGCAAGTCCGTCAGAATGCACAATGGACATAAATGGATGCAGGTGATCAGAAAGGATGCTTACGTACGTGTCACCTGTCAGAGTCGTGTCTAGACGTATCAGGGGTCCCATATCACTCCAACTGCATATGCCCCACACCATTACAGAGCCCCCACCAGGTTGAACAGTCCCCTGCTGATATGCAGGGTCCATGGATCCATACCTGTAAACGTCCATTCACTTGATACAATTTGAAACGAGACTCGTCTGAGAAGGCAACATGTTTTCAGTCATCAACATTCCAATGTTGGTATTGACGGGCCCAGGCGAGGCGTGTAGCTTTGTGTTGTGCAGTCATCAAGGGTAAGCGAGTGGGCCTTCGGCTCCGGAAGCCCATATCGATTATATTTCATTGAATGGTTGGCACGCTGACGATTTCTGGTGGCCCAGCATTGAAATTTGCAGCAATTTGCGGAAGGGTTGCACTTTTGTCAAGTTGGACGATCCTCTTCTGTCGTCGTCGGTCCCGTTTTTGCAGAATCTTTTCTCGGCGCAGTGTCGGAGATTCGATGTTTTACTGGATTCCTGACATTCATGGTGTATTCGTGAAATGGTTGTACGGGAAAATCTCCACTTCGTCGCTACCTCGGAGATGCTGTGTCCCATCGCTTGTGCGCTATCACAACGTGTTCAAACTCACTTAAATCTTAATAACCTGCCATTGTAGCAGCAGGGACCGATCTAACAACTGCGCCAGAAACTTGTTTTATTTACGCGTTGCCGATCGCAGCGCCGTCTTCTGCCTGTTTACTCATCTCTGTATTTGATTGCTCATGCCAGTACCAGTTTCTTTGGCGCTTCATTGTAGATTTAAGTTTATAAAGTCTAGGATTTCTCTGGTGTGTATCCATGTATGGAAATGAAACATGGACGATAAACAGATTAGGGAAAGTGAGAGTACAAGCTTTCGAAATGTGGTGTAACAGAATAATGCTGAATATTAGATGGGTAGATTATGTAACTAATGAGAAGATAGAGAACAGAATATGGGACAATAGAAATTTGTGGCACAACCTGAGAAGAGAAGGGATCGGTTGGTAGGACACATTCTGAGACATCAAGGGATCACCAAATTAGTATTGGAGGGGAGTGTGGGGGGTAAAAATCGTAGAGGGAGACCAAAAGATGAATACATTAAGCAAATTCAGGAGGATATAAGTTGCAGTAGTTATTCGGAGATGAAGAGGCCGCATAGGATAGAGTAGCATGGAGAGCTTCATCTAAACCAGTCTCAGGAGTGGAGACGACAACAACAACAAAAACTTTCCCCATGTGTGTCTGTTGTGTTTTTCTGTGTTGTTACTAGTGCACAGTGACTTCAGATTGAAATTATGAAGCTAATTAGTACTTCGGAATTGAAAGGCATAGAACAGAATAGTCAGTCCCGGGAGATGATGATTCCCTTCGGGCCGGCCGGTGTGGCCAAGCGGTTAAAGGCGCTCCAGTCTGGAACCGCGTGACCGCTACGGTCGCAGGTTCGAATCCTGCCTCGGGCATGGATGTGTGTGATGTCCTTAGTTTTAAGTAGTTCTAAGTTCTAGGGAACTGATGACCTTAGAAGTTAAGTCCCATAGTGCTCAGAGCCGCCATTCCCTTCGGGAAAAGGACATTACGGCGCAGCAAGTTCAATTGAGAGTCCAAGTGGCCACAGACGATTTGCATAGCACTATCCAGAAAATTAAAAGGAAAGGCAGGTTATGGGAATCTGGCGGAGAAAGGAAATTTGTAACCCCAGATAAAAAACGTAAACACAAAACAGTTATATTAATCTATAGTTTTGATGAGGCCTTTGCTAGGAGGATTGTTTACAACTTTTATATGACCGAAAAACGAGTGCTAACAGTGGAAGGAATTAAACAGAAGCTGAAAGAAGCTATAGACTTTCAAGGTAACGATACTAGTGTAAGGCGGTTATTAAAGAAATTAAATTTCCGCTGGAAAAAAACAAAATCATACTGTTAGAGAGAAGTGACGCCCGAGAAAAGAGAATTGCGTATTTGAAGCAATAAAAAAATTAGGAAAACAGACATTTTTTACGTTGATGAAACTTTCATTTTATCGTCATACGTAATTGGGAAGACGTGGAATAAAAATACAACTCGGTCGCTTCAAACCTATATCATAGGGACGATACCTATCAACAACTCATGCCGGCGGTAAAAATAGCGTAATTTCCTAATGGGCTTGTCAAGTGGAATTCAAACCAAGCAACGGGAGATTATTTCAACCACAAGAACTACCGAAATAACCAAAAAAAAAAAAAAAAAATGGTTGACAGAGAACGTGATTCCCAATTTAAAACTTAAACATGTACTAGTTATTAACAATGCTCCATATCACAATGTTCAAATAAAGCTCCAACGTGTAATTCTCGGACGACTTGTTGAAACTTATTTTGTATGAGCTCGTTCGAAGAACCGAGCCAAGGACCATCGAGTAATCCATTGATAACATCCTACAAATTCTGGTCACGTTGAGTTACGCGTTGCTCCTTACCACCCAGAATTAAACCAAACAGAGAATATTTGTTCTATTGTGAAGGTTTGGGTAGCTTCTAGCAGGGTGCCATTTGTGCTTTTACCAGTGGGGGGGGGGGGGGGAGGATGTCTTAGGGGGTTAGTAGAATTAAATATGTTACTAGCTTGGACCGTGGCGTTACGCTTGGTTAAACAGCTATTTATAAATAGATGCTAATGCCGAAACTCACTATTGACGCGTATGCATTATCAGAAAAGCCATCCCTTGTTGTATCTTTAAAAGTACTTTATAGGTAAAGCTTATTTACAAAATCATCTACATACAAGTACAGATATACGAGGGGAATTCAAAAAGTAGAGGCACATTTGTGAAAAGTTGTACTTATTCTGATGATAGAAAATACTATTAGTAAGACTTATTAAAAACTTTCAGTGTTCGGCTCCACAAATTTAAATAATACGTAAAGTTTTACTCCAGTGCTTGGGAAATAAACATCCCAGGTTGGGATGCATAAACTAAAACCAGTGGAGGGGCTGGTCTGATGCAGAGGGGGGGGGGGGGGGAATCCCCCCTGCAAATCGCACACTGGCTTCTAGGAACGTTCTGTGAATAAAAAAGACTGGATTCCGTTGTGCGAACATGTTAAAAAGAATTGAGCGAGAATATATGTAGCAAGAAATCTCTTTCGATGATGAAATAGAGAAAATAATAATAAGTTTAGGTAGCGTAGGCAGTGACGACGAAGGTGATTATAGTAAATCTCACTTTGGAGACAGAGAGCTGCAAGCAGTAACTGAGTTTCTAATGGTGATGGAAGGTGAGATTTTAAATTTCACATTCAGCACAATCAATATATTATTGACGTCACTGACCCACTCGAAGTGGTTGGAGGCTGATTTATACGCAAGCACAGCTGGGTTTCCCCAGGCGCGAATTGCTTATATGTTTGCTCTCCCTACCACCACTCGCGTAAGCCAGTTTACGTGTGGAAAGCCAGTTTACGCGTGGAAACACCCTACTTTTTCACAGTCATTCCAACTGACGCGTAAGTTACGAAAGTCAAAAGGTGTTGAACTTCCTTGCACGATGTCGCTTGACCCACCATCGCCTGCAAGCTTCAGCAACTTCGGATACGTGGATCAGCTCTCATTCTTCTCTGGTTCGTTCGACAGCGTAGATCTAGAATCGCTCAACTAAGTAAATACATACTTCCTAAAGTTGCAGAATTATTAAAAAAAAAAAAAATAAGAGTATCATCCTATCACTTATTAACGGTCAATACTGTAAAGGCCTCCACTAAAACCGTCTGTAAATATAATAGTGTTTATGTTAGCGTTATAATTTAGTAATGACCGTGGAGGTATAGTAATGACTGTGCTGCACAGTAATATAAAGATGTTTATAAAGTTAAGTACTGTGCCAGTAAAACACACATGTATTTACGGCATCTGTGACCTCTCAGAAACTGGACGAACTCTGAAAATAAGAACAAAGCTGAACTGTCGAGACAAAAACCTTACTTTATGATGTATCTTCAGTGCACTGTAAACAGAACAAAAATTTAGAAACAATGCTTTTCAGGATTCTATACATATATTGCAGTGGCGCCAATTGTCAGGTATGTCAGTGTTAATTGTAATTTAATGCGAGCTGGCCCGTCATCTGTCATACATTTATCAGGCTTTTGTACAGAGCCAGAAATACGGTTCAAAAAGATTTAGAAATTGTCTTTACTCAGTGAAAATCATTTTCGAACGAAATGTAGTCTTTAGCAGATATAACTCCCATATCAGCGTGTTAGATGTTCCCAAAAGATTCCTACAAGATGCTCATTTCCATGCCCAACATTTGTGGGTCCGTATTTTTGTTTGTCAGCGTTACTAGGACGACTTCAGCTAAAATCTGCACAACTGTCGTACAAATAATTTCTCGTGTAGCCATCTTGAAAGTTGCGTAAGTAGTGTCTCCAACTCAGGCGTATGGAAACGCGGGATAAATTCTAGTGTCCGATTCCATTCGTTGGCTTTGATCAATGACGTCATACGTAAGGCTAAAATGCTGCATATCGGCAATCTATGAAGGGAACGGATCATACACGTAAACGAATATAGCACGCGATAAATTAATACATTTAACGCGATTATTATTTACGCACGAATTACATGTAAAAGAGTTGAAGATAACCGAAATAAATAAGAAGAGGAGTGTAAAAAATCTGTATCTAATTAGGATTATTATCATAATTTATGCGAGTGGAGGGGCACAGAGAACCACGAACTGTGTTACAGTATAGTGCTTGGTGAAATCGTCCTGTTGCAAAATTACGTTAATTCTTTTATTGATTCAAACGGGAGAAGCGCAGGAAAGTTGGGGTTTGGGGAGGGGAGAAATTAAATCGGAACAGAACAACGGAAAAATAAAGCGAATTATAGCAAACACGAATTACTAACATAAAATATGGAGAAATGAACGCCGTAAATCCTAAACAAAGCAGCTACTCAAGTAACGGAAACCAATTAAAATTTAACAAATATTTGAATCAGTAACTAGAATTGACCTATATAAGAGGTCAATTCTAGGTACCATTTCCAATATTATTAACTTTACTGTAGAAGTTCAAAGAGCAGCTACAAGTGCAGAAATGGTATTATATTTAACACAGGACCTGGAAAAACGATATAATTAATGAAATAGCGAATAGGTGGAATCGGTAAATAGAACTGACCTATATAGTAGGTCAATACTAGTTACCGATTCAAATGCTTGTAGCTGTTTCGCAGCAATTAGAGAGCAAGTACGAGCGGAAAAATGTTATTACACTTAAGATAACTGCCGGAAAAATAAAGACCCAGTTAATGAATTTTCGAATAGGTCGAATGGGTAACTAAAATTCACCTCATATGTGGTCATTTCTAGTTACCGATTCCAATATTACTAACTTTCGCAAAACTTCAGAGAGCAATTACAAATGCAGATATTGTATTATATTTTTCACACACACTGCAAAAACGATGTAAGTCATGAAGCATCGAATAGTTGGAATCGGCAACTTGAATTAACCTATATAGGAGGTCATTTATAGTTACCGATTCTAATATTAACGTTTCACGGCAGTGCAAAGAGCAATTACAAGCGCAAAAATCTTATAACACATGAGAAACGTGCTTAAAAAAAGATCTTGTTACTAAACTACAGAGTACGACGAGACTTTCAAAAATGAAAATCTTTACAAACATTATTGCACACTTAAAAAAAATGAAACGCAAAAATGACCAAACCTTGGAACCGATAAAAATACTTCACGACAGTGACACCACGCACAGTTGTTCCAAAATAACACCCACTAAAATTGACACATCAGGAATGAAAGTTAAACAAAGTATAGTAAAAACATCGAAAAGGAAAACATACCAGTGGCTACATAAAAAGAAACTTACCACATATGAACTTTCAAAGGAGTGAAAGATCTAGGCTGACAAGAAGAATAAAATAAGAAAATAACAAGAAGTAATAATGTTAGGAAGTCGAACTACAACGAAATACGCAAAATTCAGAATAACTAATCAAAAAATTAATTGGAAACACAAACTGCCAGGCACGAAAGAGGCACCACCCAAATCAGTTCTTCCCCACCACCCGCCCTCAACCAGAAGCAAAATTTTAAAATAATAAAAAAATGATATCACAAGTCAATCACATAAACCCACCCCCCTGCACAATACACAGCAACACCCCTCACCCCACCATTATAACCAAAAAATATTAAACGACAGAAAAACCTCCTCCCAGAGAAACCAGAAAAGTAACAAACCCACAGTACAGTAACAGAAAAAAACGCAACGTAAAACAAGACAAAAATCAGATCCACCAACACCTAGCTAACAAAACGAGACTTGTATATTTTGCTGAATATTTTCATACATACAAGAAATACACAATAACCTTTAGGAATACTCTTCCTCCAACAGTATTCATCAAAATGGCTTGCAACACTGAAATCCTTCTCTTTCCCTGCCCGACAACAGATTTTACAGCCCTCCAGTACCACTCGATAGTATTGGTACATGCCCCCATCTTGTAATCTTTAAACTGGGTTTGTGATTCATGACCAAATGATGATAACCCCTTTCACCCAACTCCTTGTACGAAGCAATCCCATCTGACATGACTATGGAACCTTCTTCCACATATTCTTCTATTAAAGATGTCAACACTTCCTTTGTACGATTTGGTACGACCCTACCAATACATCATCAGCACAATCCCCTCCAGAAATTACTACTCCAAAAACCCAAAGACCAGTCACCTCATACCCCTTTCATACTTTCAACTTTTGTAATAACACTCGCTTGCTTATTACTGTTCCTGCACGTATTCCATGATTTTTAGATGTTCGTTCCACAACTTTACTGGCAGGAATTGATAGCCGTTTGTGAACTCCTATTCTTTCTCCTGCTCGTAAAACTCAAGAGTTCTCAGTGGTAAAATCAGTGCCTGGCTGTCTTAGTAACACAATTTGATGCAAAGTGTTCTCACTAGGCGAACGAAGTCTTTTCGGTGACATTTTCCAAGTATCAGAATACTTAATTGTCGTTCCATATAGCGACGATTTGTATCACATCACCATTTTATGCTGAAGTCTAGTGTTAATGAGGGCTGACTTCATTTGTGTTGTATGCAGCGCCTTCTGTGCTGGCGCGGGGCAGCTGGTGCTGTGGTGCGGGTGGCGCGCACCACGGCTGGTGCAGCGCGTCGTTTCTCGCGGCTGGCGGCCGCCGCAGCGCCTGCTGTCCTCGCCGCTGCCCACACCGCCGTCTGCACCGCCTTCTCTACCGGCCGCTGCCACCGCGCCCGCATCCACCGCCGCCTCTATGGCCGGCCCACTGGTGGCACAGTCCGCTGTGTGCGCGGGCCTGCGCGCCGCCAGCCGCCGGCTCAGCCGCAGCGAGAGCGACCTGCACTGCTGCTGGGCAGCCGACGACAGGCTCGCCGGCTCCCCTCAGCGCGCTGCTGCCGTCCTGTTGCGCACGCACTCGGGGTCGCGCGACTCTGGCGTGCGAGTCTCCACCGCTTCCGACGACTCCAGCACCGGCCGCGGCAAGGTAGTGGTACTCTATATCTGCGCTGTTTCCTAACAGTTACTTGCGTTCTTCCTATTGGAGGGGTGTCGGCAACGGCCATATTGCCGCCCTTAAGCCATCTGTCTATATTTTATCGACCTGTACACAGAGGAAGCTGAAGTAGTGGGATAACGATACACCCACGAGCAAATGGCGGTGGTTGGGGTTGTTTGGGGGAAGAGACCACACTGTGAGGTCATCGGTCTCATTGGATTAGGGAAGGATAGGGAAGGAAGTCGGCCGTGCCCTTTCAAAGGAACCATCCCGGCATTTGCTTGGAGCGATTTAGGGAAATTACAGAAAACCTAAATCAGGATAGCCAGGCGCAGAATGGCGCTGTCATTGCGTACATAACGTACACGAGGGTAGTGCATTGGCGAAGCTGTCATTTGCACTGAGGTGAAATGGTTTTTGACGCGATTGTGGCGGGAATTACCAACTTCGAATGTGGCATGGTTGTTGGAACTACACAAGTGGGACACTCCATCTCTGAGATGGTTAGGTAGTTCAGTATTCCGAGATTCAAAGTGTCAAGAGTGGAATAACAAGTTTCAGGCATTACCTCTCACCTCGGACAGTGCAGTGACTGATGTCTTCCACTTAACGACCGCGAACAGCGGCATTTGCCCAAGTTGTCAGTAGTGCGGATACAGAAAAACCTCAAGGAGGGGGTGCTAGAGATACCTTGAGCTACCTTTACTTTATCACAATAAAAAATAATCATGTCACATGCAAAGTTTAAGAAAGTTTTATCTAAACTGATTATACACTCATACAAGACAATGCCATCTTATGATATAAAAAAATTCACAATTGTGGTTCTCTTCCTTACATTCTATTCTATTCTATTCTTCCTTGAAAGTTGGTTAATTACACCATCAATAGGGCGATCAATGTTTGGGTGAGTGTTCAACAAAGCTAAGCCATTAAGTTGATCCACCTTCATTGTCAACCTCAGCCATGTCGCTGTACGCTGCAGTGTTGAAAAACTTCTTTCTGCTGTAGCAATAGATGCAAATAGACACACAAATATTTTGTACAGCGTGTGCAAAGTAAGAGCATACAGAATATCAGACCAGCTGTGTGGCTGGATTGAAGAGTTTTTAGCAAACAGAGCACAGCATGTTGTTCTCAATGGAGAGACGTCAAAGTAACCTCTGGCGTGCCACAGGGGAGTGTTATGGGACCATTGCTTTTCAAAATATATACATAAATGACCTAGTAGATAGTGTCAGGAGTTCCATGTGGCTTTTCGCGGATGATGTTGTAGTATACAGAGAAGTTACAGCATTAGAAAATTGTAGCAAAATGCAGGAAGATCTGCAGTGGATAGGCACTTGGTGCAGGGAGTGGCAACTGACCCTTAACATAGACAAATGTAATGTATTGCGAATACATAGAAAGAAGGATCCTTTATTGTATGATTATATGATAGCAGAACAAACACTGGTAGCAGTTACTTCTGTAAAATATCTGGGAGTATGCGTGCGGACCGATTTGAAGTGGAATGATCATATAAAATTAATTGTTGGTAAGGCGGATACCAGGTTGAGATTCATTGGGAGAGTCCTTAGAAAATGTAGTCCATCAACAAAGGAGGTGGCTTACAAAACACTCGTTCGACCTATACTTGAGTATTGCTCAACAGTGTGGGATCCGTACCAGATTGGGTTGACGGAGGAGATAGAGAAGATCCAAAGAAGAGCGGCGCGTTTCGTCACAGCGTTATTTGGTAACCGTGATAGCGTTACGGAGATGTTTAGCAAACTCAAGTGGCAGACTCTGCAAGAGAGGCGCTCTTCATTGCGGTGTAGCTTGCTCACCAGGTTTCGAGAGGGTGCATTTCTGGATGAGGTATTGAATATATTGCTTCCCCATACTTATACCTCCTGAGGAGATGACGAATGAAAAATCAGAGAGATTCGAGCGCACACAGAGGCTTTCCAGCAGTCGTTCTTCCTGCGAACCAATACGCGACTGGAACAGGAAAGGGAGGTAATTACAGTGGCACGTAAAATGCCCTCCGCCACACGCCATTGGGTGGCTTGCGGAGTATAAATGTAGATGTAGATGGTAGTGTTAAGACTGTGGCACAGTCCCCACAAAGTCATGGACCAGCGAGTTGTCAACAAGGCACTGTGAAAGTAGCTTCATAATAGTGTGGGCTGTGTTTACATGGAATGAACTGGGTCGTCTGGTCTATCTGTACTAGTCATTGACTGGAAATGGTTATGTTAGGCTGCTTGGAGACCACCTGCAGCCATTCATGAACTTCATGTTCACAAACATGTCACTGGGCCACAGTTCTTTGCGACTTGTTTGCTGAACATTATGCAAAGTTTGAGTGAATGATTTGACCACCCAGACTGCCTGACACGGACCTCATTGAAAATTTATGGGACATAATTGAGAAGTCAGATCACGCACAAAATTCCTGCACTGGCAACACTTTCATAATTATGGACAGCTATAGAGACAGCATGACTCAACATTTCTGCTTGGGTCTTCCAATGTCTTGTCACGGCCATGCCACACGTTGTTGCACTATGCTGGGCAAAAGGAGGTTAGACATGATTTTCGGAGGTATCTCGTGGCATGTCACCTTTGTGTACAGTTGTATTACCCAAGTATCTTTGCTTGACAGCTAACAGATGACATATGCACACAACAGATTTACTGGTCTTCTGTTTACATTCTGAACTTTCTTAAAAATATGCAACTCATTGTTTGCTGCACGTATTGAACCTAGTATTTGCATTTTCATTTGAAATTTCTTTGTCTAGTGTGGAAACAGATGTAAAATCCAAAGGATTAAAAATAACTAACAAAAATTCTTTTGCTCCGGTTAACATTAATTAGGAAACAAAATGGGACAATAATCAGACGTGATGGCTCAGGTATACATCATCTTTACTTGAAACAGTGGACAGTCTAGGTTGGAACTGATTGTTAAAAAAAAATTTGTCCTTCCATGAAGTCAGTAAAAAAGTTCTGTTGCAGTGTTCTAAGATGTTTAAGGCTGGACAGGAGGACAAAATGTTTATAGGAATTGTGTACAACCAACTGAGTACCCCATCAAGGCAATAAATGACTTCAAACAACCTGCATTACTCAGGAATTTATAACAGGGAAGCAGATGACAGTTGTGCCTGGAGGGTGGAGGGGGGGGGGGGCAGGCAATCAGGCTCTGAAACTTCTCCAATGTAGTCCAGTAGAATTATCATTCAAATCGGAAACAATTGCTACAAAAGGTTTTATTGTTTTAATGGCTTCATTTGTGGCCCGATATGACTATCCTAGGTTTCCCCTCTCGGCGGAGTTGTGGAAAAGTGGTGTGGGGTAAAAATGTACCCCAAAAAGGGGTATTCTTTCGGTTTTGTGATTATATCTCGTAAATGACTCACAATATCGAAAACATAGTGGAATTAAAAATTGTAGGGCATGAAATTCTGCATTGGACGAGACCATCCACATATTTTTTTGGCCGCCCGTTTTCATACTAGTGCTGTTCAAAATAGGATCAATTTTACATGTTCATGGAAAAATTTTCGTTTTAACCTCTGTTTTTGTGTAATATTGTCGAAACTAACCCACCTATCAATAAAGTCATTCATAAAACAGATATGGAGAGAGAAATTCTGCATTTTATGAAACCAAAAGTGAATTTATTGGACCACCCATTTGTGTACAGCTCCTTATTAAAGTTGGACCATTTCTCATCATCAATTAAGACAATTCCAAATGTAGTTCTTCAGTAATTCTTATGTACCCTCTTTTAAATACAGGACTATCGCAACCCGTTGTCTTGTACTTATTTGATATAGTAATAGAATAAAACATTAAAATTTTGTAAAATTTGAAAAATAATATTAAAAAAGTTTTTCATATATCGAGGTTGAGAACTGAGACCTCGTATCTGACAGATATCAGAAAACGTCCTGGCTCAAAAAAACTTGTAAGTGAAAAAAATGTTATAACAAAATGATGCAAAAAAGACAATGCACACCCTGAGAGTAATAAATGATTATGCTCTAAATAAAAAATCAAAGCAATCAAAATTTTTATTAAAAAGTTACGTTTTTTAGCTCCCCTGTAAAATTTGTCTTTTGTCAGATACATGGTCTCTGTTCTTAAGCCTCAATATAATATAGTGATACCCATTCAACTGATATGAACGAGGCAGGAAGAGAGAGACACTCCTTGAAATTAAGTAGTGGTTATTATATTTTGTAATTACAAAATTTTACATAAATGTATGAGATGAAAAGGGTAAAAGTAGGTATGTACACAAATTTCACGTACGTTGACGTTTGACTGTCATTGCACTACTCGGCTCCTCAAAGTCTGTAATTTCTGAGTCCGATGCCCCACCACTTGGCTCCTCAAAGTCAGTAATTGTCACCTCACATATACAGTCCAGGTCTTTGTCAACACCTGGTTCATTGGTTTCATCTGGTTGGAGAGAAAAAACCTTGTTTCACAAAGCACCTAGCATTTAGCGCACGTTGGTCTATTGATTATCCTGATGATTTCGAAACGCATCCCTATTGGTTTTTCAACACATTCTAAGTTGATTTCTGAACGAATCATAAGCTGATATTTGAATGCGTGTATACTGTATGTGATGTGTCTGCCAGGGGAATCCGTCTAGAAATAAACTTTCCTGCAGACAAAAGGGGACGGGACTATATGAGCTGAGTGGAATAAAGATGCCAACTGCTGTTTGTTTATGTGATTGACTGTATATGCGAATGACCAGCATTGTTATAATTATTAGCTAAGTCCATAGACTCAGACTACCAGCGTGGAAATAAATGACTAACAGGTAAGAAAGATTATGTATTATCTTCTCGGTGTACCCAAGAAAATGAAATTTTGACAGAAGATTTTTGGCCAGCTTGTTACACTAGAAAGGACAAGTTGTACAGTCCCCGGTTAGCAGCCATTTAAATTCTATTCTGGCAGTAGCGCGGAAAATGTGTTCTAGGAACACATAATAATGCCTAGTTACTGGAGAATAAGCGCTGGATAACTAAATTGGTGATTCTGGCAGGGTTAGTGAAGTTATCCCGGAGAATGAGTTTTGCCACTGGTAGGAATGGTTACAGGATTAGTGATGAGAATATTGTTTGATAGAATGAGGAAGGAGAAGAAACTGGGACATCACACAAATTATGGAAGAATATGACAATTCCAAATTTATATAAAAATTTTGTAGTACTAATTTTTGATCTCGTGCTTGACAAACTGGAGCACATGAATGAAATGTGAAATTATTTCCCAACATAAATCTTTTTGCTTGTAGTAGGCCAAATAGGCATTTCATATTGGTAATTCTCAAATTATATTCTGTCGTATTATAAAAATGACCATTATTACCAAAACAGTCTCACTTGGTGTGTGTTACAATTGCTGCAATATTAGAAATGCCTGTTTCTTTTGTCTCGTAGACAGTGACAAAATAGACGTAATCAGATTGAGAAACGACACCAGTCTTGGGTACTATTTGTATTAACAGCTTTTTTAGTATTAAACAATGACATTTCGACTTTTCTTGTAGCAAAATGTTTGACGAAATTTGATGAGGTAATGGACTCTTTCGTAGAAAGGAAAGCACGCCATGTAAAGCTGTAGCAAGATTAGACCGAAAAAAATGCTGGGAGCTAAGGAATGAATAAATGTGTGTAATTTTGCTTGTCTCCTGTCTATACAGTTTTATGTATCATACATTTAATTTTATGTCACACAGAACAGCAAGTTATTAGATAATAGGCAATAAAGAGTCCATTTTTTAAAAGAGTTCTTGTTCTTCCGGTCACAAATAATTGCATCCAGTATTAATTGAGATTGCAAGGTGTTTTTAAGAAACTAAAAGAGGGGCAGGATGTCCAACCGGCTGACTGGGAGCAGGAGAGGCACCACAGGATGTTTTAATTTCCGCTATCCTGGATATAGTTTGATGGCATCCATTACAATGTATACACATTTGAATTCCACAGTGCGAAATACAGTGACGTGTGGTAGAAGAATGCTGCGTGAAGAGGCGTGGCAGTGCACTTTGGCACTCTTACGATGTGTCTCTTACATTTCCTCGAAGTTACGTTTTACGCGTCAGACTCTTCAGAAAGATGTGCGCTACAAAATGAACATATTTTTGAAAAGTATTTTTTTTTTTTTTTTTAAAGTTTGACGTCCTATCTGAAACTCTCTGGGGAGGTGGGCGGTGGGGGGACTGCACCATCTAGTATTGCCTCAATTCGAAATATCATAGATACAGGGCTGTTGCGCAGAGCAATTTGAGTTATAGTGGGGTAGAGCGGGGTAGGAGGGTAGTCTCCACGTGATTCCTGTTTACGTTTAGTGACTTTGCTGTTTCCTCTTCGTTTACTGCTTTCACGTCAAATGAAAAAAAAGTGATTTATGTGACTGGGAGCTATCAAGTGAATTAAAATACATTCACATAATTATGGGGGGCTAAAATATGTTATTAATTTCAGATTTTATTTTATTTCCACCTTTCTCACAGTCGAGCATTAATCGCCTTGCGGAACAATGAAGTTATTTTTATCGCTTTGCTAAAGAAATTCAGCTTTTATTTATATTTTCCCCTGAGGCAGCCAATTTATTTGAAATGCAGTGTTTAATTCCACACTATTGGCTAGTTTCAACTGTTCGCTGCATTTCAAGTGCATGCTTTCATCTTTCATCTTCTGGCACGATGGCATTATGCCGTAATAAAGAACCAAATATGAGGTAATACAGTACTGGTATTCCAAGAAAATTTACATCCCGAAAACCACACTGAAAAGCTTAATATCAGTTTGAGGCCTACTTCATTGGGAATTTGGATATACGATTGTGCACTTTAAAGCAAATTATTAATTTCAGTATGGTTCACGAAATTCCAATGCTCTTGGAGTATCCTCTGATGTCTTGTTTCCTTTATGACACAATTTAAGATCTTTTAATGTTTTACACATACAGACATAAGGGCTTCCTACGTCATAATAGCTGTGCAAGTGCGGTGACACCTCTTATCGGGCGCTCTGGCAACTGCTGGAACAAATCTATTTATAACAGACTGCGGGAAAATATTGCGAATTGAGGTTTGAAAAGCGTTATTTTCGAAGTAAATTTCCTTTTACGCAAGATGAACTATGTGCGAGAATGTACGATGAATTTCTTAAATCGCAGAGTGTTTGACTCTCATTTAAAAATCAACTATTTGATGACAAGCCATTGAGAAGAGTTTCGAGCCCAGAAGATCCGAGATTTATGTCGATATTAACCATTTTACTGGCACATTTGTGTGATGTATCTTAAAGTATAAAATGCACAAAAAAGATCAACATTTTATGTGAAAGCTTAGATTCTCTTGTAGCTTATTAATCTTAGAGACAAATATTATTTATGAAAGCTTTTCTTTTCTTGTAGAAACACTATGTATATTAATTTAAATCATTAACTTTTCCTGTTCATGTGCTTGCGCTACTTAAGAGTGATGTTGCTATTGGCTGACTACATCAAGTGTCCTATGCTCTTAATATCCGCTGGCGAGATTACGTGACATGAGCTATGACTGGCTTACAAAAGCGCATCGCAATCTTGATTTCAATGCTTTGGAAAGTAACATGCAGTGTTTGGTGGAATGCGAATTTATATTTTCGTAAAACGAAAATATGCAGCGTACATGTTGCTGCACATCAAAGAACATTCCAAAACATGTTTTTTTCCACTGCGTTTCATTTTCTAAAGCGCCAGGAAATTCTAAGCCGCTGTATAAAACCATATCCATTCAAATGATTGACAAATTTTACAGTTCAGAGAGAAAGTATACTGTCACTTAACACGGAAAAAGTGTATTTTCACCTGGGAGAAAGTGTATTTTTTACCAGGAGGTCCGGGAAGAAACCGGAAGTTTTTTCCTTGTCCATGTATACACCCTGTGTTTACCATGCCCTCGATATGTAGGAACTGAGATCGCACATCATAGCCAATGGCACCCAAAATTGTCACACTAGGCATTGGTCCACTATGCTGCTCATAAATGCAGAGTGCTCAATTGCATTCACCCCAGTAGCATCTGATAGGTATGTGGCCATCACTGTAGGACAAGTTGAAGCAGGATTCGTCTGAAAACACATTTTGCCACTCAGCAAGCCAGTGATGGCTTTCGTATACCCATTGCAGTTTGAGACATTGGCCAGTTCTGGTCAATGGAAGACCATGCAAAGGCATACATGCCCTCGGTCCAATCCTTGTAATTAGACTGACTGACAGTAGTGTATTTTCAAGACAGTTGCCCTGCATTTGTGAATAATTTAGGAGGACAGACAAAATTTCACAGCTATTGAGAAAATTATGCCATCATCATTTGTGATTATGTTAAACTCTAATGATAATATTTTGCTTTTATCTTTTAAGCTACAGATGCTTTACTGTTTAGGACATAATATTATTTGGCTGCTAACAATTATTATAATCATGTGGAGTTTTGTAGCATAATTACTCAACAGCTCTTTTTCCCGTTTTTATAGGTTGCATCGAGTCTTATATCTGCTGGCTTGGGGCTGATGTTCTCGACACCAGGCTGCAGTGAAGTTGACTCAGAATCTTTGCACGAGTATCAACAGATTGGAAGCTTTGACAGTGACGAGGAAGATCAGGACCAGATTCGGTACGGGACATCTCCAAGGAGGGAGTCTGGTATTTCAGTGGCATCCGGTATCTATGAGGAGATTGATGAATCTGAAGTATCATCACAGAGCCATTACGAGAATCCTGTTTCTTTACACTGGACAACATTAATGAACAAGAGTGCCCCTCTACCTCCTCCACTGCCCCCACGGAAGAGACACGACTGCCGCACTATCTGCAGGTTTGTACTCTGAACCAACAAAATTAGGCATTTGAAATGTCTGCATTCATTGTTTTCAGGCAAAATACTGTATATACTCATTTAAATGTATATTTGTAATCCTGAAAGTTTTCTCTTAAGGTATGCCAAAGACTGTAGTTATGACACCTTAAAGTGACTTGTGAATTTAGTGGCTAGTTTAACCAAGTTAAATGGAAACAAAAACTGTTCTTTCAAAATCTCATAGCTTTTTTTTTTTAAAAAAACTGACTTTTTAAAATTAAAAGGTCAACAGAAGGTAGTCATTTGAGTTATCTAAAATATACGCTTCAGGAATAGCTTTTTGAGTCCATGCCTAACGAAGTCAAGTGATTTAGAACTAAGAAATTAAAGTCAGGTTGGAAGTGCACATTCATTTTGAATGTCTGTATGAACGAAACTGGAAAAGTTTTAAAGTGAAGGTAGATCAGAATATCAAGAGGGACATGGGATCACCTAACAGTGAAGCTCTTTAATAACTTTTGTCAAGTTAGTACAATGTGGGCAAGCATTAGCAAGTAGTTACAGTATTTATCTCCCTCCTTTTGGCTTTTCGTATTAGACTTTAGCCACAAGACATCTCAGATGGCAATAAATACCACATGACGTTTACACTTTCTGAGAAGTGATTCTTAATGTAAAACACCCCCTGTATCCTCACAGATGTTTAATATTATGTTTTGTAGATGCACACTGACCTTTGTACAAGAAGATGCTCAATTTTTGTTGGAGGCTAGCAATCCTTTTATTTTTCTGAAGTTAATGAAAGACATTGTTTAGAATTGCTAATGATAATTTTGGATGTGAATGGTGCTTCTGCTCATAAGGCACTGGAGCTCATATGGAAAACGGCTGTCTCCCCCCCCCCCCCCTTCAATGTGAATCATCACAGTTCATTACATTTGCCAAATATGAAGTTCAATGATAGTTAAAATAATGTATTGTTGTGTTTAAATGGTGTCCATTGGTCTGTAAGTCTTCATCTTGTAACACTACGGCACAAGCATTTTGAATCTCCAGTGCTGTAATTACCCTGATTAAAATTATACACTGAAGTGACAAAAGTTATGGGATAGCAATATGCACATGTACACATGGTGGTAATATTTTGCACACCAGGTATAAAAGGCCAGTGCATTGGCGGAGTTCATGTGCAAAGATTTCCAGCGATTATGGCTGCATGATGGGAATTAACAGACTGAAATAGTAATTGGAGCTAGAGGCGTTGGACATTCCATTTCTCAAATTGTTAGGGAATTCAATTTTCCAAGACCCACAGTCAAGAGTGTGCTGAGAATACCAAATTTCAGCTGAGAATACCAAATTTCAGGCATTACCTCTCACCACAGAAACGCAGTGGCCAACGGCCTTCACTTAATGACAGAGAGCAGTGGCGTTTCCATGGAGTTGTCATTGCTAACAGACAAGTAATACTGTGTGAAATAAAAGCAGAAATCAATGGGGGATATATGATGAATGTATCTTTGAGGACAGTTTGGTGAAATATGGCATTAATGGACTATTGGCAGCAGATGATCTACGTGCCTGCCTTTACTAACAGCTTGACATCACGTGCAGATCACCTGCATTGCCTCTCTTGAGCTTGTGACCATATTGCTTGAATCCTAGACGACTAGAAACCCATGTCTCATCCAGTGAGTCCTGTTTTCAGTTGGTAAGCTGAGAGTAGGGTACAAGTGTGGCACAGACCATATGAAGCGATGGAACCAAATTATCAACAAGGCACCGGGCAAGCTGGTGGTGGTTGCTCCATAATGGTGTGGGCTGTGTTTACATGGAGGACACTGGTTCCTCTGATCAAACTGAACCAGTCATTTATTGGAAATGGTTACATTGCTACTTGAAGGCAATTTGCAGCCATTTAGTAACTTCATGTTCCCACTAGGCTACAACTTATGCCATTGGTTTGAAGAGGGATTAAAACTGAAGTGCATAGGAAAGGTTTTCTTTGAAGAAAGTGAAGTATTCAGAGTGCAATGAAAAGCAATTTTCATTGTGTAACTGTGTGGGTAGACAATGTGCAACATTTGCAGGCAGTGGGAAATGTTAGAAAATCGGGTGTATGGATACTGCACACTCTAAGTCAAATTCACAGAAATCATGGGGTGGCCCTATGTGCAATTCTGCTTGCTCATCAAACTGGCTCAAGAACAACACCAACCATTCCTATCCAGTATTGTTACTGGTGATGAGAAATGGTGTCTTTATGCTAGCATAAAAAAAGAAAGGAATGGTTGAAACCAAACAAAGCAGCAACTCGCCGTACAAAGACTTGTTTGCATCTGATGGAACAGCGGGGTGTAACCATCACTGCTTACATTTATTGTCAACAACTGAGATGTCTGACATACACAGTCAAAGAACAACAACCAGGAAGACTGGGTGAAGTGATGCTGCTCCTCGATAATGCCCAACTGCAGTACGCTAGACTGACGAAAAACACTTTACAGGAGTTGGGTTGGGAAGTCATTCCACACCTACCTTACTTTCCTGTTCTTGTGTCTCCAGATTTCCATCTTTTCCAGTTTCTGTTGCAAAACCTTGAAGGAACTTCGTTTCCTGATGTAAATGCACTCTGAACATAGCTTAACGAGTTCTTCACCTGAAAACCATGTGATTTGTACAGTCGTGGAATTGAAAACTTACCCCAGTTTTACCACACTGTTGTAAATAGTGAAGAAGAATATATTATTGATGACTGAAGTCTATGTTATATGTGTGTTTTGTGTTTGTTAAACTTATGGTAAAATTCTATGGACTTCCGCACCGATCCAAGACAACTCGATCATATTTTTACAGAGGAATTTAATCTGTATAATGAAACATTGTCTGGAAGAAGCGACATGTGTAGTCAGTCAGATTTTGATAAAATTTCAAAGCAATCCAGTGTTACCGTAAGTGTTTGTTGGAAAACATGGATGTCAGAAAATGCAAAAATCTAGCTATCCAATTATTAAAATTGATGATGAGTACAGTTGGAATCTATCAGCCCATACCAATACCTGTGTGAAACAGTTTCTGGGGATATGAACTAGAATGATAACATAGGCTCAGTTGTAGGTATAGTAGGTGGCAGACTTCCATTCAGTCTACTTACAAAAGACTCTTGCAGTCCATCCTAGAATATCGTTCAAGGGTTAGGGTCTCACACCATCTAGGCCTATAATGGAGGATACTGAACATATACAAAGCAAGGCAGCATGAATGGATATGGGTTTTTTTCACCTATGGAATGGGTTGTGGAAATGCTGAAATATGAGATTTACAAATATAAAACTGGTATACACAGGGATAGTGAAGATGGAATTAGATTAATTGCAGTGTGCATAGACACATTTAACCCTTTCAGATCGGAATTTTTTTATGGAGTTAGGAAAACTTTTATTTAAGTGCTAGTGCTCTTAGGAGATTTTTAATGACTTTCGGATGCAAGATTTATACAAAAATATGTACCTATTTTCATAACGTACTTTGCACGTTTGGCTTCATTTTATGGTGATTTCCCTAAATCACTCCAGGTAAATGCCGGGATGGTTCCTCTGAAAGGGCACGGCCGACTTCCTTCCCCATCCTTCCCTAATCCGATGAGACCGATGACCACGCTGTCTGGTCTCCTTCCCCAAACCAACCAACCAACCTTCATTTTATGAACTAAAATAACTAATTACGAAATATTCTCTATTGTAATAAATAGTGAAATGATCATTCAACAATTACCATGTAAAATAACAATAACAATATTTGTAACAATGAAAACGATCAATTATTGATAAAATTATTTAATTGGATGGATAAAAAATCTGCTCCCCAAGCAGTGACAGAACACACACACATAAGACTGTTATGATTGGCAAGTTTTCAAGCTGG
Source organism: Schistocerca nitens (assembly GCF_023898315.1). Lineage (NCBI taxonomy): Eukaryota > Metazoa > Arthropoda > Insecta > Orthoptera > Acrididae > Schistocerca > Schistocerca nitens. Next base: position 224,983,676 of record NC_064619.1, on the reverse strand, counting down.
TGACTCCTTCTTCAAGCAGAAGGGTTGAAGGGGAAGGAAGAAGGGTGAAGGGTGAAGGAAAAGGACTGGAGAGGTCTAGGAAAAGGAGTAGATTTTGGGAAAGTCACCCAGAACCATGGGTGAGGGGAGACTTAACATATGGGATGCCGCTGCTTGGTGAGTAAATAACAATATTTAATTATGCAGTGGAATATAGCGAACCAACCACATCCATGTATTCTGGTGGTCACAAGCTGCTGCGCACTGCTACATTAACTTGCTGATATTTTCATAGTGATGCCCAACAGTTGGCAGCACTTGTGCATGATGAAAAGGTTGAACATTCACAAATGTATACCTCAGGTTTCCATTGGGAAAAAAAAAACACTTCTGTTGCAGCAAAGACATAGTAAAGTTAATGTACACAGTTGCAGCCAGAGGATCTGAAAGGTTTAAACAGTGATTTTTCCTGCCCTCCATACACAAATGAAATGAGAAGAAGTTCTAATGTGTGGTATAATGGGAAATACCCTCTGTTCTCCACTTACCAGTGATTTGCAGTATGTGATTGTAGCTGTAGATATTCATTATTACATTACTAGAGATATGTCATATTAGTCTTTATAACTACTAGAATTGCTTATTTACCACTAGATGGACACCCAAGCTTCCCAATGGAAGTTAGAGAAGGCCTCTGCATACTGTCGCTTTTTTTATTCAGTACTGCAACTGATAAAAATGAGACCTTTATAGGTCACTTTGTCAAAAATTACGTTTTTTGTAGCCACCTAAATTCAATGTTAGTTTGTATTTGTAAAGATAAGATTGCCTCTCTTAATTCTGTGACTGACACAAACTTCTGAAAATATGTGTCATGAAGGTAAAAAACTAACAGTGCCAATGATTTGTTCTTTGATGTACTACGAAACTAAGAGCACCATCTATTGATTCTTTGGTGTACTATGCTATCTCTAAGCTAAACATCTGAACTACTAGTCTGAGCATACTCCTAAAACTTTAAATTACATTTATTTTTTTTTCCCCTCCACGGTCCAATTTTGATGAAATAAAGCTTCAGTGTTGACCCAAGCTATGCTCAAGTTATCTGCAGAAACCACATGAAAATTTGTGTAGTAGTTTTGGATATTAATGTGCTCAAACAGGAAGACAGACATGACAGTTTAATAGTTCTGTTATTAGTGCAGATGTATGTTCCATTTTACTCATTTAAAACATTGCAGCAGTTGCATTTTTGTCTACCTCGTGCTTACATCTGGAAGAGTCATCTGCAAGCTTTTGGAGCCACTGGCTCCTTCCTCTGACAGAAAGGTTGAAGGGAAAGGATGAAGGGTGAAGGAAAAAGACTGGAGAGATTTAGGAAAGGGGGTAGGTTTCAGAAAGGTCACCCAGAACTGCAAATTGGGGGAGACTTAACGAATGGGATGAGAAGGAAAGACTGATTGTTGGGGATTGCACCGGATGAGATTTGAAAACCAAATTATTGTGTGTTAGGTAAATTCAGACACATTATTATAATCAAGAAACTTAGTACTTTAAATTATGGTAAGTTAGTATTCCAGCAAAAGATTATTAACATGGTCAAAATTTTTAGAGCACATAATAGTCTTAAATTTAAAATATCAGGCTTTTCAGTAAAATAAAAATTCCTCAGCAAAATTACTTACAACATAGCAGTCAGCAAAACATAAATTACAGCATGCATAATAATAATATGTAAAACATAAAGTTTTTTACTTTGCCTAAAGCAGAGTGGTCTGTCAAAATGTTATATTTATTTCCATAAAATTTTACTGATAGTAGTCCATTTTTGCTGTAAAAAAAACTTTTTACTTCTTGTTTTTACAGTGTACGGAGTGAGGAGACATTAGACGACTGCCGACCATCGTCGAGGCTCGTTTCGTCACAAGTGGCCCTGAGATACACTGAACGGCATTCTGCATCCTGTTCTGCTCTTTCTGACACTGAACCTGGATACATGCCTATGTCCCCTCGCATTCCAGTAACAGCAGCAGCTGAAGAACAGCTCTACATGCCTATGGCAAGCATTGACATATCATGACATTTTTGTTTATGGAGTATAGTACTGCCAAACACTCCTGCACTCTCCATCCCCAGGGTAATTTTGGTCACTCCAATTGAGGGACTATGAATTTATTAGACTTTCCACAAACTGACTTTATTTTTTTGGATAATTGAAACCCTTTTGAAAAAATGAGTGTTAATTTGTGTGTCACCAGCAATCATTGTACACTCTTTTTCAAGAACTACATAGTTCTCTGTGATATCTCAGGAGCTGATGCAACAGTAGCTGGATAGTTGTTCTTTTTGTCCACCCTGTCCAAATAAAGCAGATTTTAATTAATCCAAGAGTGGACCAGGGGAGGGGAGATTCTTTTCAATCCATGATGTACTGTTTCATTGACACGAAAAAGTAAAGCAATTGATAGTTGTGAATTAATGATAATGTGTTAGAATATTCCATCAAGTATATAATTACATTTCCACTTGTGTTTACGCTTTCTATGTGGGAATACTCAACCTAGTTCTTTTGCATACATGTACTGAGTTTGTCCGAAATACATTTCATTGCAGAGTGTAATGTCTTTCATCCTCAAGCAGGAAAACAGTAGAAAAATAGAAGATTCAAGTACAGTATGAATAAAAATAAGAGTACTCCACAGAAAGGAACTTTGCAATAGACTTTCAAGGAATACGGTTATTGTATGTTGAAACTTTTTCACTTATTCAGTCTTCACAACATTTGCAGGGTATGAGATATAGTAACCCATTTTCAGTATTATCCTTTCCTGTGTAGATGTCCTTTCATAAATACGAGACAATATGAATTATGCAGATCTCTGTAACTCATAGAATTTTTAATTTTCTGTTTGGTAGCCAGAGAAATGCTGTAAAATTTTAGAGGATATGTCACAAAAACTTGTTTTATACAAATGTGTGTCACATATCTCAGTTTTGAACAAACCCGCAGAGAGCAAAACATTTAACACTGATAGAAAGAAATTCAGTGGTATGCAGTGCTGAGAACAAAATAACTGTATGAAGAAAGAGGATTGAGTACCTTCTTGTTTGTGACATCTAAAGGGAACAGTAAATATGTTCGTAACATTTTGTCTTGTTTTAATTTGTGTGTTCATGTCATAGTATTTGATTTAAAGGCTTAAACAGTTTGTGTAATGTGATTAGTACAAAGTGTGGATGGATGAAGCGCACAAATATCTTGCAGATCTGTAATTGTCAGAGTTATCAAACTGGTAATGTTGAAGGAAAACCATAGTGTTGAATGATACCAAAAAAGAAAATGTAAATCATAAGTGTCTTTTTATGTGTATACAGAAACTGAAATAAATTTGTACATTTGTTGCATGAATTTAAAGTACCCTCACTTGTACTACCAATACATCTGAACTGTAAAACATTACTGTCGTTTAGTAGGAACAGGTAAGCTTTATATGCCAAGTTATTGAGTTAGTACTGTACAGGCTGATAGAATAAAGTAGGTCATTCTAGATTAGCACAAAAAATGAACTTTGATTAAGCTGGACATGGACATCTGCAATGTGTAAACATTCAATTTTGTGGGGCAGGTAAAGTTCAATTGCAGTTGTCAGTTCACAACATAGTGACAGTGAAAAAAATGGATTTCATTTTGCACAATACAAATTGAAAAGAATAAATAGAAAATAAGTTGTTCTGCCTCAAAGTTCAAAACAATTTTTTCAGTCTGAAAGGTTAAGAACAATATCTGGAATATAAGTAATGAGTTTAGATAATAAATGCTCCAATAAGATTTCTTGGAGGTGATCCATAATTAATGTGAAAAAGTTTAAAAGTATTCCAGTGATACTTATTGCCTGGATATGAAAAGGAAATTTGAACTATTTGCAATGAACATTTAGATACTGGGTTCGATAGCAGCCAGTAATGATTGAATATCTCTTACAAAAATGCTCACTACACTTGAATAGCAGTAACTAAGCAACTCATATTAAATTTTTATCTTGAAAAATGTGCTTATATTGCTATGATAACTGTACACAAACTGATGAACAGAAAAAGGAAGACATGTAAGTCAGCGAGCAAAGTTATATTCATTTGCCAGTACCTAAATAGCCAATATTCAAATGGAGTTTTACCTCATTGGCTAAGTAGTAGTGTGCTGGTGCACCATAAGTTGGGATTCAAACCTAGATAAGTTCAAGGAATTTTTTTCATGCCTTATCATTTCTTTCCTGTTTGTTAATGTACAAACCACAAACTTATACCATGGTTCGGAGTCCGTGTTAAACTCTAGGTCCTCATGTATTTGGATGGATAAGTCTGTTCAGAGGTCTGAGAAAGACATTGGTATACCACCTTCAAAAGGCCCATGCCCAGTAAAAAGCTATAGTGGCCAAACCTACCTAATCCTTGACAAATTTTCTACCTAAGCTGACGACGCAGAAGTGTCCGCCTCAATAGCTGACTGGTCAGTGTAACGGAATGAGATGCAAAGGGGTCTGGTTTCGATGCCTGGATGGGTTGGAGATTTTCTCCGCTCAGGGACAGGGTGTTGTGCTGTCTTCATCATCATCATCATCATCATCATCATCATCATCATCATCATCTCACCCACATTGATGTGCAAGTTGCTGAAGTGGTGTCGTCTCAAAAGACTTGGACCAGGTGACCAGTCTACCCAATGGGAGGCCCTAGCCACACGACATTTCATTTCAATCCAGAAGTATCCATATGTTGCCCCTGCGTTGACTGTTTCTTTATTGTTGAATAACAGTTGCTTGACAACCTGTGAACTACTGGAACTTTTGTCCAGAAAGCAGCTTAAATCCAGTCCAAGAATATGTAATATGTACATTTTCAGTATGCTCAGCAAATTCTGAGAACCTGATGTGATGCGACTGTCATGTACAGTTTGTTTTTTAGCCAAACTGGCTTTGTCACCCATTGGCCTAAGCCAGGTGACTGAGAATTATCAGCTGCCATTCTCTGCTATATTGATTACAATCAATTTAAGACAGCATTACGTTCAGAAATCACTCCGGCTGAATATGTCATAATGCTATTTTCCCAGTGTTCAAGGCCACTATGGTGGGCAGCATTCCGCATTTGAGTGTGTTAAACTCTGAGAATTATATTGTTTCTTTTCATTTACTTAATGGATATCTGATTTTAGATGCTTTGATAAGTCTGAGAAGTTGCCTCTGCTTATTTTCTCCTCCAGCTGAACAACACAAAATCTTCAATAATAAGTCCTGTGTATCTATAAAACACAACAAATAATCATGTGAAAGCATTGTAATCACATTGATAGCTGATTTAGCGGTGTTACAAACTGTGTCTCGAGCTAATTCAAATCTGTATTCAGTCAACCGAAGTAAATGATACACGGTCGGGAAATTTTGGAACAGCACGTTAGGAAATTTAAGACGAACGAAAGCGCTGGCAGGTCGATAGACACACAAACATACACACAAAATTCAAGCTTTCGCATCAAACTGTTGCCTCATCAGGAAAGAGGGAAGGAGGGGGAAAGACGAAAGGATGTGGGTTTTAAGGGAGAGGGTAAGGAGTCATTCCAATCCCGGGAGCGGAAAGACTTACCTTAGGGAGAAAAAAGGACGAGTATACACTCACGCGCACACACACACATATCCATCCACACATATACAGACACACACACACACACACACACACAAAGAAAGAAAGTGATGAGACTTACCAAACAAAAGCGCTGGCAGGTCGATAGACACACAAACAAACACAAACATACACACAAAATTCTAGCTTTCGCAACAAACGGTTGCTTCGTCAGGAAAGAGGGAAGGAGAGGGAAAGATGAAAGGAAGTGGGTTTTAAGGGAGAGGGTAAGGAGTCATTCCAATCCCGGGAGCGGAAAGACTTACCTTAGGGGAAAAAAGGACGGGTATACACTCGCACACACACACATATCCATCCGCATATACACAGACACAAGCAGACATTTGTAAAGGCAAAGAGTTTGGGCAGAGATGTCAGTTGAGGCGGAAGTACAGAGGCAAAGGTGATGTTGAAAGACAGGTGAGGTACGAGCGGCGGCAAATAGAAATTGGAGATTAGCGGAGATTGAGGCCTGGCGGATAGCGAGAAGAGAGGATATGCTGAAGGGCAAGTTCCCACCTCCGGAGTTCTGACAGGTTGGTGTTAGTGGGAAGTATCCAGATAACCCGGACGGTGTAACACTGTGCCAAGATGTGCTGGCCGTGCACCAAGGCATGTTTAGCCACAGGGTGATCCTCATTGCCAACAAACACTGTCTGCCTGTGTCCATTCATGTGAATGGACAGTTTGTTGCTGGTCATTCCCACATAGAAGGCTTCACATTGTAGGCAGGTCAGTTGGTAAATCACGTGGGTGCTTTCACACGTGGCTCTGCCTTTGATCGTGTACACCTTCCGGGTTACAGGACTGGAGTAGGTGGTGGTGGGAGGGTGCATGGGACAGGTTTTACACCGGGGGCGGTTACAAGGGTAGGAGCCAGAGGGTAGGGAAGGTGGTTTGGGGATTTCATAGGGATGAACTAAGAGGTTACGAAGGTTAGGTGGACGGCGGAAAGACACTCTAGGTGGAGTGGGGAGGATTTCATGAAGGATGGATCTCATTTCAGGGCAGGATTTGAGGAAGTCGTATCCCTGCTGGAGAGCCACATTCAGAATCTGATCCAGTCCCGGAAAGTATCCTGTCACAAGTGGGGCACTTTTGGGGTTCTTCTGTGGAAGGTTCCGGGTTTGAGGAGATGAGGAAGTGGCTCTGGTTATTTGCTTCTGTACCAGGTCGGGAGGGTAGTTACGGGATGCGAAAGCTGTTTTCAGGTTGTTGGTGTAATGGTTCAAGGATTCCGGACTGGAGCAGATTCGTTTGCCACGAAGACCTAGGCTGTAGGGAAGGGACCGTTTGATGTGGAATGGGTGGCAGCTGTCATAATGGAGGTACTGTTGCTTGTTGGTGGGTTTGATGTGGACGGACGTGTGAAGCTGGCCATTGGACAGGTGGAGATCAATGTCAAGGAAAGTGGCATGGGATTTAGAGTAGGACCAGGTGAATCTGATGGAACCAAAGGAGTTGAGGTTGGAGAGGAAATTCTGGAGTTCTTCTTCACTGTGAGTCCAGATCATGAAAATGTCATCAATAAATCTGTACCAAACTTTGGGTTGGCAGGCCTGGGTAACCAAGAAGGCTTCCTCTAAGCGACCCATGAATAGGTTGGCGTATGAGGGGGCCATCCTGGTACCCATGGCTGTTCCCTTTAATTGTTGGTATGTCTGGCCTTCAAAAGTGAAGAAGTTGTGGGTCAGGATGAAGCTTCCTCATCACCTTAGCACATCTTGGCACAGTGTTACACCGTCCGGGTTATCTGGATACTTCCCACTAACACCAACCTGTCAGAACTCCGGAGGTGGGAACTTGCCCTTCAGCATATCCTCTCTTCTCGCTATCCGCCAGGCCTCAATCTCCGCTAATCTCCAATTTCTATTTGCCGCCGCTCGTACCTCACCTGTCTTTCAACATCACCTTTGCCTCTGTACTTCCGCCTCAACTGACATCTCTGCCCAAACTCTTTGCCTTTACAAATGTCTGCTTGTGTCTGTGTATATGCGGATGGATATGTGTGTGTGTGCGCGAGTGTATACCCGTCCTTTTTTCCCCTAAGGTAAGTCTTTCCGCTCCCGGGATTGGAATGACTCCTTACCCTCTCCCTTAAAACCCACTTCCTTTCATCTTTCCCTCTCCTTCCCTCTTTCCTGACGAAGCAACCGTTTGTTGCGAAAGCTAGAATTTTGTGTGTATGTTTGTGTTTGTTTGTGTGTCTATCGACCTGCCAGCGCTTTTGTTTGGTAAGTCTCATCACTTTCTAAACACATTCATACACACAAAATTCTAGCTTTCGCAACCAATGGTTGCATCGTCAGGAAAGAGGGAGGAGAGGGAAATACGAAAGGATGGGGGTTTTAAGGGAGAGGGTAAGGAGTCATTCCAATCCCCGGGATTGGTAAGACTTTCAAATTAATATGCTGTAGTACAGCTCTCTTACAATCGATACTCATAATGGAAAGTCTGATTGTCCTCTTTTGCACACTTTATTAATAACTAGCTGACAAACTTGGCATTGCCTGGTTATTCGTTTTGCCAATTTTCTATTAGAAATGAAAACAAAAAACCTAGTGGAGTATCAAAAAAAATTTCATGTCCAAGTTTTCATGAAAACACCTGGAGTTATGAAACAATCACACAAAGAAATATTCGTTACGTACAAATGTACAACTACACTATCCAAATTAAGAAACATGATCTTGGACAGTTTCTGTATACTGGGTTCAAGTGCTTTGCAATTTTGTAAACATCTCTGTGGTGACACCTATTCATAGCTCTACAGACAGGTATCATTTTCACATACAGCCATTTGCTCTTCAAAGATGGAAGCTGTCAAAAGTGCTGCCAGGTGTCAAGGATTGTCGCAGATGACTCAACTGCAGGGAGTGTCTTCGTAGTAAAGAATATATGCATTGAAACTTCTTGCGTGATGTGGCATTTTTTCATGTAATGATATATTTGTGTAGGTATATTCAGACACCTGTGGATGTTGTCAGTGAAATATGTTGCAATACAGTTAGTAGCACAGAAGTAATATTTTTAAACATTATGCATGATGTCACAGTTTTCATGCATTTCCTTGTTCATGACAGTTCTCCTGAATTTTGATAGGTAGGTGGTTCTTACTCTCACAGTGATTGTTGCCTGACAGTAAGGGATGTGTGTACTAAGTTTAGCTGAAATCAGCTTGGTGGTTTTGTAGGAGATGTGGGGCAAGGGGTTACAAAACACACTCTCTCTCTCTCTCTCTCTCTATAATATATCTGGATTCTAGTTGGAATTGCGGATATGCAGTGGACAAATCCAACATTGCTAAGTGGTCCTGGCTGAAATTTCCCAAGGAACACTGAAGGATATTCAGAGGAGTAAGGAAGGAGCAGTATTTATTTATTGCCCAGCTTCCACAAATATTTTATGTGGGTACATTTAACAATTAATTGAAGTCAAGATAGTAAATGAATGATTTATGTTGATAAAGTCTTAATCATAACCTCTAAGATTATAAGTGGTGTTTATTTTCATTTATTTATTTATTTTTTAAAACATCTCTGTGTACTGTGTATCTGAACAAAATGCATATATTTCTTCATCTTCTGGCAGTTAATTTCATATTGGGCAACAGTGCAACACTGGCTCACACATCAACAGGCCATATGCAAAGCTGTCCAACTCTCAGCACATCTTCGTTCAATTTTACAATTTAGAAGAAGAATGTACAACAACAGAGATTTAATATTTTGTTGTTACCTAACCATCACTAAATGTGATCTGCATCTTATTCTTTGGAAATATGCTCATTGGTCTAGTAGTAGAGGTGGTTCAGACAGAAAAATACACAGTGTATTCTTTGATAAAAATAACTTTGCGACTGATGTTTCAGTGAGTCACTAACCTGTCATATTCTTCCTCATGTGCCACATGCTTGCTGTGTTGCCTGTTTTGTAGGTACACATAGAGAATTAACTAATGTGGCTGGCAACACTGGTTTCCTCCACTAGAGTCTGTCATTTACAATGTTACTTTAATTGGAGTATAAGTATAATGCACAGTAGGTCAAAACAGCTAAATTCCTCACTTGGCTTAGATACCCTCATCACACATATACCAGGTGTACCGGTATGAAATTAGTGTTAAGATACAAATGTGTTGATAGGGAACATTTGTTGTGAACAAGCCTTAATTTTTTTTGTTTGGTTGGTATGACATCTGTCAAAGATATTTAGTACACATCAAGTTATGGAACAAACATCATCATATGGTTTCATCGTGTTAACAATGTCGAATTTTGTACCAGAAAGTGATGATTTGCGGAAAGCATTAATTTTTTCCAGAATGAGATTTTCACTCTGCAGCGGAGTGTGCACTGATATGAAACTTCCTGGCAGATTAAAACTGTGTGCCCGACCGAGACTCGAACTCGGGACCTTTGCCTTTCGCGGGCAAGTGCTCTACCAACTGAGCTACCGAAGCACGACTCACGCCCGGTACTCACATGGGCGTGAGTCGTGCTTCGGTAGCTCAGTTGGTAGAGCACTTGCCCGCGAAAGGCAAAGGTCCCGAGTTCGAGTCTCGGTCGGGCACACAGTTTTAATTTGCCAGGAAGTTTCATTAATTTTTTGTTTTCATTTGAAAAAAAGTGCTGCAGAGTCGCATTGAATGCTTGTTGAGGCATATGGTGATCATGCTCTATCAGTAGCAACATGCAAAAGATGGTTTCAACAGTTCAGAAATAATGATTTTGATGTAAGAAATGAAGAACGTGGAAGACCAGCAAAAAAGTTCGAAGACGCCAAATTGCAAGCAATATTGGATGAAGATGTTACTTTGAGTAAGAATCAAATGGCAGCAATGCTAAATGTTGCACAACAAACAATTTCTGACCGTTTGAAAGCTATGGGAAAGATCTAAAAGTGTGGAAAATGGGTGCCACATGAATTGAATGAAAGACAGATGGAAAACCGAAAAATCATTTGTCAAATTTTGCTTCAAAGACATGAAAGAAAATCAATTTTGCATCGAATTGTTACTGGCGATGAAAAATGGATTTATTTTAAGATTCCTAAACAGGAAAAATCATGGGTTAATCCGGGACAACCACCAACATCGACTGCAAAACCAGATCGATTCAGCAAGAAGACAATGTGCTCTGTGTTTGGTGGTATCAGAAAGGTGTGGTGTATCATGCATGAGCTTCTAAAACCCAGTGAAACTGTGAATACTAATTGCTACAGACAACAAATGATCAATTTGAACTATGCATTGATCAAAAAAAGACCAGAATCGGCTGGAAGACATACCAAAGTAATTCTTTTGCACGACAATGCACCTGCACACAAAGAAAAACTGGTTCAGGATACAATCAAAACACTTGGCTGGGAGCTGCTACCCCACCCACCGTATTCACCAGACTGGGCCCCTTCCGACTACCATTTGTTTTCATCAATGGGACACGCATTGGCTGAGGAACACTTCGATTCCTATGAAGAAGTCGAAAATTGGGTGTCTGATTGGTTTGCTTCAAAAGACGAACATTTCTATTGGCATGGTGTCCACAAATTGCCAGAAAGGTGGTCAAAATGTATAGAAAGCAATGGTCAGTACTTTGAATAAAATGTTTTTACTTTTCAATTCAAAATTAGTGTTTCATTTTCACAAAAAAAAGCTCATTTCATACTGTTACACCTGGTAACTAAAAAAGGCATTCAGTCTTAAAGTGAAGTTGAGGTCCCCATGTGTCCTTCAGGAGTTCTGATTACGAACCTGGTGTGTGGGCTCTCAGTTTGGGACATGGCTGTAATTTCTACAACTACATCTACATAGATATGGTGCTTGGCAGAGGGTACCCTGTACCACTACTAGTCATTTCCTTTCCTTTTCCACTCCCATTCAGAGCGAGGGAAAAACAACTGCCCGTATGCGTCCATATCTCTAATTCCCCATACATTATCTTCGTGGTCCTTAGTCTCACACTATATGTTGGTGGCAATAGTACTGAGTGGCAGTCACTTTCAAAAGTCTGTTCTTTAAATTCTCTCAACAGTGTTTCTCGAGAATAATGTCACCTTCTCCCCAGGGATTCCCATTTAGGTTCCTGAAGCATCTCCATAACACTTCCATGTTTTTCAAACCTATGGGTAACAAATCTAGCAGCCCGCATCTGAATTGCTTCTATGTCTTCCTTCGATCCAACCTAGTACAGATCCCAAATACTCAAACAGTGCTCAACAGTAGGTCACACCTGTGTCCTGTATGCGGTCTCTGTGGTCTTATTTACAGGTGAATCAATCTTTCCTAAAATTATCACAATAAACTAAAGTTAACCATTCGCCTTCCCTACCATAGTCATGGTCATTCCATTCATATCACTTTGCAGTGTTACATCCATATATTTAAACAACTTGACTGTATCAAACAGGATGCCAGTAATACTGTATCTGAATATTATGGGTTTGTTCTTCCTACTTATCTGCATTAACTTGTGTTTTTTCACATTTAAAGCTAGCTGCCATTCATCACACCAACTGGAAGTTTTGTCTTAAGTCATATTGTATCCCCCTACAGTCACTCAACTTTGACCCCTTATCATACACCACAGCATCATCAGCGAACAATCACAGATTGCTGCCCATCCTGTCCACCAAATCATTTATGGTATATAGAGAACAACAGCAGTCCTGTCACACTTCCTTGGGGCACTTCCTTGTCTCTTATGCACACTCACCATCGAGGACAACATTCTGGGTTCTATTACTTAAGAAGTCTTCAAGCCACTTGCATATCTGTGAACTTATTCCATATGCTCGTACCTTCATTAACAGCCTGCAATGGGGCACCATCAAGTACTTTCTGAAAATCTAGAAATATGGAATCTGCCTGTTGCCCTTCATCCATAGTTCGCAGTATATCATGTGAGAAAAGGGCAAGCTAGGTTTCACAAGAGGGATCTTTCTAAAATCGTGCTGATTTGTGGACATAAGCTTCTCAGTCTCAAGAAAGTTTTATATATTCAAACTGTGAAGATGTTCAAGGATTCTGCAGCAAACCGAAGTTCGGGATATTGGTCTCTAATTTTGCGGGTTGGTTCTTTTACCCTTCTTATACACTGGAGTCCACTGTGCTTTATCCCAGTCACTTGGGACCTGTGCTGGGTCAGAGATTCATGATAAACGCAGGCTAGGCAAGGAGCCAATGGTGAAGAGCACTCTTTGTAAAACCAAACAGGGATTCCATCCGGATCTGGTGATTGATTTGCTTTCAAACCTTTCTGGTGTTTCTCCACACCAGGGATGCTTATTACTGTGTCATTTATATGGGAGTCTGTCCGAAGGTTAAAGGACAGTATGTTTGCATGATTCTTATGTGTGAACGATTTCTTGAGTGTGAAATTTAAAACTTCTGTTTTCATTTTGCTATCTTGAACTGCCACATCAGACTGGTCAATAAGGGATTGAATGGAAGATCCCCTTAGTGACTTTCATAGGACCAAAATTTTCTCGGAATCTCTGCCATATCTTTTGCTAAGGTGTGATGGGGGTGGTAGTTGTATCTTTGTGCACAAATCTTTTCACAGATGCATGAATCTGTACTAACTTCTGCTTGTCGTCATTTGTGCCTTCTCTTTTGAGTGCAACAACCTCTGCATCTTCCACATTTTACTATTAAACCATGGTGGATACATTCCACCCTTTATCCTCTTACAAGGCACATAACTTTTCAGACTGTGATTTACAATCTGCTGAAACTTTGGCCATAATTCCTCTACATCCATCTTACTAGAACTAAGTGATGTCAGTTCGCTGTCTAAGTGAGATGCTAAAAACTGCTTATCTGCTCTATCTAGCAGAAATACTCTCCTAGCCTTCTTGACTGATTTATTACCTTTCGTAACCATAGTTGCTGTAATGACGTCATGATCACTAATCCCAGTTTCTATACTGACATTGTGAATAAGTCTGGCTGCTTTGTAGCTACAAGTTATAAGATATTTTCATTGTGTGTTGGCTGCCGAGCTATCTGCTAAAGACAGTTTCTAGAAAACACGTTAAAAAATATTTTGTATGACCGTCTGTCTGTAACACTGCCCCCCCCCCCCTCCAAAGGTGGCCAAGGATTTGGAACACTTCCAATAATACACCAAAGCAAATATCTAATGTCCAGATAAGCAGCAATATGTGTACAAAACTGTGCTGAGATGTGTCGTAACCTAAGAGCCGTAAGAGTCTGAGACAAGTTATGTGATTAAGCCGGTGCTCCACCAAGGCCTGATCCCTAGGTTACAGTTATGAGTTCCATGCTTTCAGTAAGCATTTCATGGCCTTACAGTGACTATCAAGAACATTTGAACTTTCTTTGTTAAAGATTTTTGTATGCCTATGTCAGCTGGATCCACTAGAGAAGAGATTGAGTGTCTATAGACATACGTGTGCTAGATACCACGTGTCAATTTTGCAGGTGTGTGTCTCGTATAACAACCTGAAAATAAGATTTACTATGTTGTTTGAAGACTTCTGTGTAAAATACCTGACACTGAATTCTGCTGAAACGCGTGATTAACAAGCATGTTTTTAGACTCCTAGGGGCCCAGTCATTAAGTTGCAAATAAAAAAGAAAACTTAGAATTATAGTAATGTACTTTTCTATGTAGGAGATTTTGTTTTTGTTAAAATCGTAAGTGTGTACAATAAATGTAAAGCACTTGTTTCTATCGCAAATGAGACACATTTAATAAATCTATGCAGGGGCTCCTTAAACCATCTATCAGTCTTAATATGTGGAACTGTCACCGAAAGAAATAAATTGTTTCAAATTGTTGTATACCATGACTTCAAAAGTCAGTTCGTAAATGTTGCAAATCATAGGGAATTGTTTAACAGCTTTTAGAAGCAACTGGCTACACTCACTTTTCTGAGATATGTATTAATGGTAAAGATTTGAAACAGAGCGCTTCAAATTTCAGTTTTTACAAATATAAGGGACAATCAAATGATAGCAAGACTGATGGAAAAGAAGTGTCGATTAGTAAACTCTTTATTATTTAAAGAATGATAGCCATTAATGTTAATACATTTATCCTTCATGGAAAAATGTTTGTGATTTGTATCCAGGTGTGCACCTCTGTGGCCATAGCAAATCTGCGGGATTGTTATTTAAAGTATGCTGCAGAAATTTCAGTGGGAAGCCCTTATACATCCTCCATTCAGTACTGGTCTCTCCCCCATGTAATTTACATTCTTTTGGGACCCTAAAGAAAGCATTTGTGGTCATTGATTAGCTGTGGACAAAGAGGTGCTTACCCGAGTACAATCAAGGTTCCATAGGCAACCACAGTTACTTTTTTTATCCATGAAGGCATTCACCATCTGGTCTCTCAGTGGGTTAAATGTATTAACAGTTATGGCAATTACTTTTGAAATAATGAACAGTTTACTTACTTTTTCCCATCTGACTCATTTTCATTTCACTGTCTGTTATAATAGAAAAACAGTTGCTGTCAACATCGTCATTTTATGTGTAGGGATTAGGCATATGCCCATTCAGTCTTCGCAAAGTCTATGTCCAACACTTCCTGGGTTGACCATTTCCCACCTTGTTCTTTGGGTTGTAGGATTTTCTTGGGTAGTCTGTCATCTTTCACTCAGTTCACGTCCCCATGTATTCTAACATTTAGTTATTTCTCTCTTAATAGAATGCACATTCAGTTTATTTTGAACGTCTTCATACTTTATTAACTCTCTTTTTGAGCAACTCTTCACTCTCTTCAAGAATCTACTCTCTGCTGCTTTTATTTTGCTGTCATCTTGGTTTTTATTCATCCAACTCTTCTTCCCATGCAGCAGGGAGTATTGCCATAGTAACATAAATTTTAATTTCTGTTTCTTTTCAGGTATTTGTAATTAGCTGTTTCTTTTACTGTTCCATAAACTGCTTGAAACTTGTACAACTTTTCATGTATATTGTTATCATAACTCGTAACTCAGCTCAGATATTGAAAAATGAGACACCTCTTCAATTACCTTGTAGTTAATTACTATTTTCATCCTCAGTAATGAAATTTTAAAGTTTTATTCTACATCTACTTGGTTTAGCCAGTGTACTGTTAACCAGCAAATAGTAATGCAGTTTATTAGTGTTTCTCTAATTTAGTTTCTGGATAATTATTTGATTGCTAATTTTTAAGGATGTTGTGAATGTAAACATTATACAGAGTGTGTGCCCCTGGGCCTTCACAACCAGTAGAAACTACAAAAAACTTCAACATAAAAATATAACTTCTCCATTTTTTTCATAACCTAACGTAGGCGTGTTGATTACTTCAATTTTCTTAACTGATAGTGTACTCATTTCGCAGTTTATACTGGGGGGAGGGGGTTATGACAACTCACCGGTTTAAGCAAGGGATCGACCCTCAGTTATTTTAGAGAGCTTCTAAGCAAAAAAAAGGCAGTGTTGAAGAGGCAAGAATCAAGGTAATATGAAATTAAACAGTGCAGGAAGTTACACATTTCTTTACTTATTAATACTACACATAAATGGAATTGAAAATAAAAGAATCAAAAATCCGCTACTTATTCAGTGCTAGACCTTTTAGTAATATTTTGGTCAATTAATTTCCTAAAGAAAAGACCAGATAAAAAAGCAGTATCTTCAGCCATAAACCATAAAACATGAGCACTTAAGGTGCATATGTTTTGACTGAAATGTTTTTGGAAAAAGATCTCCTGTATTTACCATGCACATGTCAAATTTATGAAATCATTCTCAAGAATCATTTCTGAAAAAAAAAGAAGAGCCATAAAAATGCAGAACTGACTATACCAACCTTGAAAAGGATTTCAATACTTCGCTCTGGCACTGATGTTAACGAATTACAAAGTGGAATTCAGCAAGGTAATTCACTAAGATGAAGTCAAATGTCGCGAATCCTCAGTTTTGTTTGAAATAGTTTGAGAGAACAGCAGTCTAGAGAGGGTTATATCTATGTTTTAGAATTAGCTTTACCTCGCTTATTGATCCATCATATCATGGTATCTTACATGCAAGGTGTATGACAGAAGCTATTTATTGCTTGAAAATGTTTCTGTGAAGAATTTGAATCATGACCACAAAAAGAGAATTCAAGTCATAAATTTGTAATTTCTGTACACTGTGTCTGCCAAAGCATGACTCTGTGCCCCCTTCTGAAGCCAAAGCACAGTATCTGGATTCCAGTATTCTTTCAAAACATTATAAATGTCAGGTTTGTCAATCACGATTGTCTCATGTGGTTTTTGCAAAAATAGAAAAATCATTTATAATACGTATTTCCTATTACGTGGCCTTGGCCATCCTAATTAATCTTGTGAATGGCCAATGGATTCATTAGTGAGGCAGAACCATCAGACAAGAAATTATACAAGGACTGTATTAGGAATCAATCAAATCTTATAAATTATCAGTAATGCAATCGAACAGATTATCTTTAATAAAATTAGAGAATTTTAACCACTTTTGATTTAAGTAACAAGTTTTTTAATGCAGATTCTTTGCAGTGCCAGAAAACTGAAGATTTTCTCCACAGTTTACACATATTAAGACAAGAGTTGGAAATGATCCAGCTGAGAAAAGTATCAAGACCAAGTATTGCCATAAGTTTCCAGAACTTTAAAAGGAACATATCAAGGAAATATTTTTTGAGATAAAAAAATTAATACAGCTTTTACAACAGGAGAGATTTAGTAGAGGGGCACAAAAGTGGGTTAAGTTTAGTACTTTTTCTCGCACAAGGATTTTTTTTATTGAAATGGAGGTTTTACCACTTTATTATACATACATTTCTGTATGAATTTTTTTTTTTAAATCTCATAATAAATTGAAAATTGTGGCTGCATCACTTGTCAAAGTATGTGCCCTGTGGCACATTCTGGTTTGCTCGAAGTGTTGTACAGACTCCCGACTATTTCTGGAACCCATAAAAATGAAAAATTATTAAATTAGAATGAATTTGGAGGGGGGGGGCATTGAAAAATACCTTCATGTTTAAAAAAATATTTAAAATGTGAATAAAGAAAAAAAGATCTCAGTATGGCCCCAATAATGTAACTATCTTTCATTTCATAAACAAACAAAAAATAAAATAAAAAAAAATAAAATGTATCAGTTAATCTATTGAGGCTCTAGAGCACTTTGCTTGCTGAAAAATGTTGTTTGGAGAAAAAGGTGTTATAAAGTTTAGAGTGATAAAAAACATGTTGTTCGAAAACTTACAGTTGGTCTGTGATCTCAGGACCATAAAGGCATCCTTCTTCTTCCTCAAAAATGCTCTGTTTCTGAATTTGGTGCTACATTTTTTCAATCCAGGTTCTTTTAACAAAATGAGACAGTCTGGAAAGTTTTGCTGTTCCATCCTTATGACAATTCCCAACATATCTGTGGTCTTTAGAATATATGAATAATCTGTGTTGGATATACCTGCAGCTATATATGCTGCTGTTTCAGTAGTTTTTGTCCCACAATGAAGATGTTTTGCTACTAAATGCATGCACTGAAGCTCTCATTGTCATTTTGGATATTGACACTTCTTGTCATTTTGCACATTGGTGCCAGTGTTCTTTTAAGCATATCTTCATTGAACAGAAATTTGCACACTGGTCAAATATCCATTGAGCTGCTTATATTTTAGTAGTGGCTCGGCTCCTTTCAACACACTCTAACTTTCACAATCAAAAACTCCATTTGCAGACATACTCTATATAATTCAGAGATGCAAATTATGTAAAAATATCTGTTTTCTCACCAGTCTTGAACCAGAACCTCCCCTTAATAAAAGTCTGATATAATCTACATGTTCTGTATGGTTTGTATTTCTCCTTTTTGTAATTGGAAACCCGTTTCACAATGCCCTTTCGTGCGCTAATGACCGTAGCAGTTTTGCGCCCTAAAACCATTTTAAAAAAATTGCCCTTTTGACCACAGAAGGTTTTATGGAGGTAAAATGAAACCTACATTCTCAAGTTCAGTGCAGAAAACCATGCTGTGTCTCAAGTCATGAATGGAATAATGCAGTTTGCTTGCACTGTTCAGTCCAACAATATGCCCCAAATGTGATCACTTCAAGCACATGGACCATGTGCACATTGTTCCCTTAGGGCAAGAAGGATCATCAGTATGCGAAGTTGCTTGCCAAATTGGCTTACACCACAGTGATGTTATTTGAACATTCAGTCACTACTGTGAAACACACAACAATGAAACTGATCTCCCTCACATAGTAGCTGCTAGCATGCATCAAGCTGATGACCACTACCTGCAAATTATGACTTATACAGAAGATACCTCAAGGAGAACGCAATGGAACAGTGTACTGCCTATTAGGAGGCAACTGGAGGGCTGTGTTGTTTCAGATAGTATGCAACCATCTCCACACAATCAATTTGGTTTATAGGTGTCCAATACCAACAAGACTGTCAAATTCTCAGGACCATCATGTGTGATGAAGTTGGGCAAGATAACACTTGAGGTGGAACACGGCGCAGCAACGTAGAGTTCTCTTCAGGGGCAAGTGCAGGATTTGTCTGATACCTGATGTCTCAGGCACGCAGTTCTACAGGTTCAGCAAGAAGGTGAGTCAGTCATGTTTTGTGCCAGTATTGGATGCATCTTGTGATTACAGATGATAATTTGAGGACTGTGAAACATTGGGGCAGGACCCTCCAACCTTCTGTCTGACCATACGATCAACAGTTCCTTGGGGGGTTCATCTTTCAATATGATAATGCATGAGCATACACATATATCTTTCCCCAGTAGGCAGGAATCAACTGAATGGAATGAACTGTTCTATCTGCTGATATGAAACCAACGGAGTCCGCTCGGGGACCAGTTAGAATTTGCAGTGCATTATCTAAGAAACCCTTCCCACACACTAGATGACCTCAGAAGTGCAGCCATTGACAAGTGGGACAATAACTTCTCAACCGCCTTTTGAACATAAAACCAAGGAGGATCCAACCATGTTACAGTGCACATGAAATTGAACATTACTTACCAGCAGGTTTGGATTTCACAGGTATTTGGTTATTGTTTTGTTTCCATTTCACAGTAAATACACATTTTAGTTTCACAAGATTTTGTACCTTCAGTCCGTGCTCCCCTTGGATCTAAGCCCCTACATGCTCACAGATATGGATGAGGTGCAAAATGTTTTTTAAACAGTTCACTTATGTCACAACCAGGAAAATGCTTTAGATGTGTGATCTTCTGTAAGACATTCTCTTATTTTGTATCGTGCGTTTGTATTAGTAACACAAACGCAAATTAATATGCATGTGTGGGGGAAGGGGGGGAAGGCACATTTTTGATGACATTCATGTCAGTGTCATTCCTGCCTATGTAATTCTTACTTATTACACATTAAGTTGCAGACAGGCACAATTAAAAGACACTTGCATAAAGCTTTCTGCCACAGCCTTCATCAGCAAAAGAGAAACACACACCATTCATAAACACAAGCAAGCACATATCATGCACACATGACTGCAATCTCCAGCATCACAGGCAAGAATGCCTAAAGATGGAGCAGGGGTCCAATGTGGCAGGAATGGTGTAAATCAAATGGGAATGGTGCAGAAATGGGCAAAATAGGTGTTTATGGTTGGGAGAGGAGCTGGATAAGTGAAAAGACACATAAGAAATGCATAAAAAATGTTTTAAGACATGCAGAAACAAACACTGATACGCAAAAATACACACAGATATGTAAAAATACACAAAAATATGTGAAACTGTGTGAAACCATGCAAATATATGTGTGTGTGTGTTTTCTGCTGTTGTAACTACGACCAGAATAGTCGCAGGATGGCCGAGAACGCGCGACAGGACCAAACGAAGAGCGGCCCGTGAACAAACAAATGAACAGAGTGGACGGACACGAAATGACGACGGATGATCAATAGAGACCTTACGACGACAACTCGCAAGAAGCAACAGGGTGACGGAGACAACCAAATGAATCCAAGACGTCCACTAGTAATGAAAATAAAGAACGGTAAATACGCTGTCTGTTGTCAAGGCAATATGTCAAGACGCATGCAACGATCAGACTCACTGGATGAGCGAGAGGCAGGCGCTTAAATACACGACCGGGGCGCCGCTATTGGCCGCTGGGACCACTTGTTCCACTGTGGAACCCTCACACTAAATGTGGGAGGAGGCACGCCCGCCACGGCTTATGGCACGCTGGTGCAGGGACCTCTAGGGGTCTTCAACATCCATGACGTCTGGTGCTGATTTAAATTCCACAGCGCGCAGTACCAGAGTTGCGATAAGTGAAGAGAGAGGGAGGGGGATGGGTTAGGTCAAGGATTAAAAGTTGGCGTGGGTAGGTGGGAAAATAAAATTGTAAGTACGTCAGGATGAGGAATGAAGTGGGATCAGTAGGAATAAATATAACTATCAGAGGAAAGAATCTGGAGCATCAGATGCTCCATCAACAATCCACATGGTCATGAAGTCCATGTTGTGTGCGGACAATAGTTGATACAGAATGGCTTGGAAGTCGATGCGGTTCGGAATGAGGTGAACAACACAGGAAAGGAGAGAAAGAACAGACACTGGGAAGAGTAATGCTAGTAGAGAAGGGTAACAAAGGAAAACATCACAGGGTTGTAGGGTAGAAGAAAAGCCATTTGGCAAAATCAAACAGTGGAAACTCTAGGTAGGAATATCAGCAATGTAGGAAAAAACAGATTGTTACTTACTGTAAAGAAGACACGTTAAGTTGCAGACAGGCATTCTGGTGCAGGATGCTGAAGTTGGCAGTCATGTGTGCACGAGGTGTGCTTGATTGTGTGCATGAATGGCATGTGTTTCTCTTTTGCTGATGAAGGCTGTGGCCGAAAACTTTATGTAAGTGTCTCTTAAAATCGTGCCTGTCTGCAACTTAATGTGTCCTTTTTATGGTAAGTAGCAATATGTTTTTTCTTACATTGTTGATATTCCTACATGGAGTTTCCATTGTTTAATTTTTACTTATTTCACCGTGTCTGCTTGTATTTATTGTTCTCATACAATTTCTCCTTCCTTCTTCCCAACCAATCAATCATCAACATATCATCACAATTTTCTATATATGTCTCTTACTTAATTTTACCATTCATCCTCATGTTTGCCATTTTACCACCTTTTTTTCTCTGTTTGAGTTATTTATTGTCTCCATTTACCTATGCATATGTACACTAACATTCATTCACTTTCAATCATTCAGATTTTTAGTTTCATCCAATTAATTTTAGTAACACTGCATATTTTCTATCCCTGATTTCTCCGTAGCATAAAGCCACTCTTCTCTGGACTTCAGTAGGGTCTACCCCATTTCTAGCCATCATGCCTACAAATATCTTCTAGGAAACAAAGTGTGTAAGTCTATTAAGATCTAGTTAGTCTTTTGATGTGTTAAGCATTGTCTACTCTACTTCCTGTCTCTGTATTACTTACCACTTGTCCCTTCCCTCGAGGTAATGTGTTTCCCATTTTCCCTTGTCTATCGTGCACTGTTGGGTGATGCCAATCCAAAAATCACTTTTATGCCATTTTAATATTGTGATTATTCATGAGGCGATGTATCATAAAATATGGTTTTCATTTTATTTACATAATTATGAAGGGCCATATCTGTACCACATTAAATATATATTTATAAAAAGATATAAGAAATAGGCAGTGAACATTATTTAGTTCATAGGTTAACATTCACAAGTGATCAAGATAACCTACTGTTCTCTCAACACACACAAATTATCTGTTTAAGAGTCAAAGTGGTACTCACAATAAAAATTGTATAAAAGAACCTTAATTACCTAATTTCACACAAAACACAGCTTAGGGTATTATCACAGACACAATTCTTCCATTTAAAAAAATTCTATTTACTAATGTTGCAATGTAATAATTACAGTCCACATTTATCACTTGTTCACAGTGAAACACTGAAGGTTGTCATTAACTATACAGTTGATCATTTTTATACAAGAAAGATAAGACTACATTGTCTCACAAGCATTCAGTCTTTATATTCAAGAGAAAAAATGCAAAATGTCTCAACAGCCAAACTCAATCAGTTCCACTTGCAATTGAGTGTACCATTAGCATTTTGAGCAGATGTATCAAGTGCAATGTACACAAGTACACACATCTCAACTAGTAACACACCACATGCAAAGTTTATAAGGATTACATATTTTCATTCATGACTTCATATTGTTCTGCTTGTTTGAAATTACTAATCGCAAAATAGACAATTATTCATAACAATTCCATTTTGTAGTGAATACTGTTTGTTGTAAGCAGACAGAGACGTCAAGCTCGTAATTGTAAACATAATGTTTCCTGTTACCAGCAATAATGTAATAAATCTGGACAGTCGTCTACAGTTGGAAATGTACACTCACTTAAAATGTAAAAATTCAGCGTCATACATCAAACACCACAGAAATGCACCTTGATGCTATACCCCCCCCCCCCCCCCCCAATTGCATAAAAATCATCTATATGAAAACAAAAAGTAATTATTGGAAGAGGGAAAATAATTTCAGCATGACTGACTTACATTCATACGGCATACAGCCAGTTCACTGTTATGCCTATTCCAACTTTTATCATTTACCTCTTGCACCACTGAAACGATTCCATTTTAACTCTTGTAGCTTTTACTAGAATGCCTCAATTGACATTCATATTGAAATTAAATTGTTGTATGATTTGGTTAACTACTCATATGTGGAAATTATTTAGTGGTGAAACAGCATTTTGATAACGGCTAATCTGATATCAGCCCTTGTACCTATTGAGTGAGGAGCATGTTGGAACTTCCATACCTTGCCATACATTAGCAAGATGTAGACTGCCATTTAGTGGCAGTAGTTACACTTTGGATGACACTTCACTCCATTTACACCACACTGGCATCCACCACTTGTGTCTCCTTTCCCCTAAAAATGAAGAAAAAGGAATAAGTATTAAAGTTAGGATACATTACCCAATTTTCAGATTTACTTCACAAATATTGCAAGTTCAGTATGCTACCTTCTAAAGGATGACAGAATCATTGTGTGAAACCTATTTATTTCCCCCCCCCCCCCCCCCCCCCCCCTCCCTGTCCATCAATTTCTTTATTCACCTAGGACTATGCACTGTTGAAATCCTTTTATATAATATGGAACAATTTTCTTGTACTGTTACCATGTAAGTTCGATGACATTCTATGCTGCTATTGCACAAGCTAAATGAACCCATGGGAGATCGAACAGCTCTTCTTTTCTATTTATTCAAGTAATCCCTCTCAGCAGCAATCAATGCTAATGAACAAGACTTCAGTCTTCAATGTCCTTGAAAGAAGCTGATATTTTCCTCTCCACAGCTAGGTCAATAATGTTGTTTCATGTTAAATCATTCTATATTTATCCCTGTAGATTTTTGTTTGTTGTGGCCAACTCCAGTGAAGAGTTACAGATAAACAGAGTCAAATTTTACACTATTTATTTCTTTTGGGCATTATGTTTTGGTCTGATGCCACTTTTTAATCAAACGCTGACCACTGCAATTTTGTCAGAGCCCTGTCATTAGAGATATATGACCCCTGAATGGAATGTTAAAAATACTTTTTCTACTGATAGATCACTATTATAATATGGTGCCAACAAATGAAGAACAAGAAAGTTCTTGAGTTTACATAAAACCATACGCAACTCACCATGTGAAGTAAAAACTGATGAATTAAGTTACATAGGGGAGGTGTCGATATATTTTCTATGGAGAGATCTCAAGGCGTCTCTGCATTTATTTATAATCTTAGGTGTGTGTAAACATGTACTCTTCTCCATAAGTGTTTGCCAGGGTTCCTACCAGATATACATTGTAGCAGCACCATTTTACCAGAGTACCCTGGGTCTTGAGAGGTGGAGGCTGTATTGGAAAGAGAGCACTCTAACTGCCATGGTGAATGGAATTGCTAGATGTGTCACAGAACTGATTTGTCGGATGCTGAAGTAGTTATAAACATGACAGATGAATTCAGGATGGCCGGCCGGTGTGGCCGAGCGGTTCTAGGCGCTACAGTCTGGAACCGCGCGACCGCTACGGTCGCAGGTTTGAATCCTGCCTTGGGCATGGATGTGTGTGATGTCCTTGGGTTAGTCAGGTTTAAGTAGTTCTAAGTTCTAGGGGACTGATGACCTCAGAAGTTAAGTCTCATAGTGCTCAGAGCCATTTGAACCATTTTGAATTCAGGATGGGCAAGATGCCTGATATTAAGGTGAATTAATCATGGCTATCTTAGAGATCATGCAGGCACTGGACTTTTCATGTCAATCCTTCAATAACATATCATTGGTGGTCTCATTTTGGTGAAATCAGCAGCCACCAGAAGCAGCTGCCATGAACAGCAACACATTGATGAAGAGGTGGCCACTCACTATTGCATATTGTAATAACTAATAATAGATAGCCTGTCCACCATGCAACAAAACAATCACAATGCTGGACTATAAAAAACACAGAGGAGCCTTATGAGTCAGAACCACTGTCTTAATTTGGAGTACAGAAATCACCCTGTGAGCATACTGTCATCCCATCTTATTCAATAGATGAACATTTGGAGCCTATAATTTGATTTGAGACATTGTCAACAGAATGTCATTGTTATTAGCACAGCAGTCAGCATGTGTAGGGATCTATGTAAGGCAGCTAGACAGTGCTGTACAGTGATATAAATTGTATTATATGGAACATAGTAAAGTTTCTGCTAATTATTTGTTGCAATGTGGCTTAAATACTATGAAAATCAGATAAAAGTATTTTTATAGAAGTGTACTATATTCACTAACAAATGTAAAGTGTTGTTACAATATTTATGTACACACAAACATAAATTATTATCAAAATATTTGTGACTGTATCAATGAGGAACTTGAGTAACATTATGAAACTGAACTGTGCTTCTTGTATGTAAATGGGTTTACCAACAATACCAGCCAGTACTTATAAACTGTACTGTCACACATACTATTAACAGTTACCAATTGTTAAGTGCAGTGTGAGTGTATTTTTGAGTTACGGTATTCGGAAATCATCTTGCTACCTATGTAGTTAACACTTACAGTTACAATCTGTTGCAAAGTGGACATGGAGGTTGCACCTTATTATTGTTGAAAGGGAAGTGGCTGACATAAATTGTGTCATGCTGTAGTTGGAAATTAGTTGAATAATTTGGAAATTCATGAAGCAATGCATGCCACTTAGCAGACAGGGTACCATTAAGGCAGGTTGTGAAGGAATTCTTGTGTGGGAAATGCTGGCACAGAGTGAAATGTGGCTTCTGTTAAATTTATCATTGCATCTTGTTGGAAATGATGTTGTACATCTATTTTGTTCATCTATAGCAGTCGTCAGGCAACTGTATCTTCAGCAAGAATATGCACTATGCCACTGCTCCTAAACTGTGTCAGAATTGTCAGAGGAACATTCTAATAATTGTGTTCTGGGATGTCATAGTTCGGAATGTCTAAGCTTGGACCCAGTTCTGACCAAATTTCATTGAACTGTAAGCATTGGATAAGCAGTAATGAATCAGGTTGTACCCACAATGCTTTAAGTGTCTCATGGAGTCATTACCATGTGATCAGTCTCTTGTCATTTGGGTGCAGTTCTATTTCAATTCATCATGGGTGCATAGTTTATTTCCACATGTCCATACTTTCACTTCTACTTCCAAACAGATCTGTGATCCAGAAAGCTCACAAACAATTTTCTCTATTAACATTTCAGTACCATTAGCAAAACTTCCATCCCGTTTGAAGAACACCCCCCCCCCCCCCCCCCCCGATATTGACACTTATTATTCACTGTGGACAATTTAAAATGATTGTTTTGAGCAACACGTTTCAATTAATTTTCATGGATGAAACATGTCGCTGATGGAGTTGCCAGCGTACAATACAAGGAAACCAAATATTCATGTTTGTCTAATTTATGTTTGTCTAATACATTCACAGTTGGCCAAGACTGCAATTGTGTGTGTGAGTTGCGTTCGTGCTGGCATGTGTCTGTGTTCTTTTACATAATATTGTTACTCACCATAAATTTTTATTTGATTCTAATGGCCATTTATTCACCCATGTTATATATAGAAATAAAACAACTCCACAATAAGGTCAGAGCATGGTAGGACACATCGAACCTAGTAAAATTTTCCAAATAACAATAGGTTGGAAGTGCACCAATGTTGAGCTACAGCCATAAAATGACATAGTTGTTAATAGTGAAATCTGAAGGACACATTTTTGCAAATGTACTGAGAGTATGAATCAATTTTATTATAAGAAGTACATCATATTAGGTAAGTGTGAACACAGCCAATAGTGAATGAGAAGAAAAGAAATGAAATTTCATTCATTCTTTTTTTCTAAAATCACATTTTTTACAGTAAATGCTCAAATTTCTGCTTCCAGCAACCCTGCATAGTTGACATCATTGTGTAATGACACTGTCCAGTATTTCAGCAAAAAATAATAAGTAGTAGTGATAAAGCCATCATAAAGTATTGCTTTAGCAGCCAGAGGCCAGTAGCCACAGTGTGACAACAGGTGGATCAGAATAACATACACATAAGGAGATTGCAAGACAGGGTTAGCTGAGGTCAGCAGAAAACTGCACTGCACAGTAGTAATGACTAGCAGGTGGTCGATGTTTCCACACCACGGCAAGTCTCTTATTATGGGCAATGTGATTAGGTGCCAGGTTTTAGTGAAACAAGTACACCTTGGAGCAATATAAATGTGTGTGAATTTTGAGGCAGCAGCACTTCTTGTCAGCAGAGTCCAGCAGCAGCACCACCACAATGCCAGGGCCATACTGGACAGAAAGGCAACTAGGCCTCGTCACCAGCAACTGTGTGTTCGTGGCTGGGCTGCACATGCTGCCACCAGCACTATGTTCCTCGGGGGACTTGGTGCGACAGCTCCACCATCCTGCCATCTGCACCTGTGGCCACTGGCACTGAGTTCCTCCCTGGAACTTAATGCCACAGCGCCAGCCGACGTCTGACTCCTGCCAGGGGTAGTGGGTCGAATCCTGTTCACAGCTGCCACGGTGGCCACATGCAGAGCTGAGGGGCTGTCTCTGGCCCTAACACCAATGGAGCAGTAGTGCACTGCTGATGTCGCAACTGTAGCCTACACACCATCCTCTCACCAGGATGAAGCTGCCATTTGTATGTTAGTGCCGGCCATGGTCAACAGAGTGAAGCGTGTTTTTCCTTGGCAAATCATGATGAAGCATGTACAGAGATCGATTAAAAGCCTCCTTTATTGTCAGCAGTGTTTCTACAGGGCCCTCCAGCTCGTCACCACCACTATTCACTCTGAGTGCAGCTGCTCTCTTCAAATGAGAAATGATCTGTCTCAAGTTGCTGGCACGTTGCAAATGATTGTTGCAGCCTTAGAAATTCTTGTGACCACCTCTACATGAGTGAAACAGATGACTGGTAGGTGGAGTCCTTCACAAAGCCCCACACAACAAGAAGTTCAGGAGTGTTAGATTAGATTGTCTGGGAGGCCACTCAGAGCAGTTACCACACATGACCTACCTGCATCCGAACACTTCATTCAAATGTTGCCTGACTGCGGGAGTGAAAAGTGGCAAACACTGCAAATAATGGTGTCCATTTAGTTTGTGGGACAGAGGGGATAGAACCACATATCCAGTCAAGTTGTTACAGGGGGATTTTCATATGCCTACTGATGATGGTTATGGGTGTGTTACATACTGCTTCCCTGGTGAAAAATAGCCTCATCCATAAGCAGGATAAAGTGGGGATAATTCATATTGTTGGGACACTGGTGCTACCTGTATGCCCAGGCACAAAATTTTGCCTGCCTTGGATAACCTTTTACTTTCAAAACTTGGATCTTTTGTACATGGTAAGGATGTAAACCATTGTCCTTTGTGAGATTCCAACATGTCACTGAGTGACACTGACTTTCCTGTGTTGTTGCTCTTATACTGATTTAAGGCATTGTTCTGAAATGCTGGAGCACTTCTTCATCAAATTCCAGACCCCTCTGTTCTTTTCCATCTTGATTTGGCTGCTTAAAGTGCAAATATTCACTTTTATCTCAAGCAGTGCTCCACAACCCTAATAGCAGACTTCTGTTGGGGAAATGTTAAGCATACCATCTTCTTACACCAACAGGATTGAATCCTGCTTCTCTATAAGCTGTGTGAATGTCAGCTAGCATGTAGTTCTGTATGTGTTCATGATAACTGCAGTGCAGTACAATACTCAGCAACAAGTATGGTGAAGCATAACAACAACAATATAACACAGTAGAAGCATGGTCAGACAAAACCAGACTGCTAGAATCACCTAAAAAAAGTTCACTTACCACACAAACTTTCCATACACTCATCACTTATTGACTGCTGTTTTATAGCTATGTTTCCACAACAGTGCATTCCTGACACAAGGTTTGAAGGAAAATTATGCTCGATTTGACATTCCCTACCTGCTCTAATCACATTATCAGACTGTTTCTCTCCACCTTCATATCCTCAGCTACGTATTTCTGGTTGGAACCTCACGTAACAAAAATCACAATTTTTTCATACTATTGTCTTATTTAAGAGTTCTATTAAATGTAGCAGTGAGAAAACAAAATTTCATAGTTTTGTAATAAGGAAACATTTATGTGACCAGAAAACATGTACCATGGTGACAACAGAAGACAAATATTACTCTGTGTGTGTAGA
The DNA here is from genome assembly GCF_023898315.1 of Schistocerca nitens. NCBI lineage: Eukaryota > Metazoa > Arthropoda > Insecta > Orthoptera > Acrididae > Schistocerca > Schistocerca nitens. The sequence goes on along the minus strand of NC_064619.1, from coordinate 224,954,252 downwards.
CAGGTAGTTTCTTACCCCTGGGCCCCAGCGAGGTCCTCTCGTCACCCAGCAGATCTCAGTCTTGCACATGGAACATCTCAACCAGTCACATCCCCACTTCTTCATCAAAACGACTTCGCAAGTGGGACAGCTCATTGCTTCCCCACGCTCGAGCATTTCCTATGAAACAAGTTCACATAAGCATTAAATTAGTTTGAAATAATGGCTACAAAAGTATTTGAAAATTTTATCTGTCTAACACAGATGTTCTCTGTAATACGTGGTTAATGTTATGAAGATCACTTCTTTAGACTTTGGCAAACTGGAACACTGCTGACACCAACATAAAAAATAAAATTCAATAAATAATACATGCTAGGAACCTGATCCATAGTTATGAGCTTTTGTTTGCCTGTATTACCTACTGACAATAGTAGCTTACTGATATCCATCTCTGGTATTCAGGACAGTTATTTTCAACAATCAGCTCAGAGTGTGTATAAAATTACAAAGCATTATTTATCAGTTATTTATCTCTCAGTCATTTGTTAATAAAAAAGTTTGTAAAATGTTTACTTCTGTTATTAACTTTTGACTGACTGAAGTCTCATTTACATTTTCAGTGTGGACTCATCTGTTTTGCAATGTGTTGTTATTTTGGTATTTTTTCAACTTACTGAATGGTTTTGAATGTTGATTTTGTCATGATTCAGTTTAGTTTCAAATTCAATATGAGCAATGAAATGTACAGGTCTCATTGTATAACTCAAGTGCTGAGTTGCAGATAGGAACAACTGTTTCACATTACAGCTTTCAGCAAAGAAAACACACACACTCATGCACACAAGGAAGCACACCTCATACATACATGAACACTATCACCAGCATCTTCAGTCTTTGCTGAAGGAGGCTTTGGCTGAAAGCTACCACCAGCAGCTTCAGTCTTTGCTGAAGCAGGCTTTTGCTGAAAGCTATAATTTGTAACAGTCTTTTCATTGTACGTGTGTGCAACTCAATGGGTCATCTTCACAGTGAATAGCAACCTATCCTTTTCCTTATATGCAACAATCTATCCTTTTCCTAATATGCAGAAATCTATCCTTTTCCTACTATAGTTGATATTTCAATCTGAAGTTTTCATTCTTTATATAACTGGATTGATAATTAAACATGTCACATTCATGTCAGGACTGTTATTCTGAACAAACCTGAAAATACTAGCTGACACTATGCTGGACACCACTGTTACAATGTCAGCAACTAATGACAACCTATTACAACCAATTACAGTTCCTTCTTATAAACCACAAATTAGTGCATCACCTATTATATTTCACTGCCAAAAATGTGCTTTAACTGCTTGCTCTGCTTAGAAAAATAGTGGCTTGCATGGCATGTTCTTTTGGTAGTCAGATGTTATTCATGCAGTCACAGGTATGAAGTTATCCTTTCAAAAGTGATCTGACAGATAGGATGAGAAGTAATCTGCAGCTGTTTGCTGATGATGCTGTACTATATTGGAACATATTGTCACTGAATGATTGAAGAAGGACACAGGATGACTTGGGCAGAATTTCTATTTGGTATGATAAATGGTAACTTGCTCTAAATGTAGAAAAACGTAAGATTATGGACATGAGTAGGAAAAATAAGCCTATAATATATGAATGCAGTATTAGTAGTGTGCTGCTTCACATGGTAATGTCTATTAAATATCTGAGTGTAATGTTGCAAAGCAATATGAAATGGAAAGGACATGCAAAGATGGTAGCAGGGAAGGTGAAAGGTAACTGGATTATTGGGAAAACTTTGGTAAAGTGTAGCTCATATATAAAGGAGATCACATATAAAACACTAAATCAACCATTCATGAGCATTACTGAAGTGTAGAGCATCCCCAACAGGTCAGCTTTAAAAAAGACACTGAAGCAACTCAGAGGTGTGCTGTCAGTTTTGTTACCAGATATGAGTGTTCAAATGGTAATCTCTGGAGGGAAGACTTTTCATGAACCACTACTGAGAAAATTTAGAGAATGGGCATTTTCAGCCGAGTGCAGAACAATTCTACTGGTGCCAATGTTCATTTCGCGTAGGACCTTGAAGACAAAATAAGAGAAATCTCGGCTCTTATGGCAGCATACAGTCGCCTTTCCTTCTCCATTTGTGAGTGAGACAAGAAAAGAAATGACTAGTTGTCATACAAGGTACCCTCCACCATGTTCCATATGGTGGCTTGCAGAATATATATATATATATATATATATATATATATATATATATATATATATATATGAGAATGTGAATATCTTGATGACCCTCCCCCAATTTCCATACCAACAGTTAGTAATGTCTGACTTTCTCTTGTCTGTTTCTGAATGCACCTATAATGAGTCCATTTCCTTCTCCCTGTAGCTGAGATTTAATTGAAAATGTGGATTTATGTATAAATGGTTTTATTTTGTCAGTATCTTCCAGATAATTTTCTGACATGGCTTGCCTGGAAATGTGGCATCACTCATTCTGTCTTCTTGATTTATTCACTGTGAAAAAGCCTGCTAAATGGCTCCTTTAACACCCTTCCATTACAGACTCCACTGAACTGCCAATCCAGTGTCTCAGGTGCGATACATTATCTACAAAATTTTTATTTTAATTGCTGGGGAGACTAGCAGTTAAAGTGAAATCCCACACCATTACCTCACAGAACTCTCAAAAGTTTTTATTTTTGAGAAGGTACAAAAATTGTTGTGAGGGAAACGCACATCACACAAACATCTAAGACAGTATCTCATGTTTGTGCTTTAGTTCAATTGCAAGAAAAACATTCCATACTCTCACAATTTCTTCTTTTATTATCAATCTATGTTGTTGAACTTTACTCACTTGTGCATTCACTGCCATAAAGCTTTGTTGATGAAAATGCTTAATATTTTATTTTTATTATTATTTTTTTCATAAAAGAGTGTTTCTTATTCTTTACTGATGATATACAATTGAGATATATTGTTTCTGGTGCTACAAAAACAGTGCTAGTAATTCAGAAAACTTTATCTTTCCATTAGCTTCACAGTTTAGTGTCCCAAAGAACATTTACCGTACCTGATCTTTTATTACTTGCATTCAAAATAAGTGTAAATTTCACCACTTATGAACAGTTCATTGTAACTGTGTAAACTTTTCCAGAATAGTAATTCATTGTGTTTTTGTTGGGTTGGCTACTACATCTTAAAACAAACACATAATACGATGGAACTTCAATTTTATGTTCTCCAATTTTATGTTTTTCACAATTCTACATCATAAATTTGTAGCTCCAGTGAAAAACCCATTAGATCAATGCTAAAACTTCCCTGATTTTACATTTCTCCCTAGTAAAGTTTACCTTGATTATAAGTTCTTACTCAGTGTCTCACTTGACTTCATCCTGTATTCTTCCTATTGATATGTGATGTGACTGAACAAGTTATAGGTGGCACAAAAGACTGATGGTTTGCACCCCAAGTGATGGTGGAGTTAGAGGAATATTTTAGGGCATATTGGACAGGGGAGACATGGGAGAGGAAATGCTGACGTAATCCACAATTGGTGTTGCCAACACAACTTGCAACATTTAGTTTCATGATGCAGTTATGTTACAACTACTGCTAGGTTACAGTGGTAATGGAAAAACAAGACAGTCGACTTACAGTGTTCTGGACCAAACCAATATGCGATGAAGTGGCCCGGCCACCACCTTTTCTTGTGCCACTTACAACTCAATCTCATATTTCTGCATTTATTTCTAATTTACTGTATTCAGCAACAATGTCAACTGTCAACCTTTAAATTCAAACACTTAGTCTCAAAGAGAATACTCTGTCATAATTGAGGAAATGCATCCATTTCTGGCTAGTGAACTCTTATTGGCTGGAGACTTGTTAAGTCACCCAATAGCCAGCCCAGCCACGACACCACACTTAACAAATGTAAATGAGCTCACCTACTGGAAGTGTGGAGAGGGAAGTGGCCTTTCAACAGCGGGAGCGTATGTAGGGCTGAGATTACTTTGTGAAGTGCTGAAAATATACTTTTTGTGCAGATGATATGCTATGACAGAGATGTCACATAGAAATAGAACACGGGTCTCACTATAGCACATTTAATGACTTTCCTGTTCAAATTTGACACGATACAATTGCAACAACTGTATACACTAGTCATGTACATACTTTGCACCATGCACTTTACACTCTGTAGCTCATAAAGATTGGCAGCAGTGATAGAAGGCATGAATTGAAACTGTAGTGCCGGAGTTTTCTTTCAGATTTACATTTTACACAGTGTACAGAAATTCACTGAGCCAACTTCTCATATGCTAGTAACATCAGTTGGCGAAGTAAACTCACTTTTTCATGTCTGTGTTTCTCTCATCAAGCTTAAAATAAAACTTTAATGGTGGTGAGGATATGAAGTGCAGCTCATAAGAAAAACATTAAACAGTAACAGCAATGGTGACAAAGTTTGTCCTTAGGCAGATGTCCACATTTATGATTATGGTTTAACAACTTAGCTGCTATGATGTTTTTGATTTAATTAAAATGGTCATCAATTTTTGATTTTTTCTTCATAAGCACAAAGGATGATCTCTCAAAAACATGCGTTTTGAACTTATAATTTGCGGTCGTAGCATGTCGGAAAATAGCTCAATTGCCTTGTACCCAGTTACCAATTTCTATTTTTTGATGAGTTTTTACTTGCTGTTACACATTTCAGATTTTTTAACAATTGATGAAATTCATTACCACAAATTATTGTATAAACATTGTATTGTATATTTAATTTTCTCCACTTAGAAAGATTTTATACAAAGTATTGGAGAGGACAGCAATTTTTAATCGTATATGCCAATTACATGTATTTTTGATCTATTTTGGGGGAGGGGGGGTTAACATTTTCCTCAATTTTGCATTTTTTTGTGTGTGGACCACATGAAAATGTAAAATAGGGGGTTTCACTGTATTACAACTATCAAACTAGTTGCCATTTTCAGATAACACACAGCAACAATTCTTTTGTTGCTGAACATCATCAGTTTACTGACTCCTGTTCCCACCTAGAGCTGATCTCACTACTTAGTATTTAAGGTCCTGCATCATTAAACAACTTTACAATGATCTTATACAAAAATACACAGGTGAAATAACATTTATGAATGAAATGGCTACATTGCACTAACTTATGCAAAAAAGAAAGTAAGTTCTGTCAGCAGCAAAATATGCTATAAAACATCCATATTTTGCTGTAGTATACAGTTTTGCACTTGTTGGCACTGCAAGGTCTCTGTACCATACATATTATAAAGTCCCACATGGGACACTTCATATTAGTGTATGCTTCTAAATTTGCACTGATCATGAAAGGAAATGGCGAGAATAGTATTGTTTATGAATAAAAAGTTCAAAGGTTTCCAGCCACATCAAATAATTAAAATTACATGAGCTTTCAGGCAAGTACTCCTTGGCCACTGTCAAGTGGTATGACTGCCAGAGGGCTACTGGTGGACCCTTACATACAACAGCTGCTGGCTGTGACATCATTGGTGCTCGTGACATCAGCGTATATGGGCGGATTTCTTGGGGTAGTGTAGGCATAAAACCTGCTGTGTTCCTCCCTGCACTGCCCTACAGTGTGTAACATTGTCCGACATAAGACTGGCCACACTTGCAAGATATTTTGTAGACCCCAAGTCTTCTGAGATCTGCTGCATCTTTAACAGCATTAACAGTAACATCCAGTACACCATGGAGGTAGAAAAAGACAGCACATTGCCCTTCCTTTGATGTCTTTGGCTGCTGAAAATGAAATGGATCCCATGGCTACAGCATCTATAGAAAACCTATCACACCAATCTTACTTGCGCACCATCAGCTATCATCACCAAGCGCAGAAGAGCGCTATATTACAAACATTGGTGCATCATGCAAGAATGATATCAGAGGCTTGTAGCCTGCCCCACTAGTTGAGCCACCTATGCCAGGTCTTCAGGAACAATGGCTACAATGTTCATCAAATAAAGTACGTGATTTTGAGCAAGAATCACAATAAGATCACCAATGAGCAGCAGGAAAAGAATCTTGCTTTCTTGCCATTCTGTCGCTTCGTGTTGTGCAAGACAAGCCATCTGCTAAGGGGCACAAGATAAAATGAGTTTTCACACCTCCGACAAAAATGTGGCAGTTACTGACACTAGTTGAAGATGCAGAAGGACTCAGGACACCTGGTGTCTACCAGATACCTAGCGAATGTGGCAAGTCTTACATCATACAAATAGTACGCAGTGTAGCACAATCAATGCAGGAAGGAACATGAGAAATTTTATCATCTATACTACCCTGAGAATTTCACTTTAGCATGCTTTAGAAAATGGTCACTGGATCAAATTTGAAGGCTCTGTTGTCGTTCACATTAGTGGCTTCTGGAACTGTGTAACTGAAGAAGCCATTGAAGTAAAAATCAACAATAACAACCTTAACAGAGATGGCAGCCTGCAGCCTCAGCAGAGAATAAGTTCCAGTAATCACATGGTTGAAGCGGGCGGACTGAACACGGAGTTAATGTATGCCCATATATGATGATGCAGCAAGCACCAGTAATATCACAGTCAGCAACTAGCATATATAAGGGCCTACTGGCCGCCCAATGGTAGTCGTAGCACTTGACAATGGACAGTCACTGCTTGGCCGAAAGCTTGCGTAATTGTATTCACTTGGTGCAGCTGGAGGCCCGAAAATTTTTTATTCAGTGTCACAGCCTCAGGGTTCTGCATTCTTAAAGAATCATTTGTATTTTAAAAAAGTAAGTGGACACATTTAGATCCCTTCAAATAAGTATTCTTTGAAAACCTGACCTCCAGCTGCAACTTACGAGTCATCCCCATTAACATGGAAAAATGCCTGGCAGTAATTATGGGGAAAACTGCATATTCTTTTTGCCCTCCAGATGTCTACTTAACAGTCCCAAACTGTCCATTTCACCTACACAAAACACTAATATAAGTAGGACTAACATTTAAAAACCTATGTGCAATCCCCAGTTACTAGCCTCCAAAAATAAAGACAGTAACAGACTAAAACTTATAATTAGCTAAACAGAGGAAACAGATCCACCAGCTATCACACACACATACAAATCCCTCATCTGTGCCATCCTCACCCATGTAAATGTTGCCTGGATTTCTGCTAGTGCTTTGCATGGTCCTCTATTACTTTAAAATTCCAACACCTCCTCAAATTCTTCAACAACATACAGTTCTTCTCACTTTCTGTACTTGGCTAACTCCCCCTGGCTAAATCCTGTACCAGTTCATAAATTTCCCACACATCCTCAAACAGCTAGAAGACCTTTGTCTACACTATAGCTGCTCTAAAGTTGAATCTGTACACTTCTTTGAATTATATGTCCTTCAGCACCCTGACCTACTGTTAAAATATTAACACATCCCACCTGCCTTGCAACACATCCTACATGCCTTGCATGTTCTCATACATCCTAACTATCACACACACACACACACACACACACACACACACACACAGTCATCTGACGTATCAACATGAAAACATCATTTTTAGAATATTCGTTTACTAGTCAATAAACTAAAGCAGTTGCAATTATGCTCAGAGAAGTCAGCATCCCCAGGTTGTAAACTGTAGGCGGCCTGTGAAGAAGTGCAACCACTGGAATTGTCGCATGACCAGTAGAGTGATGACACTAGTGAACTTGCAGGGCAATGATCGCACATTGGGTGTCAAGCACTGTGCTTGCACTGCATACTAAAGACTGCTGAGGTGCACCAAATCACATCAGGAATGCTGCATGGATGAAATGGCTCATAGCAGCATCAATGTCTGTCACATGAGCAAGGCAAGGCAGGTAGCAAGGAGTATGCCTACAGAAGCAGTGATGACTGAGCGGCTGCACGGCCTGGGTTTGAACTGTAGACCCACAGGGTACGAGGCTGGCAGCAGTTGAAGTAGGCCCCCTAGGTGGCCTGCTGCTTGGAGGGCACTAAGTCTGCAGCACTGGCTTCAACGCAAACAGCAGGGACCAGGGACATAGTCAGCAGCAATAGAGTCCAGAGGTCGTGAATTGCTCACCTGTGTTTACTTGCAGAGGACTGAAGGCCAACCCCCCCCCCTCCCCCTCACCACCTGGGACTAAAAGCTGGCAGACTGCGATGACTTTAACTAAAAATGACAAGTATTTATACAGACTTGACCCTTGCTTGTTTTGCTGCAGCACTTGTTCCTATCATGGCAGCCACAGCAAAACTATGGCTCAGACATGAAGCAACCACACCAGCAATGCCACAGCGGCTCTGCCTTTCTGCTATGTCAATGCTATTGTAACTGTGGGCCTCTGCTCATTTGCAGCCTGTGGGAATCACCTCAGCATTTTGGGGCCAGTACCTGTCATATCAGTGAGTAGCCCTTGATGTAACAGCATCTTGCCAGCTCCGGCCTGATCTGCTTTCATGGCCTCTTGCATTAGCTGTGGCAGTGGCATTTTTTTACTTAGTCATGGTAGATGACCCCCAGATCCTACAGCTTGGTAACTCCATAGAGTACATTCAGCTTTCCCCTTACAATAGTCATCTTAAACCACAAGGTTCACTGCTGTGTACTTAACCTAAACGGCACTCCCATTATGATATCACTGGCTTATCTCCTTTACACACCATGACCATTATTCCATAAAAACTACCTCTTGTAAACTAGCAAAGTATACTAGTAGATTTTTTACTCTTCACCCAGTCCTAATCACTAATTACCAATAAATAGATTTACTCAATAAATTTCTTATGTTTACCAGGAGTGCCTATACCAAATATTGCTTAACTATTCCCTACTGGCTGTGTGTAATCTAGTCCATTGGCAGTTGGTGTACTTGAGTTTCATGTGGCTAGGTGGTTCTCCATCTAACAAACATGAAGACTGCACAGAGCAGAGACTGAGACAACAAGGTGCTGAGCCACCAAGGTGTTAAATATTGTGACACGACTGAGACTGTGTGCTGCTGGCTATCTCAGTATTGCTGCATGTGTTGAAGCAACTGTTCTGCAGAAATGCATCCCTCCCAAGCAGCTATAGGTTTTCTGGATTTCCCTCATTTTTTACCCATTAACATAACTCAATTGACTCATCATAGAAGAAAGTAAAAGTAATAGTGGAAAACTCTTTCCTTCAAACAAATGTCCTTGACAAATCGTGTTTTCACAGTGTTGCAATTCTATTATTTTGTGGTCAGGTCTGTCAGACTATATACAGCAGCCACTGGTAGCTGGCAAGCGCAAGGTGTTGGCATTCCAGTTGCAGTAAGAGGATTGTTGATTCATTATGAGACAGGTCAGGCTCGGCTCTGCAAAAACTACCAGCACAGCAGTAACTGTTCTTGCAGTAAATGCAAGAAGATGTCTCCAGCAACAGGCTTCAGTGGTTCTGTCAAGAATGAGACTGGAAGTGGCATATTGACATAACAGGCGACTACTATCCTGTATAAATAGCTGTCATTTTGGTAGCAGATTCATTCGCAGCCAGGTCTGCCTGATGATGATGATGAGATGACATGGAGCAACCAGCAGCAGTCACAAGTTTGGGTCTCCGCCTCATAAGCTTATTCCACCAGTCAGACTTGATACCACTGCGCAGCAGAGATAACTCAGACCATTCCATCAGTGAGCTGGACTCCTGCTCAGGGGAGCAGTGAGGCAAGTCCCAGACAAAGCAGTGCCTCCTAGCATCATCGGCGTAGGCAGCGCCCAACCTTGTACCCTTACTCAACTCGGCCATTCCCAGAGGAGCTGGCTACCGCTGAAAGAATTCTAACCACCTTCGAGCATTCTGATGCAATGTGCTTGTGGTGTGAGTCACATAACCAGGTCACATGCCACATATAGGGCACTGGCATCAGTAATCCTGGGCACATTTTTCACAGCTAGCTGGCTGGATGCTGATTATCACATCAGCCATCTGGACCTTGCCAAGTGATGAGAGGGGCGTGGTCGCTACTTTATGTAGGGAGAGGACAAATGCCTGAGTGAAATTAAGTGTTTATTTTGACAGCCTTCTTCCTCCAGGGCACCACCAGACCACAACCTTGCCACAGGTCCCGGCTGCCAGCCATCCTGCATTGAAGCCCCACCAACCCCTGGGGTTGGCTTCATTTGACATCAGCAGTGGGACCTTTTACCCCATCACCACATCGTTTGTTGACAGCAGAAGGAGCAACAACACGTACAACTGCCATCTGTGGATGAAGAAGATGACTCAACTTGTGTAGGGTTGTAGTGTCATCAAAAAATGGTTCAAATGGCTCTGAGCACTATGGGACTTAACATCTGTGGTCATTAGTCCCCTAGAACTTAGAACTACTTAAACCTAACTAACCTAAGGACATCACACACATCCATGCCCGAGGCAGGATTCGAACCTGCGACCGTAGCAGTCGCGCGGTTCCGGACAGAGCGCCTAGATGTAGTGTCATCAACATGTGGTGAAGAGAGTGCAGTATTTTTGTTTGACTGTGAGTATCATGGCAAGCCAAGGGAGTCTTTCATCAGGTATGTAATTATATTTATGAGCTCAGTATGTGGCAGGTAAACACAGGCAGATTTCTGTGGATGTGGAAATAAGAATATTCAGTTTTGCACGGGGTGTTATCACAAGCTAGAGGTGTAGCTCACTCACCAGGAGTATACAAGTTGCTAACCACAAGCAATGAATCACAAGGTGAAACTAATGAGTAGCTACTCGGGTAAAGTTCTGAGAAGTAATACGACTGTGTTACTGTTACGTGTTCTCATAATTTGAATTTGTTTTGCTGCATTTATTGAATGGAATTCTCAGGGAACCAGAGTATGAGGATTGTAGTTTGCACTGTTTGGAAAGGCCAAAGGTGTAGAGTAAGGAATATGGCCTGTAGGTAAGCACGTAAAATAGTGAGAAATTTGCAATAATAGTACATTTAAGCATTCTTAGCATTTTTGTGTGTATAGTTTATAAAAAGTAGGCATAAAAAAATGTAAAAGCCAAAATGGATAAGTTATAAGTGGATAATGCAAAGTTGTCTGAGAGACTGGAAGCACTTCAGGAAAGGCAAAAGGAAATGGCTTAATGCAAAACTTTGTAGTTTGCAGAGGAGGTGCAGAGAAGATTCGATGATTCTTCTTGGATTGAAAATCGACATCAGGACATGATAAATAGGAGGATTTTAGAGATGATGGCAAGAATGGAGGGAGAGGAAGCAGAGAGGAGGGAGAAGGAGAAAACTGGAAGGGAGCGGGATAGGTCTGGGGATAGTTTGCCTCTTCGTGCAATACATCCAACATCTGTTAATATAGTTGAAACTGTCACTCTGGTAAAGGGTAAGACAGAATCTGGCGACTAGTGGGACAAGTTGTTGAGTGGGAAGATGAAGCAATTAGGAGGAGTAGTGACATTTTGCAAATTCCTTAGAGTTTACACAATGTACTGAATAATAATATTGTTAAAGTCAAGGAAAATAATATAGAAACAGCGGCTCTGATATCATGTGGAATTGTGGATTCTGGGGTAGAAAGAGTGTGGTCTGTACCAGAGTGAATAAGTGTGTGGATAGCAACATGGGTGATGCAAGTGCATTAGTGTCTATTCCACTGGGGTATAATGAGTGTTGTCCAGAAACTAAGATCGACAGGGATGAGCATGTGCTGATGATTTTCACAAGATGCAGAGTGGAACTGCTGCTGATGTTGTTATTTTAGATGCTGTGAGAAATGCAAAGAAGTTTTTGACAGTTTTGTAGCAGCTGTTGTGGTCCAAATGATACAGACACATACATATATTTCCTCAGAAGCAGAGTGAACACAGAGTAACGGGTGGACTCGCATTCGGGAGGACGATGGTTATATCCTGTGTCCGGCCAACCTGATTTAGGTTTTCCGTGATTTCCCTAAATCGCTCCAGGCAATTGCCGGGATGGTTCGTTTCAAAGGGCATGGCTGACTCCCTTCCCCGTCCTTCCCTAATCTGATGAGACTGATAATCTCACTGTCTGGTCTCCTTCCCCAAACAACCCAACCCCCCCTGAAGCACAACACATTGCCAAATTGCCAACACCATATTCACTTATACACAATGAGCCACACCATGTGCTCATGATAAGACATATTGCCCATAATACCCAGGTGAAAACTAACATTCCTATCTATACATCCTGAGTACACCATCTGAGTTTAGTTGTCTTCTTTCACAAATCACAATAGAATTAAAAATCTGATTAAAGATGCCCTGACTCAACATGATACTCTGGGTAGGGGGAAGAGTCAGTTCACTCACCCCAGTGCATTTAGATGCTGCACACTGTGGATAGGGACATTGTGCTGGATCCAGCTACAGTCATTAATCCCACTTCTGATACCACTTGTAATGGTTGGGAGTGGTTGACCTCTACAGTAGGCTGTGGTACTGAGCTTTTAGTGTCAAGAAGCTCGTAGTCCACCTCCCTGTGTGGGGTAGCAGTGGAGCAATGGGTGCTGATGCATCAACATGAAAACATCATTGTTAGAAAATTCTCGTGTTACTCAATAAACTAGAGCAATGATCGTGATGCTCAGAGAAGCCAGTGTCTCCAAGATGTAAGCCATAGGCAGCCTGGGAAGAACTGCGACCATCGGTAGCTTCATGCAGCTGGTAGACTGGCAAGGATGCTGATCACAACAGCGAGCGGCAAGGAGTTTGTCTGCAATGCAGACTAAAGGCAGCTAGGCTGCATCAGACAATCCGTGCTGAGGCACAGTAAGTCATGTTGTGGACCCAGCAAGGATGAGATGGCTCACAGCAGCATCAGTGTCTGCCCACAAGAACAAAGGCAGGCAACAATGCATTTTCCTGCACAAGTGACGGTGGCTGAGTGGCTGTACAGTCCCATGCTTGAACTGTAAACTCACAGAACAGGAGGCCAGCGACCGCTATCTGCCAGATGCAAGTCTCTAAGACTGTAGCACTTGTCTCAATGCAAACAGCAGGGGTGCAGCTAGCAGCAGCAGAGTTGAGAGGTGGTAACTTGCTAACCCACATAGAGTTGTTGATTATTGTACATCCTTGCCCCCTTCCACAACCCTCCCCCCCTCCCTCTCCCTTTGAGACTGGAAGCTGCAGACCACATTTGACTAAAACAGTTTTGGCTAAAAATGACAATTATTTATACGGTCTTGGTCCATCCTTGTTTCACTGCCGCACTGGTTTCTATCATGTAAGTTGCAGCAAAACTGTGAATCAAATATGAAGCAACCAGGTCACCCATGCCACAGTGGATCTGCCCTTCTGCTGCATCAGTGCTATTATGCCTGTGATGCCTCTGCTTGGTTACCGCCTCGAGGCTTCGGAACCAGTACTTGCCTTATCAGCAGGTAGCTGCTGATATAACTGCATCTTGCCATCTCCAGTCTGACCCAATTCCATAGTCTCTTGCATTAGCTGCAGCAGTGGCATTATTTTACTCAGCTGTGTAAAAAGCAGTGATGGCACTACAGTATCATCAGTTTTATTTCCACCAGTAAAGCCCAATTATATAATAGTTTTTAATGGTGTGATTAAATTCCTAATAAACAAATAAAGAACCTAAAACCCTAAAACTCTTTTTTATTGTGACAGAGATCTGTGAGACGCAATTACATTCTTGTAGTTCAACTGGTTCGATTTGCACAGTATGACCCCTCATTTTTCCACCTTCCACGTAGCAACGCAAAATAATTTTGCTACAATAATCATCTTCAATCAAATATTCTCCCAATTTGTCAATAACTCTCCTTCTCAACTTTTTTCTCACTGTGTGTGTGTCACTATTGAGGTTCAACAACTAGTGAACAAGCAATTATGTGTTGTGAAGTATAGCTAAATATTTCGTTTGGGGGGGGGGGGGGAGGCAGAAAGAAAGAGAGAGAGAGAGAGAGAGAAGATGAAGATTATCCCATTATAATTTTTAAAACTTTTCTTCCATTTAATTTATTTTTAATCTAGAAACTTGTAACTATTTCCAACTTTATTTACTTACTTCCACAAAATCAAGACAAGTTATTACTTGATCTTATTCTAAGAAATATACCTCAAGCATCTCCCTGGTTCTTCGAGCTTCAGCATTGGTCTCTGACTGCTGTTTCACTTGCTCTTGATATTGTCGGCAGTTAATTCCATCATGAATTGCCTGGAAATTTTTAGAGAAAAACATTGTTATTATAGTAGGAATTTTTAATTACCCATCAACAGATTACAAATTATCTTGCTTATTAAAAAATGTATTGAATCCTCAATTTTTAGGTTGAGAAGGTATGCCACAAATCATACTGAGTATGAAAAAATAACCGTTAAAGACAGAGCTGTCTCACAACAGCCTAATGGTGTCATTTTTATTCATAACATGCATAAACAACTTTATCTTTGTGTCTCATCAATAAATTAAATATATTGTTTTATAGACTTAATGTTTCATACAATCCATCCAGAAATGAAGGTAAGGAAGACAAACAGTTATCTTCAAAGCATTCAAAAGTGGTTTTTAGTTTTTTAGCTTTTTTATGTAAAAACTGACGTAAGAGACTGTGCTGCTTACTTTCTTATGATAAATATGACTTGTGTATTTTGTCTTGTAATTTACACACTTCCACTCATTGAGTATCTGGTATTTGGCGGTTGAAGTCCAAATCACGAGGAAAAAGATATGACTAACTCATTATAGACCATAATCTGAAAGATACGGGTAAGATTTCCCGGGAAACTTGCATTTTAAGATATGAAAAGCTAAAGGCTGGCTGAATAAAAACAAATTCAGAAAAAATATACTCTAGGGCATGAGACAGAATTTTCCTTTTGGCAAAAAGCTCACACGATTAATAGTATTTTGGTGTGGGTATCTGCGGCTCAGTATCTCCTCTGTATGGTGAGTAGCGGTGTATCCTTTTTATAATACTGTCATTAAACTACTAACAGCATTATATTCTGATTCTGTGGATGGTGACCACTGAAACTGTCTGCACTTATTTTGTGGTTTTACATATACTATTATGTGTGAAGCCTGTGTGTGTGAAAGCTGCAGTGAGAAAGTAATGCTAGGTCTTCTGGTTACTTATATGTACAAGAGGAAGAGGAGGAGGAGGAGGAGGAGGAAAAGAAGAAAAAGAAATAATGCCCACATTTCATTCCAGCATGCTGATTTGGCTTCAGAGAAAGTAAAAGTAAACATTTCCTTAGATCTCCAAAAAATGAAATTTTTAACATGGGTAAGAGCAATGCCATGAAAAGAACTGAGATTTCGCTCACAATTGTTTTGTCTATGATTCACATGTTAAAGAGAAACTTAAAAAGTAAATTTGTTTGTTACTGTTGGTAAACACATTGAAATCTGAAGAGGAAGATTGTCTCTGAAGGAAGGAGCTGTTCATAATTTATTTCCCAGTTTACCAAAATAACTATCCAAAAACATCATTCTAGAGAAAATCATAAGTAAGACAACAACATAAGAAAAGCTGTGGCAGAGAAGAAAAAAAACCAGAAGAAGTTGTAATGTCTATTTCTGTGCAACAAATTGTACAGAATGAATCACTATGACACTAAACAATAGTTTCATTTAAAAAATAAATTATAAGAAACTAAACCTTGTGTCATTATGAAACAAACAGAGAAAATCCTAAACTGAAATTTACTGTGAAAGCAACGTGCAGACAAAGTGGAAGATGGCTCTGCCCAAATCTCTTAGATTATCATAAACTCAGTAAGAAACAGAAAATCATAATTGAGACAATGTTAAAAAATGAAAATTGAAAAATTTGTTCTGGATAGCATGCGCTTGCAACTTCCTTCAAATATGGAACCCTAGAGTTTAGTAAAGTATCTAAGTGGCTGATTGGAATTAAAATATATTCTGTGGAAGCACCTGAGAACTACCAGAATGAGATTTTCATTCTGCAGCGTAGTGTGCGCTTATATGAAACTTCCTGGCAGATTAAAACTGTGTGCCCGACCAAGACTCGAACTCGGGACCTTTGCCTTTCGCAGGCAAGTGCTCTACCATCTGAGCTACCGAAGCACGACTCACGCCCGGTACTTACAGCTTTACTTCTGCCAGCACTTGCCCGCGAAAGGCAAAGGTCCCGAGTTCGTGTCTCGGTCGGGCACACAGTTTTAATCTGCCAGGAAGTTTCACCTGAGAACCATTTTGGCAACAAGCAGATCAAAACAAATGCTTAGGCCTGCAGATTTCTTTATGAACTTAAGCTTCAACAAGGAGTGTAATTAAGTAACACTTAGTTAATTTGGGGAAACAGACTCCAGATGATTGTAATAATGAAGTTCTGAATCTTACTCTAATGTTTGTTCCTCTCCCACATAACTGGATTCAACTTTTTGCTCTGAATGCAAGTTCCAGTGTAATTAATAATGACATCTTCTCACAAATACTGATTCAAGTGATATTCCTGCAGGATGAAGCTGGAACAAGAACTACTTGAGCCACTTCAGATGTTAATCAATTGAATGAAAATTGTGTTGAAATTAGTGATATAAAAGAAAGTTACCTGCTGTACACTGAATGTAAATGACAAAACAAACATGTTCAGGTGCCATTCGTGTCATGTATAAGGAATAATTTTCACGATAAAATTGATGTGCTTTGTCATTTACATTCAGTGTAGAGCAGGTAACTTTGTCTTTTATATCACTAATTTCAACACAATTTTCATTCAGTTGATTAACATCAACTATAATTTTTACTAACAAGTTTGTCAACAGGATTAATTCCAAGCAACTGCTTAATTAAAAGTTGGCTTTAACTAATGTCCACTCCACTTGGATCCATAGCCAATGACATAAATTCTTCAGGGAAATAAAAGCTGTAGGATTCAAAGGGAAAAAAGTAAATGGCAACATACATAAGGATTGTTACTTTAAACTGCGTGCAACCACAGCCAAAGTTCCACATTTTGAAAGAAATAGCCCATACTGGCTGTTGAAATACTTTCTACTGAAAGTCATAACCAGTTTTGTGCCACTCTCAGACGCATCCTCGGGTGACAAATAATCTTTTTAACAAGTCAACCACCTTCCTGCTTCTTGCACAGTTTTTCTACCCCTTCATTTTAAATGACTACTACTTAATACAAGCAGTATTCAATGAACTGTGGATGAAGCCCGACCAACAGGGAATTACATGCATTGAGCGAAAATAATAGTGCACTGAGAATGGCTACCTTCTGGCCGAAATCTAGAACTGCACAATAAAAAAAATTTAAAAAGGGTGACTGATCACTGTAATCTATAATTTACAAGTCAATATAACAGTCACTGAGTGCAACAGTCTTCTGAATAGTAGGTAACCTGATGCTTCTAAAATTTATTTTTAGTTATTTATTTATCCATCCATAGATAATAAATGTTGTATGAATATTGTCTGCTCCTCTCCCTCCCCCCCTTCCTTGTGAACAATGGACCCTGCTGTTGGTGGGGAGGCTTGTCTGCCTCAGTTATATAGATAGTTGTACTGTACGTTCAACCACAATAGAGGAGTATCTGTTGAGAGGCCAGAGAAATATATGGCTTCTGAAGAGGGGCAGCAGCCTTTTCAGTAGTTGCAGTTGCAGTCTGGATGACTGACTGACCTGGCCTTGTAACATCAACCAAAATGGCCTCGGCTGTGCTGGTACTGTGAATGGCTGAAAGCAAGGAGGAAACTACAGCTATAATTTTTCCCAAGGGCATACAGCTCTACTGTATGGTTAAATGTTAATGACGACATCCTCTTGAGTAAAATACTCTGGAGGTAAAATAGTTCCCCATTTGGATCTCCGGGCGGGGACTACTCAGGGGGAGGTTGTTATCAGGAGAAACAAAACTGGCATTACATGGATAAGAGCATGGAATGTCGGCTCCCTGAATCAGGCAGGTAGATTAGAAAATACAAAAATGGAAATGGATAGGTTCAAGCTAGATATAATGGGAATTAGTGAAGTTCAGTGGCAGGAGGAACAGGGCTTCTGGTCACATGAAAACAGAATTATAAATGCAAAATCAAGTAGGGGTAATGCGCGAGTGGGTTTAATAATGAATAAAAAAGTAAGAATGCAGATAAGCTACTATGAACAGCATAGTGAATGCATTATTGTAGCCAAGATAGGCTTGAAGTTCACACCCACCACAGTAGTAAAAGTTTATACGCCAACTAGCTCCACAGATGAGGAGGAGGTAGAGGAAATATTTGTGAGATGAAAGAAATTATTCAAACAGTTAAGGGAGACAAAAATTTAATAGTCATGGGGCACTGGAATTTGAAAACAGGAAAAGCAAGAGAAGGAAAAGTAGTAAGTGAATATGGACTGGGAGGAAGGAATGAAACAGGAAGCCGCCGGGTAAAATTTTACACAGAGCATAATTTAATCATAGCTAACACTTGGTTTAAGAAGCATAAAAGAAGGTTTTTTTACATAGAAGAGACCTAGAGACACTGTAAGGTTTCAGATTGATTATATTGTGGCAAGGAGGAGTTTTCAGAATCAGGTTTTAAATTGTAAGGTATTTCCAGGGGCAGGGAGCATTAGAGAACAACTGACAAGAACAGGGAAAAGGAATACAGTATAGGAAGAATGGGTAGGTTTGAGAGACAAATTGGTAAAGGTAGCATAGGATCAAGTAGGTAAAGAGATGAGCACTAGTAGAAATTCTTGGGTATCAGAAGAGATACTTAATTTAACTGATGAATGGTGAAAATATAAAAATCCAATAAATGAAGCAAGCAAAAGGGAATACAAATGTCTCAAAAATGAAATTGACAGGAGGTGCAAAATTGCTAAGCAGGAATGGCTAGAGGAAAAATGTTAAGGATGTAGAAGCATATATCACTAGGGATAAAATAGATGCTGACTACAGGAAAATTAAAGCGGCCTTTGGAGAAAAGAGAACCACCTATATGAATATCAAGAGCTCAGATGGAAAACCAGTCCTAAGCAAAGAAGGGAAAGCACAAAGGTAGAAGGAGTATATAGAGTATCTATACAAGGTAGATATACTTGAGTGCAATATTATGGAAATGGAAGAGGACGTAGATGAAGATGAGAAGGGAGATATAACACTCGTGAAGCATTTGGCAAGGCATTGAAACACTTAAGTCAAAACAAGGTCCCAGGAGTAGACAAAATTCTGTTAGAGCTACTGATAGCCTTGGGGGAGCCAGCCATGACAAAACTCTTCCACCTGGCGAGAAGGATGTATGAAACATGTGAAATAACTGCAGATTTCAAGAATAATATAGTAATTCCAATTCCAAAGAAAGCAGGTGCTGTAAGATGTGAAAATTACCGAACTATCAGTTTAATAAATCAAGGCTGCAAAATACTAACATGGTTCCTTTACAGAAGAACAGAAAAACTGGTAGAAGCCGACTCTGGGAAGATCAGTTTGGATTTCAGAGAAATGTAGGATCACGTGAAGCAATACTGGCCAAACGACTTCTCACAGAAGACAGATTAAGGAACAGCAAACCTAAGTTTATAGAATTTGTAGACTTAGAGAAACCTTTTGACAATGTTGACTGAAAAACACTTTTTCAAATTCTAAAGGTTGCAGGGATAAATACAGGGAGTGAAAAGCTATTCACAATTTGTACAGAAACCGGATGGCTGTTATAAGAGTCAAGGGGCATGAAAGGGAAGCAGTGGTTGGGAAGGGAATGAGACAGGGTTGTAGCCTATCCCCAATGTTATTCATCTGTATATTGAACAAACAGTAAAGGAAACAAAAGAAAAATTTGGAGTAGGAATTAAAGTCCAGGGAGAAGAAATAAAAACTTTGAGGTTTGCCGATGACATTGTAATTCTGTCAGACACACCAGAGGATTTGGAAGAGCAGTTGAGCGGAATGGACAGTGTCTTGAAAAGAGGATATAAGATGAACATCAACAAAAGCAAAACAAGGATAATGGAATGTAGTTGAATTAAATCGAGTGATGCTGGGGGAATTAGATTAGGAAATGAGACACTTAAAGTAGTAGATGAGTTTTTCTATTTGGCAAGCAAAATAGCTGATGATGGTCAAAGTAGATAAGATATAAAATGCACACTGGCAATGGCAAGAAAAGCTTTGGACGATAAACAGTTTAGACCAAAAGAGAATAGAAGTATTTGAAATGTGGTGCAACAGAAGTATACTGAAAATTAGGTGGGTAGATCATGTAACTAATGAGGAAGTACTGAACAGAATTGGGGAGAAGAGAAATTTGGGTACAACCTGACAAGAAGAAGGGATTGGTTGGTAGGACACATTCTTAGGCATCAAGGGATCACCAATTTAGTACTGGAGGAAAGAATTGGGGAGGGGGGGGGGGGGGAGAGGAGATCATATAGGGATACCAAGAGATAAATACAGTAAGCAGATTCGGAAGGATGTTGTTTGCAGTAGTTACTTGGAGATGAAGAGGCTTGCACAGGATAGAGTAGCATAGAGAGCTGCATCAAACCAGTCTTTGGACTGAAGATCACAACAGCAACATTGTCTGTCCAAATGCACATGTGAATTTTATGTGGAATCGTTACAGGGAAATGGAACATACAACTACATGTATGCATAAGCTTACCTGGATGGTGGCACAAAAAATTGACTTGAAGCTAAATACACATACCGGACAGTTTATATTTACATGGGGATGTATAGAAGGTGATGTAACAGTAATATACATGGGCTTGCAATGCTCAATGGGACTTAAGAAACTAAAACAAGTGTACTCCTAATACAACTGACTAACAATGAAATTTACCTCAGTATATAAAACGAGATTAAGAATAGGTAAAAATAAATTTAATGTGTTATTTGATGATTAGTGAAAATGTGTTCTTATTTATTTGGGAAGGAATTTTGGAGAGCAATTGTATATTTGTCTTTAAGTACTCATCAACAGAGTGAAAGGTGTTTGTGACAGGTTGCACTTTCACTTGCTTCTTGAACGACAGCCTTTCACTATTTCTTATGGTCACAGGAAGTTTATTTTACAGCTGAGAGCCTATATTCCTGACACCAGCTTGACACCTACTTAGTCTCTGGGGCAGCAGATGAATGTTCAAATTTGTTCTTGTATTGTGCTCATGTTCATTCCTATTTCTTGTGAAGGGGTACATGTTTTTCTTTAAAAAAAATGAAACTGTTTCCATTATATAAATACAGGATACTGGTAAAATTTTCAAGTCTTTGAAAATTGGCTTTGCTGATAATCTAGGATGTTCTTGCTTCATTATCTTTCATAGCCTTTTCTGCATTATAAAGATTTTTTTGTGTAATGACCCCCAGAAGGGGATGCTGTGTGCTAAAATGGAATGAACTATGCCAAAGTACACTGTTTTTAGTGTATCTATGTTGCGTGTTTGGCTGAGGATTCTAAACGCATAGCAGAGGCTGCTCAGCTTATTCACTGCTTTTTTCACTGTGCACATCCCACTCCAAAGTGTTATCTATCCATATTTCCAAAAAATTTGTAGCTTTTACTTGCTCGATTTCATGTCCTATTAGTATTGGTGTCATTTGAATAGGATGGTTTTTGATGGATAGAAGAGCATGTGGACTGCATTCAGCAACAGTTTATTTCTGAGAAGCCAGGACAGCAGCCTACCCATTGTATTTGATATTTGGTCACTCATTTGTTGCACTGATGTGCTACTGAGCAACAGATTTGTGTTGTTGTTGTTGTTGTTGTTGTGGTCTTCAGTCCAGAGACTGGTTTGATGCAGCTCTCCATGCTACTCTATCCTGTGCAAGCTTCTTCATCTCCCAGTACCTACTGCAACATACATGCTTCTTAATCTGCTTAGTGTATTCACCTCTTGGTCTCCCTCTACGATTTTTACCCTCCATGCTGCCTGACAATACATCGGGGATAGCCTTTCACTCCCTGTATTTTACCCCTGCCACCTTCAGGATTTCAAAGAGAGTATTCCAGTCGACATTGTCAAAAGCTTTCTCTAAGTCTACAAATGCTAGAAATGTGTATTTGCCTTTCCTTAACCTATCTTCTAAGATAAGTCGTAGGGTCAGTATTGCTTCACGTGTTCCAACATTTCTATGAAATCCAAATTGATCTTCCCCAACGTCGACATCTACCAGTTTTTCCATTTGTCTGTAAAGAATTCGTGTTGGTATTTTGCAGCCGTGACTTATTAAACTGAATGTTTGGTAATTTTCACATCTGTCAACACCTACTTTCTTTGGGATTGGGATTATTATATTCTTCTTGAAGTCTGAGGGTATTTTGTCTGTGTCATACATCTTGCTCGCCAGATGGTAGAGTTTTGTCAGGGGTGGCTCTCCCAAGGCTATCAGTAGTTCTAATGGAATGTCTACTCCCGGGGCCTTGTTTCGACTTAGATCTTTCAGTGCTCTGTCAAACTCTACACACAGTATCGTATCTCCCATTTCATCTTCACCTACATGCTCTTCCATTTCCATAATATTGTCCTCAAGTACATTGCCCAGACTGTTGCCCCTGCAACTACTGAAAAGGCTGCTGCCCCTCTTCAGGAACCACACGTTTGTCTGGCCTCTCAACAGATACCCCTCCATTGTGGTTGCACCTACGGTACTGCTATCTGCATCACTGAGTGGCATGAGTGGGACAGTGCACAAATGGTTTAATTCGTACCTAACTGGAAGAGTGCAGAAAGTTGAAATAAGTAGTTCTCGTAACATGCAAAGATCAACACATTCCTCAAACTGGGGAACTATCAAGAATGGGGTTCCACAAGGGTCAGTCTTGGGTCCTTTGTTGTTCTTATTATATATTAATGACTTGCCATTCTATATTCATGAAGAGGCAAAGTTAGTTCTCTTTGCTGATGATACAAGTATAGTAATCACACCTGACAAACAAGAATTAACTGATGAAATTGTCAATACTGTCTTTCAGAAAATTACTAAGTGGTTCCTTGTAAACGGACTCTCACTGAATTTTGATAAGACACAGTACATACAGTTCCGTACAGTGAATGGTATGACACCATTAATAAATATAGACCTTAATCAGAAGCATATAGCTAAGGTAGAATATTCCAAATTTTTAGGTGTGTCCATTGATGAGAGATTAAATTGGAAGAAACACATTGATGATCTGCTGAAACGTTTGAGTTCAGCTACTTATGCAATAAGGGTCATTGCAAATTTTGGTGATAAACATCTTAGTAAATTAGCTTACTACGCCTATTTTCACTCATTGCTTTCATATGGCATCATATTTTGGGGTAATTCATCACTGAGGAATAAAGTATTTATTGCACAAAAGCGTGTAATCAGAATAATAGCTGGAGTCCACCCAAGATCATCCTGCAGACATTTATTTAAGGATCTAGGGATATTCACAGTAGCTTCTCAGTATATATACTCTCTTATGAAATTTGTTATTAACAACCAAACCCAATTCAAAAGTAATAGCAGTGTGCATAACTACAATACTAGGAGAAAGGATGATCTTCACTATTCAAGATTAAATCTAACTTTGGCACAGAAAGGGGTGAATTATACTGGCACTAAAGTCTTTGGTCACTTACCAAATAGTATCAAAAGTCTGACAGATAACCAACAAGTATTTAAGAAGAAATTAAAAGAATTTCTGAATGACAACTCCTTCTACTCCATAGAGGAATTTTTAGATATAAATTAAGAAAAAAAAAGAAAAAATATTAAAAAAATAAAAATAAAAAATAAAGAAAAACAAAAAACACAAAAAAATAAAGTTGTTATATTAACTTAAGTATGTTGTTAAATTAACCTAATTATGTCATGTATTGGAAAATTCGACTCGTTCCACATCATTACGAAATATCGTATTCATGATCCATGGAACTAGTATTAATCTAATCTAATCTAATCTGAGGCACGCAAGCCTCCCCAGCAATGGCAAGGTCCATGATTCATTGGGGTTGGGGGAGGGACAGATTTGTATCATCAGCAAACAGTACAGGAGAAGTCTTAGGAAGGTTTAGGGGAAGATCATTAATGAAAAGCAGAAAAAGAAAGGGACGCAGAACAGAGCCTTGTGCCACACCACAAGTAATCAGGGCTTTGTTAGAGCACGTTCTTTCTTTGCTAGAGACTTAAACTACTTGCAATCTATTTCATAAGTGCGCCTCAAACCAATGATTACATACACCACGGATGCCACATGTGTCTAATTTCTGAAGAAATATCTGCTGATTAATCAAATCAAATGTTCTGGTTAGGTCAATGAACAATCCAGAGGAGAATTCTCTGTAGTTGAAAGAAGATGTTTGATCACAGAGAGCAAAAAGAGCATCATTGATAGATCTGTGCTTGCAAAACCCATATTGATGTTCAGAAAATATGTTTTCTTTATTCAGGAATTCTAACACATGACTGCACATGACATTTTCAATTACCTTTGATCCTGCTGGTAGGAGGGATATTGGCTAGCAATTATTTACATCATGTGGGTCACCCATTTTGAAAACTGGGATGACTTTTGAGATTTTGAAGAGTTCCAGAAAGAAGGACTTGTTTAATGAACCGTTTATTACACAGGAGTCCAGCAATTTCTGTGTCAATATTTTTATTAAATGATTAGGCTATTTACAAGTTGTGTAGAAACAAGACTACAGTATGGGGAAAAAGACATTTATGGCACAACTTGAATGAAAGAAGGGATCAACTGATAAAGACACAACTGAGACATGAAGGAATCATCAGTTTGATAATGGAGTGAAGTGTGGTAGGGTAAAAATTGAAGAGGGAGACCAAGGGATGAATACAGTAAGCAGATTCAGATGGAAGCAGCTTGCTGTAGCTATTCAAAGGTGAAAAGGCTGGCATAGGATAGAGTAGCTTGGAGAGCTGCATCAAACCAGGCTTTGGACTGAAGACCGCAACATCAGGATTCACTAATTTTGACTCAGTTTCAACAAAACCAGTAAAAATGGAAAAACGAAGAAGGAATACATGTTGCAGGAACACTGGTGAACCACCTTCATTTTATTCCATGAAGTTTTGGGATTGCAGCAGGATAATGTCGGCTTCTTGCCACCATTCTTTCAGCAGTCTTCAGGAGAAAATGGCTGAAAGGTTATTAGTCAAAATATCGTGGCAAGAAGTCAACGTTGTCTGACTCCAATCCCGAAACTTCATGGAATTCTCTTTATGCCGGGAAACTTTCAAGAATCACATTCATTTTGCTGATGACATGTATTGTTTGCCCGTAGTGCAGATAAATTTCAGCAACTCTGAAAACCTATTATACCGAGACTACATATAATATTCATTGAACATATTGAAAAGATAATAGTACCAATTAATAATGGAAGCATAGCATTACTTGTAACTGTTGAGCTTTTGTATTTAGTGCAGTTGAGGTTGAATTGGCAAGCAAACAAATGAAAATAAGAGTAAAAATAGCACGAAGTGCTTTTCATAAACTAAATACGGTAAAACTAATCTTTCAAAGAGACTGCAAATAAAAAGTTTACGGTTAGTGTGTTAAAGTTATGACTTATGAGTGCCAGGGAAGGACCATTAGCATGAAAATTTCAGTGAGCAGTGGAGAAATTCATGTTGGCAATTACTAGAAGAAAAAAGGAAACAAACAAATGGATTAGGAAACAGGCTGAGGTGACTGTAACTAATTTGAAATGGATGCAAGTGGACCATATCAAGCAAATATATGTTAGATGGACTAAAGAAGATCTTTGCATGAATTCACAGTTACACATCCCTTACTCTGCCAGTGGACAAGAGGTCCACTATCAACAACAGTACATGGAGGATGGATATTATCATCCTCATCCTCATGCTCATCATCAGTTCTCTGATACTGACAGCATCTGTAACATGACACCATTCCCTCTTAAGCAGTTTCTTCTCTTTGGCCAGACAGAAGAACATAGTTCAAAAAGCTAGTGGCCTGTCTTTTTTTTCATATCTGTCTGTTTTTAAGATGTAAGTTTTTAATTAATAAAAACTTAATTTTTTTATGGGGATCTCTTTTGAGAGATTATGATTGTTGACAACAAGCTTAAATATAACCTTGTGGGAAAGATAAAAGAATCCATATGTTTTTGTGACAATTACTATTTCAATTTACCTGGCATGTGAGGCAGTTGGTTACACAACACACTGGACAGCGGAACTCGTTAACATTGTCTTCAAAAATACACCATCCTTTGCAGTCAGGTGTTTTACAGTGAAATGCATTTCCTATTTTATTTTCTGCTTGTGCTACAGATTTGGCCAAATGCTGTTCATACATATCGGCAGGCACAAGCTGCAAACAAAAGAATGTGTAATTTATTATTTTTATACATGTATTATTTATTTAAGATAACAACAGTAGTTTTTTATGGTGGACCAACAGCCAAAACAGAGGCTGTTCTTTGTATAACATGGCATCATGGAAATCACTTAAGCTCAAGAATAGACACGCATTCAATGAAACGTTTACTTTGTCTAAAACGCGACTATTCTCTAGAAAGTAATAAATACCTCTACTGAAAAATAATTTTTCTGACCTTATTTATAGTTAGGTACACTGAATCTCTCAACACTTGTTTTGTTTGGTATGTATGTTTGGTTATGCTTCCTGCACATCTGTTTCATTCAGTGGTTGACACCATATTAGTTTTGGTACATTGTATCTAAGGGAAAATTCACCTGAAAAAACTATAAAAATACAAAGAGACAGAAGGACTGGTAAATACTTACTTTCAGGAGGCAAAAACTCTAAGTACCACTTATAGATATTTAAGCAGCCCATTTTCAATGCAATTTTGAAGCTAATTTGGATCGCTTGATAACTGTTATGTCATCAGGTAGGGCCCATGTATTTAATTTCACCTTATGAGCTCTGCAATGTGATTATCAACAACTTCACATCAAAGTGCTCACTAATATTATGTCCATCCATTGGTAGGAACATGTATTATCAGTCTGTTTAATTTCAGTTAGTACTGTACATTTACAAATAGTTGGATGACAAAAAAAGCATCAAATATATTCTAGTTTATAGTTTTAGAAACCTGTAACAGCTCTGTCGATTATCAGCTTTCTATACTATTGTTTAACATAATGACATCTAATTACTTCATAATTACTGTAATTCACCATACAAAACAAATTGAGAATGTAAACAAAGTGCTTATTTAGCTTACTGAATTATATACTGAAATTTTGTCTACACTAACAGGAACAGGAAACAAGGTAGGCATACTTAGGATAATGTAGTTTCAGTGCAATTAACAAAAGTGTAGTCAGCATTGTTTATTTGAATCATTTCACTTATTTTCCATGAAAATGAAAGATATGTGTACTGTTTCATGTGTTTCAATTGTGACCACTGAATAATAACATTTTCTCTAATTTTGACTGATTTTGGCAATTTTAACTATCAAAATTATTATACATAAAAATGTTCTGACTGTCAGTGAATGTATATAAGCCAGCAAGAAATCGTGCAAGGGGGCCAGTACAATGTGAGATTTTGAGCTGCACTGTGTGAAAAGTCAAGAAATAAACAACATCCAGAGTTAAAAATCTAAGTACACCAGAATCACTTTCTGGCCTCTCATGTTATTAGAGATGCATGTGTTCTATGGCCTGCCATCACTTAGAAAATTTATGTGAAGAATCGACTGCAGTGGACCAATAAAGTGAAGTTTATGCCAACATTGCTTTTTTATTAACAATGTGAGTTACATCCGTCCAACTTCAAGAACTTTTATTTCTGCTACCTTCTTCAAGATTAATATTCATACAGACTTTTATTTTGATTTATTTATTTTTCAACAATTATTGTCCCCAGCAAGGTGGTTACACCACAATATATATAAATGTAGCAAAAGCTGTCCTAACTTTGGAGTTGTTACACCACTATTAACTATTTGTCCATGGCTAATATACTCCATTTAATACAATTTCCCACAACTGTTCTGCTACTAGAAGCTGTGGTGCTTTTGCTTGCTGTTGGCTGATACACTTCATATGATGCAATGCCCCATAATTTGGAGGAGCAACTAGTGGCACAACTAATTGCCTCTGCTAATAGTCTCTCTAGTTCTTTACTTGTTTAGGAATGGAAGGTGAAGCTTTGACAATGCCAGCCTCTTGTGCCAGTGAGATGTCAGAAAAATCATCGAACAAACGTCAGCCAAAGACGCCCAGACAGAAGCCGACGCCCAGACAGGAGCCCACAGGCAGTTTGTCGAAGAGGGATGTGATGGAGAAAGTTATAGAGGAGGAGCTGATCATTCAGACCCCTTGTTGAGATGAACCCACCTGTTGTTAGGATATGGAGAGACAAACAGACATCTGAGAGAGCATGAGATCAAAGGTAGTACATAACTAAACACTGTGTCAGCTTCAGGTCAGAGATGATAGAAGGACAAAGTGAAATGTATGGACGGCTAAGTAAATTAATAAAGAAATATTACCAAAAGGACTGGTAGCTTTTATTTCAGGCTTACTAGCTACAGTTTTTTATTCCTGGACAATATCAAACCAATTGCAACTTCACTGGGGCGCAGTAACAATAACGAGAAATTAATCCCCTGTAAGCATCAATTCATTGTTAAATAACACCAAACAGTGAGTACAAGACCTTCCTTAGATTTGAATATGGCTCATCAACAAATTACTAGAAATTGAAATGAAGGGAGCTGATGATGCAAGAAATACGAAATTGGAAAATGCAACATACATTCTAGTGGATGCTGGGTTCTGTGACATTTTTTAATTTGTTGAATCTGAGGATGTTAATTTATACATAATCCTTTATGATTAAAGTTGTGTACATAATTTTTTTAGTATAATTCAAATGAAGATCAAAAGCCAATTAGCATTCACATAACAACTAAGAAACTCAGTTAAGTTTTCTTAGTTTCAGGAGTAACCACTGAAACGCTTTGTTTTGAAATGCAAATTAAATAGTTCAAACTGGCATATAAGTCACTGGTTTCCAGCTAGCAGAATGTTTTTATTGCCAGCCTCACAGCTGCAGTGTCCCAAGCAGAAACTCTACAGTCTTGCTGAACCTCATCAAATTTGCAAACAGAATGTCACCATTACTTTATCATACCTTTGTTATTTAGATTCTTTTTTTACCAATAGTTACCTTTGTATTTTCTTTTTCTGACACCTTTGCATCACAATAAAAGTAGCACAAACTTCTGAGCAAAGAAAGGAGTGCATAGCAGTGTGCTTGAGCAATGAGCCAACATGTAGACAGGAGATTGTGGATTTGTATGTATGTACGCTCTTTAACTAATTTTTATGCATGTGCTTCTGTTCCCATGGATCTGTGATTGTGTGTGAGAAAAGAGGCATCTTGTGGACATATCTTAAGTCCGGAATTGGTGCATGTCAATATGTTTCTAACTGTTACCACCTGAGGTCAAGCAGCTCTCTGGCCACACAAAACCTTAGCAAAACCTACATCACTGACAAAAAGATCAAAACAAAAAGAAAACCCAAGTTCTCCACTGCCTGCCTGTTTGAAAACTTGGTCATGTGACCCACTGCCTCATACAATACAGCAACTTACTAGTTGAGCACAGCTTATTAAGTAAGGCATATTATAACATGTTAGCAGCCTCATATCTCATTATTCAGTTTCAAATGTAACAAAATAACTGGCTTTATTCAATTCTATACACCACAAACAGAATTGGAGGTAACCTAGTCAACTTGACAACCTTATTCACCTTCGCGTTGCAGTCCTGTGCTAGTCAAATGATGACCTTGAATACATTAAATTACCAGCCTCATTGATTAAACAAATGGATTGTAGGATAATGGAACACACTCTCATTCTGGCAATAATCACTCGTGTACGTGTGGAGAAATATTTGTTTTGGCACCCTTGTCCAGATTATTAGTTTAATAATAATAGAAACAAGGTTGTTTTCCAGCTGTCATCAAGATATATGTAACTGTGTGGGACACATGGTATACATTGTGTATCTGTATCATTTTTTACTGACTTAACAAACAATTTTAGCATAAATGTTAATAACTTTGTTAATAATAATTTTATATGCATCTAATAGTTTTAGTGAGCTTGTCTCACTACTGTGAATTCAATGCTATCTTAAGATTTTTTGTATCATGTCTTGGAGCAGGTTTAGTTTTTTCAGTAAATATTCAAGTTTCAATTTTAACATTTTGCCTCACTTCCTTAAGCATCAAGTGGCAGCATGCACTCCCTTTACCACTTCCACATTTCCATGTCACTGACCCGCTGTAACCTGCCAAGTGGCCCCATGTCTGTTCACAGCTAGCTGCAATAACCTGGGTGCTTTGCCCATCATCATGTTTGTCTTATCTGGCCCACCTTCTTCTCATCAACTATCCAGGGACACAACATTCAAATAAGTGCTCTGCTTTTTATATACAGTGTTTAGTGGACTCGCTGCTTGTTATGTAACATACTTATCAATGTACTAGCTTTGACCTACTACTTTCTTTAATGCTCTTGCTTCAACTTTGTCATTCCTGATTTTTACAAGAGTTGGGTCTCTCTCAGTCTGGGGTCTGAATGACCAGTGCCTCCTTTCTAATCATCCCCAATCTATCTCTCTTAGCTTCCTCAACAAACAGTTATGGAACGTAGGATAGTGTTTCTACTTTTGTAAGTATTTACCAAAAGTATATATATAGTCTTGGGGCCATCAGTTTTAGTTTTGGTCATTGTGGCCAACAGTTAGATAGAGCAATCATATTCTCATCAGAAGTGGCAAAGAGGCAAGACTCTGAAAACTGAAGACAAAACAATATTGTACAAAATTTACTTACTGCTTTAATTTCTCTTTCTTGAAGAACACAGTCACAAGCATAGTCTGCATCCCTATAAGGACACTTAACTTCTGCCTCCTCACTAAACTGTACAGTATTCCTTAGGCACTGTCTGCAACAAAACACAGCATAAATGCAACATGAGCCATCGATGATGTATTCACAACTTTGGTAAGACAGTAATGAAAAATGAGTTCACCTATGAATTTATACACCACCAACAGAGCAGTTCAATACAGAGCCTCATTCACTTACTGCTGTAAGATTATTTAGTGCACTTAAAAAAATAATCTCATGATGATTACTTAATGACAATTTGTAAAGATCATAAACTGAGACTATAGTTGAATTTTGATCCTCATTTTTATTGTGATTCTGTTATTTCTGTTCAATCATTCATGGTGGGAGGTAAATGATAGCAGAATTAATGCTGTTGTCATATATCAAACACCACAATTATGTTCAAACAACAGTTATTTGGTCTAGTCTTACAGCAACTGCATTAATTGGTCACATGGCCAGGCACTCTCTATTTCTACTTTGCCAGTTACCTGCATTCCACAGAATTCATTTTATGAGCTTTGAATTACATATGAATTCTGTCTACATAATGAAACTTAATTCACAGTGTTACAAATGTGTTATTCCACACAAAGTGGGACAGCAGATTGTATCCTCATTGTTTAAACTGTTCTGAATGGCATTGCCTTTTATGGCCTCATTTTCAATTCTGTGCAGAAAATGTTTAGGTCATAAGAAGACAGAAGTTGAGTATTACCAAAAAATAATGTACTGCAATGAATTGCAACAATTAGATTATTATTAAATTATTCTTCTACGCTTATCGATGATATGATAGTGACATAAAACAATGCTGACTCAAGACAAAGCAATGTCAATTTCTGTGACCCCTACATGTAACTCATTGATATCTTACTATAAAAACACGTACTTTCTCATTTTATGGTCTTGATGGTTCACTTGCCTTGTCTAGTTATTTAATGAATTAGTCTTAGCAACATAAGAATTGGCATGTGGCTAACACAAATCCAAGGTAACCAATTACTTTAAATTTCCTGACACATTAAAACTTTCTGCAGGGATTCCAAATTCAAGTCTTGTCTCTCATGAGAAACTCTCTTTATCAATTGAGCCGCCTGAATATGTTCTATTACCAAACTCAAAGCTTTAATGTGAAATCCCTCATGTCTTCCCTAGCTCTACACAGAAGATCTTCTTCAGACTTTGCTGGATTCTGGGAGAAAGGACACGGCAGAAAATGGCTTTCCTCAACATGCTTCAAATAATTTCCATAATGAAGCTTTGTCTCTGCAGTGGTATGTGCATTTTAATGATGTTTCGGATGACTTATTTGGTAATAAAACTTAGATTACAGTGTGCACGCATGCACGCACGCACACACACACACACACACACACACACACACACACACACACACACACACTGTTACAGAATGATAGATTATTTCTGGGAATTCATTTCCATGCTCGAACTTCACCAACACAAAACAATTTTCCTCTAAAATTATCTTGTCAGTGGCTATTCTCAACCATTCATGATTAAAAGAAAGGTGACAAAATACTGCATTTTAGGTGCTAGTTTGGTGTCACAATTACAGCTGACATTGAGAATGACAACTATCAATATTTCAAATGGTGGTTGCATTGTTATTGTTGTGATCACCTCATGTTTTACTGTTGTTACTAGTGATACAAAATATATAAATATAGATGGGAGTTTTTCTGGGACACATTGTGGACTACCTTGACCAGGATATTGCTGTTACTGAGCAGGAAAAATGCACATAAAATTGTTTAATCACACTGCATACATTTGAAAGATAGGGGGAAGCATCAAATTTGACAGCCAGAGTGCAGCCTCTGGCCAAGCTGCCATCTGAATAATGTTGTGCAACCATATTAATCATCCAAGCAATGCACAGCCTTATTTCCATTACTTTGTTAGTGAAACATATTTTGTATTAACAGTAAAATATAGAGAAGTCATTGTCTGCATGTATTAACATGAATAATTGTTAAGATGTTGTAAATGGGTTTAGTATTGTCACCAAATTGAAAAAAATAGTGTTAATCAAAGTTAAATGAGAACATATAACACAAAAGAAACCAACAGTTCATTAGTGGACATTTATTGAACAAAAAAAATCTATTTCAGGCAAATAGTCCAAAGTAAATACAACAAATGAAAAATTAGCCTGTTTTAAATCTTCTCCAGAGATTAGTTTGCTTTGATACGTGACATCTCTGTTCACTTCAGCTGTCCATCATGAAATGAAGCTTCAGTAATAGTATAATAATAGAAATTTCAGGTTGGAGACAATATAAAAGGAAATGGGTACAAGCAACTAGTTGTATGCAGACGAATGGTGCCTAAAGTGTTAGTGATTACCTCATCTTTATATAAATGAGTGTGGATCACTGAGTATTGTTCCGTTTTCATTTTTTGTTTGAATTTTTAATAATGCATTTTTATGAAATGGTTTTGTTGTTTGAAAACATATTGTTATTTTTTGCATTTGCAGTGCTTGCATTCCACTCATATCAAATAAATTAGTGCACCCATTTATGTGTTTAGCGATAAGTTGTAAAACACATTCCACACAGTCAAGAGAGTTTGCAAACTTAAAGATATTGTTAAAAACAATGCACCTGCAGAATACATGAAGGCATTCTCGAAGAATTACTCCATCACCAGCATTATATGTTACAAGACAGACAGAACAGTCAAAAGCTTCAGTGTTGGGAACCAGATCTGTGTTATCCAGATTTAAGAGTTCCTGATAATGATGATTTTGTTTTTGCTTCTCAACGTCTTTCTCTTTTGCTGCTGCCTGCAAATAGTGAAATATGATGATGCAATGATTTTATGAAAAACTGTTATGCATGGCAGTACTGTAGATTTATCACAAAGATAATTTTTAATATCAATTATTTCAAATAAGGAAATACACATTCATCAAAACATATTTAACTTCCATAATAAGAACTGCATAGTAACCTGCTGCATTTCCTCATCCAGTTTTTGCTCACGTCTCATTCTTTGGAATTCCTGTTCATTTGCTCGATATTCTACAGGGACCACATATCGTACAGGTCTTTCGGTTGTACAAGCAGCGCATCCTGGTCTTGTAGGAGAATTGATTAGTGTGCAAACTGGACATTTCCATCCTGGCATGAAGAAGAAGAAGTGTAAGTTCACTAGACAATGGCTTCCACTATCTGCTAATGTTAGCTGCAACACTTATTACTAATAGCTGAATATTTTTCCAAGCTGACAGTGTAAAGCTAACAAAGAACACAACAATAGCTTCATTGGGTC
The DNA here is from genome assembly GCF_023898315.1 of Schistocerca nitens. Taxonomy (NCBI): domain Eukaryota; kingdom Metazoa; phylum Arthropoda; class Insecta; order Orthoptera; family Acrididae; genus Schistocerca; species Schistocerca nitens. Next base: position 224,920,086 of record NC_064619.1, on the reverse strand, counting down.
ATGTTTATGGATGAACAGCAGGACAGTATAAATGATGCTGGAATGGAGGCCAGAAAGTGATTTGTTAATGTAAAATATAGATTACTTCATGAATGTTAGAAAATGTAGACAAATTGTCCATGACAAAGCATAATACGGTTGGTCAAACCAAGATTCATTCAGAGTTGGATCCCATAAGAAGAATAATTTACAATTGCAGCTAAAAAAGGATTAATATAATCATTGATTCATTAACATATCTTCTGTACATTCCACAATTAAAGAGAACCTATAGAGATAAGGAACAAAGCAAAGAATAGAGAAGTAGCTGCTGGAAACCATTTCTGTGGGGGAACCTCAAGCGCTACGGGATAAGGTTGTGAGGAGGGAGAGAAGGGTGTGTTACATAAAAAAATTTGATATTAGAGACAAAACCAAGGTTTTTGGCATTGTTCAGTTGGCTGGTGACAGTCCACATGACATTTCATCCCACGCAGTGTGAGCAGGGACAGAGAGGATGTGAAGGGCAAATTTAATAAAAAGGAATTGACATTAGTATCAATTTTATATTAGTGTCAAATCCACAATTTTTGGGGTCACAGTTTAATTGGTGATAGCTTTGATGACATTTCTCTGCTAGGAATATGGTGGGTGCAGAAAATGGATGACAGAAAATTAATAAAAAGAAAGACAAATATTAGTGTCATACACAATGTTCGGGAACGACATCAATATCCTGCACTGGCTGTTATTGTTACGATTAAACCATCCTTTTATTTCGTACTGTCCACACTAATCCTGACAATAACAGCCATTGTGGCAAATTGATATAGTTAAAAAAATTACCATGGCTGCAGGCCCTATCGCAGTTTGATATTGGACAACATTCAGGGTTGATTGTTGATACTCCTAGTGACACTTGACCAACAAGAGCCAGTGCAGGGATGGGGGTGGGAAGTCAGAGTGATACGTAAAGCATAATTTTGGAATTTGTGGAACAATTTCAATTCAATTTCGGATAGATATCAGCTAAACTGAGTTTGTTTTTGTACTACAGACGGACTTCATTCCTTTTCATATCTAATGTAACTATTTGGACAAATAAGTAACTGTGCAACACTGGATAATCAGCTAGTAATGAAACACACACACACACACACACACACACACACACACACACACACACACACACACACACACACAAACTTGTTTCTGAGGTATCTACCATATTACATAGTGAAGGACAAATATGAAATCAAACATCAAAACATACCTAAATTCATGGTATCAGTTTTCCTCTCCCTCACGCTTGTATTTCCTATTTCATCAATGTGAGGTGCAGATGGTTTTGGCTCTGGAACTGGTGATGCCTTTGAGTGGCCAACATGGATTTCTGAAGGTTCTACTACAACAGGTTTCTCATGCACCACAACAGCTGTTGCACCTATCAAGCCTCCTTCATCTGAGTCTTCATCTTCCTCTTCTACTTCCTCCTCCTCTTCAATTTCCTCTTCTTCCTCTTCCTCTTCATCTTCCTCCTCTTCCGCAACATGGTTTACTTTAGGAACTTCTTGCTTTTCAGATGCACCATTTTGAACTGTTTGAGTTACTTGCCTTAATCCTTCATTCACCAACACTTTCTTAGTCTGATCAGGGCTGTAAAATTAATGTTGGTTGATTACTAAATAAAGACTTAATAACAGAAAAATTCTTGCATTATTTATTTGTACACATTAGACCTGCTACTTTCAAGGAAGCCAACTGATGTCAAGAAATATGCGAGGGACAGTTGTACCACTGATTAATAAAGTAAATGGCCAGTGGTCATGGGAGAGTTATCTCATTTGAAGATGTGCTGTGTAAGTCACCTGAATTTTGCATCTATATGCAGCATATTGTGCCAGTGTAGACACAATATCCGAGCACTTTGTTGCACATAGGTGTGTACTGAATGTGATGAAATGTCATGTGTGAACCAACTTTGAATATGGGGCGATGACTGGTGCAATGCAACAGGAGATTACACAAAAATACAGGTTTTTGAAGTCCACAGTGTTCTAGGCTGAGTCTTCAATATTGCAAAGACATACATGAACAGCCAAACAGAATGACCAGAAGCGTCTGACAAGCAGACATAATGTTGCCACTGCAGAGCCATAAGAGGCTATCGATGGTCAGATTGCTGCCGATTTGAATGTGCGACATCAGGAACCTATTTGCATCATGATTTGCACAGAAACAAATGCACCACAGATGGTTGAGTAGCTGATGACTGATATCACATCAAGTGCCTTTTCTCATAACTTTTGCCTGCTTAGTATAGACGGTCATAGTTGAGACGTAATTATAAGCTTGCACGGTTCAACATCACACGTTTCCAGGGAAAAAGATATAACAGAAAAAAATGAGGGCTAAAGTTTTATTCATCTTAGTAAGATATCAGGCGTGACTAAATGTTTCTGGTATTTAACAAGAAATCATAAAACTTAAGTCCTGTTAAAATGACAGGTATTTGTTTCTGGTATGTAACATGTTTTGCAACATAGACATTTGAGATGAAGCACATGTATCACTGTATAGTTTACTGAGTATAAGAGGATAATAAATGATTGATGGCAAAAAAAATGCAATAGCCAGCATTCATAAAGTTGTTATTCTTGGACAGATGATGATGCAAACACAATCACCACACTATTGGCAAATGCTCAACCATTTTCATTTGATCACATCTGGAATGCAACGAAGGAATTTTAACTGTCAGTCCTTGACAACATTTGTGACCCAGCAACTGCACCTATGCAATCAGAGACATTGCAACATCTGCTACACATCTTCAATATCTAGTGAATCTCTCCCTCTGACATGGACCACATTATCCCCATATTGAAACAAAGAAAAGAACCTGGATGTGCTTGATCTAATACACCAATTTTGGAAAGCTCATGCAACAAAACTCTGGAACTATTTGTTAAAAGACAACTGGAATGATGAATGGAACACATTTAATTACTGGAACGAATTTTCACTCTGTGGCAGAGAGTCTACTGTTTTGAAAATTCCTAGTAGATTGAAACTTGGGTTCAACTGGGACTCATAATCTTGCCTTTCCCACGGGAGACTTAACGGGACAGTATGAGAAAGAAAGTGATTTTTGGGGACTGCACTGGGTGAGATTTCAAACCCTGAGAGTTTTGAGGTGGAAGATAGGGTAATAAGCAAGACAGAGATTAAAAGAATAGTTACAGATACAAAGTGCTGAGACTGAAGAAATTAATGGAAATTAAGGCCATGCGGGTGGCAAGAACTAAGGACATGTTGCAATGCCATAACCCACTTGCGAAGGTCTGATAAGCTAGCAACACAGAAGGAAGGAAACTGATAGTTTAACATCCCACCAACAATGAGGTCATTAAAGAAGGAACACAAGTTTCAGGGAAAGGCAAAGTTCATCAGCTGTTCATGTGGAATTGTTGATAGCCTGATTATGTAAATCATGTTTCTTGTTACACCATGTTTACCGTGGTGTCTGGATACACTGTCAACCAGTCGAAGGATTGCTAGAAACATGCACCACATCATGAATGCAGGTGGGCTGGGGTAGTATTATGCTTTGGGAGACATTCTTCTGAGTTTCCATGAGTTTCCATGGGAGTGGTGGTAGTAAACAAAGCCAGCAGACAGCTGGGGACTATGTGAGTATTATTGCAGAGCACCTGCATCCCTTCACACTTATTGTCTTCCCCCATAGCGTTGGCACCCTCCAGAAGGTTTACTGTCAGTATTTTAAGGCAAGAATTGTGTTACAGTTATTTGAGGAGCATGACAGAGAACTCACATTGCTGTCTTGCTTGCTAGACTTGCCTGATCCGGAATCGATGGAACACATCTGAGAAATCATGAGATGCCACCTCTGCACCCACAGACCACTGGACCGTAATTTATGGCCAAGATTTACACGATTTATGTGATTTGATGCCACATATTTCAGGAAAACTACCAAGGACTTCATGAATCCATGTCACGCAGAACTGCTGCAGTACTGTGTTACAAAGACGGACCAACATGATCTTAAGTAGGCAACCATACCGTTGTGGCTCATTAGTGTAAATACAAGGAATGTTCAGTAAACAATGGAACACATTTTTTTTTCCTTGGCTAATTTTGGCTGAAAAAATATTTAATTTGTTGTGGGACATCACGAAACATTTCTGCTTCAGCCCCACAGTTCCATGAAATATAGATAGGTGACGGCACTATACTCTGTCCAAACAGGCCTCGAAAGGTCAAATGGTACCAACCAACTACCGTTTCATCCTCCTCAGCCGACAGGCTTCACGTGATGAGGATATGGAAGGGCATGTGGTCAGTAAACCACTTTCCTGGCCATTCTCAATTTCCGTGATTGGAGCCACTACTTCTCATTCAAGTAGCTCCTCAATTGGCCTCACAAGGGCTGAGCGTACCCCGCTTGCCAACAGCGCTTGGCAGACCCAAATGATCATCCATCCAAGTGCTAGCCAAGCCCAACCGTGCCTAACTTCAGTGATCTGATGGGAACCAGTTTTACCACTGCGGCAAGACCATTGGCTGGAGGCGCCATATATAGCCTTCAAAATGGTGTCTACATTGGTGACGTGTTCCAAGCAAACTGCTATAGCTGCAAGCAACCAGTAAGCAGTGCACGGCAGAGAAAGGAGCCGTGACCCTGCCAGGTGGAGCACGACTGGAGGTATTACTAACAATGAACAGACAGGACAGATGGATGTGTAGGGGATGACAGACACTATGGCCGACCAGGACACAACACGAGGCAAGCAAGCAAGAATTGCGGTGATAAACACGGCGAGACAACAACAATGCAGGAACAGTCCAAACAACGACAGTATGTATCTCGACACATAGAACTGGAATGCAGTACGGCTGAGATGCACATGCGAACTACGGTGTGTACCAGACTGCTGGGGTAGCACCGCGCAGCCGCCTAAACAGATGACTGCGGGAATCACGATTGGCCACAGACTTCACAGGGTACAGAGAGTGTCGCACTCGCATGGTGAGGCTCACGGTGCAGGCATGCGTTGGACCACAGAGACCCCTAGTGGGTATCCAGATTCTTCGCCTGTGGTGTGCATTCGACTACCGTGCCTTACGACACCAAACAAACAGCTGTGATTTGAGTTTATTTTGGTGGAAAAACAGAGCATTGCAGACATTCATAGGGGCTTGCAGAATCTCAGCAGACACCTGTAAGTGAACAAATGCTTGATGAGTCATTGGGTGAGGCATCTGGAATCATCAGAAGATGGTTGCACAAACACATCTGATCTCCAGTGTGCCAGCCAGCTGCACACAGCTGTGACTCTTGCTGTGTTGGGACACCCTCAGGAAACTGAAGAAATGACTTCTGCGTGTTTGTCACAACAAAAATGCAAACAAACTGCTCACTCTCGATGATAACACGAGGCCTCAACCGAGCCTGCGCACCCGAGAGGAGCTCATGAAACTTCATTTGATTGTTCTTCCTCTTCCACCCAACAGCCCAGATGTTGCACCTTCCTACTTCGACCTGTTTGGCCCAATGTAGGACACTCCATGTGATGCAGTACATGGATGATGGGCAGGTTACTGATGCTGCAAAATGCTGGCTCCAACATCAACCAGTAGAATGGCGCCACGCATACAGCACTTCCCAGTATAATTATAATGGCTTAAGGCCGTCACACTGAACAAAGATTATGTTGAAAAAGAGAACCCTGAATAAAACCAACCAGATTACAGAAAAAAATTTGTAGCATTACTTATTGAATGCCTTTCCTACTTTGTCTATGTGATGAAACTTATGGAACACCTATAGTCAACTTTCTTGTAAGTCTGTTACTCCTATTCAACAACATGTTGATACAATTATGCAGCAGCGGCTCGTGAGTATACATTCTGGGTGTTCACAGATTTTTAGAGTCGGATAAATCTGAATGAGTGAAATTAATAGCATCTGCTGTATAACATTTGTGCTTATCAACAAATTTATACAGCTACAGCCACTGCCAATAATAATAATAACAACATTAATAATAATAATAAGGTGCATAAAATATCTGACAAAAGAAAGAATTGTTTTTATAGAATCTTATTGTTTTGTACATAATTAAGTACAGTTTAGGACAATAACAAAATAATGTGTAAGCTTTCACAATTCTCCATTTTGCATTTTTGTGTAAGTTGAAGTTTTCATGCTTTTCCAGTTTTAAAAATATACAAGATCCCCAAGGGATGTATTAGTTCACGAAGTTTTTATGTTGCATCCACACAATAACTTGTGCTAACTGTACACTTCCTTGTTAAATGTTCACTTGTAGTTATGCTTATTTGATTTCGGCACTCCCTCAATCAAAGGATCTGTTTTTGGAGGCCTTAGTTCCCTTGCGGCTAACTTTTCCTGGCAATTAACTTTTCTGTTCCCAGAATGAATTTTCACTCTGCAGCAGGAATGTGCTCTGATATGAAACTTTCTGGCAGATTCCATCTGTGGGCTGAACTAGGGACCTTTGCCTTTTGCGGGAAAGTGCTCTACCAACTGAGCTACCCAAGTGCGACACATGACCCATCCTCACAGCTTTACTTTTCTGTTAGCATTTAAAACAGATACAACATAGTTCATGTTTACATTGCACATGAAAGCCAATTCCCACCCAGAAAACAACCAACCCTAAATGCAAAGTGTCATTTGTGGAAATGATTGAACCCAAGTAGTAACGTCTACCAACATGGTCACTCGATTAGATTACAAATGAGGCACTAAGATCCATAAGAGCCTAAAGCACACTGCCAGCAACCCCAAATTTAAGTCAACATCAGAGAAATCAGTGATATAGCTTTTCGTGAATTTTCATATACGCAATGTGGGCCTACAGCAGAGATAAACCTGACTCATTAAAAGATCAACAGATTTCAGAAGCATAAATAAATCCTACAAGGGAAACTCCCCATCTCTGCCCCCCTCCCCCTCTCAGATTTAGTGGTAAGATGGCCCAGTGGCTAGTCCATTAAAAATTGAACACATATCAAGCATGAAAACAGGAAGAAGGTGAAAAATAATAATAATTAGAAACAATGAACAGTACAAGCTTAACAAGTGCAATATTAAGCGCACATTCAGAGGCGCGGCGTCATGGTTAATGGTCATGCTGTTGTACTGTGAAACTGGTGAGCCATGTTGGAAACTCTTTCATGTCATTTGTTTTTTATTTTATTTTTTTCACAACATTATGTACTGTCCATCCGGTCATTGAAATGTTTGTTCTCTTTCTGTAGTCTTGGCAACTGGTTATAGAATATGAGTCATGTGGTAAGAATGCATTACTGTCGCAAGTAAACGTGATGAATAGTGAGAGCGGGGGGGGGGGGGGGGGGGGGGGGATACCACATAGACAGCTCACAGAAATGAATTCAAGAGTTGAAACTTCCAAAACAGAACACAACTTCAAAAACATTAAAAATATGTTTTGACAGGGCACACAGAAACTGTGATTGTGAAACTGTTGTGTTCATTTTTTGCAGCTCATGTGACAAATTATTATGTTTTCATCATTTCCTTGTGAGTGATCACATTCACACAAATATCTCATTCGGGTATGGAGGCATATCTCACTCACTTACCAGGCATACAAATTAGGTGCACCAGCATGAAATTTCTATTATATGACACACATACGGTCACTAATGCCGTGTATGGCACACCAGACATGTCTACTGGTGGAGGATTCGGTTGGCTTGTCACCTTGTCATCAAACATTTGTGGTTCCCATTCGAAAGCCACTTCCTTTCGGCTGCTAATAGAGTAGTTGTGCAGAATGATCTGTCATTGTAAATCTCTCCCGTACACCTTGCTTTTGCAAATGGATGTTACACCATGACACAGACACAAATTTGAATACAGTGAATAGTGGAAAAGAAGTGGCATATGGTAGGTTTGAACATGGCTCACCTGCCTCATAATCCAACACTGTGACCATTTAATCATGTCGCCATTGATCTTGCAATTAGCTCTATATTGCACTTCTTTTCCTTGGGCCGCTCACTGTTTCTTATTTTGCTTTTTTTTCACAGTTCAGTACACTTTCTTCCTATTTTCACGCTTGATATGTGTTCAGGTTTTGATGGGCTGTCCACTGCGCCCTCTTACCACAAAGTCAGAGGCGGTGTGATTGTGAGTTTCCCTTGTCAGCTTCTGTGTGATAAAATTCATAACTTAATATACTATTAACTCATTCAGAAACCCACAAAATAGGTTTACTGTCAGTACAACCTTAACATGTACTGACTTCCGATATAATTTTACTACCGTATGTAGCAAGTGAATTAGCATATCTGAGGAGTCTGCTATCATCTAGCAGGATTTATGCCGAGCAAACGGGAATAAAAGTCTGCTGCAATGTGCTACCACCTGGCAGCAATGACGTAAACTTCTAGTTGAGTGTCGAGGGCTAACTGTACACATTGTGTGTTGTGCACATTACTAGTCAAATCCGTTCTGTATCTGCGCTGAAAGGCAATTATGTCACGCGAGTTGTGCACGCACAACTGAAGGTGTAGTTCCGACCCTGTTACCAAGTTTCAGGGAGTGTTGAGGAGCATTAGAGTTGTAGATATAAGTGCCATATCTTTTAGATTGCAGCATCTATGTCGCATTTGACATCATTCAAAGAAAAATAACCAATAAATCCATAAGGTGTCGAAAGTTAGTGTGTTCACATGCTTTTGCGCTCTTACACAGCAGCTGTCATTGCAGTTACGCATTAGACAACACTATTCTCACCATATCAAAATATTTAGTGTCATAAATTATTGCAGAATTTCAAACAGAATGCAGGTATAACAGTTAAATAGGAATTACCCTGTTTCTTCATCACTTATTTCATTTTCAGAATCTTCACAGTAGCTGTAGTGGTCCTCCTCATAATTGTAATACCAGCCTCTCCCTGGTTCAGTAGGTGGTGGATTTGCTGCCTGCTGCTGTTCAGGTTTTTCATCAGTCACTGTGTTCTGTGCCCCAACTTCTTTTTCAGTATCTGTCAAGTGAAATTTGTTTTCCATTAGGCACTGAATACAATACGGTTCTTAGTTGCTTAAATTGGAGAGAGGGAAATTTTAAATGGAAAATTGGTACTGTAGCTACTTGTAAACAGATTTATAAGTTTGCATTTTTAAGTGTTCAGAATTCCACACAAAAAGATGCAGGCAAAATATCTATGCAACAAGATACGTATTTTGTTCAACATGAAGTGTGTGTGGCCAAAGTGCCACAGCCGGGCAGGATACAAGAACTTCGCCACTCCCATCATGCACTGGTGCTGCTGCTCGCAGTGTTGTTGCAGTTGCCTGAGACTGCAGTCGTATGTGTGAGTTGAGTTGAGTTGAGTTGAGTTGAGTTGAGTTTGTGTGTGTGTGTGTGTGTGTGTGTGTGTGTGTGTGTGTGTGTGTGTGTGTGTGTGTCATGATGAAGGCCTTACTGTCCGAAGACTTTATTTGTGACAGTCTTTTTGTTGTGCCTATCTGCGACTCAGCATCTCCGCTATATGGTGAGCAGCAACTTTCCTTTTCATAATATTGTTAAATTCAAAAGATATCTTAACAAGTGAGGCATAGAATCTAAATTTTCACAAAACTCACTTAGTTAAGGGTTTCTGAACTCCATCATCTAATAATATTACTTTTCGTATGAATCCAGTGCCAGTGTATTAGTAGTACAAATATTTATTCAAAAGTATCCAAACTACCTAATACATTATTTTCTATAGATTCACTATATTTACACTATTATTTTGTTAATGTGAATAAACAAAAAATATATGATGTACAATACTGTACAGTTATGAGCACATAAATTTTACTATTATTACTGAAAAATTTGCTCTAATACTTTACTTTACTGTAGAAATGCTATTTATTTTTGTCTTGTACTAATAGAAATATTACCAACTCTGAAGTAATTAAAATGTACAAGTTGTAATAGTGATAAATACAATTTGTCTCATCCCAAAAATACAATTTGTCTCATCCACTAGATGGCTAGTTACAAGTAAATAAGAGTAGATAATTAAAAGTAAATAAGTATAGGCTTAATAGATTTTCAGAGTTACCAGTCATCAATCATTTTCAAAACTAGGAAATTTGTGCCCAGTAGCCCTGCTGAATGTTGTACTGTTACAACGAAAATCCTTTATTATTGTACCTTTTCAGAGATAGCCCTACATCGCTGATCACATGGAGAACCTTTGCATTACTATAAAAATACTAGAGATTAAGTAACAGTTAACTCTCAAATAGTAGCATGATAAACAAAGAGTCTTTCTTTGAAGCTGAGATAGCAAAAAAAGTGATAATGGCTTTATAATTATAAGCAGACTTTACTTAACATTTCTAACGAACTAGATACATTTATGACATTCAGCTCAACAGTCATAATTGTCTCATTCATACCTGGAGCAACGAGGTATAGGAACATAGGGCAGCCATTGGCATTTATATTATGCTCCTCCAGAGTCTTAGAATCATCTGATGCAAGCTCTTTTCCCAGTATCCATCGCTGCACACCAGCTGGAATTTCAAACTCCAGTTGGACTTTCTGCTTCAGGTCTGCCACTGTCATTTTGGGTGTAATTTGTATTGGTATAGGACCCTGGTGAGATACCTTATCTTCTACGTACATATCCACCCTGAAAAATATAAAAACATTAGGCATTCTGAGAAGTGATTTCACAAAGTTTCACATGTATTTGTATGTCATAAAATGAACAAATGACAGACAGATAATAAATGACCAAAAGTATCACAGATGTCTACACATCAGATAAGAGTGATTCTTCAGTTCTCATATTTAGAGGTTGCTAATTTAGAAAATGATAACAAACAAGAAAAGACAGAAAAGTGACATGTAAAACTGTGTGTCACTACAACGTATCCCAGACTGGAAAATGAAGTTAAGTATTTAGTGTATGGGCAACATTAAACACTGTCTGAGGCAGTAAAGCAGACAATATTTAGCAACAACAATCAATAAAATTACTTTGAGAGATCTCAGAGTTTTCATGTTTTCATCCTTGTATTTACAGGGTGTTTCAAAAATGACCGGTATATTTGAAACGGCAATAAAAACTAAACGAGCAGTGATAGAAATACACCGTTTGTTGCAATATGCTTGGGACAACAGTACATTTTCAGGCGGACAAACTTTCGAAATTACAGTAGTTACAATTTTCAACAACAGATGGCGCTGCAAGTGATGTGAAAGATATAGAAGACAACGCAGTCTGTGGGTGCGCCATTCTGTACGTCGTCTTTCTGCTGTAAGCGTGTGCTGTTCACAACGTGCAAGTGTGCTGTGGACAACATGGTTTATTCCTTAGAACAGAGGATTTTTCTGGTGTTGGAATTCCACCGCCTAGAACACAGTGTTGTTGCAACAAGACGAAGTTTTCAACAGAGGTTTAATGTAACCAAAGGACCGAAAAGCGATACAATAAAGGATCTGTTTGAAAAATTTCAACGGACGGGGAACGTGACGGATGAACGTGCTGGAAAGGTAGGGCGACCGCGTACGGCAACCACAGAGGGCAACGCGCAGCTAGTGCAGCAGGTGATCCAACAGCGGCCTCGGGTTTCCGTTCGCCGTGTTGCAGCTGTGGTCCAAATGACGCCAACGTCCACGTATCGTCTCATGCGCCAGAGTTTACACCTCTATCCATACAAAATTCAAACGCGGTAACACCTCAGCGCCGCTACCATTGCTGCGCGAGAGACATTCGCTAACGATATAGTGCACAGGATTATGAACGGCGATATGCATGTGGGCAGCATTTGGTTTACTGACGAAGCTTATTTTTACCTGGACGGCTTCGTCAATAAACAGAACTGGCGCATATGGGGAACCAAAAAGCCCCATGTTGCAGTCCCATCGTCCCTGCATCCTCAAAAAGTAATGGTCTGGGCCGCCATTTCTTCCAAAGGAATCATTGGCCCATTTTTCAGATCCGAAACGATTACTGCATCTCGCTATCTGGACATTCTTCGCGAATTTGTGGCGGTACAAACTGCCTTAGACAACACTGCGAACACCTCGTGGTTTATGCAAGATGGTGCCCGGCCACATCGCACGGCCGACGTCTTCAATTTCCTGAATGAATATTTCGATGATCGTGTGATTGCTGTGGGCTATCCGAAACATACAGGAGGCGGCGTGGATTGGCCTCCCTATTCGCCAGACATGAACCCCTGTGACTTCTTTCTGTGGGGACACGTGAAAGACCAGGTGTACCGCCAGAATCCAGAAACAATTGAACAGCTGAAGCAGTACATCTCATCTGCATGTGAAGCCATTCCGCCAGACACGTTGTCAAAGGTTTCGGGTAATTTCATTCAGAGACTATGCCATATTATTGCTACGCATGGTGGATATGTGGAAAATATCGTACTATAGAGTTTCCCAGACCGCAGCGCCATCTGTTGTTGACAATTGTAACTACTGTAATTTCGAAAGTTTGTCTGCCTGAAAATGTACTGTTGTCCCAAGCATATTGCAACAAACGGTGTATTTCTATCGCTGCTCATTTAGTTTGTATTGCCGTTTCAAATATACCAGTCATTTTTGAAACACCCTGTACACACTGAGAGGACAAAAGTTGTGGGATACCTCTTAATATCGTGTCAGACCTCCTTTCGCCGGGTGTAGTGCAGTAACTCCATGTGGCAAGGACTCAACAAGTCATTGTAAGTCACTTGCAGAAATATTGAGCCATTCTGCCTCTATATCCATCCGTAATTGTGAAAGTGATGGCAGTGGAGGATTTTGCGCACAAACTGATTTCTCGATTATGTCACACAAATTTTCAACAGGATTCACGTTGGGTAATCTGGTTGGCCAAATCATTCGCTCAATTTCCCCAGAATGTTCTTCAAACCAGTCACGAACAATGTGGCCCATAACATGATATCGTTGTTAGGGAACAGGAAGTCCATGAATGGCTGCAGATGGTCTCCAAGTAGCCCATTATTATCATTTCCAGTCAATGACCCAGTCCATTCCATGTATACACAGCCCACCCTATTACAGAGCTACTACCAACTTGCACAGTGCTTTGTTGACAACTTGGGTCCATGGGTTCATGGGGTCTGTGCCACACTTAACCTTACCATCAGCTCTTACTGATTGAAATTGGGACTCATCTGACCATGCCATGGTTTTCCAGTCATCCAGGGTATAACTGATACGGTCACAAGCTCAGGAGAGGCACTGCAGGTGATGTCATGCTGTTAGCAAAGGCATTCGCTATAGCCCATTATCAGCAAATTTCACTGTTGTAACAGATACATGTGTTGTAAATCCCACATTGATTTCTGTGGTTATTTATCTGTTAGCACTGACAACTGGAAGCAAACACTGTTGCTCTCGGTCATTAATGAAGTCCATGGCTACTGTGTTGTCCATGGTGATAGGTAATGCCTGAAACTTGATATTCTTAACACTCTCTTGACAGTGTGGGTATCAGAATATTGAACTCCTTAGCGATTTCCAAAATGGAATGCCCCAAGTATCTAGCTCCAACTATCATTCCACATTCAAAGTCTGTAAATTCCCATTGTGAGGCCATAGCCATGTTGGAAACCTTTTCACATTAATCATCTGAGTACAAATGTCTGCTCTGCCAGTACACTGCCCTTTTATACCTTGTGTATGTGATACTATTGCCATCTGAATATGTGCATATCACTGTCCCATGACTTCTGTCACCCCAGTGTATCTGACAATTTGAATCAGCTATTTTTGTGATGGCATTTAAAAGCAGAAGACTTTGTAGCACAGTACTATTAAAAAGCTTATGTGACATTCAAAGATTATTGCTATTATTAATTTCAACTGCACTTAAGTGATGTGTGATTCACTGTTTTAAACTCACAAAAATAAAAGCAAGCATGCGTTCTAGAGAACTGTTATTTATTGCTATGCACGGGAGGTGCATAAGCCACCTTACGATTTGCAGTGGATGGTATCTCATGTACCATTATCATTCCCCCCTCCTCTCCCACATCCAGTTGCAAGTGGCATACAGGAAGAACATCTATGTACACACATCAAAAAAAGTTTTGCATCACCCCGGTTCCCAGAAATCCTGAAGAGAGACGTTGACTGTGGATATTGTATCACAGACACAGTCCCTTTGACTGTTCAGAGAAGTCACTAAACCCACCCAATGATGTAAACATCCATGCAAAAGCAGCACCTATTAGACGGATGGGGTCCGACACCCGATCAGTTCCAGTCATTCCACCAGGAAGGAAGTACACAGCTCTTGTTGTCTGTAGTTCAACCATGCCTGGACGGTCAATACCGTCATTCAATTGCATCCGCATTGTTACTTTGTGTCAGGAAGGGCTCTCAATAAGGGAAGTGTCCACGCGTCTCAGAGTGAACCAAAGCGATGTTGTTCGGACATGGAGGAGATACAGAGAGACAGGAACTTTCGATGACATTTCTCGCTCAGGCCGCCCAATGGCTACTGCTGCAGTGGATGACTGTTACCTATGGATTATGGCTTGGAGGAACCCTGTCAGCAACGACACCATGTTAAATAATGCTTTTTGTGTAGCCACAGGACGTCATGTTATGACTCAAACTGTGTGCAATAGGCTGCATGATGCGCAACTTCACTCCTGTCATCCATGGCGAGGTCCATCTTTGCAACCACAACACCATGCAGCACGGTACAGATGGGTCCAACAACACGCCAAATGGACCTCTCAGGATTGGCATCATGTTATCTTCACTGATGAGTGTTGCATATGCCTTCAACCAGACAATCGTCAGAGACGTGTTTGGATGCAACGCGATTGGGCTGAACACCTTAGACACACTGTCCAGTGAGCGCAGCGAGGTGGAGGTTCCCTGCCGTTTGGTGGTGGCATTATGTGGGGCCGACATACGCTGCTGGTGGTTATGGAAGGCACCATAATGGCAGTACAATATGTGAATGCCATCCTCCGACCAATAGTGCAACCATATCGGCAGCATATTGACGAGGCATTCGTCTTCATGGACGACAATTCGCACCCCCATTGCGCACATCTTGTGAATGACTTCCTTTAGGATAATGGCATCACTCGACTACAGTGGCCAGCATATTCTCCAGACATGAACCCTGTCGAACATGCCTGGGATAAATTGAAAAGGACTGTTTATGGATGATGTGACCCAGCAATCACACTGAAGGATCTAAGCCGAATCACCATTGAGGGTCGGGACAATCTGGACCAACAGTGCCTTGATGAACTTGTATCAATGCATCAACGCAAGAGGATGTGCTGGGTATTAAAGGTACCAGTGTGTACAGAAATCTTGACCACCACCTCTGAAGGTCTTGCTGCATGGTGGTACAACATGCAATGTGTGGTTTTCATGAGCAATAAAAAGGGCGGAAACTATGTTTATGTTGATCTCTATTCCAATTTTCTGTACAGAGCCCAGAACTCTCAAAACTGAGATGATGCAAAACCTTTTTTGATGTGTGTATAAGTCTTTGTATAAGCTCAAACAACTCTAATTTTACTTTCATAGTCTTTTTGTGATACATGTGGCAGAAAGCACTGTGTTGTTTGACTCTTCTAAGAAAGTATGCTCTGGGAATTTTAGCATTCAACCACACTATGATGCATAACAGAAACAGGGAAACATTGATTAACATTGCAGAAACTTATAATCTGCATGGCCTTGTAAACGAGCCTACTAGAATAACACCCACATCCAAGACAGCTCTAGATCAAATTTTTGCAAATAGAAATAAACTTAACCCAACTCTACAAGTATACAGTGCAGGATTCAGTGACCACCAAGCTGTCATTCTAAAGGTCGATGTTAGCAAAGATACCTCAAACCCAGTCCCACCTAAAACTTTATGAAGGTTTTTCACCCAAGAGAACTTGAACAAGCTAAATGCCCTCCTTAGTAAAGAAAAGTGGACAGAGATGTACACAGCCAATGACGTCAACACGAAATTCAACATATTTCTTGACAAAATGATCCACCACTTTGAAGAGGCCTTTCCAAAAAAACCAGTAAGAATAAATAATAATAATAATAATAATAATAATAGAAACAAGAGTTGGATTCCACCAGCTACAAAAATCTCTTGCAAACATAAAAGAATACTCCACATGTTGTGCAAACAAAGTAGTGACTCCCCCCAACTAACAGAATACGATAAAAACTACACATGCATCCTAAGAAGAGTGATAAGACAAGCAAAAAGGATGCAGAATGATGAGTACATTGACAAATCCAGCAATAAAGTAAAAGCAATGTGGAATATCATAAAAAGAGAAAGAGGGGAAATGAAAGCTTCACACACGAACATAGTAATCAAACTCAACAATGAATCTATATCTAATCCCGCAGTTGTGGTGAACTCTTTCAACAATTTCTTTATGAGCATAGCTGAAAAACTGGTCCAAAATAATCCTAACACAAATTACCAACCAGCAAACCAAAAATATCACACATGTGCAGAGTCAATTTTCATTACCAAAGTCACTGAAAATGATGTTGCAAAAGCCCTCAGAGAGTTAAAAAATTCATATTCAGCTGGAATTGATGGTATCCCAGCAGCCGTAATCAAAAATTGTGAACACACAGTTGCTGAACCATTAACTCACCTCTGTGACTTCTTTCCAGGCAGGTATCTTCCCTGAAGCTCTGAAACTTTCTAAAGTAATTCCTGTCTTCAAAAAAGGTGCTAATAAAGATATGAATAACTAGAGGCCTATCTCAATCTCATACTGCTTTTCTAAAGTTTTTGAAAAAGTAATGTACAAAAAAATGATGCACTTCATTGAAAAAAAAAAAAAAAAAAAAGATTTACTAAGTTTAGCTCAACATGGGTTTAGAAGCAACAAATCTACTGAAACTGCAGTATATGATTGCATAAATACGCTTTTAGAACTGTTAGATAGAAAACAATCCATAACAGGCATATTTCTGGATCTGTCAAAGGCTTTTGACACTGTTGACCACAAAATATTACTGGAAAAATTAGAACACTACGGTATCAGAGGAATTGCAAACAACTGGATTGCTACATTCCTAACCAATCGGATGCAGAGAGTCAGCATGAAATATACTAATAGACAAAGCAACTCAATAACCAAAATACTATAAAATAATAAAACTGTAAAGCAAGGTGTTCCACAGGGCTCAGTATTGGGACCCCTACTTTTCCTCCTGTATATTAATGACTAGAGCCTGAATGTTGATGCACACAAAACAATAATATTTGCTGATGACACAACTGTACTCCTCAAAGGGGAGAATACAGAGGCTGTGCAAAAAGCTGTGAACTTGGCCACTGAACAACTCAGCAACTGGGCAAAAATCAACAGATTAACTATCAACACCAAAAAGACAGCTTCCATGAACTTTCACACAACACAAAATGCAAATTACTCTCAGCCATTTGTCACTATAAATAACCAGTCAATAGATACCGACACTGTGCTCAAATTCCTGGGTCTGTGGGTTCAAGATAACCTGAAATGGAATACACATACAGGAAAGGTAAATGCCAGGATTTGTACTGGCTGTTATGCATTGAGTATACTGAAAACATGTGCTAGCCTGAAAGCATTAACCAGTGCATACTACGCTTACATACAAGCCCACCTAAAATATGGTGTAATATTCTGGGGAAATTCTCCAACTGCTCTGAGCACATTCAGAATCCAGAAGAGAGCAATGAGGATTATTACTAGGAGCAAACCCAGAGACTCCTGCAAACACATCTTCAGAAAGTTGGAAATCCTTACACTGCCTTGCCTCTACATTCTTGAGACTCTAAAATTTTTCAGAAACCACATAGTGTCAACTGACCCCAGAATCGTAAAAAATAATGAAATACATGAACACAACACCAGGAAAAACGCAAACCTGCATGTTATACGTACAAACACTCGACTGTGTAAAAAGGGAGTTTTCCACATGGGCCTCCAACTGTTCAACAAATTTCCCACTAGTATTAAGTCCATCGAAGACAACATAAAATTTAGCAAAGCCATGAAGTCATATTTGTTGTGTCACTATTTTTACTCTGTAAATGAATACTTAGAACAGTTATCTTGCTGTTTGTGTTAAATTGAAAACATTGAGCAATATAATACATTAGGATACTATAGGCCTATGTTAATATATGTTAACACTGCTGGCAGCTTGAGTGCACTGTTCACCATTAAAATTGCACTACCATGGAGACAGAACTCAATATACATCAAATTATAAAACTGGCAGGAAGCACACTGTGCTTGGCTAATGCAAATGATTAGCATTTCAGTGCAACTGCACAGTGCTGGTAGGAGAAATGGCATTTACATTCTATATATGAGAAAAGATTTGCAGTAGGTTTCTCATTCAGAAATTGTGTTTAAAAATAGATCGTTTCTGAGAACATCATGTTATTTCTTATTTTAAGAAGGAGTATCGTAGCCTGTCGAGATGTAGTTTATCAGTCCACGATATTGCTGCTCACATTGGCCAGTGTGGCCTTCCTTCCTGACCTTTGTGTTATTTGCTACAGGGCTCCATCACCTGTCGAACACTGGAGCTCCCAAAGATCAGCTAATCCACCCTCTGTGCTTTCCTCCCCTTTCTGAGAGATTGGTCCCAGCCTCTACAGATGAGGTGTCCATGCTGGTACTTTCATTAACAGACAAGATCTCAAATGTATTTTAAAGGCATAATAGGATAACTGTGCAGCTAATATCCAACTCTTGACTTCCACCCAAAAACTAAAACCCTCTCACAGTTCGTGCTGCGTCCCTCCTTCAAGACAGCAACCTGCAACACTCTTGTGTCCCATGGGTGGCCACAGTTCAGGCATCATCTGTCATGACAGGCACAAGTGTCAGCAAGCCAAACAACAATCCACAATCACCCCACATGTTGCTAATGTTCTAGACAACAACAGCAACATGCTGATTTGTTGCACATTAGAGGCTGCTACTCGGGTAGTTAACTGTGTCTGGGGAGCACACAAGGATTTTTTTAGATTAGGCAACTCTCCATTCAATCCACATAACAGTAGCTGTAGGAAACTTCTAAAGACACAGAGATTACTGCATAATAGGTGTAAAACAAAGTGTTGCGCAATAGATAGAGAGATG
The DNA here is from genome assembly GCF_023898315.1 of Schistocerca nitens. Lineage (NCBI taxonomy): Eukaryota > Metazoa > Arthropoda > Insecta > Orthoptera > Acrididae > Schistocerca > Schistocerca nitens. Next base: position 224,900,910 of record NC_064619.1, on the reverse strand, counting down.
CTGAATGAAACATTTTTGGCTGTCATGAGAGTAATGGGTTTCTTTACAGTGACTGTATGCCATGGAGGGTTCTTGCCTTATGAACTGTTCTACTGGGTCCATGTCTATCCAGTGCATAGTCAACTATTCTTTTAAACTTGAGCCATAGTTTCTGCAGATGCTCCTGCCCTATGCTGAAAGTTTCAAGATCCTAACAGAGCTATTACACTACTGATTTTTTATCCAGTTTACTGAACATATATATCTTTCTGCTTGTTTTAGTTGTCCTTCGTACTTTGGTAATCATTGTTGCCACAACCACATCATAGTCACTGATACCAGTTTTGATGCAGACATCCTCAAAGAGGATAGTTCTATTTGTTGCCATTAGAGCCAATCTACTTTCTTCATGACTGGTGTTCCTAACTATCTGTTCTATGTAGTTTTCAGAGAAGGCATTTAGTAATGCTTCATGGGATGTCTTATCACATCTACCACTAACAAAACTATATTTTCTCAATTAATTGTTGGATGACTAAAGTTTCAGTGAACACATTACAGAATGATTGGGAAACTTGCATACAGGTGAAGTTTTCTCTAAAGTTTTTGGTTACATCTGGAGAGGAGTCTGGTGGGTGACAGAAGGATTCATTTATTATTTTATTCCCATTCCTGACACTGGGTCTTGCCCAAACAATCTCACATGCAATGTCAATTTCTATCTCCATTTCCCATTTCTCTGTCCTTTGGATATACACTTAAATTTCCCCAAAAAATCTCACTGCTATCAATTTCAGGTTTCAACCGGCTTTCTGTACTTAGTATTATGTGAGCTTCAATGCTTTTCAGGAGTGCTTCAAACTCTGGGACTTTGTTGCAAATGTTTTGGCAGTTAACTATTAGGATTTTAATACTCTCACAGGTGGGAAACATTTCTTTTGATCTTACACTGATACTTCTGGGTTTCCTACAGCTATTGTTATCTGGATTGAATGGAGAGTTGCCTAATCTAAAAAATCCTTGTGTACACCCCAGACACAGTCAGCTACCTGAGTAGCAGCCTCTAATGTGTAATGTACACTTGACCTATTTAGGAGGACCCTACAGTTCTCCATCCTATGGCCCAAGTCCAGGAAGCTACAGCCTAGCTTGTCACAGAATCTTCAAAGTCTCTGGTTCAGTCCTTCCACTATACTCAAACCAAAGGACCACAATCAGTTCTGGGGACAATGCTGCAAATTGTGAGCTGTGTTGAAACTCCATACACAAGGCTGGTCTTCTCAACCTTCTCTGCCAGTCTCTGGAACAACCAAGTATGATCTCGCAGTCCATATGACAGGCATCAATTTTTCCAATGTGTGCTGCAATCTGTTGTTATCTGCACCATGTTCCCTCAATGGCTGCTGGAGTAGCCTCTTCAGCATGTTGAATGAGACACTTGGGTGTACACACTTCCGCTGCCATTTCCCAAAGGGGTACCAACATTTGCCATACCTTTGAACTGATGGTGATTAATAGACCCCTACCCTTTTGCATTTGCCTTGCTCCTCTTGACACCAGACAGAACAGGTTTCCCCAAAAGATGTGAAATGGGTGTAACTGGCTCAGTTTCAGTTTCAGTGAAAGACAGCACCTCAAACTTGTTGGTTAGAGGGATTGGTACAGTGCCTTGAGTCCTCCCTAGACCCCATCCATCCCGTATAAGATACTTAGATCTAGCATTAACATGCAACTCACAATCAAGTAGATGAGAAATGATATATCCTGTACTTTCAGCAGAGGAGACAGGATCCACAGGAAAGGACAGTAATTGAGATATCTCTGGTAATGGTATCACAGGTACACAACTCTTAGGAGCTGTTCCAACACACTGATTCGCAGCAGCTGCCAATCATTTGACAGTAGTCAGGGCAGTTTATAGCTGTTGGTTGCTAACAGCAGCCAACTCGTCCTGTGTTCAAGAACAGCATTCACAGTGGGGCTGCATACTGGCTGGTGCAGTGTATAACAGGGCAGTGAACAAATAACTTTAATTTAAGCCTGCTGATTATCTTTTGATTTGTTGAGCTAAAAAGTTGCTGATTCCCTATACAAATTGAAGCACTTACACAAAATGAGATTTCTATTCAGGCAACACAAAAACCTTTGGTAAAAGTTACTACTTGCCTAAAACCTTTTTGAAGTTAATTATAGTTGTTAGCAAATTGAAAACAGAGTCAATTTGTGATAAATGCAGATAATATGTAGGGATAACCCTCTTTAAGGGAAAACTAGATGTAACACAATACATTAGTTAGAATATCTGCTACAGTAACTAAATTACGAATGCCAATTTACTACAGATTACTTGTATATTATGCAAAGGACAATGGTAGCTTTTGAAAATTCTCGAAAACTCACATTTATTTGCATTGACATACAATGAAATTCAGTGGTGATGTATTCTTTGGCAGTAGCTCTGAACCAAAAACACTGATTTGCTACAAAATAGGTTACATATCCAAAACACTCTTACCAGCAAGTTTTGTAAGTGTACAAAAATTCTCAAAAATAACCTATTTCTCTCTTAAATAAACAGTGAAATTAGATAACGATTGTTTTGAAAAACCACAGGCCTACTGTTCTCAAAACTTTTAAAAGAACCCAATTAAATTCAAGCCTATACAACTGATGATAACAGCACATTCTAACATATGTTAGCCTGCGGATGACAGTAAGAGCTTTTCACAACACTCGTGAATGTTTCATATTTCACAATACAAATAGGTATTGATACAATCAATGAACCATTATGCAGAAGTGATGTGAACAATAAAATATGTGAATCTAGAACTTCAAATACAAATACACACAGTCTCACAAAAAGCAAAATCCCAAAGTCGGCTTTTATATATAAATAAAAGGGTGTACTGCACAGTTTTTTCACTTAGCTGTTTCTGTGCACAGTTCTACACTGGCATGCAGAAGGAGAACACTGTAGTGTGAGTTTATCTCAATCAAAATTGCTAAATTATGCAGCACCTACAAAGCACATCTTCTGCCTGTTGCAGCTAACAATGCATTTATACGTGAATGATATTTGTCACTTTCCTGTAGATCTCATACTTATCTCACGTCACACCACAAAGCACAGCCATAGTTGCTGCACTATTTGTGGAAGGTGGGGCTCTTCTCCTCACAACTACTAATTAACTACACAGAGCTTGCTTCCTCCATTCCCTGCATCCCCCACCATCAGCAGTGGTGAAAAAGCTTACAAATGGTACAATGATTTTGTGGCCAAAGCAGCTAAATTTTAATAGGGTGTTGGCACTTAATCCAAATAAATCCAGATGAGGAAACTTTTTTCATTTTTGAAATTTGGACATAAAGGAGAAGAAAGGGTAGACATCCAGCTTCCATCCATGAGGCTCTGGGGCAATGTGCCAAGCCCTCTTGCCCTGTCATTCAAAACCAGTATACATGCCACTACTGATGATGAAATGTTCCACGTCTTTTGGCACTACCTCTTTCATCATAGCAATCACAAACACAAGGATGATACAACAAGATTAGCACACTGACAGTAATCAACTCCACTGAACAGTTACACAAAGAAACAACATTAATCCTCAGATTCAACCAAGCAATCTTAAATGCCAGTATATTTAGATCTATAAGTAATATTTAAATAACATGAAAACTGTTCTTCTTCATTTTTTCTACAATTCAATGGAGCATATGTTCTGTGGTAATCTGTGATAAGTTGTTAAAACAACTGACAAACATTGTAGAAATGCTTACATGATTGACGAAGGACTCTTGTCTAAGGCATGTCGCTGTCGAGTTACAGAGCAGCTTATTTTGAGTCGGGCCAGATCTCTAGCAAGCCCAGCTGCTTGGTGATGCTGCCCGCCTGCTATTGCAGCTTCCAGACGACGCAACAGGCGGTTTACTGCTAAAGTGTTCATGTTATGCTCTGGAGGAGATGCCTGCAGGTCAGCTGTTCAAGATAACAGTAATACTCATTACAGTTTATCACACTAGCAAAACAATTATGAAACTGATGCGGCAACCTTTCTAGTCATTTTTACAGTAAGAATATAACTACCAAGGAAAAGGAGAGTGGTTCTTGTAATGGCAAAACACAGGACTCACAAAATGTACTAAGGAGACGTTACTGGATTTTACATCAAAGGGCAATGTGCAATAGCTACTAAAGCACATACCATTGTGTGAATTATGACTGGATGCAGTACAGTATCTCATATTATCATTCTTTTCTTTGGTTTTAGTCGCTGAAAGTGTACAGTGTACTTATTTTCTCTTTGACCACGTTTCTTTAATTTAGCACTGTGTTAGGCAGTTACACTTCTGTCAGTTATTATACTTAATATTTACCAATTTCTATTGAACTATGTTGAAACAAAGTATTCCTATGATCTAATTACAAACAGAAAAAAACACAAAAATCCAATTATCAAAATCTACACAATTTTTGATACATAATTTAGTACATGTGAGGAAAAATTATGAATATTAAGGAATCTTTCTGTTAATAAACAAAAATGAAAATAATTTTTATGTTACTTTTAAATAACACACATTATTTAAGTTATCATCATTTATAAGATGTAAACAACACTGATGCAAAATACAGGATGGGCTATAATATGTTTATCAGGATAGATCACTGGTAACCAAACTCGTTGAAAATTAAAAAAACAAATCTAAAGCTACATGGGTAGTTATCAAAAATCAAAGAGCAGGTGAAACCAAACAACATTAAAATATAAACTTATGTTACAAAGGATAAATGATGTCTTGCCCATCAAAAATTGCAGAGACTTCCAACAAAAATTTTGCAGACATAAGTGAACAGGTAGTGAGTCGACTGGAAGAAAAGAATCACCTCTATCATCCAATAGAATAAGAAATGTGTCTACATCAGTGTCCCTTTAACCCACAAATACAGAAGAAATCTTATCAGTTATAAAAACCTTGAAAACAGAATACTCATGTGGAATTGATGGAATACCAGATGCAATTATTAAAAAATGCTGTCTTGCTTTAGCTGACCCCTTGACACAGTTGTGCAACAGCTCACTGGCATCAGGAACCTTCCCTTCATGCTTAAAAATGGCAAAACTGAAACCACTGCTCAAAAAAGGAAACCCAGAAGAAATTTCAAATTATAGGCCCTACTGCCTGTATTTTCAAATATTTTAGAAAATTGTTTTTGTATAAGAGATTGTCTGATTTCCTAAATAAACATCAAATTCTCTCTTCCTCAGAGCATGGTTTCAGGAAAGGCTATTCAACTGAGTGTGCAATATATGAATTTCTTAATGAAATCTATGCTAAAATAGATGAGAGTGAGTTTGTGGTAGGTATATGCCTTGATTTATCCAAAGTTTTCAACATCATTGGCCATAATGCCTTACTGCAGAAGCTTGACCAATTAGGAATTAGAGGTATATACAATGAGTGGTTCAGGGCATACCTATGTGGATGCAAACAGGTGGTTGAAGTGCAATATACTGACTGTAACAAAATCAGCTGCTATTATTCAGGTTACGAAAGTGTGAAATATGGCATCCCTCGAGGATCAGTATTAGGACCCATTCTGTTTCTCCTCTATGTCAATGACCTTATATACAACAAGTATTGCCAAACTACCCTCCGATTTGCAAATGATACAAGCTTGCTTATTAGTGGGAAAACAGAAGAGAAACTGAAAGACTCTGCTATCTAAACAATGAACAGCATAGAACAGTGGTTCAGCTATAAAAAGCTAATTAAAAACAAAGAAAAGACAGTAGCACTGAACTTCTGTGGTGTAAAAGGAAGGCACCACCCAACTATAGAAATAGGATAAGGGACAGAGTTCTTGAAAGTGCTGACAGCACAAAATTTCTGGAACTCTGGCTCCAGAACAACACAAAATGGGACATACACATTCAATATCTACAAAGAAAACTAAGCAAAACCTGCTACATGATGAGGATCTTAAAAAGTTGTTGCAGCAAAGCCAGCCTCTTAAATGTAAACTACTACTATGTGCATTATGTAATTAAATGTGGCATAATCTTCTGGGGCAACACAACAACAAATATTAAACTTTTCAGGATGCAAAAGAGAATATTAAGAATTATTGAAGGGGTAAACAAAAGGAAATCAAGCAGACCCATATTCAAAACATAATAGACACCCAGATATCTTATTAAAAAATGAAGATATGCATACAATACAATACAAAGATCTGATCTTCATATGAAGCAGGTGAGAACATCATTGTGCCAAAAAGGCACTCTGCATATTGGGATCAAAATTTACAATAATCTGCTTAACCATATTAAATCAGTAAGTAAACTCAGTAGTTTTAAGGCTAAACTAAAGGCATATTTAATTGATCATTGCTTTTACAGTCTGACAGGTTCCTAGAAACCAAACAACAAAACTAAATATGCATTATGAATATTCTACTTTGTATGTTGTCTCTAATGTTTCTTGTATATATGATTCTTTGCTATATTACTTAAATATCTAGTCACTAGGAACACAATACAAACTGTATTTTATGTTGTGAAGACTTGTAAAGACTGAAGGTGCCGTGAATAAGCACATCAAAATGATAACAAATTGCTTGGTAGAAGGACAAAGCACTTCTACAGCACTAATTGAAATACACATACACCTGGACAGAGAGAGAGAGAACAATAGTTGGTGTCTCTCTCTCTCTCTCTCTCTCTCTCTCTGTGTGTGTGTGTGTGTGTGTGTGTTGATCCAAAAGCTAAGCAATTTATCACCATTTCTAAGCAGCAGTGAGCTCCTCCATGCTTCTTCTCTTTTCTTTTGCTAAGTAATGATCTATCCCCACATAATAAATATTAAAGATGCAAATTACACATTACTGATCATGCAATATCTACCTAGTACAAAAAGCTGAGCGCACATGACATCTGAATAGTTAATCACATAAGTAGTTTCTGTGGGGTATATTATGAAGTACTGAGAATTGGGCCAATGTTTACCTTTGAAATCAGCCAGTCCTTTGGGTAAAGTTAGCTGTGCTGTGAGACGCTCTATTTCACTGTTGTCCCCACTGCTACTATCTGCAGACCTGGTACTTGCTTCTGATGCTGCCCTACTGTGGTCCTTCACTACATGGCGAGGAGATTTGGACTTAGGTGACTTCAGGCCAGATGTTGATGGAAGAGGCTGGTTACCACTCGAAGGCTGCTTTTGATTTTGCTGATTATGATGCACTGGAATGTCTGTCACCTTAGAACCAATTGAATTTTTGTCTGGAGTTGCTGAATGTCTTGACAACGGTTGAGGTGAAATGCTGTTCTTGTCCCCAACACTTGTAGCAGTTGTGGTTCCCTGTGCAATAGAATCAACAGAAGATGGTGGATAGTTAGCATAGACATGTGGCATATTAGTTTCATTACCAGTTTTTGTTGCTTCAATGCTTGCAAAATCTCTTGCATGTATTAGCTCAAATGTTCCTTTGCCAATGCGATTGTACTGCTTGCTTGCTGATGTAAACAAGACACCGTCTTTAACTGCAGCGGTAGATATCTCTTCTACTGTTACTGGCAATGCAGATCCATTTACCTGAGCTCTCTTGACTACTTGCAAATTACTGTCACAGCTTTTTTGTAAGTAGCTGTTAACTGGTTCAGATGTCTGTTCAATTTTCCGTATAACAGAATTTGTTTGAACAGAGGCTGAAACTTTGAGTGGCTTTGAACCGTTGAGTTTGTTCATTGTAATATTTTCTACAGTAACTTCAGAATTGTGTGTTTTACTTGTTTTGATTTCACTCAGTTTTGAAGACCCCTCTTCTGTCAACATGCTATTTCCTCTGCTGGTATGGCTGCCTCTTTGTAGTGGAATCTTCTTAATAGCCCCTTGACCGACTGCAAGTTTTGCATTATCCTTTTCATGATTCAAAACATTGTTGTTTTGCTTTAAAATATCAATGCTGGGCTCTGAAGTCTTTGCACTAGACTGACTGGTAGTCCCTTTTGGGCGTTTTGGGAGAGAATCTTTCATCTCTTTTAACATTTCCTTCAACTTCTGTTTCTCAGCTTCATCTGCAGGCATTTTTATTTTTCCTGTATATATCCTTTCTGTTTTTACAGACTTGTTTTCTTTATTTAAAACTTCTACTGAAGGAGAGTCATCATATTTACTGTTGCTATTGTTATTGCTTCCAGCCTGACCAAAGAATGCAATTCGTGCCTTTCTTACTTCATCAACATCTGGATCTTCCTGCAGTCCATTGACTGTAGATGAGCTGCTGTCATTCTTTGAAATCAACTGACTTGTCTGTTTCTGATCATTCTCTGCCTTTTTAATATCAATGGCAGTTGCTTCTACATTGCTGATATCATGTAGTACTCTGACACTTCCTGAAGTAGAAATACTATCTTTTACCACTGTCTGTGAACTGTTTGCTTGGGAAACTGCTTGAACAGATGTTACTCCAGCATCAAGACCCAAAGAATCTTTGCCTACTTTTTGCTTTTCTGAGTTACTTGTCCTTTCACCATTTACTGTTCGCTTAGGAACATTCTGATTTGCACTAGGTGGAAAATATCGTTTTAGTTCCTGCTCCCAGTCAATAGCACCTTTAGGCTTATTTACAACTGTATCAGCAACCTCACTTTTCACTTGCTCCTCAACATTTCTCTTAGCTGGACTTTCATCACTGTCTGAAGTTTTCTGGAGATTTAAATCCTTGGTCCCTACAGGCCTTTCCTCAATATTAGAGGGTTTCCATTTACCACAAGCATCACATGTAAGCCTCCAACGAGGATTCTCAAGTGTACATCTAGGGCATGCCCAGATTGAAGGCTGTCTTGGTTTATGATCACCTGCTATTTGTAATGCTGTTTTATTAGTGGTGGTGTTTTCAGATGGTTTAGCAGAACCATGACTATTATTGGAGGTGTTGGAGGAAACAGGTGTTGCTCTCTGAGGCTGGTTATTCTCTACAATACCGTTGCTGGGCGAAAGGCGGAAATGTGATTTTTCTGTACTCTTTGAGGATGGATGACCAGTTAATATGGAATTGTCAGCATCAGTGGCTAATGGTGATATCTCTTCTTGAACATTTGGTATATTTACTGGAAAGCCACCACCCTCAGAAAATACAGACTGACGTACTGTAACAGATGTGCTTGATGTAGCTCCTGAAATTATTGAATTACTGGTGGGTGGTTGTTTCTGTTCTAATTCTTCATGGTTTTCAGGTGTCACTTTACTATCAGCTTTAACGCTTTCACCAGCAAACGAAAATCGTTTTTCTGTAACTTCCTTGGAATACTGTTTGACACCATCCTTCGAAAAAAATGATGAATTCACTGTCACTTTTGTCACATTACTTATAGCATTGAAAAGAGAAATAAGTTCTCTAGCTGAGCTGCGTTTAGGAACCTCCACATTTTCAGATATGGGTTCTTCAACAACTACATCCAATTTGTTTGCATTTATTTCAGGCTGAGTGTAGAATTTTTCATCATGTGCTGCCATAAGTGCTTGTTCTCGCGCATGTTCCTTCTGCACTATCTCTGCAGCCTCTCGATCGAGCTCACTAATACTTGCAAGAATTGAAACTTGTGACTTCCTCTTCTCTGCTTCTTTCTTTTTTTCATCATTTCTTTCTAACCGTGAAAATATATTGAATCTGCTGCTGGTTACAATGCTGCTTCCATCATTAGATATAGCAACATTGTTTATTCTTGGAATACCAGATTCTGGCATCCAGTCACACTCCTTACTTTTCTCTTTATCTTTCTTCTTCTCAAGACTTTTCATAAAATCTTTCTTGAATCCTGTTATGCTATTTTCTCTCGACACCAAGCTCCTTTTGTACCATGGACGAGGTGATACAGGTGCAGCTTTCGAATCTGATGACCCCGAATCTATCTTCGGCATTTCTTTATTAGGTTTCAAGACCCCACGTTCTAGTTTTAAAGAATCATTGCAGACTACAGGTTCATTCTTAGCACCCAAATCTGACCTTACAGTTACAGGAGAAGATGGTGGTGATCCCATACTTCTCCTGTCTGCATGTGCTTTCAGTTTTGCAATGTTAGCAATTAGCCTTTCCTTTTCCTCTTGTGATAACCTATTCTCTGTCTTTTTATCATCTGCCTGTATTTCCTTGTCCTTGCTTTTCTTTGCGCTCGTTTCTCCCGAATGTTCTATTGCTGGAGGAGGGGGCGCTGGTCGCTTCTTTCTACCGATACTTGAAAATTGTGGACTGTGCTTATCTATAGGATCCGCAATACCATTCGTTGAATTTTTATTTACCAGTGGGGGTGGTGGAGCTCTTCGTTTTCCTCTCACATGGCAATATGCACCAGCTCTTCTGTCTTTGCAGGACTCACTAGCACTCCTTTTATGACGTGGTTGATTGAGACTACTCACTTCACCATTGTCCATACTATTTTTGTTATGCTTGTGTTCCAATGTATTTGGAAGGCTATAGTCATTACACTGTGGCTTCACAAACTCGGGAGGAATTGGAGCTCTACGTTTTTTCTTACCAAGTGAATTTAAACTACCTGGAGGAGAAATTGGAATGACATGATTTGCACCATTCAACACATTTGTTGCTCTCTGCCTTCTTGTAGCAAGAACAGGGCTTTCATTTGGAGTGTTCACACCACTTCGTAATATTGTATCACTACCATACAATTGGTACTTTTTCTTTAGAGTTAAATACTTTTCCTGTTCCCTTAATCTGTCCCTGTTAAGAACACGTTTTTTGTACGTTTCTGTTTCAGGTCCAATGGCAATCCACTTTTCTGGTGGATTTGCTGAACCAAACGGTCGATATGCTGCAGGAGTAACAAAAGCAAAACTGTTAACTGTAGCAGTGCTAAAAAGTGTATCAATGCTACCACAACTTGAACTCTGTGTCCGTATCAGTTTTGGAGTTGAAGGGATTGATGGCAGCACCAAACCATCTGCAAAATCCCCAACTTCATCATCTTCTTCATCTCCTCCACTTTTGCCTTTCTTGAACCACCGAAGAAAGGAAAAGAATCCACTTGTTCCTTTCTCTTTGCGTGATGAAGATGAAGTCTGCAGAGAAGCAGTAATGGAAGAATGTGACTCCTTGCTTATGCTTCCAGTGCTCAAAACTCTGCTGCCATGTGCCAAGGGATCATTTGTGTTGAAACTCTCTAGGTCAATTTCTTCAGATGAATTCATTCTTTTGATGAGGTCACCATTCTGAGATGTGTTCAGAGATGATTCACATTTACTGACATTTGTCAGTGCAGTACATTGTTCTTCATTTGTATCAAATATTCCAACTGGCTCATAGAAATTACTATAGCAATCATGAAAATCATATACAGAATCATCTTTAGCATCATACCACTGATATTCACTGTAGTCACCTGATCTGCATGTTCGGAAAGATCTATATGATTTTGAAGACTTAAGACTTCTCAGGGATCCACTGTATAGTCTATAACTCTCCTTCCTCACTTTGTACAATGGGGTGGTTTGTGGCAATGTTTTAAAGTCACTGTTCACTTCACACTCTGGCTCCTTTGGTTCCTGTATGACTGAAAGCCGCTCAATTTGGCTTGCTGGGCGCTTCTTCCTTCTGGCGGCTGGTTGTGGTTTGGCACACGGTTCGATAGTCACAGGCTGAAATCAGATTACAGCAAATATCAGCATCACAACTGATGCCCAAATAAAGGTTAGTAGTGGCAACTCCATGCAAAATTTTGCACTGCACACAACCAGCCAATGACAAAAGAGCCAGAGGAGTGAATTTTAAGGTGCAACCTCATATTCAAGATGAAATCAGAGTTTTAACAAATTTTATTATGGAATACACATGTGTAACATTAAACAGGGGAAAGAAGTGAGAATTATAACCTCCATGATTCTGGAGAGAAATCTCTCTTTTAGATGGCAGCTTATTCATATGCCACAGATTCTGCTCTGCTGCATGCAACAAGCACATCCAAGGAGCCTAAAGCTACAAGAACTTTCACATATAGCAGAATGAATAGCCTGACAAATTTTTCTTCATAGTATAAAAATGATGATGTGATACTTTTTAGGGGCTCATTTCATATTCTGTGGTAAAAAAACAGCAGAAGCAAAACAAGAAAGCATCCAGTCAATTATACCTGCTGCCATTAGTTGCAAAAGAATAAATCACATTTGAATGGAAACTTGAGCTAATACAGCTAGTACACTAAGGGGTTTAATTGGAGTTATTTCTGCATAAATGTAGTACTTCAGTAATAGCTATGAAATGGAAGGCAGTAGGTTGTCCATGCTGGCAAAACTAGTAAAATTAACATGTAATGTTTTTATCATGCCAAAATTTTAGTGATCTATTATACAACTATGCAACACCACAGTATTTCAAGGGAATGAAAAACATATGTACACAAATATGTTACTTTTTGTAGGTATGGAAATGAACTTACACATGACATTTACTACTAGCCTACACAAAATAAGGAATGAGAAATGAGATTTAGGTTTACAATGACATGAACAATATTTCATTATGGCTATTCTTTGCTGAAAACAAACATGAAATTTGTAATGTACTTCCAAACATGAATTACATTTGCTTGTGTAGGACTCAAGCAATAAACAACTGTAATAATTACTGAATACTGTATCACAGAAAACTACAAAATATTAACATGGAACTTGAAACCAGTCGGTCATTTTCTGTTTCCTTCTCTCGCTCTCTCATGGGACCTCTATAACACTGTGACTTGATCATAAAGCATGTTGTTACATCAGGTGAATAATAATTACATAACTAATACAATAATAACTACAGTGTGGCTGTGTAAGGAATCTGTAGTAGAATAATGAAAGACTGAAAGCAATATATATCATCATTTTCAAAGGCACACATCAATTCCCAGTCCAGTATATAGATTAGTTCTTGATAATCATGAGCAAAGAGTATCATCTGTTTGACTTTTGAACTTGTCAAAAATTCCTTTACCGCATAGAAATTGGATCTCTCAGTCCGTAACTCAAGTTTCAGCAGTAGGGGCAGTTTGAAGTGGAAAACAGAAATGAGCATTTGGTGTCATTGGCCGGGAGGCCCCTTACGGAGCAGGTCCGGCCACCTTGGTGCAAGTCTTATTACATTTGATGCCACATTTGGCAACCTGCGCACCAGATGGGGATTAAATGATGATGAAGATAACACAACAACCAGTCCTTGAGCAGAGAAAATCCCCGAACCAGCCAGGAATCGAACCCGGGCCTGTAGGATGGCAATCCATCAAGCTGACCACTCAGCTATCGGGGTGGACAGTTTGAAGTGAGAATGCTCTGCCTTTAACATCAAATCTCTGTTTCAAAAATGGCTGCAATGTCCAGCTATCTCTGCTTCTGTTCAGTAGTAAAGCTGTAATGGATTCACTGTGAAAAAAGTTTTCTATGGTTTACATAACATGTAAGACTTCTAGGCACTGACATTGGTGGAATCCATGTGTACTCAAAAAGTCCTTCATGTGTAACATGGCAGCCTTCTTTGAGAGCATCTGCTAGCAGCTTTATACTTTGTTCATCTGTTCACATACTTGCTTTCCTGGTCTGGTATAATTGTTTATGTTCACTTGATAATAACAAAAATTACTGGTCCAGTGGAAAAAAATTACTAGCCCAGTGGGAAACTGAAATACAGTTTGCTGTTATATCACTGCAAACTTCAGTTAAAGCACTATAGATTTCTGTTCAGTTTTTGCCATACCTATTATCAATGCTGCCTGTACAGCCCTTATTCTCCAACAGTCATGGTACCTGAGAACAAGGGAGGTTATATTTTGAATGTGCACCTCAACACATTCTTCTTTCTCATCCCCATCCTTGTACAGGAACAACATAAAATGATGCTAAGGCACTAAGAAGCATGTAAAGGAGTGTATATCTTACCTTCCCCTGAGGCTGTTCTGGAATTTCTGTTTTCTTTGGTTTAGTTTTATTTCTTGCAGGTGGTTCTGGCTTCCCTTCTGAAGATTGATTTTCATCTCTGCCATGCCGTAGATTTTTTTCTGTAAGTACAGAATGCATAAAATTACATAGCTGGTGAACTTTCTGTAAACAAAATACTTTTAAGAAAATGAATATTGATTTGGATGTTAATTTCTGTAGTACAGGACATGAGGCATATGTGAGCTACAACTAAGCTGTTATGTACTTTAGTGATCCTTGGGCCTCAAGCCAGGTGAAATGTCATAAATCACACAATATTAGAGATATTTGGCATAATGCTACAATCAGATCATCTGATTTACTGAGGGACACAGCACATTGGCAAAGGTCAAACACAGAATGGATTTGACAAAAGACAAAAGCAATAATGCAATTGCACTTTACTTGCAATGTATCATCTAAATTCAATGGAAAGTGAAAAAGCTATAATGTTTAATGTCTCTTCCATACCCCAGTCAGCAACCTGTACTACTCTGCCCTCTCAAATATGATTTTGGCCTTCACTGACCAGGCATTTATCACACTGGTCAGAAAAATCCACACTTGAACAATGACAAAGAAATTCAGAGCCATACATGGTTCTCATAATAAAGCAAATCTGAACATTACATTACCAAAGAGTACACAATAAAACGCAATTGTTACTCCAAAAATAGGTGAAACCCATTTGCACTTTTTTCACATACCATCCTGAAAGCCACGGCTAAAGGCAATGGTATATTTCTTGACTTCTGAAAAGATTTTGACTAAATACCACCCTACCACCTTAAATATTTGACTGAATAAGGATTGTTTATAAGGTAGAATGCAGTAATTAAGTCTGTTGGCATCTTTGATTATCATGTTGTATAGTATATTAATGATCTAGCAGTCCTTTTTGCAGATTTTGCAATTGTATGTAATAAGGTACGATCTGGAAGTGCTGCATAGGTATTCAGCCAGACTTTGTTAAGGTTTGAAAGAGATGTAAAGATGGGCAACTTACTTTAAATGTTCAGAAATATAAAATGGTGCTTTTTACAAAATGAAAAAAAAAGTAATATCCTTGATTACAATAACAATGAGTTGGTACTGGAATCAGTTAACTCATGCAAATACCTGGGTATATCAACCTGTGGGGATACAAAATGGAACAATCAAGGAAATTCATGGACAGAGCAATACATAAAATAAGAGAAAAGCAACCACTTACACTCAGAAAGAAGACTGATGCATGGAGCACACAGAGACATAACAGCAAAAAGCATTCACACTAGCTTTCGAGCTCTTGCTCTTTTCTAGCAAAAGCACACACATTCACACACAACGAAATAGATACCCAAACATGCACTCCTGTGGCCAAAGTGAGACTTATTATTGATACACGATTATTGAAAGCTGTTGTCTGAGCTGACAGAGGTGGGGAGGGGGCACAGGAGAATGCAAAAGTTGGGGGGAGGGGGGGGGAGATAGTGGGAAACAGGCAGGACTTTTGACAAATGACTCAGCTGCTGCACAACAAGATGAAAAGAGTAAAGAGGGTTGAGGAAAAGTGATATAAGAAGAGGGAAATGTCTGTATGGTAGTGGTGGTGGGGAGTTGGGGGGGGGGGGGGGGGTTGGGAAAGAGAGCAAGAGTGTGTTTTGGGAGAAGACAGTGCATGGAGAGGAGGGAAAAGGTAAAGTGGGAACAGGTTAGTGGGGGTTTAGGCCAGGGAGATTGTGAGAACATGGGATATGGTGCCAAACATCTGTGTGACCCATCCTAGAATATTGCTCAAGTGTGTAGGATCCCTAACAAATGGGATTGACAGGGAATTATCGAACATATACAAAGATGGTCAGTGTGAATGGTCACAGGCTTGTTTAGCATCAGATGCTGGAAAAACTGAACTGGCAGATGCTTACAGATAGATACACAAGTTTCTCTGAACTACGCAGATGAGAATTGTCTAAACAGAATATCCTGAGTTCTCATTGGCCTAAACGTCTTCTAATCTGCTCCCTCTGCTGCACTTTACCTTTTCCCTCCTCTTTTCTGTCCACACTGTTCCTTCCCTATGCAGATTGTGCACTTTCTTCTCCCAGGACTCTTCACCCCTCCCCCCTTTCCAAAATGGGCAATCTCCCCCCCCCCCCCCCCCGCTCTCTCTTTCCCTCCATCTCCCCTTTTCCTCTTCTACACCTCCCCACCCTCTCTCCACTTTCTTTATCCCTCTTAACCTCCACCTTCCTCTCCTTTTTTTCACTTCTCCCTTTCCCCTCCTCTCCCTCTTCCTGTACCTCTTCTTGCTCTACACTCTATACTCCTTTCACCTTGTTGTGCAGCTGCAGTTATCTGTCCAAAGACCTGCCTCTATCCTGCTACCCTATCTCTGCATCATTACCTAACCCCTCCCCACCTCCATCACCTCAGACAACAGCTTTCAAAAACTAAGTATCAATGATAAGTCTCACTGTGGCCACAGGAGTGCATTTTTGGATATGTGTGCAGTTGTTTGTGTGAATGACTGTGCTTTTGGTAGAAAAGAGCATGGGCTTGAAAGCTAGTGTGAAAGCTGTTTCCTGTTATGTTTCTCTGTGCTCCACACATTGGTTCTCTGCAGGTGAGTGATTGTCTTTCCCACATTTTCCGTAACTGGAGCAATGTTATTGGTTCAGATGTAGGTGAAGTCAGTGGCAGACTTCAAATCACTGACAGGACACTAGAGAAATGCAATCAGTCTAGAATAAAGATTGCATAAAAAACGTTTTTGTGACCCATACTAGAAAACTGATCAAGTGTGTGGGATCCATACCAAATAAGATTTATCAGGAGATATTGAACATTTACAAAAAGTGTCAGTCTGAATGGTCACAGGTTTGTTTGGTCCATGGAACAACATTAGGAAATGCTGAAAAAACTGAACTCTCAGATACTTATAGGTAGACACAAATTATCATTCAAGATTCAAGATTCAAGATTCAAGATTCTTTATTAGCCATTGATCATGCAAGATGAAATAGGCTTCGTCAGTACATAAAATAATATTAATATTCCAGACACTATATATAAGGCATAGATATAATTAGCATATGAGTAACTTACAAATAACCTAAACCTTAAGCAGGTGACTACAATGCTTAATACATATTCTTGTTTCAGATACATACAAAGGTACCAAAAATGAGTTACATTGTAGTAGCAAACACAGTAGTTACGTAACACATCATAACACTGGCAAATAAAGTAGTTACCTAACACAGTTGAAATACAAAGGTATTAGATATGAAATATTTTGTAACAGTATATATAGTAGTTAATTGAGTTAATTATGCAATTACAGGTTTATCTCTGTGCTACTCAGATCATAATATTCTTGCATAGAATAAAATGGATTGTCAGATAACCAATTGTACAAATTTTGTTTAAGAATTTTTGTGGGCATGTCCCGAGCAGATTGCGGTAGTTTGTTGAATATTTTTAAGGTATTCACTTTGTGTGAGTTACTACTTTTTGTTAGTCTGTGTCTTGGTATATCATAATCTGCCTTCCTTCTAGTGTTGTAGTTATGAATTTCTTCCCTGACAACACCTTCCATACCATTGTTTTTAATGTGTAACACACAGATATAAATATACAAGTTTACAATGGTCAACAGTCTTAGCCTTATAAAGAGAGGACGACAGTGCTCCGTGGGACCGACTTTACACATTATGCGCAGCATTCTTTTCTGCATCAACAAAATTTTGTTACTGTGAGAGCTGTGCCCCCATATGAGAAGGCCATATGTAATATGTGACTGGAAGAGTCCACAGTACATTGTTCTCAGAAAGTTCATGCTAATCATGTCCCTAAGTTTCCAAAGGAGATAGGAGACTCTTGAAAGCTTTTTGCAAACCTGATTTACGTGTTCTTCCCAGTTAAGTTTGGAATCAATATGCATTCCTAATAGTTTTACAGTTTTGTTTTCTATGGTTTTGGGTAACCCTAAGAGAAGCTGTTGTGTTTTCTCTGAGTTACACAGTAATTTATTGGATGTGAACCAGTGGATGGCTGATTTGAGTGATTCCTGTGTGTTATTGTCCAAAGCTGAGATGTTCTGATGTGAGGTGAGGAGGGTTGTGTCATCTGCATAGCATATGGTAGTACTATTTATGTGATGAGGTAGGTCATTGATGGCTATGATGAAGAAGAAGGGTCCCAGAACCGAGCCCTGTGGTACACCAGTACTAACTGCTGCTACAGGGGAGTAATTATTTTTAACTGAGACAAACTGTCTTCTATTATGAAGATATGACTCTATTACTGCTAATGCTGGGTTACATACACCATAAAATTCTAGTTTTGCAACCAGGGTGCCAAAGGGAATGCAGTCAAAAGCTTTGCTCAGATCACACAAGACAAGTGACACCATATTCCGGTCTTCAAAGGCTGTTAATGTCTGGTCAACAATTTCCAGGATGGCCGCAGTGGTATTTCTGCCCTGTCGGAATCTGAACTGACTATTGCTCAAAAGGTTGTGTGTCTCAAAATAGCTACTTAATTGAGTGTACATAAGTGACTCAAATACTTTAGAAAATATTGGCACAATTGAGATTGGGCAATAACTTTTAGGAAGATGTTTGTCACCCTTTTTAAACACTGGAATAACTTTGGAAATTTTGAGGGAGTCGGGAAACACTCCTGACTGTAAACATTTATTAAATATGAATGCCAATGGTTTAGCGATCGAGTCTACAGTTTTTTTTACTATGTAATTGGAGAGCCAGTAGCAGTCCATACTTTTAGAATTTGAAAATTTTGTGACTGTTCTTTTAATCTGAGCAGGTGTGATACTATACCAGTTAAAGACATGATCTACTGGTGGAAGGGCATTAAGTAAATCGCTTGCAGATGTATCTGTTTTTTCTATCTTACTTTCAATTTCTTTAATTGAGCTAATGAAGTAGTCATTTAGTTCCCTTGGAGTGAGCTGAGTTTCATGTGTGTGACGTGTGGGATTTTCTTGTGCTACAATCTGCCATGCTGCCTTGCACTTGTTTGTTGCACCTTCTATGTACCCTTCATAAGCAGCCTTTTTTGTCTGTATCAGCTTAAGTTTGTAGAATTTTTTACATTTTTGGTATGCTGCATAAAAGGTGCCCTCCTGCTCTGATCTTTGTTTACATGCATTTTTATATGCTGTGTATAGTACGAGCATGTTTTTTCTTATCTGGACCAGTTCGTCTGTGTACCATTCCAGCTTTTTATTTTTATATGTTCCAGAAGAGTTGGTTTTAATTAGTGGTGAGCATGAATACCATAATTCTGTATAATTTTTTAAGGAAGTTTTCAAAGGTAGTTTCAACATCAGACTTCTCAGATGAACACTTATAGACAAAGTCCCAACTTGCATCCTCTAGTATACGAATAAATGACATAATGTATTCTTCTTTTTGTCTTCTTACCCATGTCATATTGTGCACACTAGTGGAATTTGGTTGCTTACTAACGAGATTGAGAAGCAATGGGTCGTGGTCTGCAAAGCACCCATTTGCAAGGCTAACAGTGTAGCTGCCACGGGGAAAATTCACAATAATATTGTCTATGCATGAATTTTTACGTGTTGGACACTGGATGGTACAGTACAGATTAAGGGACCTTAATAAATTAAGAAAAGTTCTTGAGGGCTCATTACTTGTGTTTACCATTTCTATATTAAGATCACCACATATGGCAATCTTTGTTTTATGCATTAGTATTTTTCTAACCATTAGTTCAAATCATGAAAGCCCACTTAACAATATTTCAAAAACCAGCTTTGAAGAATCTAGGAATATACTACAAAACCCTAGGTATTACTCCCATAGGCATCAGGAAGACAAGATTAGCCAAGTTACTGCACACACAGAGGTGTTCAACCAACCATTCTTGTTGTGTTTCACACGATGGAACAAGAAAAGTCCTAATAATTTATATAACGGTAAGTACACTCTGCCATGCACTTCACAGTGGTTTGCAGACTGTGGATGTAGGTGCACAAAACTTGTTATCTAGACAACAGCTTGCTAGGTATTTGTTGAAAAATGGTCCACAGACATTCATATTACTGGCAATTTAAAACTGGGGTCAGGTTTCAGCTGAGCAAAGCATCAAAAACTATCTTAGGCTTGCTTAAAGTCCACTAAGGCAGCAGTTACCATTAGGATGTTCAGCAACCAGCAGGGAAAGTAACCATGGTCTCATTATTTGAATTTGGAAGTGCTTTTGTTCCTGGTACAGCTTATGGAACATACTACCCCTGCACTTGTGCCTTCCCCATCAGTAAGTCAACATATCTGATGATAGCAGCATGGTATATTACTCAAATATTACATGATTTCTATAGTTCCCGTGGCTGGTCCCGGCAGAGGTTCGAGTCCTCCCTCGGGCATGGCTGTGTGTGTTTGTCCTTAGGATAATTTAGGGACTGATGACCGTAGCAGTGAAGTCCCATAAGATTTCACACACATTTGAACATTTTTTTTCTATAGTTCCACCAAGCTGAACACTAAGAAAAGAGTAAGGAAAAATAAGAGTTATCACTTTTGAGGATGCTGTATAGTAAGAGCTGCAAACAGCACACAGATAACGATAGTGTATCTTAAACGAAAGCATCAAAAATTTACAAAACATTGTTTCTAAGTATAGAGTAAGATAGCTACAGACCATAGCAAAAACCATTCAGCATTTCATCAACACACGTTTGCAGTATAAATATTATGATTAACTGTATGCCTATGCATGTGTGGTCAAGTGGGTAAGTGTCGGACAGTAAATCTCGAGCTCTAGTATGCAATCTCAAATCTGTAAGAGAATTTTTTTCTGTCACTTATCACTTCTTCCACTTCTAGCAGTGAGAAGTATAAAAGAAAAACACCAAGTTAACCAATGGTTCAAAGTCTGTGTTCATATAGGTCCCCCTATAACAGGTTGGGGGTCAGAAAGTGCACATCACCTCCAACAGAACCATGCCTAGTAAAGTGCTGAACCAGTACAGTGTCCCAACCAACCTTAAGGTCAAGAACAGCTTTACCTTTCATGTTTAAAATTCAGTTGGGACCATGTCTGTATCTACACGATGGTAAAGATTTCCGATATGCATGAACACACACATATTGTAAAGAATTTGTTTTAAATCTAATCCCATTATGGAGTGTTTACTTCAACACCCAAAAGGCTATAAAAACTGTTTATAATGAACTATAGGAGAACATAAATACATTTATTCCTTTACTTAGTTTGTTGCAGTATGTTCCACAAATGAAGGGTTGTGGTATGGAATGTGTCACTGTGCTAGTCAAATTTAATTCTGATTTCTGTTCAAGAACAAAAGATTAGGGCTCTTGCCCCCTCTCTCTTTTCTTCAAGAGTGCATGCAATACTCTACTCCTTTCTCTCGAAAAATGAGGTGTAGTATCAAGGAGCTATAAAGACAAAACAATGTGTTTCACAATATTGGTTACATTAATAAGAATTTCATAACTATACGATTCAGTGTGAGTTTATGTACAGCAAAGAGTATGCAATTAGTATCCTAAAATCAAACATGTATAAGATACAGCTATTTTAAAAATGGAAGATGAATAAGATTTCCTTTTCTTCAAAGTTTGCAATAATTCTGATCTCAAAAGTCACTGGACATAGTGCTTCAGTAAACCCACAGCATAATTTGGCATACAAAGCCTGAAAATAATAAACATGTTTAAAAACTTTTTCAAAAATGATAATTACAGTTAGTCTCCTCTCATATTAACAGAATCTTCCGTCGGTTCTTGATAGAACAACATTATAATAATAAATGAAAAGCACCAGTTTGCTTTTGTTCTACAATATTACTTTCATTGCTAACCGGTTTTCGGCTTACAAGGCCATCTTCAGACATTTACTGAGTATTATCACCAAATCATAGTACACTTGTAAGTATGTTCTCTTGTGCCGTACACAATGGAAAAGTACATACAATGAATACAGACACTGAATTAAAAACCAAGCAGCTACACTGTTTGCCATTAAAATAGGCATGAAGTGTACAACATGTATGGATTAGCATTTCAGTGTAACCGCACAAAGCAAGTACGATTAATGTGATCTACATTCTGTACATAAGGAAAGATCACACAGCAGAATTCTCACTGAGAAATCACATTTTAATGATGGGTGGTTGTGAGATCATGTTATGCCTCATGTTATGCCAGCATGTGTGAGAATTCAACAGTGGCAGAATGGTGGCCTATCAAAACTGCAGGTAATTGTTTCACAATAATGCTGCCTGCAGAGGTCAGGATCCCACAACTGTCACGCATATCAGCAAATGATGAGATCGAGAGAGCCATACGCAGTGCTTTGCAAGACAATCGCTGGAGTGCTCAGGATCCCATGACTGTCATGCATATAAGGGAATGATGGGTTCGAGAAAGCCATACTAAGTGCTTTACAGGACAATCTCTGGAGTGTCACAGACTGTTATTACCTCACAAATAAAACTCTAGACCCAATCTGAACAGGCCTCAGATGGCCCAACAGTTCTGGCCAACTGCTGTATCATACTCAGCCAATAGGTGTTGTTGGATGCATATACGGAGGGGCACGTGATCAGCACACCATTCTCCTGGCCGTTGTCAGTTTTCGTGACCAGAGCTGCTACTTCTCAGTCAAGTAGCTCTTTAATTGGCCTCACAAGGGCTGTGTGCACCCCGCTTGCCGACAGTGCTCGGCAGAACTGAACAGTAACCCATCTGAGTGCTCGCCGTGTCCGACAGTGCTTAACTTCAGTGATCTGATGGGAACTGGTGTTACAGTTGCAGCAAGACCATTCACATCATCCCACAACTATTGTGGAAATAAGAATAAGTTAGTTCAGGAGAGCCATACTCAGCAGCATGCAAACTTCACAAAACCAGTGCCAAAGATGACATGCATATTATTCACTCATACTGCCATATCACACACCTTGAGTCATGAAATGGGTTTATTTACAGCATGACAAGTATCCGTGTGGACAGTGCGATGATGTCTGGAGTAACGTGGACTTTCAGCACAGCAGTAATCATTGTGGCTTGTGGCTTTCTTTGAAGCAGCAGCAGCAGAGAGAGGCGTGCTCACAGTATTGCACCCAGTGACAACACTGACCACAGAAGTGATGTCACTTAATCTTTTCAGTTGAATCCTAGTTCTGCGTACAGCCTCACAATGGACATATCCGTATGTGGAGGCTCCACAGAGAACAAACATTGCCAGACTGCATCCATCATCATCATAACAGGCCTGGCACCTAGCATGATGGTAGAGAATGTGGTTGGATAGGCAACATAGTCACCACTGGTTTGCAATGCCAGTTAATAAGAGTTACAGAATCTTGAGCATATAATACCTTTGACTAAAATACAGTGCTACTTTACTTTCTAATGCTTTCCTAAGTGGAAACAACTCCCTCCCTCTAGAGCACACTAGAATCTTAAGTGACCCCTGGGTAAGCCCTTGACTATATCTTTTATTGAATATGTCCAATAATAAAAAACAGGTTAATATTCCTAACACTGCACTGGAGAAAAAAGGGTTGCACAAACCAAAAAAAGAAAAACATTCAAATATGAGTGCATACAACAAGGTTTGTGTGGAAATTGTAGCCAGTCACTTTAAAATGTTTTTAATACTTTTATTTTCCCCATTAACCAGCTTTCAGGTTGATGCAGGCTCATCATCAGATGGTGTATATTTACAAGAACTTCATACACTGGCAGGAAAAATTGCTGTACCAAAAAATAATTAATTTAGAGTAATGAAATTTTGAGAATACATTTGCCTAGGTAACATATTTAAGCGAGTAACATTGCAAAATCACTAGTTAATGTAAGTGCAAGGTAAGCCATTGCAAATGTGAAATGTTGATACATTAATAACAGGCGTAACTATCAGGATGTTGAATGCAAGCATGCAAACATGCATGAATTGTGTTGTACAGGTGTCAGATGTCAGTTTGTGGGATTGGGTTATGTGCCTGTTGCAATTGACAGGGACGGTTAATGCTGCTTGTGGATGACAATGGAATTGTTGTCCAATGATATCCAGTGAGCTCAACTGGAGACAGATCTAGTGATTAAGCAGGTCAATGCAACATGTTGACACTTGTAGAGCATGCTGGCTTACAACATCGGTATGAAGGTGAGCGTTATCCAGCTGGAAAACACCCCCTGGAATGCTATTCATGAATGGCAACACAACAGGTCAAATCACCAGACTCTCACACAAATTTGTGGTCAGGGTGCATGGAATAACCATGAGAGTGTTCCTGCTGTCACACCACAGACCATGACTCCAGGTGTGGGTCCAATGTGTCTCAGCACACAGAAAGGCTGGTTGAAGGTGCTCAACTGGCCACTTCCTAACGAACACATGGGCATCATGGCGCTAAGGCAGAACCAGCTTTCATCAGAATACACAACAGACCTCCACCCTGCCCTCCAATGAGCTCTTGCTTGACACCACTGAAGTCAAAAATGGTGGTGGTTTGGAGTCAATAGAACACAAGCTACAGAGCGTCAGGTTTGGAGCTGTCCTTGACATACCCGATTTGTAACAGTTTGTTGTGTCACAGATGTGGCAACTGCTGCTCAAATTGCTGTTGCAGATGCATACAAAGCACCACAGCCATATGCCGACATTATGGTCTTCTTTCTCAGTAGTGCCATGGGGTTGTCGGGAGCCCAGTCTTCTTGCAACCGTACATTCGCGTGACTACTGTTGCCAGCAATCAAGCAATCATGTACAGTGCCTACATACCTGCCAAGTCGTTCTGCAATACTGCAGAAGGAACATCTGGCTTCTCGTAGCCCTACCAAATGGAGTAACACAGTGGTCAGCCCACTGCATTCACATTTGCATTCGGGAGGACAATGGTTCAAAATTGCATTCGGCCATCCAAATTTAGGTTTTCCTGATTTCCCCAACTGCTTAAGGCAAATGTCAGTCTCATTCCTTCAAAAGGGTATGGACGCTTTTCTTCTCCATCCTTCCCTAATCCGAGCTTGTCTGTAATGACCTCATTGTCTACGAGCTGTTAAAGACTAATCTCTTCCCTCCTTCCTCTCATAGCCCTATTACACAATCTCGTTCACATTCAGTGAGGTGATGATAGTGGCATCCTTGTCATGTTAAAGACATTCTTGACTAACACCAACTCACCATGCCCAATCTCAAAGGTAACTAACGCTCACGACCATTGCAGTGTGTATTTAAAGCAAATCTGTTTGCATCCTCATAGTGGCACTACTAGCGCCACTCTTATCCGACAGGGGTGAAACTTGAATGGACATCATCTTGCAGATGTAGAGACCTGACTATGGAAGACAAATGGTGACTTGTAAGTAGCCATAAAAAATTTCTAGTCCTGACATCATTAAAAAGTAGTGTAATATCAACTTCTAAATTATTTTCTTGAAAGAAAAACACCAGACTATGCTATATTTTTTTTCCTTTCCCTGAGAGCTCAGAGGGTCCATGGTTCCCCTTGCCCCTGGGCAAGATAGCACTACTTGAATTTAATCATTTCCGCAAATGGCAGTTTGTGTTTGGAGTTGGTTGGCTACTGTGCACGAATTGGCTTTCCTGTGGAGTGTCGACATGAACTCTGTTCAATATGTAATAAGCATGAACAGTAAAGAAAATTATGAGGAAAAGTTAGCCACAAAGAAATTAGGGCTTTCCAGACCAGATTCATTGTCTGAGAAAGTAACAACATTAAATAAATGTGACTACAAGTGAACATTTAACAAAGTAGTGTACAACAAGCGTAAGTTGTTGTGTGCCTGCAATGTAAGAAATCGTGACTTTCAGCCCAGAAGTTAATTCATTAGCTAATACATGAATTAGGGATTATGTACATTTGTGTGAAAAAATGAAAAATCACAAGAACTCCCACTTGGACAAAAATGCAAAACAGATAGTAGTGAAAGCTTAAACATTATTTCGTTCTTGCCATGAACTGTATTTAGTTATATATAAGACAACAAAATTTCACAAAAACAATTCTTCCCTTTCTTCAGACAAGCCATGCATATTACTATTATTATTATCGTTCCCCTTTAGGAGAGCGATTGAACTTGAATTCATAATGTCATCTCTGGACGCTTTCCTTCTTTGCTTCCCAAAAGCTCATCATCCTCTCAGAATGCTCCTTCTTCCATTCTTCCATTAATTTTTTACCAGGTTGGTGTGATGATCTTTCCTCAAACTTCACACCTGTGATTTTATTCCGGCACTCAGTGCGGTCTTCGAGATTTTTTATGTTGATCTGCTGCAGATCCCTCTGGACTTCTTTCAGCCATTCTGTGCCGCATTTACTCTTTGTTATAATATTGAAAAGTTTCCTTGGTGTTCTGGAGTCTTCCATCCTGTAGATATGTGTATAAAATTTGGCTCGGTGTTTTCTGATTTCATCTGTTACTGTGTTTGGTCTGAGCTCGTTTTGTGGTCTCTTCATCCAAACGCCATTTTTGTTGATTGCCCCATAAATCTTCCTGAGAATTTTTTTCTTGCTTTTCTATTTCCCTAATTTTTGAATGACCATCAATCACCATTATTTCAGCTGTTTAGATTGCTTCTGAAAGAATATTTGCATCTGTTGAAATGCACTTCTTGTTGTAATGCATTCATGTTAGCTTGTACGCCTTCTGGAGCTTGGCGATTCTTTATTCATTGGTGATTTGATTTAATCCTGAGGACTGTATAGTTTCTCCGAGGTATTTAAAGTGGCAATTTTACCATGTTTTGTGATTAAAGGGGATTTATTTTCTGGCTGTCTTTCCATATATTTGGTTTTTTCATAACATATCTGTAGTCCGTTTTTTTTTTTATTTCATGTAGTTTTTCCACTGTGTGAATTGCTTCTGTTCTGTTATTGGTGATAATTGCAATATCTTCAGTGAAAGCAAGGTGTTTTACCTTAACTCAGTTCTCTTTTTTGATACCAATTTGGATGCCCTTTATATAAGATTCCCATTCCCCGATAATCTTTTCCAGAACAATATTGAAAAGCATTGGGGATAGTCCGTCCCCCTGTCAGACTCCAGTTTTGATTTCGAAGGGTTCTGATATTTCACCCATGAATTTTACTTTGGATGTTGTTCCTGCATGTGTCTGTTCTGTGATTTTTTATGTCTTTCGGTCGATCCCAAACTGATCCACGATTTTAAACATGGTTTCACAGTCCATTGAATCATGTGCTTTCCTGAAGTCGATGAATGTAATTACCGTGTTTCTGCATTTCCTCATTTGTAATATTGTCTTTAAGCACCAGATCTGTTCCACACATGATCATCCTTTTCTGAATCCGGCCTGGTATTCACAAATTAGTGGATCTTTTTAGGATTCTGTCCTGTTTAAAAGTATTTTGTAAGCAACTGGGAGCAGGGAAATTCCTCTGTAATTGTTGATGTCTGTCTTGTCACCCTTTTTGTGTAGCAGATGAATTAGAGCGCATTTACAGCCCTCTGGTATTTGCTCCATCATCCATATATCTGATATTATATGATGTAATTTCTGCATAAGTATAGGAGCATTTAGTTTCCAGAATTCAGCAATGATCCCATCTTCTCCTGCTGCTTTGTTATTTTTCAACTGTTTGACCATCTCCATAATTTCCTTGAGATCCAGGGCATGTGAGTCTGGGTATGTGAATACTGGGGGAAGAATCAAGTTTTTCTTGGGGTAGTTCGCAGTTGAGGATGGAACTGAAATATTGGGCTAAGATCTTGCAGTTATTTTTCGTATTAGTTTCCAAAGAACCATCGGGTTTCTTGAAGCACAAGCTAGGCACTCAGTATCCCTGTGAGTTTTGTCTGAAAGTCTTATAGAAATTTCTTGTATTATTTTTGATGAAATCTTGCTGGATTTCGCTAAGTCTATTGTTGTCATATCCCCATTTTTCTTTTCTAATTATTTTTGAGGTCTGTTTTTGGATTTTAAGAAAGTTCTCCCAGTTTTCATCAGTTTTGTGACCGCTATATTTTTTCCATGCATTTATTCAGTTGTCGACTGCCTGACCGCAGGTTGCGTTCCACCAGTGATGTTTCCTGGTGCGAGGTGGTTGTCCTAATTTAATGGCTTCCTCTGTTAGTTTCTTCCAGTCTGTTGACTTTCCCTGATTGATTTGCATGATAATTTTTCTTTGTTGAGTTTCAGATATTCTGGATCTGGTTTGGTACTTTTGGGTGGCCTTTTTAGCATTCTGTTGGGTTGGAATTTTGTTTTTATTTGGAGGAGATGATGATCTGATTCAAAGGCGCCTTTGTGGGTTCTGATGTTTAGAATTTTTTTTATGTTTTCCTTGAAAATTGCGACATAGTCAATTTGGAATTTACCCTGTCTAAGATTGGGTGATCTCTATGTGGTTAATTTATGTGCAGGTTTTTGAAATTGGGTACTCATGACTTTAAGTATGAAGTTTCTGCAGAAGTCGATTAGTTTTTCACCATTCTTGTTGGTACATTTGTGTTTGGTATGGGGGCCAGTGGTATCTCTGAATTTTTTCCCTTGCCTAACAATGCATTAAAAATCATCTAATAAGATTTTCATGTGTTGCCTTGGTATTTTATTTGTTGTTTCTTCTAGTGTTTCCCAGAAATTGTCCACTGTTTCAGGGTCAAGTTTACTGTGATGATTTGTAGGGGCGTGATAAAAGTGTAGGCTTTATTAGCTGACTTTACTGAAAGTCTCTTTATTGGAAGATGTGAATTCAATAACTGAGTCGAGTACAGAAGTGTGAACAGTGAATCCAGTTCCAAAAACTAGTAGTTTGCCTTTCACTTTTATGGCAAGTTTGCCCTTGTAGATCTCGTAATTTTCTGTGTTAAAGTGTCCTTCATACATGAATCTTGTCTCTTGCAGTACAGTGATTTTCAGGTCAAATTTTCCCATTGTGTTGGTGAGTTGTTTTAATTTGCCTGTTTTAGTGAGGGTGTTCACATTAATTGTGCCAATTAAGTTTTTATGTTTCATTTTGAGAGTGTGAGAACGGCAGAACGGAGCAATGAAGAAAGTATAAACTTTCCATTTCTTTTGGAAATTTCATTTTGAAGTGATCTTTTTACATTCATTAATAATTTTGTGGGGGCTTTTTGAATAATGGAAATATGAAAACATTTTAATTGTATCTTACTGATATTTGTGTCTGTTACTACGAAGGGTGTAATTTCACTTTTTTATTGTTTCTTATTTATGCTAAGGTACACAGTCAATTGCAGATGGCTGATATACTTTATTTTTGGCTATCCAGTTCATTAATTTGATTTCATCCTTAAGATATTTTTGTGCCTCCAGTTTATACTTTGCTACATTCACCATGCTTCTGTATGCTACAAATTAATATGTTGTGGGATGGAAAGAGCAACTGTGGAACAGACAGAACAATTCATATGGAATGTTTTCTTATTACCTTGACAGGAAATGTGTCCTAAAAATGGGTATGAGTTTTATTGTAAGACATGGCATAAAAATGCACTCATTAAAGAAAAGTAAAACAAGTCTTTTTCTCATAACAGCTACACAGCAAAAGACAAGATAAATGTAAGCAACCAGATGTGTACGAGATCATATGTTCAGAAGGTCCCAGGCTTTTACAGTGGTAGAACAGGAAGATCATTTGTCATACACTACAATACCGTGAAAATATGGCAACTGTGTGTACAACATAAATCTCAACAGCAACAAATGTAATGAGAACAAACACAACTTGCTAGACATCACTTAACAGATCACAATTTATAACATCCAACCTGCTACTATAAAACTCTTTTGAGCTTTATTAGAGGTTCCAGGGATACACAGACAGCAGGTCCTACAACCAGATTATGAACACAGCAGACTATACTTCCTGTATTCATCAAGGACTGCTTCTACACAAAAGAACCCAATGACAAAATGATAATGAATCAATTCAGGTATGAGTGGACACACCACACACACACACACACACACACACACACACACACACACACACACACACAGGCTGAGTGTACAATACCATTGATCCTGCCACAAGATGCACACTGTAGTCAAAGAGATCAAAGAGTATGTTATGGGGAAAGCATTCCACATGGATACACAACACGACTGATGAACTAGTGTTACAGCATAGAGTAATACGGGTTCCAAGTTATAAAATTTTTAATGAAGTTCAAACACCTTGACGTAAGATAGGCTGGTTATACCACGATTAGTGGCGGACCAGGAAGTACAGTGATGCAATACAGATGGACAGTACAGTCTGCAACTCTGCAGTAGCTGGGTGAGAGAGAGACAGCTGGAAAACAGAGAAGGACAGCGACTAAGCAAAATAACACACACGATCATTCGCGCGGCAGAATGCTGCAAGAAGCTATAGCCACTGCTAGGGAAAACACTCGTAGACCAATTTAACTAGATGCTAAGAGAGAATTAAAGCAAGAGTAGCAGAATAAAGATGCCACACGCTGTCATCGCTAGTAAATCGCACCTCACAGAATTACGGAGAGCTCTTTACATATCGGAGCCCCAACTCCAAGTAAGAGAGAATGGTTCAGGTCAATGGGAATGATGCAGTCCGTGTTGATGACATTCCCTTCCATGATCATGTTATTTTAGTAAGTCTTATCACAGATCAACCAGCGCAGTACAGTCAGCAGTGGAGTGCCGCAAAGCTGAACTCCACTGACGAATTTCATGCTGTGCTACATCAACCACTACTGATTGGAGAGCTGATGAACTACCAGCAGCAGTGCAGTACCAGGTGCTGTACTCCCTGAGTGTGGGATGGAGGACGATGACCAGGCTGGCAGTACTGGGTTTAACGGCTGCCGCCTACACCACACTGTGCCTCGACAAAATGGCGACAAAACTATAAAAAAACTTTTGTGTGTTGAAATATGCGAGATGAGCAGTCCAAAGGATTTCGGGGAAAGAACTACCATGTAAACAGAGCAGTGTGCACTGTCGTCGAAAATTTAGGGGCATTGGTTGTCTCCGTAAAAAGAAAGTACTGTTCGACGAAATGTATAAGATGCAGTTATGGACAGAGTGAGGGGAAGGTCCGTGCAAGCCATGTACTTCGAATACCGTACCAACTGTGTGGGGATTTTTGAGACAGAGGTTATATTTCAAACCGTACCGTCTGCAAGTCGTGCAACAATTAAAACCGGAAGATTATGGGTGGCGTCTTCAATTTTGCATCACAGTGCAGGAAACACTTGAGGGTGAACATTTCGCGTCCAGCCTGATTCTCACCGATGACGCAACCCTCCCTTCATTTGGAATGGTTAATCACCACACTGTGGGAGGGGCACAGAACACCCTCACGAAACGGGGCGCATGAACTAGGGTCACCGAAGGTTAATGTTTCCTGTGTCGTGTCACAGACGGAGCTGTATGGGCCATTTTTCTTCTGTGAGAAGCCTGTGATGGGTATGAGATGTTGGAATTGTGATGTTTCCACAACTGACAGTTGATTCCGAGAATCTCATCTTCAAACAAGACGCCTTCTTGGAGCATCGATGTTCGTCACTACCTAAATGACGACGAACTTCCCAATCACTAGATTGGATGTAGTGGTCAACATGTGGCTCTGTGCTTTGATCCCTTGACTGGTGAAGACCCGTCTAGATCGCTTGACCTAACGCTTTTAGACTTTTTTCCTTTGGGGGAACATCAAGGACCATATTTACATATGCCCAATGCGAAGAACACTGGAACAACTCAGAAAACGCTTCACTGCTGCCGTGATGACGACTGACATTATACTGAGTGCACTATCCGAAAATTACTTCGAGCAATTAAACAGAGAACCGACTCGTGGAGATAACATCTTGGACCTACTGATAAGAAACCCGAACTTTTCGACTCTGTAAGCACAGAACAGGGAATCAGTGATCATAAGGCCGTTGCAGAATCCCCGAATATGGAAGTAAATAAGAATATAAAAAAAGGGAGGAAGGTTTATCTGTTTAGCAAGAGTAATAGGAGGCAGATGTCAGACTACCTAACAGATCAAAACGAAAATTTCTGTTCCGACACTGACAATGTTGAGTGTTTATGGAAAAAGTTCAAGGCAATCGTAAAATGCGTTTTAGACAGGTACATGCCGTGTAAAACTGTGAGGGACGGGAAAAACCTACCGTGGTTCAACAACGAAGTTAGGAAAGCAAAGAGAGCTTCACTGCAAGTTTAAACGCAGCCAAAACCTCTCAGACAAACAGAAGCTAAACGATGTCAAGTTAGCGTAAGGAGGGCTATGCGTGAAGCGTTCAGTGAATTCGAAAGCAAAATTCTATGTACCGACTTGACAGAAAATCCTAGGAAGTTCTGGTCTTACGTTAAATCAGTAAGTGGATCGAAACAGCATATCCAGACACTCTGGGATGACGATGGCATTGAAACAGAGGGTGACACGCGTAAAGCTGAAATACTAAACACCTTTTTCCAAAGCTGCGCAATTCCAGCAGGGCAAAGAGACACCCCACACGTCCAGAATTACCTAATGGCTCCAGGAACACTCTTCTGAGTTTAAACACTTCCGCTGGCCACCGAACTCCCCAGACGTGAACATTATTGTGCATACCTCGGGTGCCGTGCAACGTGCTGCTCAGAAGAGATCTCCAGCTCCTCGTTCTCTTATGGATTTATGGACAGCCCAGCAGGATACACGGTGTCAATTCCCTCCAGCACTATTTCATACATTAGAAGAGTCCATGCCACGTCATGTTGCGGCACTTCTGGGTGCTCGCGGGGGCCCTACACTACAGGGTTATTACAAATGATTGAAGCGATTTCACAGCTCTACAATAACTTTATTATTTGAGATATTTTCACAATGCTTTGCACACACATACAAAAACTCACAAAGTTTTTTTAGGCATTCACAAATGTTCGATATGTGCCCCTTTAGTGATTCGGCAGACATTAAGCCGATAATCAAGTTCCTCCCACACTCGGCGCAGCATGTCCCCATCAATGAGTTCGAAAGCATCGTTGATGCGAGCTCGCAGTTCTGGAACGTTTCTTGGTAGTGGAGGTTTAAAGACTGAATCTTTCACATAACCCCACAGAAAGAAATCGCATGGGGTTAAGTCGGGAGAGCGTGGAGGCCATGACATGAATTGCTGATCATGATCTCCACCACGACCGATCCATCGGTTTTCCAATCTTCCGTTTAAGAAATGCCGAACATCATGATGGAAGTGCGGTGGAGCACCATCCTGTTGAAAGATGAAGTCGGCGCTGTCGGTCTCCAGTTGTGGCATGAGCCAATTTTCCAGCATGTCCAGATACACGTGTCCTGTAACGTTTTTTTCGCACATAAACTTTAAACCGTGAGATTGCACAAAACACGTTAACTTTTGGTGAATTGCGAATTTGCTGCACCTAATGCGTGAGGATTCTCTACCGCCCAGATTCGCACATTGTGTCTGTTCACTTCACCATTAAGAAAAAATTTGCTTCATCACTGAAAACAAGTTTCGCACTGAACGCATCCTCTTCCATGAGCTGTTGCAACTGCGCCGAAAATTCAAAGCGTTTGACTTTGTCATCGGATGTCAGGGCTTGTAGCAATTGTAAACGGTAAGGCTTCTGCTTTAGCCTTTTCCGTAAGATTTTCCAAACCGTCGGCTGTGGTACGTTTAGCTCCCTGCTTGCTTTATTCGTCGACTTCCGCGGGCTACGCGTGAAACTTGCCCGCACGCGTTCAACCGTTTCTTCGCTCACTGCAGGCCGAGCCGTTGATTTCCCCTTGGAGAGGCATACAGAAGCTTTAAACTGCGCATACCATCGCCGAATGGAGTTAGCAATTGGTGGATCTTTGTTGAACTTCGTCCTGAAGTGTCGTTGCACTGTTATGACTGACTGATGTGAGTGCATTTCAAGCACGACATACGCTTTCTCGGCTCCTGTCGCCATTTTGTCTCACTGCGCTCTCGAGCGCTCTGGCGGCAGAAACCTGAAGTGCGGCTTCAGCCGAACAAAACTTTATGAGTTTTGCTATGTATCTGTAGTGTGTCGTGACCATATGTCAATGAATGGAGCTACAGTGAATTTATGAAATCGCTTCAATCATTTGTAATAGCCCTGTATATTAGGCAGGTGTCCCAGTTTCTTTGGCTCTTCAGTGTAATTATGATTTCACCAGCTGTAGATGGATCTTCAAAGAATTACATTATTTCATTTAAAAAAATCTGTTAGTCGCCCTTATAGCGCAGTAGATAAGAAAGTTTCATTTGTCAACTATGTGGTAAAATACACTCTGCTTTGCATGTTATTGTTTGCCAACAGTTCGTTTCATTGTCTTGAGCCCTGTTTCAGATATGAGGCATATTACGAATATTTAGCTTCCACTCTACCGTTTATGCACACAATCGGATGTGAGTACACTACATGTAACTCCTTTTCTCGGGAGTGGCAATGGATATAGACCTCATCTCAAGTTTAAGGAAAAATTAAGTATGTTAGCTTCATATCATAGAGAGCAATATGTGATCTAATATGCACCAAATGCAAACTCACAGTGACCACTATTTTTTATTGTGAACTACTCTAATTTCGCACTGTATCTCAATAAATACAGAAACATCACTTTAATTATGACTGTCAACGAAATAATCGACCATTCATCATGAAGCTGACAAATGAGGCACTGAGATGTGTAACAATCAATATCTTTTATACAAGGTGCATTCAAATTCTAAGGCCTCCGATTTTTTTTCTCCGAACTGGAAGAAACATGCGCATTGTTTTAAAATGAGGCCGCGTTCATTGTCAATACGTCCCAGAGATGGCAGCACCGTATGGCAGATGGAATTTTACCGCCAGTGGCGAGAATGAGAACTGTTTTAAATACTTAAAATGGCGACGTTTTCCTTACTTGAATAGCATGCAATCATTCGTTTTCTGAATTTGCGTGGTGTGAAACCAATTGAAATTCATCGACAGTTGAAGAAGACATGTGGTGATGGAGTTATGGATGTGTCGAAAGTGTGTTCGTGGGTGCGACAGTTTAATGAAGGCAGAACATCGTGTGACAACAAACCGAAACAACCTCGGGCTCGCACATGCCGGTCTGACGACATGATCGAGAAAGTGGAGAGAATTGTTTTGGGGGATCGCCGAATGACTGTTGAACAGATCGCCTCCAGATTTGGCATTTCTGTGGGTTCTGTGCACACAATCCTGCATGACGACCTGAAAATGCGAAAAGTGTCATCCAGGTGGGTGCCACGAATGGTGACGGACGACCACATGGCTGCCCGTGTGGCATATTGCCAAACAATGTTGACGTGCAACGACAGCATGAATGGGACTTTCTTTTCGTCGGTTGTGACAATGGATGAGACGTGGATGCCATTTTTCAATCCAGAAACAAAGCGCCAGTCAGCTCAATGGAAGCAAACAGATTCACCGCCACCAAAAAAATTTCGGGTAACTGCCAGTGCTGAAAAAATGATGGTGTCCATGTTCTGGGACAGAGAGGGTGTAATCCTTACCCATTGCGTTCCAAAGGGCACTACGGTAACAGGTGCATCCTACGAAAATGTTTTGAAGAACAAATTCCTTCCTGCACTGCAACAAAAACGTCCGGGAAGGGCTGCGCGTGTGCTGTTTCACCAAGACAACGCACCCGCACATCGAGCTAACGTTACGCAACAGTTTCTTCATGATAACAACTTTGAAGTGATTCATCATGCTCCCTACTCACCTGACCTGGCTCCTAGTGACTTTTGGCTTTTTCCAACAATGAAAGACACTCTCCGTGGCCGCACATTCACCAGCCGTGCTGCTATTGCCTCAGCGATTTTCCAGTGGTCAAAACAGACTCCTAAAGAAGCCTTCGCCGCTGCCATGGAATCATGGCGTCAGCGTTGTGAAAAATGTGTACGTCTGCAGGGCGATTACGTCGAGAAGTAACGCCAGTTTCATCGATTTCGGGTGAGTAGTTAATTAGGAAAAAAATCGGAGGCCTTAGAACTTGAATGCACCTCGTAGAATAGTTTCTTTAAAATCGTTTGAGAGAGGTTGCTGTGCAACAAGCGTGCATATGCCTCCGTTCCCGCAATGCAGCGGAGTTTCCTTCGTAACGGACGAAGCTCACAACTTAGAAGGCGACAGGCAACTGAGGCAGCCAAGCCTTCGCAACATAGGGGTGGACTCGCCCAGCGCTCAGACCGAGGACGTGTTTTTGCAGACGGGCCATGTTATCTTGTGTCAAACTTCCTGGCAGATTAAAACTGTGTGCCGGACCGAGACTCGAACTCGGGACCTTTGCCTTTCGCGGGCAAGTGCTTTACCATTTGAGGTACCCAAGCACGACTCACGACCCGTCCTCACAGCTTTACTTCCACCAGTACCTCGTCTCCTACTTTCCAAACTTCACAGATGGTAGAGCGAAAGGCAAAGGTCCCGAGTTCGAGTCTCGGTCCGGCACACAGTTTTAATCTGCCAGGAAGTTTCATATCAGCCCACACTTCTCTGCAGAGTAAAAATCTCATTCTGGAAACATTCCCCAGACCATGGCTAAACCATATCTCCACAATATCCTTTCTTCCAGGAGTGCTAGTTCTGCAAGGTTTGCAGGAGAGCTGTGAAGTTTGGAAAGTAGGAGACGAGGTAATGGCGGAAGTAAAGCTGTGAGGACGGGTCGTGAGTCGTGCTTGGGTAGCTCAGATGGTAGAGCACTTGCTCACGAAAGGCAAGTCTCGGTCAGCCACACAATTTTAAGCTGCCAGGAAGTTTCATATCAGCGCACACTCCGCTGCAGAGTGAAAATCTCATTCTGGAAATATTTTGTGTGAGTTCTAGCAGTCTGTCTGTCATGCACGATGATGGCTTATCTCGTGTTTGTGTCCTTTCTCGTTATCATTGGAGTGACAATTTGGTGCAATGGTTTCTATTTAGCCTCATCGGTGAAAAATTTCGCCGCTCACCAGTTGTGAACAAGAGTTGTTCAACTAACTATAAATGTCTCATTTGTCTTCTACGTGCCAGCCCTTTTTTCTACCATTTCCTTTCCGGCTTCCTTTTATCAATTTTTAAATGCAAACCGTAGCGGCAGCTAACTTAACAATTTCCTCTTGTTCGTAGCCATGGTCAACGCTCCACATTTCATGCTCACAGACCACTGCGAACTAGCCCTGCGATTTTCAGTGGCCTGTTCAGGAGTGTTTCCTTTCATTTTGACCGAAACCGAACGGAGTCAGTCCGTACGGACTCGGGCCAAATGGATCACTGGTGTGAGCCTGTGTAATTGTTATTTACGGTTACAACAGGTTCCCGTGTTGCATGGAAGCAGGCCACTTTCCTTTCGGAGTATTGTTCACTTATTAATAACAATCTTTGGATGTTACAAGAAAAAAAGAATGGTCCATCTTTATTAAACTACTCTCATGTAGACTGCGGTGGTGTATTACTACTTTCTAACAGCCACATTTACGGCAATGTTGCTCTATTGTTCAGTTAGTACGGATGAACACTGTCTCATCTAATAGTGCTGTGGGACTGCTTCCAATGTTACTGTAGTGTGTAGGTGAATGTTTTATACGGAACCTTGCCCATGAGCTTTCGGAGCATGAGGCACAGCTATTCTCATTCGGCTCTCGGAGACAACCGCAATTTTTTCCTCCTACCAGTTTT
Organism: Schistocerca nitens; assembly: GCF_023898315.1. Classification (NCBI taxonomy): domain Eukaryota; kingdom Metazoa; phylum Arthropoda; class Insecta; order Orthoptera; family Acrididae; genus Schistocerca; species Schistocerca nitens. The sequence continues at coordinate 224,863,311 of NC_064619.1, read as the reverse complement.
TACTGCTGTGCAGTTGCATCATCAGTGTCACGTTTCATGGGTCATCATCCGACTGCCTCTAAAGCTGTTGGACTCAAAGCGCTAACGGATATAGCGTCCTGTTACGGCAGAGCGCCAACGTACAACAACGTTCCGAAAATCTGAGCTGAGAGGGAAGGCGAGGTGAAGGGGGCAACGCTGAGTTTCGCGGTGGACTTTGCAGTTTTGAGATTTCAGAAATACATATAATAATTTATTACGCCAAGATCGCTTAATAACTGCGATGTTCACATTACCTGTTTACGCAACTGAGTCTCTTTTAATATGTGACGACCAGCTGTGTAATTCATTGACATATTTTATACAACTTAATGTTCGAAGTGCATAACTGTATTTGTTTTATATCATGATGAAGCTGTTAGTGGATTAATCGCATCTGAAGGTGGCTTTCAACGACCAAAACTGGTAATATGAACTTTGCAATTACTAAGCGATCTTAATGTAACAAATTAATATGTAAACATTAAAAGGTAGCATACTTCCGTTTGGCGATACGTCTCTTCTTAAACAAACGGATCCAGTACACCTGTTACTAGTCTTCATGCACACTGCACAACACAATTAAAGGATCATTTTTTCGACACACTGTAATTGTCTCACATTGCAAATGTTTATCAAGTTTGAAATTTCGGACGGTGCCTAAAACCTTCCTCCCTAGAGAACACTTTGCCGTTTTATTCAGGTGTATGTCTCTGTCGCACCCCCCTTTCATCTCGCAGAATAGGAGGGCTGAAAATGTAGAAGCACCCTTTGTTGCTTTGTATTATGTTCAGATTTCATCGAATGGTTTTGAGCGGTCCCCGGTGGTTCCAGTCTGTACACGAGAGCAAAAATATTGGAGTCGCGCTGCACTCAAAAGGGCTGCGATCGTATTCAATGGGGACGCAGCCACGCAGTGTCCTCAGAGAAATGTCAAAGGTTGTCAAGAACTTCATCCAGTTGCTCGTTGCAATGCGAAATGTTGTTTTCGACTGCGAAATGTGTGGTAAATAACGCCCCAAGGAAATGACGTCTTTTATGTCACCCCCTGAGGTATTTTCGTATCGAATCTGAGCGTCCGTGTGTCCGAAATGTTTTCCTCCGTCATCCATAAGTAAACCTCGTTATTCCTTCAACGCTGGCCGTCATGGTTCTGACCTCCATCGCACAGGTGTCAAAAGAAAGGGTGAAATGTGGCTAAGAAGGGGTGTGATGATCTCCCATCATGTTACAGGTTCACGGTGGCACTGGACAGGACTGTGGTGAAATCTGGTGCAATGTGACGTCGTTAATTCACCTTAACGTCACCTGAACTTCTGACATTCGGCCTTTTTTTCACATTGTCGACACTTTGCTGTATGAAGTGTCGTCGAGCCCTGGGGTGACGTCACAGGAAGCCGCGTTTTTGCACGGTTACAAAGGAAGGTTGTAGGCACCTATGTGCCAAATTTCAAACTACTGCATCGCAATGGGAGAAAGTTATGGGGCTTCGAAAAAGTGATCCTCTAATAGTATTACGCAGTGTATTACATATTTTGGCTTTCTTTTGATACTTAAGCCTCTTTTGCTGGGCACGATATGAATTCGATTTGTTCGGGGTGGGGGTAGGGGAGGGGAGTGGGGCAGAATATCAGTTGCTGTTCCATGAAACTATTACACAGCGATGCGAAACTTGTGTGGTACTGCATCACGGAAGTCACTGGAAACTAGGCTTTCTGTTCGTATCAGCCAATTTGTGCCGAAGATTGACCTTTTTGGCCCTGATTCGCAAAGTTTTACGCTTTTTCATAGAAATATGCAGGATTTATTTTCAGGCATTTCAGAAGAGTTGAATTAATTTATAGTATACCTCAGGGAATGTTAACATGCTTTTGGCTGCGATGTTAGTCATATGTGTTTTTTTTCCTTTTAGGCAACGTAACCTCTTTGGTTAAGCAGATTCAGCAGGATGTAGGTTGCAGTAAGTACTGGGAGATGAAGAAGCTTGCACAGGATAGAGTAGCATGGAGAGCTGCATCAAACCAGTCTCAGGACTGAAGACAACAAAACAACAACTTCTTTGGTTCTCTGGCGACTGCGGTAGTTCTGGAAATAGCCCCTCGTAGAGCCATTTGGTTTTTATTCTGAAATTTATCGGCCGTGTTGAAAGAAGCACGCATATGTGTGTAACATCAGAACAGTATATATAAACAATAGCAAGACTACATGTCAATCCGGAACCGCGCGACTGCTACGGTCGCAGGTTCGAATCCTGCCTCGGGCATGGATGTGTCTGATGTCCTTAGGTTAGGCAGGTTTAAGTAGTTCTAAGTTCCAGGGGACTGATGACCACAGATGTTAAGTCCCATAGTGCTCAGAGCCATTTGAACCATACATGTCAATAACATACAGGTGATGTGGTGTTATAATGCAGGACCACGTAAAACGTATGTGACTGACATCGTGATGTGCAGTAATTGTGTAATGGTTTTGAAAATTTGAGCCAATAAAGTGGTTACTGTGTCACCAACAATGGGGTTGAGCGCAGTATGCATTCAGTTTGTTTCACGTCTTTAGCGTCTGCTAGATGGCTCGTGAAAAGTTGACAGTGAAAGTGCGTCGGATTTTATAAGATTGTAGTGATGCAGACATTTCTAGTGAAAATGCGGATCCTATATAGAGTCCTTGCGATTCAGACGAGGAAGGAAATATTGAGATGATGTAGCCATTGTAGAATCAACAAATGGAGAATACATCGACGAAAATGGAAATGTGAACTACATGGAATACAGGGGTCATCACGTTATTTGCTTTCACAGCAAGCCTGGTTTGCAAAAACACATTTCAATAAACAGTTCACCATTTGATGCATTTTTTGTTTATAGACAATGAAGTTTTAGATGCAAACATATTGGAAGCTAAAAGATATGCGGAAAAAGTTACTCATGTCAGAGAAAGTACAGTACAGAGGAAGACTTGTAAAGGTAGTTTTAGGCGTATTTATGTGGATGGGTTGAACAAACGTTGCACACTTCAGGCCTGCTGCTCAACCAAACAAATTTACCAGAACGCAATTCCAGCAACCATAATGTCTCGCAGCCGATTTGAAACTCTGTTACATCTAACTCACTTCTTACATACTCTGTTGCATCCAATTCACTTCTTATATAATGATAAACCTAATTCCAGGGGACTGGTTAGGAAAAATGGTTTCACTCATATATGCACTGCACAAGAAGTTCCAGGAAGTATTTTACTTAAGAGAAAACTTTCTCATTGACGACACTTGACCTTGTACAACTAGACTGGTATTCTGTCAATACATACCCAATGAAACTCACAAATACACTATAAAAACTTCTCAAATTCTGTTCTGCAAGGGAACGCATGGAATAGCAAAATTTACTACAGTTAATCTAAAGATGTACGACAAGGCACAGCGTCTTCCGAGAAAATAACGTGAAAAACTATCACAAAGACTTCTAAGCCCCGCAAACCACTAGACAAAGTATGGTGGAGAATACTTCGACCTAACTGACGATATCGACCAAGCAGGTGACAAACTGGCAAACTGCAGTTGTGGGAAACCTAGAGGTAGTGTCCGTCTGCCAAGCTTGCCACAGTCTGGCAGATTCCGCGTTTTGCTGAATTTCTTCCCTCTCGCTCAGCCTCATCAAGGAAGTTCGAAAATGGTTGCTACATATTTAATAAAAATCTATTTGCAATATATCAAGAACGGGATGTCAATGAGGAAAACAGCAGAAATGTCTTAATATGTCTGTATATACATCTGCATCGGCACAAAGAAGTACCTCCTAGCGAGAAATGAGAGGGAAGTCCTCACAGATAGTGGTGTAAAATACCTGGGCATTTATAAGTTGGGGCTTTTAAAGTAACTTTTTGCACGTCGTGGACGCCAGTTGTTTCATTCCACTGAATCTAAATAGTCCCATTGATTAATATCAACTATTATTCTTGTCACGTTCAGATCCATTACAGTCTGTTACGCTCTTATGCCACCAGTAGGGTTGGCAACGTGCTTTGCAAATAATTTCGATGGGACCATTAGGGGAGGGTATACAGAAAACAGGTTTGGAATCCAGCAGATATAGTGGCGCGAAACGATGCGCCTCCACGACATGCAAAAGAGTTTAGTGGAACCACTGTAATCTCTGTATGACGATAAAGGAGCCAGATACCGCACCAAGCAGACTATGTTTAACAGATAAAACTAAATAAGCCTCGACCCAGAATCGAACCCTCTACCTCCTGCATGCTGACACAGGTAGTTACCGTACATGTGACTACAGTGTTGCCATAGTGCCAATCTTTAACGTAGATTTACTGCCCGAAATACGCACAGGACGAAATTTTGTGAGAGACAATTTTGTATTGCCAGTTCGTGAGGAATCGCACTGCGAAGTTCGAGTGCGCGATGTTTCGTTCACCACACACACACACACACACACACACACACACACACACACACACACAAATACAAATTCCCTTTCGAGTAGTCATGATTTCTTCTTCTTTCTTCGTTCTTCCCAAATTCTCTTCATACGTTCACTGTGTTCTCTCTTGCGTTCTTCCGACCATCTTTTTCCCGTTCTGTTCTCCGTATGTTCTTGTTTAAGTGTGTGTTTCTTTATGATGTTTCTAAACTGTTCTCTATTGTTTATGTTGTCTTGTGTGACCCCCAGTTCTTTAATGCCTTCTTCTGCTTCAGTGATCCAATTTGTCTTGTTTTTGCTCTTGTTTACTATCTCAAAGATTTGTCTTGTGAGCCTGCTTTTATTCATCCTGCTGATATGTACATAAAATTTCATTCTTCTCTTTCTAATGGTGTCTGTTATTGTTTCTATGTCTTTGTAAATCTCTCTAGTTGGCCTCTTCATCCAAATTCCTTCCCCAAACACAGGTCCATATATTTTCCTCAGAATGTTTCTTTCCTGCTTTTCAGTCTCTCTGATCTTCGTATGACCATGAATCACTGTAGCTTCTGCAGCATGAAGTGCTTTTGGTAGGCCTACTGTGTTGCAATGCCTTAGTTTCGTATTGACTTAAATAGATTTCTTATTGTAGTGATTCTAAGTGAGCTTATATGCTTTTTGTAATCTGGAGGTTCTATCTTTTTTGGCTATTGAGTTCAGTCCTGATGGTTGGATTATCTCTCCCACATATCTGAAGTGGGCAGCTTGTGCCACTTTCCCGTATTGAGTAGTAATGGGGAGATTATGTACAGGTTTATTTTCCGTATAGTGTGTTTTCTCGTAGGAGATTTGTAGCCCAGTTGTCTGCGAGATTTCGTGCAGTTATTCCAATACAAGTTTGGCTTCCTCTCTATTGTTCGTTAGAATGGCAAGGTCGTCCGCGAAAGTCAGACACTTCACCCTAATTCTTTGCTCTTTTTTAATCCCAAGCTAAATTTCCTTTATTTCCTTTCCCCATGTCCTCACAATTTTTTCCTGAACCATGTTAAACAGAAGGGGGGACATTTCATCTCCATGGCGAACACCAGTATGGATATGAAATGCTTCTGATGTTTCTCCCATGAATTTAACTTTGGAGGTTGTATCTGTTAATGACTGTTGAGTAATTCACTTTGTTTTCCTGTCAACCCTGAACTCCTCTAAAGTGTGAACACACACGCACACACCCGCGCGCGCGAGTAATGTTTCGACGATGTACACCGGTTAATACATAGTTTCTAATTCTTGATACTTAAATATAAATGGGTCGCTTTACTGCAGCACTCTGCCTCTCTATTTGGGTGAGTGACAGCTAGACGCTGAATACTTTCCCGCAACTGTAAATACCACAAAACAAAATTACGATCTATGAAGACTCACGGCGCTGCAAAACATTAAAATGGAATAGCGAAAAAATACCTGTGCAGCCGTGATCTAAAAGCAGAGCTCGTCGAATGCGGAACAGCATTCCAATCGGTGCTATTATTGAGCATGCTTCGGATTCTGCACGCACATTGTACTATCGCAGTCCAGTTAATTTCGTAACAGCGGATTACATGCAGTGTCGTACTTGTATATCACTGACCTGGTAGTTTCCCTAAACACAGCACCTAAATAGTATTTCTGTTAATATAGGTAACAAATGTGATAATCCAATTCTGCTGACCTCGAAAATATCCCTATGAGACTGGGTGGTTAACAGTTGGCTTTTTTCTGATTACGAAGATGATGGGCGAATAGTTGAGCTTTTGTACACTGTTCAACGCAGTCTGCTGTGGGGACTGTAGCGCCAGGTTATGCTGAACTACAAAACCTCGCTAACACTACTTATTCTTCTAACTGGTTTGATATGGTTCACTATGGTATTCTCTACTGTGCAAATATCTTCATCTTAGCCTGGAACAACTGGTTATTTTCGGTTACACCGTCTCTTTTCGTCTCCAGTTTGACATTACTGTCAAAAACCGCTCAAAATAACCGGTTTCTGAACTAAGGCCGGTATTACACTATCAAATTTCTTTGTCCAATATCTTTGTCAAAGAAATTTGATGGTGTAATAGGGAACTTTGTCAAATGTCGTCAAATATTTGATCAAATCTAGGGCCTTGCTGTAGATTTGTTCAAAGAAGTCGCTTGTCTTTTGTTCACTGCAATGTGACATGTTACCACGTGGAGCGCTAGCATCGCTGCAACGTTCTGCCATCTGTAGTGTTTTTATAAACATTGCCGGTAAATACAATTGGTTTGTACCGACAACTACAAAATTAATAGAGATGTATGAAGCTGATGAGGCGCTTTACAACGTGAGGCACGTCGAATACAAAAATAGATTAAGAAGATTGGAGACCTGACCTAAACTAACGTAACTCTCTCCTGTAGCAAGGAATCTGAGTGTTACAGTGAGCCTGTCTTCTGGAGATGTAGCAGTTCTTGAGTGAGTATTGTGCTTTTTGATATAAGGATACACTTCACTGAGCACATACAGAAATGGGGTCGACAGAAGCGTCCGATCCCACGCGTCGGCTTTGACCCGTGACGTAAGGGTGTTGTCGTGTGTGACGTCATGACGGCGAGGAGTTTGGTTTGAGTGTGGCTGTCTCCAGTTCTGTTTTATCTTATTTTATTTACTTTTCTGATCTGTTCGTTCTATCTCGTGAGATTTTTTTAAAATTTAAAAACACTTATTACTTATTTTAATTATCTGTTTCCTCCAATTTCTGTTTTAGTTTATTATATTTATCTTTCTGATCTGTTCGTTCTATCCCGTGAGATTTTTTTTAAAAGACAAAAAACACTAATCAGCTACTGAAGCATCTTTATCTTCTATGGGTTGCAGGGGTTACGACCCCTGGGGAGGTGGGTGGGTATTCATGCATGGCTGTCTTCACTTGCACGTTGTAGCTACGCAAGGCGTCTAAATTTGTTTATATTTAGTTTGCCCCCCACCCAAAAACACCCCATTTCCCGCGCTTGTCCCGATAGTGTCATTAGGCTTCTTGTGGAAAGTGTGTGTGTTTGTTTTTGTTTCCGCCATATTTGTGACGTCATGGGTCAAAGCAGACGGGCGGGATCGGACGCTTCCGTATTTCCCAGAAATGTATGCTCATCCATTCTTAAGTAATTGATGTATGACTTGATGTCCTCTGCTATAAGCTCACGTAACAAGTTTTGTTGAATGCTTTTATCGTGTCGTCATAAAACCCACGGCTTCACCCAGTTTTTCCCCGCTCCTCTTCCGCATGTGCACACATCCGCATGTGCACACAGTGCAATTGTGGTACAGTACATGCAACTGCTGCGGTTAATAACAAGATATTGTTGTCAGCCATCTTGAACTTTGACGAAAAATATGATGACAGTGTAATACCCCTTTTTAGCACCACGTCAAAGATCTTTGTCAAATATATTTGACGAATATTTGATCACATCTTTGATTAAATCTTTGACAAAGAAATTTGATAGTGTAATACCGACCTAACCGATTTTCCATTTTTTAATTCTATTACTTCCAGTAATAAGTGTGCACTTCGAGCAAAGACTGAAAAATTGCAGTGGAGCTGAAGGAGTAGATCACGATCGATTTGGGGTTGAGACTGCGGCGGAAATCGGTCTCATTGTCTCCAGCAAAGACTGCGAAGGCGAAGGTGACCGGCGCGGCAAGAGAGGGACCGAAAGGTCAAAAGTTGATGACTTCCCTGCATCGTCTTTTGTAGATGATGCCAATGTTTCACTCTGAAGCAACCACAAAATTAAGGGCTCAGTTACTGTACCCAGTTTATAACACGTCCAATAAAATTATGGGTACATCAATCAAATTTTCCTTCTTTCCAAGGAACACTGGGGGATGTTTTCTCCTTATATGACGTTGCAAGTTTGTTGTGCCTTCTCTCGTTTTTCATCCTTCAAAACAAACGGAGCATTGTACTTCATGTTACTGTACTTCGCAACATACTTCCAAACTATGGGCGTATCATTCTGCAATACAACTCACGTCCGAGGACGACAGCGAGAAACTTCCGTGTAGACCACATGGGATAAAGTATTGCACACCGCACTTTTACGTGCCTCGTCCTATAGGGCAAGCTAAGCGACGCAGGTACATTACGGTCTCTGCAATGCTGTACCGATTCTTTTGTCACATGTGTATTGCTGGTTTCTAACTGTAGGCGTTTTTATTCAAATAGTACTGATCACTTTTCCCAGTTTCTACAATAATCCTCACTTTTCCCAGTTTCTACAATAATCCTATATTCCAAAGCAATGGGAATTTTACGAATGGGCATTATTCCTTCTTTTTTATTTAGAAAACGAAATTTTAGCACTGCTGTTCCGGCATATAGTTATTTCGGTTTTTCACTCGATTATTAGTAAAAAAAAACACCTGTTATAACCGAAAACAAACAAATACCGAAAAATTACGATTATTCAGAACTAATCGGTTTTAACCGGTCGGTTTTTCCCATGTCTGTCTCAGCGTAGCAACTACGCACAGCATCCTCACGTATTTGTTGCATGCATTCCAATCTCAGTCTTCTTCTATAAATTTTTCCCTCTACAGCGTCCTCTAGTACCGTGGAGATTATTGCCTGATGTCTTAACACGTCATATTACTTATTCTAGTTAGTGTTTTCCACATATTCCGTTCCTCGATTCTCGGAAGCACCTCTTCATTTCTTATCTTTGTAGTCTACATAAGTTTCAGCATTATTCTATTACATCACATGTCAGACACTTCGATTCTGAGTCCCTGTTCTCTCACGGTTCAAATTCGCTTCTACAATGCTGCACTGCACTGGTAGACTCTTAGGAATTTATTTTTTAAACTAACATAAGCTTATGACGCAGATATTTCACACATACAGCAAAGCTAAAATAATCATGATTAATGACACCCGCTACAGTCGTAATACATTTTTATTTTCCAATAAAAGGAAAACACAACTACGTTTCAGGGTAACAATCCCATGTTTAGGTGCATAGAATGTCCATACGAGTCATCTAACAAGGGTTAATATAGTGATTCTGTGGTACCTGGCATGTAAGCATAAATTCCATTTCACACATTCCCAAGCCGGACGGAAAACCTATCGAAGAACAGGGCAATTGACCAAGCTTAAAGGTGTCACTAGCAAAGTGCCTTGCAAAGTGACGCAGCCGGACTTTAGTACACATTAACGCATACGCACCCATTGGTGTGTGGTTGGTACGGTACTAGAGCGGTGTGTATGCGGTACTGTGTGCGAAAGTCCATCTGTCTTGCTTGATGCAGGATTACATTAGTGACAACCTTAAGCCTGGACGATTCCCTGCTCTGTGAGAGGTTTCCCATCCAACCTACGAACACATGAGATGGATTTTCTGCTTACATGTTGAGGTGTTGGCTGAGTTGTTTAGTACACCCCCAAGATGCTTCACATTACATCTCAGCTTACCTATGGAGATACGAAGCTCCCCATAACATCATGCAAATTAAAAAAAAAAAAAACAAGATCGTGCAACGAATAATGTTTTATTAAGTGAAAATTACGGGGGATGACGCAATTGAACACGAAAATATGGGCACCGTTGCTCACACGGACATATTAACAAAGGGATCCTTCACACTACAAAAGGAACCTAATTATCACAACAACAATCTGATTTAGTGTCAAAATATGTTGTTGTTGTGGTCTTCAGTCCTGAGACTGGTTTGATGCAGCTCTCCATGCTAATCTATCCTGTGCAAGCTCCTTCATCTCCCAGTACCCACTGCAACCTACGTCCTTCTGAATCTGCTTACTGTATTCATCTCTTGGTCTCCCTCTACGATTTTTACCCTCCACGCTGCCCTCCAATGCTAAATTTGTGATCCCGCGATGCCTCAGGACATGTCCTACCAACCGATCCCTTCTTCTAGTCAAGTTGTGCCACAAACTTCTCTTCTCCCCAATCCTATTCAATACCTCCTCATTAGTTACGTGATCTACCCACCTAATCTTCAACATTCTTCTGTAGCACCACATTTCGAAAGCTTCTATTCTCTTCTTGTCCAAACTATTTATTGTCCATGTTTCACTTCCATACATGGCTACACTCCAAACAAATACTTTCAGAAACAACTTCCTGTCACTTAAATCTATACTCGATGTTAACAAATTTCTCTTCTTCTGAAACGCTTTCCTTGCCATTGACAGTCTACATTTTATATCCTCTCTACTTCGACCATCATCAGTTATTTTGCTCCCCAAATAGCAAAACTCCTTTACTACTTTAAGTGTCTCATTTCCTAATCTAATTCCCTCAGCATCACCCGACTTAATTCGACTACATTCCATTATCCTTGTTTTGCTTTTGTTGATGTTCATCTTATATCCTCCTTTCAAGACACTGTCCATTCCGTTCAACTGCTCTTCCAAGTCCTTTGCTGTCTCTGACAGAATTACAATGTCATCGGCGAACCTCAAAGTTTTTATTTCTTCTCCCTGGATTTTACTACCTACTCCAAATTTTTCTTTTGTTTCCTTTACTGCTTGCTCAATATACAGATTGAATAACATCGGGGAGAGGCTACAACCCTGTCTCACTGCCTTCCCAACCACTGCTTCCCTTTCATGCCCCTCGACTCTTATAACTGCCATCTGATTTCTGTACAAATTGTAAATAGCCTTTCGCTCCCTGTATTTTACCCCTGCCACCTTTAGAATTTGAAAGAGAGTATTCCAGTCAACATTGTCAAAAGCTTTCTCTAAGTCTACAAATGCTAAAAACGTAGGTTTGCCTTTCCTTAATCTTTCTTCTAAGATAAGTCGTATGGTCAGTATTGCCTCACGTGTTCCAACATTTCTACGGAATCCAAACTGATCTTCCCCGAGGTCGGCTTCTACCAGTTTTTCCATTCGTCTGTAAATAATTGGTGTTAGTATTTTGCAGCTGTGACTTATTAAACTGATAGTTCGGTAATTTTCACATCTGTCAACACCTGCTTTCTTTGGGATTGGAATTATTATATTCTTCTTGAAGTCTGAGGGTATTTCGCCTGTCTCGTACATCTCGCTCACCTGATGGTAGAGTTTCGTCACGACTGGCTCTCCCAAGGCTGTCAGTAGTTCTAATGGAATGTTGTCTACTCCCGGGGCCTTGTTTCGACTCAGGTCTTTCAGTGCTCTGTCAAACTCTTCACGCAGTATCGTATCTCCCATTTCATCTTCATCTACATCCTCTTCCATTTCCATAGTATTGTCCTCAAGTACATTGCCCTTGTATAGACCCTCTATATACTCCTTCCACCTTTCTGCTTTCCCCTCTTTGCTTAGAACTGGGTTTCCATCTGAGCTCTTGATATTCATGCAAGTGGCTCTCTTTCCTCCAAAGGTCTCTTTGATTTTCCTGTAGGCTGTATCTATCTTACCCCTAGTGAGATAAGCCTCCACATCCTTACATTTGTCCTCTAGCCATCCCTGCTTAGCCATTTTGCACTTCCTGTCGATCTCATTTTTGAGACGTTTGTATTCCTTTTTGCCTGCTTCATTTACTGCATTTTTATATTTTCTCCTTTCATCAATTAAATTCAATATTTCTTGTGTTACCCAAGGATTTCTACTAGCCCTCGTCTTTTTACCTACTTGATCCTCTGCTGCCTTCACTCCTTCATCCCTCAGAGCTACCCATTCTTCTTCTACTGTATTTCTTTCCCCCATTCCTGTCAATTGTTCCCTTATGCTCTCCCTGAAACACTCTACAACCTCTGGTTCTTTCAGTTTATCCAGGTCCCATCTCCTTAAATTCCCACCTTTTTGCAGTTTCTTCAGTTTCAATCTGCAGTTCATAACCAATAGATTGTGGTCAGAATCCACATCTGCCCCTGGAAATGTCTTACAATTTAAAACCTGGTTCCTAAATCTCTGTCTTACCATTATATAATCTATCTGATACCTTTTAGTATCTCCAGGATTCTTCCATGTATACAACCTTCTTTTATGATTCTTGAACCAAGTGTTAACTATGATTAAGTTATGCTCTGTGCAAAATTCTAACAGACGGCTTCCTCTTTCATTTCTTAGCCCCAATCCATATTCACCTACTATGTTTCCTTCTCTCCATTTTCCTACTGTCGAATTCCAGACACCCATGACTATTAAATTTTCGTCTCCCTTCACTACCTGAATAATTTCTTTTATCTCATCATACATTTCTTCAATTTCTTCGTCATCTGCGGAGCTAGTTGGCATATAAACTTGTACTACTGTAGTAGGCATGGGCTTCGTATCTATCTTGGCCACTATAATACGTTCACTATGCTGTTTGTAGTAGCTTACCCGTACTCCTATTTTTTTATTCATTATTAAACCGACTCCTGCATTACCCCTTTTTGATTTTGTATTTATAACCCTGTATTCGCCTGACCAAAAGTCTTGTTCCTCCTGCCACCGAACTTCACTAATTCCCACTATATCTAACCTTAACTTATCCATTTCCCTTTTTAAATTTTCTAACCTACCTGCCCGATTAAGGGATCTGACATTCCACGCTCCGATCCGTAGAATGCCAGTTTTCTTTCTCCTGATAACGACGTCCTCCTGAGTAGTCTCCGCCCGGAGATCCGAATAGGGGACTATTTTACCTCCGGAATATTTTACCCAAGAGGACGCCATCATCATTTAACCATACAGTAAAGCTGCATGCCCTCGGGAAAAGTTACGGCTGTAGTTTCCCCTTGCTTTCAGCCGTTCGCAGTACCACAACAGCAAGGCCGTTTTGGTTAGTGTTGCAAGACCAGATCAGTCAATCATCCAGACTGTTGCCCCTGCAACTACTGAAAAGGCTGCTGCCCCTCTTCAGGAACCACATGTTTGTCTGGCCTCTCAACAGATACCCCTCCGTTGTGGTTGCACCTACGGTACGGCTATCTGTATCGTTGAGGCACGCAAGCCTCCCCACCAACGGCAAGGTCCATGGTTCATATATCAAATATGATTTACCTTTTGAATCCAGAATACAAACATTTAACAAGAGAACAAGGGATTGCAAATAGGAACTAAGGAACGCCTTGGCACGGATGGGTGGATAAATCAAAAAAGGGATATAAAACTATGTCGAGAATATGGCCAATGATTGCGGAAAAGGTTAGTGATTTAAAGAAAGATCCAGAAAAAGCATGAACGAACACGAACGCTCTCACCTAAGCGCATGACGAGTGCAACTAACTGGTTGTGAAAGTTAAATCAACGAAACCCCGATGCAAATTAACTGACTTCACATTCCCCTCGCCTAGATGGACGCAGTGACGGCCTATGCTTACCACTCTTAAACTGCGTGAGTGTGGAAAAGGGTTCCAGTAGCGGCTGAAAATTCTAAGTTCAGTTCGGCCTCTGCATTCAGCACTAATCCAATGATATTTCGCTCTGCAGCTCTAAGACCCAGCGTACTGCCTCAAGTCCTGGAGCAAGTGTCATCTGTGGCGTCCTCGAAGCAATCATGTTCTAACTCTTCTCTACGAAACATAGCTGGTCGCTCTAGCGTAGGATGCCAGAATTTGTTGCTAGCAAACCGGGACGTTTCTCTAAAATTAACTAAAGCGGCCATAATTTGTAAATCATACACGGGGACATTTCGAGACGCTTTTCTTAACGTTAAAACTAAACTAACTAAACCCGCCCCGAACAGGTCACGAAGGCCCAACAGTACCGACCTCATCCTCAGCCCATAGGCGTCATTGGAGGCGGATTGGAGGGGCATGGGGTCAGCACACCGCTTTCCCGGCCGTATGTGAGTTTCCGAGACCGGAGCCGCTACTTCTCAATCAAGTAGTACCTCAGTTTGCCTCACCTCACAAGGGCGGAGTGCACCTCGCTTGTCAACAGCGCCCGGCAGACTGGATGGCCACCCATCCAAGCGCTAGCCCAGCCCGACAGCGCTTAACTTCGGTGATCTGACGGGAACCGGTGTTATCACTGCGGCAAGGCCGTTGGCTTAATGTTAAAAAAGTGATATATTTATGCAAATTACTGTTATTTTCAATTGATTTAGTAAAATAAGTAAATAACTGAACACTTTATACTGTAATTAATTTAATAAAAACCAAAGGAGGGCATTCTAATGGTAATAACATTTTACAATATTAGTACTGGTAACACAAGAATTTTCTATTTTGAAACATTAATACGAGATACAAAATTGTCTACTGAAACACTGTATGCTGAAGTGCAAAGTTCACATAATTTGTTATCCTACGCCTCATATTTATCTGAATTCTGAGTTTTGGAGAGAAGATCTTTCCGCTTTTGATGCATTCATAAAACATGGAGCAACTCATTTGGTCATTAAAAACACATTTAATTATTGCTTCGACCGTTGGTACTTGTAATCTGTTTCGTTCCTCAGTCTACTTCACATTCATGTGAGAAAATACTCGTTCCACGTTTGCATTATGCCCTGGAATACTGAAAACGAATTCACACAGTTTCAGCAACTGAGAATACTGTTTCTCTTCCAATCTGTCGAAGGGTCCATTTCTCCTGACATGATTTACTACCACAGTTATCGCTATTTTTGTTGATTTCTGATTCAGTGAACTGCTTGAGGAAAGAAAACTGGTCAAACAATAAACTATCATCTACTGACAATCCTCTACATTGTACAAATGTTATTGTCCTTGTCACAATACTCCACTCAGGTTCTGCATCCAGCAACATCTATTTAAAAATGGAAAGCTCATTGAAATTCGTTGACCAGTCTTGAAAATAAGTTGTATACGTTTCATAAAACTGTTCTACGTCAACATGAGTTTTTTCAATTTCACTAGTTAATGCAACCTCGCTGTGCTGCAAGAGAGATGTCACTTTGAGTGGAATAAAACTTTTTTCTTTACGACGTTCTATGATTCTGCTAGTATTTTCCAAAATCACAGCTACTGTTATAACAATGCTGTCTGCTTTCTCAAGTTTAAGTATTTGTCTCTGAAACACGCTCAACTGACTATGCAGGAACCACAGATATGCTTCCGTCAATGGACTCTGGAAGAAGGTTGTTAGAAACTTAGGTGCCTTTTCTTCTAAGAGGAAGAATGATTTAAGAGCATCATACAACTTCAGTACTCTCTCTACAACAACAAACAAAGATAACCACCTTTTTTTTGTATGTGAAAACAATGCATGATACTCTATGTCCGCAAACTCACAAAGCTCCTTTCGTACCGTGTATACGGAGAAGCAATCGAAAAGTTTAATTATAAAGGTTTCTGCGTCAGCACTCATCGCGTCAGAGGCTGTCTTGGCAGCATTGTGCAGTATGTGAGCAGGGCAGCCAACTCCTAAAAGATTTTCGTTTACTTCACTTTTCAGTCTATCAAATACATTGTTTGTACCTGCTCGTCGCACTCCTCCAAAATTTATGTTAGCACTGTCGCCGGCCGCTGTGGCCGAGCGGTTCTAGGGCTTCAATCCGGAACCGCGCTCCTGCTACGGTCGCAGGTTCGAATCCTGCCTCGGGCATGGTTGTGTGTGATGTCCTTAGGTTGGTTAGGTTTAAGTAGTTCTAAGTCTACGGGACTGATGACCTCAGATATTAAGTCCCATAGTGCTTAGAGCCATTTGAACCATTTTAGCATTGTCACCGCAAAATGCAATACACTTACTCTGATCAATTTTGTTATCTTCTAATGCAGTAATGCAGTACATACTTATTGTAGAGGCGGTTTCATTTGGCGGCGGAACTATTTCAAGCAATTACACTTGAATGCCATTCTGAGGTGTAAAACATTGACCAATTAATGGAAATACACTCCTGGAAATGGAAAAAAGAACACATTGACACCGGTGTGTCAGACCCACCATACTTGCTCCGGACACTGCGAGAGGGCTGTACAAGCAATGATCACACGCACGGCACAGCGGACACACCAGGAACCGCGGTGTTGGCCGTCGAATGGCGCTAGCTGCGCAGCATTTGTGCACCGCCGCCGTCAGTGTCAGCCAGTTTGCCGTGGCATACGGAGCTCCATCGCAGTCTTTAACACTGGTAGCATGCCGCGACAGCGTGGACGTGAACCGTATGTGCAGTTGACGGACTTTGAGCGAGGGCGTATAGTGGGCATGCGGGAGGCCGGGTGGACGTACCGCCGAATTGCTCAACACGTGGGGCGTGAGGTCTCCACAGTACATCGATGTTGTCGCCAGTGGTCGGCGGAAGGTGCACGTGCCCGTCGACCTGGGACCGGACCGCAGCGACGTACGGATGCACGCCAAGACCGTAGGATCCTACGCAGTGCCGTAGGGGACCGCACCGCCACTTCCCAGCAAATTAGGGACACTGTTGCTCCTGGGGTATCGGCGAGGACCATTCGCAACCGTCTCCATGAAGCTGGGCTACGGTCCCGCACACCGTTAGGCCGTCTTCCGCTCACGCCCCAGCATCGTGCAGCCCGCCTCCAGTGGTGTCGCGACAGGCGTGAATGGAGGGACGAATGGAGACGTGTCGTCTTCAGCGATGAGAGTCGCTTCTGCCTTGGTGCCAATGATGGTCGTATGCGTGTTTGGCACCGTGCAGGTGAGCGCCACAATCAGGACTGCATACGACCGAGGCACACAGGGCCAACACCCGGCATCATGGTTGGGGAGCGATCTCCTACACTGGCCGTACACCACTGGTGATCGTCGAGGGGACACTGAATAGTGCACGGTACATCCAAACCGTCATCGAACCCATCGTTCTACCATTCCTAGACCAGCAAGGGAACTTGCTGTTCCAACAGGACAATGCACGTCCGCATGTATCCCGTGCCACCCAACGTGCTCTAGAAGGTGTAAGTCAACTACCCTGGCCAGCAATATCTCCGGATCTGTCCCCCATTGAGCATGTTTGGGACTGGATGAAGCGTCGCCTCACGCGGTCTGCACGTCCAGCACGAACGCTGGTCCAACTGAGGCGCCAGGTGGAAATGGCATGGCAAGCCGTTCCACAGGACTACATCCAGCATCTCTACGATCGTCTCCATGGGAGAATAGCAGCCTGCATTGCTGCGAAAGGTGGATATACACTGTACTAGTGCCGACATTGTGCATGCTCTGTTGCCTGTGTCTATGTGCCTGTGGTTCTGTCAGTGTGATCATGTGATGTAGTGATGGGCTAAACTGCGATTTTCCGATATCAGTGATTTCTGTGAATGCTACTTTTCAGTATCTGTTATTCTTAACTGCGATTTGTCGCAGTTAAGAGTCGCAGTTAAGGAAAATAGGTCGTGTATCCCTCCGCCAGTGCTATTTCTGCGATTTCTGCTACTTCCGCGATTTCTGCTACTTCTGTGACTTCTGCGATTTCTGCTACTTCTGTGACTTCTGCGATTTCTGCTACTTCTGCGATTTCTGTGACTTCTGCTACTTCCGCGATTTCTGTGACTCCTGCGATTTCTGCGACTTACTACTGTATGAAAAAGTTACATCTGTCAACACGGAAAATTGCATCGCAACAAACCTGTCATTGGCAAGTATGTTTTACGTTTTTTCTTCCGTTGGCTTTAATTTTGTATTAAAGAAACAACTGTGAAAATATTAATAGTGTAACTAATATGTAAGTAGCCGTACAGTACCGTAATAGTTCGTATTTAGAAAATGAATTCTAACATATTGTTATGTTCACAGGTACCTGAACTACATTTCAGTCACTCAGTAAAGTGATAACTCAAAATATCATTGTCAACAGATCTGAAGAAATTGCCACTGCGTCTTTAGACCGTTTTCGTCAGACGAGAGGTTAGTTTCTAAGCGTTTCGATGGACTTAATTACTTCAGTGAGATCGTTCTTGCAAATGTGATATTCATTATAGCAAATATTAGCAATCTACTCTGTCAATTATATTTCTAGTAATTAATGACAGCAAAAATTGTTTAATAATCCTTGTGTTTTTGCAGACACAGTTCTGACTCTGATTACTGGTTGCTGTACGTATCTATCCACATCAAGGATGTTGGGAGAGACTCGTGAAGATTCAAGACAGCTCTTAGAGGATTTGCAGTTTAAAAGTGAAACAATTGTGAAATAAGTGTGTGAATGATTAAGCTGTGTTTTATTGAAGTTGTTGTGCGATTTTAAAGAAATAATAAATGTCAAATACAGTGAGTGAATAATAAAAATCTCATTTTCCACATGTTTAAGCCGTCCTATACCCATAATTTTCCGCCACTTACTTATTGGTAAACACTTGTTGGAGAGCGACATGCCGCCCCCCCCCCGCCCCCTTTCTCCACAATCTTGGTGTGACACTGACCTGTAACATATCCCGAAGTCTACAATATGCATTTTGAGGCTGTTGATATGAAAGTGGGAAGTACAGATCTTCCAGTTAAATCAGGAATAGCTTAAGTGCATTACTTGAAAGTAACACAGGAAAAGCTTACTTATGTAGGTGGTAGTAGTGTCGGCAAAAAGTTCTTGTGTGTGAAGTTGCCATGTAGAACACCAGGTGTAAAACTTTTCTCCCGAGTCTTGAACTGTGTCGGAACAAAAGTGAGGCATTCATATGACTGTTTTCATTTCTCTACACTTATACAGATGTCTGAGTTCTGCTGTGTTAACATTGCAAAGTCCTGTAGGCATGTGGAGTATTAACCAAAACTGTCATATTGGAAGCAGAATCAAACACATTTGTTACGTTACTTGATATTTTCAGGAGAAAACGGCAATGTTGCTTCTTATTAATATAATACATCTAGAGTCACAGCAGTATTTGACCAACCATAACTGATGCTGAATGTGCATGTCGTCATATAATATGAAAGGCTTATTTCAATAGTGGTACAAGTCCATTACCTCCACTTTTCTGTCTATAATGCTTCTGAAATTAGTGATCCAAACAAACATAAATAAAGGTTCATCTCTAGCAAGAAGCCATATGCTTGAATATTTCTGGTATCTCAACTGCAGATTTTTCAGCGCTCATTTAACTTTACGACTCTATATCTCAAAATTAACAAAAATGGACTTGTACCACTATTGAAATAAGCCCTTCATATGCACACACAGCACATCGATCTCGTGAGGCACAAGGCTCTCATAACGAAGTACGTACGTCGGTCAACAGATGACACTAGGAAAAGTATGTTAACTGCGCTTTTTAGTTGCTACTTGCGACTCTTAGTTGCGATTTGTCACAGGAATCGCAGTTTGACTCGGTAGCGAATAGCGTAGTATGAACTTTGCTCAACAGATGGCAGTGCTAACTGCGCTTTTTAGTTGCTACTTGCGACTCTTAGTTGCGACTTGTCACGGAAATCGCAGTTAGACTCCATAGCGTACCGCAGAGATGGGCGTAGTACGAACTTTGACCCACAGATGGCACTGTTAACCGCGCTTTCTAGTTGCTACTTGCGACTCTTAGTTGCGACTTGTCACGGAAATCGCAGTTAGACTCCATAGCGTACCGCAGAGATGGGCGTAGTACGAACTTTGACCCACAGATGGCACTGTTAACCGCGCTTTCTAGTTGCTACTTGCGACTCTTAGTTGCGACTTGTCACTGAAATCGCAGAAAGCAGTGCTAAATTCGACCAATAGATGGCTCACGTCTTTGAATGTGAAATACTACTTGCGACTGCTAACTGTGACTGAAATCGCAGTTAGATTCTGTAAAGTTGCTACTGTGATATCTGTGACTTCTCAGTCACTGCGATTTCTAACAGATACGCGATTTCCTGCCCACCACTAATGTGATGTATCTGACCCCAGGAATGTGTCAATAAAGTTTCCCCTTCCTGGGACAATGAATTCACGGTGTTCTTATTTCAATTTCCAGGAGTGTATTTTTTGAGTCTTGTGATTACTCGCTTCTGCAGCTATTGAATAACAGCGGACCAGTGAAAGGTCGTCGCATATTTGTTTGACAATTTGAGTTGTCAAAACTGCTTTCCAAAGTGCTGTTGTTTTGGTTCTGCTCAACGTCATACTCTTCGCTGGACAGAATCGTTAAAAAGATTGGAGCTTAGCCTAGAAGCACAGTCTACAGATTTCAAAGACATATGATGTTTAACGGTATAACACATTGTTAATTCCGTTGCCACTGATTGTCTCTGTTTTGATAACTTTGAAATAAAAAAGCTGTCTTTTTTTTAAGTGCTAAAAGAGCACATGTGTGATTTATGCTTTTGGCTGCCTAAATGATCTGTAATATCTACTCTTCCTCCATGTGAAATGGAAACATATCACTTACATATTCTACATTCCACTTCATAATCATGTCTTCCTCGTTTTGCTGAAAGATCATTCTTCAGTATATTTGTCTTGAAAGGAACCCTTTCGCTTTGGCATTTGGAGCTCACTTCACACACACGCAAATATGAGTTCAGCACAGTAAGCCTCGGACAGAGAACCACGTAGCTACAAACGTCTTAACTGAACTGAATCCCAAGACAAGAGTAATAATAGAAAGAAGTGTTACGCGCAATAAAGGCCCTTGATAGGCGCTGGCAGGTGTAACAATCAAACAAAAATGATTATTTTGCTTAACAGTGACAGTTAAAATACAAATCCACTCAGTATTTGGGAAGAAATAGACGGTATTAGAGTATTTCTTTGGCATTAAACCGAAACCGGAACTGTCCCGGAAAACCGAGACGTCTGGCAATCCTATTTTAGCGTCGGAATCTCACCAGCCAACTGCAGCAGACCTCGCAAGTTCTGACACATGATAATTTAATAAGCAAGTTCAACAATATCCTACTCTTGCGGATTTCGTTGTGGCTACACAAGGAGTTCTATTTCTTCTGTGCCGCCTAAGTGAAACATCCCGTCATGAGCCAGATAAAAGCACCAAGGCTGCAGAGATAAGACTCCCTCACCATGAAAAGAGGAAAGGAGATATAGAGATAATTAGAAATGCAATCATTGGCAATAGTGAAAACTGCTTGCAGTTCTCATGCAGCGTTAGTGATTTGACTTCACTGGCTATTGAGATCTGCATGATAACAGATAAAAACACGTTACACGACAGTTTTGCGAATAAATTGCCACTTCACACTGCCATGTAGCAGAAAATCACTATACAAACCGCTGTCGGTCGATTCGTAAGGACATTCTACGCACCTGAAGACGGGATGCATGTCCTGAAACTTGGTTGTGCATTCCTTTTATTGAAAAATAAAAAAATTATTACAAATGTAGTGGATGTTATCAATCATATATAACATACATAACAGTTGTGGATGTCCTGTCAAGAAGAACATCTGACGTTCAGCATATTTCGCACATATTTGTACACGTATTTCATCCGTATCTGTAGCAAATTTCGCCCTGCACTTTCATCTGAATTCTGAGGAAACATGTAAGTCTGCCTGTAACTGTGGTACTGAGCCCTGTGGCAAGATCTTTTGCACGAAACACGAAGCCGTTGATGTATTGAACAACGCAAGTAAGAGACAGATTGCGCTTCATTGTTTCAAAGTATTCCAAGTTCAATGGTTCAAATGGCTCTGAGCACTATGGAACTTAACTTCTCAGGTCATCAGTCCCCTAGGACTTAGAACTACTTGAACCTAACTAATCTAAGGACATCACACACATCCATGCCGAGGCAGGATTCGAACCTGCGACCGTAGTGGTCGCGCGGTTCCAGACTGTAGCGCCTAGAACCGCTCGGCCACTCCGGCCGGCATATTACAAGTCAACCAATTTCAGAAAAGAAATACCAACAGGTCGTTTTCTGACGTTCCTGCATGTCACCCCTTCTCCTCTACACCCCCGACCCTAGCAGTAGTGAGAGTGTGTTACTTCCACGGTATTTATATGCAAATAATGGATCATGTACATACCGAATTTGGTTGAAATTGCACCAGGCGTCCCTGAGTTATGCTTTTACGCCATGGCTTTTCACCCCAAACCCTCAGCTATTGGGGTGCTTGGCTGTATTACAACCACAGCAAATATTTCTAGACGATATAAAATGACATATTTTAATAATATGAATATTTGCATATGTTTTTGGAGAGAGAGAGAGAGAGAGAGAGAGAGAGAGAGAGAGATTGATTTTTGATTGAGATTTTTACCTTAAGTCGTATCTGGTACCTGAATTTTGGTTGTTGCCTCCTCGAACGATCAGCTTCTACACCAGTTGGTGACGCATTACAATTTGGAGGAAGTTATTGTTCTTTAAGGTTTAAAATACGACTCTGTTCGTTACTTGGTCGTATTGCGGATAGGTTTGAGCCCAAGTTTTCGTAGCTTTTCATACCTAAGGGGCCACTGTTGTAAGTAAATAAAATCAAACAGCAATCTGCTTCTCGTCAGAAAAGGTGATTGCTTGGCACACAAACTTCCTTCAGACTACACGTCCTGCTACATCAAAATTGGTCAGTGGAGTTCAGCACCATACTATTGTACAAGAACATAATCCAATTACTGTAATTAAGAAATTATGAGAGGTTGTTACTTATTGAATGAAAACTATAGAGAATGCATTTCTTTTCCTGTATTTTAGTGAACTTTGTACCCTTACAATTCTGTCGATTAATAGACGGCGGCGACAATGAAGTTCACCTCCATATCGAAAAAAGATTTTTCTGTTCTTCACTTCCAGAAAATTTGTATACATAAAATGCTTGGCAACTCCTACACATACTTTACTCGGTTTTATCACTAAAATATCAATTTTCATTAAATGTAACAATAGGTTCTGAGCGACGGTCTAGCAACACGTCCTCTTTCCACAAGATACAGATTAACATTTTTCTTTTTTTTTTAATAAATCAATTGTCTTTTTTTTAAATTAGAGTCCATACTCAAAGATTCACAACTACTATCGTTGCAATCCTGCGCTAAAGAGTTTCTTGCTGCGCTTCACTTCACTTCAAGTACTTTTTGAATCACATTTATATGTACGGTATTTACATACATTACTGAGCTTCTCAGAATAAAATCAGGCACAAATTAGTTAAAAAAGAAAAGCAGTGAGGCACACACAACATTACAATGGTAAGTGATACGAGTGACAATTATGGTAGAGATATTCTGATATGTCACTGTCTATGAGGCCCTGTACCACAACTCTAAGGGTGAAACGTCATCGTGACTGCTGCCAATAAGTCTAGCGACCTCTACAGAAACTGTGGATTTGATTCAAATATCGGTCGTTATCGAATATTTCTACATGTCACTTCTCCTTACAAAATTTGACTGAAATTGCTCTAGACGTTCCTGATTTAAACTTCTATTCCTTGAGAGAGAAAGCTTCTGTCCACAAATCAATACGGTTTTCGAGAGAATCGCTAGTGCGAAACTCAGTTTGCCCTTTCTCACTGAGATCTTGCCAACCATGGATGAAGGGCAACGGGCGGATTCCATATTCCTAGATTTCTGTAACGCCATACCCGCCACAGTAGCCGAGAGCGCTAATGCGCTGCTTCCTGGACTCGGGTAGACGCGCCGGCCCCGGATCGAATCCGTCCGGCGCGTTAACGACGATGGCCGGTATGCCGGCCAGCCTGGATGTGGTTTTTAGGGGGTTTTCCACATCCCGCTAGGTGAATACCGGGCTGGTCCCCACGTTCCGCCTCAGTTACACGACTAACAGACATTTGAAAACGTTAGACCTATTTCATGGCTTACACTACTGGGGTACACTACTTACGTCCCGGGGGATTCGGGTGGCGGCAGGAAGGGCATCCGGCCACCCTCTGCAACTAACACTGATAAATCCGTAATAACACGGACGACCCCGCGTTGAAGCGGGACAAAGGCCCAAATAAAGAAAGAAATTTAACACGGTGCCACACTGCCGTCTGTTAACAAAGGTACATACATACGGACAGGGTTCCTAGGTATGTGAGTGGCTCAAAGACTTTTTAGGTAACAGAACCCTGAACATTGTCTTCGATGGAGAGAGTTAATCAGAGAAAAAGGTTCGGCAGGTGTGCATTGTCTATATACGAGGGGCGTTCAGAAAGTAAGCTCCGATCGGTCGCGAAATGGAAACGACTATGAAAATCCGATAAAGCTTTGCACAGATGTGTTGGGTAGTGTCTCTAGTATAACCCCAGTTAGCATCACGTCGCTCTTCCCATTTCTGAGCTCGCAGTGAGTGCGTAAAGATGTCTAGAAAATAGTGTCTGCCGCCAAGTACGAGGGCCTGGTGAGAAATTTCGCCTGAAGCTATGCAGCTAACATTACATAACTGTCGTGCTGTTTCTTCTTCAAGACAATTCTCAGCCGCATTCTGCAGGGGCAATGAAGATGCTCCTGCATCGTTTTCAAATGGAAATGTGAGATTACCCACAATACAGTCCGCAATTGTCTCCCCCTGAGTTTCATCTCTGGTCACATGAACCGCTGTCTTTGAAGACAACATTTTGACACAGACAACGAGGTGTAGGCCAGCGTGGAGAATTGGCGGAAAGCACTGGCGGCTGCCTTCTGTGATGAGGCTATTGAAAAGTTGGTACAACGCTATGACAAAAGTCTAAGTCAGAACGGCGACTACGTAGAGAAGTAGCTGAAAGGTGTAGCTAATTGTTACAAGTAAAACATTTCTGATGTTCACTGTGGTTTCAATTTGGCAATCAATCGGAGCTTACTTTCTGAACAGGCCTCGTACATAAATGGTCAGGCGGACAGGGTAAGCAGCAGTCTGGGGCTGTTTGCTGATGATGCTCAGGTGTATGGGAAGGAGGTGTCGTCGTTGAGTGTCTGTAGGAGGATACAAGGCGACTTAGACAAAATTTCTAGTTGGTGTGATGAAGAGCAGCTAGACCCAAATGTTGAAAAATGTAAGTTAATGCAGTTGAGTAGGAAAAACAAGCCCATAATGTTCAAGTACAGTATTAGTTGTGTGCTGCTTGATACCGTTACGTCTGTTAAATATCTAGGCGTAACGTCGCAAAGCACTATGAAATGGAATGAGCATGTAATGGTTGTAGCAAGGAAGGCGAATGGTCGACTTCGGTTTATTGAGAGAATTTTAGAAAAACTTGGTTCATCTGTAAGAGACTACACATAGGACCCATTGTTGAACACTGTTGGAGTGTTTAGGACCCACATCAGGTTGGGTTGAAAGAAGACATCGAAGCAATTCTGAGGCGGACTGCTAGATTTGTTACCGGTAAGTTCGAACAACACTCAAGTATTACGGAGATGCTTCAGGAACTCAAATGAGAGTCACTGGAGAGAAGGTGACGTTCTTTTCAAGGAGCAATAATGGAAAAAATGAGAGATCCGGCATTAGAGGCTGATTGCAGAACTATTCTGCTGCTGCCAACGTACATTTCGCCTAAGGGCCATGAACATAAGGTTAGACAGGGTAGTGCTAGTACTGAGCCATAAAGACAGTCGTTTTACCCTCACCCTATTTGAAGTGGAACAGGAAAGCAAATGACTGGTGGTGGTACAGGGTACCCTCCGCCACGCACCACACGATGACTTGCGGAGTATGTATGTAGATGTAGATGTGTCACCCATTCTCACCCCCATCTCTAAGGGTGGTACGAGGTTCTTACCTCCACAGAAACCTTCGCGGGCATTAGCAACAACAACTCACCAAAGTTTCATCATAATCGGATGAAAAATATGGGATTGCATAGAATACGAACAGACAAATATTCACTGACATGAACATTATTGAGCATATCTGGGACGCCTTGCAACATGCTATTCAGAAGAGATCTCCATCCCTTCATAGTCTTACGGATTTATGGTCAGCTGTGCAGGATTCGTGGTGTCAATTGCCTCCAGCATTACTCAGACATTAGTCGTGTCCATGCCACGTCGTGTTGCGGCAGTTCTGCGTGCTCGCGCGGGCCCTACCCGATATTAGGTAGGTGTACGTTTCTTTGGCTCTTCGGTGTATGTGCATATATATATACATTGCAAAAATATATAGCCTATGATCGTCTGACCGTTACTTAGGGGCTTGTAAAAATTTGCAGCAACCCGGCAAGAAATTTTCGAGAGTTTCGGTAAGAGCGTTTCCCATTTATATATTATATATATAACTGTCAAAGTGATCGTTTTGCTATTAAAAACATGTGACAGCAGAACTTTCAAACTAAACGCAATTTTTTTAAAATTTATTTTTCATACCAAAAATACCATTACCAAGCATAATTACGAACCGAAGGAAAAAAAAAATCAACTAGATCAGGCGAACCATTCTCAAATTATGATCTGTCTCAATTGACGATCTGACTCAATTGATTTTAATTTCCGACTTTTCCGATTTATTTTCCAAAAATTTTCCTTCTTACAAACATTGTCCTGATAGTTACGAACACAACAATGACAAAAATCAACCAAATCTCTCGAGCCGTTCATAACATGATATTTCATACATGCGCCAATTGATCTTAATTATTGACTTTTCCGATGGATTCTCCAAAAATTTTCTTTCATAGAAACCTTGTCCTGACAATAATGAACACAACAAATAATCAATTATATCGGTCAGGCCTTTCTCAGGTGATGATCTTTCACACATGCGGCAATTGATCTTTACATATATTACTCGTCTTTCCCTACAGCGTATAACGTATATCTATTTTTCTGAGGGTACTTAACATCTTGCACTACTTCAGACGCGTCAGCAAGTCCCAACACTGTACGAGAAGAGAAATGACGTTCTACTTATCTGCACAAACTAACTAGCCACGTGATCAGAAGTTGGATATTATTACTTAACATTAGAACTCTTAGAGTCGACCTGTGAATAAAGGTGCAGAAAATGTCCCCGCAACACGATTTACCGAAAACTTTGGTGGTAATATTGCGATGTAGGAAGACTTCCTTGCTGATATAACTCATTTTGTCGCTCTTAACGGAACAATATCTAGAGATGTAATTTCCGGAATACCCCAAATAAGTGTGGTAGGAAGAGGAAGGTAGAGTTTAACGTCTCGTCGACAACGAGGTCATTAGAGACGGAGCACGAGCTCGGATTAGGGAAGGATAGGGAAAGAAATCGGCCGTGCCCTTTCGAAGGAACCACCCGGGCATTTGCCTGAAGCGATTTAGGGAAATCACGGAAAAGCTAAATCAGGATGGCCGGGCGCGGGTTTGAACCGTCGTCCTCCCCAATGCGAGTCCACTGTGCTAACCACTGCGCCACCTCGCTCGGTCTAAGTGTGATAGGACGGTAATTGTTTACAGTGTATATTAGTAATCGAGTAAAAAGCGTCGGAAGCTCTGTAAGACTGTTCGTAGATGATGCGGTTGTCTATAAGAAAGTAGCAACGCCAAAATACACTCCTGGAAATTGAAATAAGAACACCGTGAATTCATTGTCCCAGGAAGGGGAAACTTTATTGACACATTCCTGGGGGCAGATACATCACATGATCACACTGACAGAACCACAGGCACATTGACACAGGCAACAGAGCATGCACAATGTCGGCACTAGTACAGTGTATATCCACCTTTCGCAGCAATGCAGGCTGCTATTCTCCCATGGAGACGATCGTAGAGATGCTGGATGTAGTCCCGTGGAACGGCTTGCCATGCCATTTCCACCTGGCGCCTCCATTGGACCAGCGTTCGTGCTGGACGTGCAGACCGCGTGAGACGACGCTTCATCCAGTCCCAAACATGCTCAATGGGGGACAGATCCGGAGATCTTGCTGGCCAGGGTAGTTGACTTACACCTTCTAGAGCACGTTGGGTGGCACGGGATACATGCGGACGTGCATTGTCCTGTTGGAACAGCAAGTTCCCTTGCCGGTCTAGGAATGGTAGAACTATGGGTTCGATGACGGTTTGGATGTACCGTGCACTATTCAGTGTCCCCTCGACGATCACCAGTGGTGTACGGCCAGTGTAGGAGATCGCTCCCCACACCATGATGCCGGGTGTTGGCCCTGTGTGCCTCGGTCGTATGCAGTCCTGATTGTGGCGCTCACCTGCACGGCGCCAAACACGCATACGACCATCATTGGCACCAAGGCAGAAGCGACTCTCATCGCTGAAGACGACACGTCTCCATTCGTCCCTCCATTCACGCCTGTCGCGACACCACTGGAGGCGGGCTGCACGATGTTGGGGCGTGAGCGGAAGTAGCCCAGCTTCATGGAGACGGTTGCGAATGGTCCTCGCCGATACCCCAGGAGCAACAGTGTCCCTAATTTGCTGGGAAGTGGCGGTGCGGTCCCCTACGGCACTGCGTAGGATCCTACGGTCTTGGCGTTCATCCGTGCGTCGCTGCGGTCCGGTCCCAGGTCGACGGGCACGTGCACCTTCCGCCGACCACTGGCGACAACATCGATGTACTGTGGAGACCTCACGCCCCACGTGTTGAGCAATTCGGCGGTACGTCCACCCGGCCTCCCGCATGCCCACTATACGCCCTCGCTCAAAGTCCGTCAACTGCACATACGGTTCACGTCCACGCTGTCGCGGCATGCTACCAGTGTTAAAGACTGCGATGGAGCTCCGTATGCCACGGCAAACTGGCTGACACTGACGGCGGCGGTGCACAAATGCTGCGCAGCTAGCGCCATTCGACGGCCAACACCACGGTTCCTGGTGTGTCCGCTGTGCCGTGCGTGTGATCATTGCTTGTACAGCCCTCTCGCAGTGTCCGGAGCAAGTATGGTGTGTCTGACACACCGGTGTCAATGTGTTCTTTTTTACATTTCCAGGAGTGTACATTATCGATTTGCAAAATGATCTACAGGAGATCGATGAATGGTGCATTCACTGACATTTGACGCTGAATGTAAATACATGTAACACATTGCGCATACATAGGAAAGTAAATCCACTACCATACAACTACAATACTGGAACACTATATACCGTAAATGTCCAGGAGTAACTATCCTTATGCACCTTAAGTGGAATGACCACTTAAAACAAATGGCAGGAAAGGCAAACGCCAGACTGAGAATCATAGGAAGAGTCTTAAGGAAATGTAACTCATCCACGAAGGACGTGACCTACAAGATGGTCGACCGATTTTTCATCAATCTGGGATTGTTGACACGTAGAGATTGAGAAGATTTTTAGAAAAAGCGGTGCGTTTCGTCACGGGATCGTTCAGTCGGCGCGGGAGGGTTACCGAGATGCTCAACAAACTCAGGTGGCAGACGTTACAAGAGAGGCGTTGAGCATCACAGAGAGGTTTACTATTGAAATTTCGAGAGAGCATTTTTCCATGAAGAGTCAGACAACGTATTACTTTCTCCCACGTACATCCCGCGAAATCACGAAATTTGAAAAAATTAAGGAATTAGAGCTAATACAAAGGCTTACTGACAATCATTCTTCCCACTCGCCATTCACGAATGGAACTGGGAAGAGAGGATCAGCTGGTAGTATCAGAAGTATCGTCCAGCACATATTGCCAGGTGGCGTGTGGAGAATTGATGTAGAGCTAGAGGTAGGTGCAGATGCAGGTAGCAGTTCCAGTGTTCCAAAGAGTAATTACACGAATTAGAAGGCGCATTCACATAACGAAAGGTATTCCAGAAATGTGGGACCAAGATCATTCATGAGACAATTTGAGACATAGACGGCCCTTGCCCCAACACACAACATTCAGCATTGGTAACTAGAGTGCTCCTGGGGTTCAGTATCGATTTTTATAGTTGCGACTTGCGACAAAATTCTATGTACAGTCTAGTTACAGTCTTTCAGAGTCAACCTCTTCAGAATAAGATGGTTGTAACAAGCAATGCACAGATATGTTCTCATTGTCATCAGCCATTTTACATCCACTTCTCGAAAAAGTGCTTTTCCATGAATTACAGTCTTCATTTATATTCATTTATGGTGCTCCTGCACGCTTTCTGCCACCTATCCATCTTCTTTAGTCGCCAGCTAGGTCGTTTCTTATCTCTTGCTATCCAGCAAAGAGCTTCCTCAGTCCATCACCAATTCTCGTAGCTCCTTGCCCTGCCATCTGAGTTTCATTTTCATTTTCATTAGTCATAGTTATATTTGCACTACTGCTTGTCACCTGATCCATTCATTTGTTTTTGTGTTGCTCCTACTAATTAGTAACATTTTGTTCTCCATTTCTCGCAGAGAAACCCCAAGTTTTTGAGAGGTGCATTAAAATTCAATGTCACCACCATAGCTCAAAACTCGTAGCACACATTGATTGCTAAGTTTCAGTTTCAGACAAAACAGGAATTTAGATTTGCAAACTCTATTTAGTTTGCGAAAAGTGCTCCAGGCTATTTAAACTCTGTTGTTTAGTGACGTTTCCGTCCATCCAGTCTTTTTATCTTCAATCGCTCTACACGAAAACTCGTCAAGTTTTCTTGTGATTTAATCTTCATTTTTACAGCTTTATTTTCGGTGTGCTGGCCATATAGCATTTTAGGCTTCTGTCATCAGCAAAACGAAGGGGATTCAGGTACGTACCACTAACATATATTCCTTATTCGTCTTCTCAGTTTAAAGATCTTGGGTTTATGAGAACTGATTCAATTCTGAATTTCCCACTTCCTCAAGAAGATTAATGGAGGCTGTAGCGTCGATATGTGTCCCCTTCCGTATACTAACACAGGTTGAATCAAGGGCTCACCATAAACAGCCTGACTGTTCTACAGGAGATGGACAAAAATATCAAAACACCGCGAGAAATTCATGCTTGAACATAGGTGTGGATGCTGTCCAAGCCTGCAGGTGGCGCTGTCGAGTTTGACAATGAACGACACCTGGAAATTCCCTCAACACGTTCCAAGTGTCAGTCGTGGTCAACACTGTGTTCCGTGTAGTTTGAATGCATTATATCAAAGCTAAGTGAATGCAACTGCGAATACATTTCACGTATTTCATAACGGCTGTAGTCACCGCAGTGCTTTTTTGCATGTCCGAAGGAACATTTCATCGTATTTATGACCAATACAGTCACTGCAATATTGTATCAGTTCGCTGACACTGGGCAAGCGACTTTCAGTTAAAATGTCTCCTCCGTACGGAAATATACATGATGAATGTACGAGTGCACGTTGTAGACACATAATTGACGACAAATGGAAGATTGGGCCTGGTCGTGACGCGTGCTCGAATAACCCATTGGAAGGCGATCACTCACCTTAAGCTGGAAATGCGGGTTCGGATACCGTTCCGGCATAAATTTTCATTGTCGCCATTCCATTATACACCTGATGGTGTCTATAAAGACAACTGCGAATACATTTCATGTATTTCCGGAGGTATGTGGCACCAGATAGCTATGCACAAGTGATGCATACTTTTGAGGATGCATAGACGGCGCCAGATAGCGTCCCGGATATGTTCCCGTCAACATGAGTTCACTATCTGGCTCCTTGCTGTGTAGTCCAGCACCCCTGCCAGATAGATATACATTACCACATCGCTGTGTTCCGGGTTGCATACACCGCAGGCAAGGCCGGGAGCAGCGACGAGTATCGATGGTCATTCACAGAGGTCGCCTACAGCCGATGCCACACCCACATCGGACGCCAACCAGAGGCTGCGATGACATCATCTAGCTAGAAGAGTTAACGGGCGAGGAGTTCGTTATCTCCGACGGCGACGACAAATCGTGCGGATCCAAGGCAGGCATCCACACGGTGTTAACCTGCGGCCCAAGTGCTGTAGAAGTGGTTTCACTACTACTCCGGATATAACTGCAGTCGCAATTACGAAGTCACCAGCAAATGCCGTAGGCTATTGAGAGATGCCATGCTGGAATACGGTGCTATAAACAGACTTGTTATTGGAATCATCACAGTCATGGCGCTTCATTGCAGTTACGGGCTTAGTGTTGGAAGGATACTTTCTACTGGAAGTGATAACTTGTCACGGACTAAGTTTCCGTCGGTATTGAATACTTGGCGTATCAAAATTCATGTTAAGGTATTTTGTGAGTTCTAATAAATAATAGTTTTTGTACTTGGATTAATTTATTTAATAGTTTCAGAACGCTACACTGACACACTCGTTAATGGTTCAAATGGCTCTGAGCACTATGGGACTTAATTGTTGAGGTCATCAGTCCCCTATAACTTAGAACTACTTCAACCTAACTAACTAAGGACATCACACACATCCATGCCCGAGGCAGGATTCGAACCTGCAACCGTAGCGGTCGCGTGGTTCCAGACTGTAGCGCCTAGAACCGCTCGGCCACTCCGGCCGGCTCTCGTTAATATGAGCACACAATAGTAGTGAGGTCAATACTGGTACATTCTATAAAGAATGACAGCGTAACAGTGACACGGCTCAACAGTAGAACAGAGCACTTCGCAACACTACTCAAATCACTTTAGCACGATTTTGGCCTGGTGACATGGGCAGATATTCCGCCGAAAGATGGTATCGTTTACATGGAAGATGAGCATGAAGAGATCCAGGTGGTCTGCAATAATGTTCACACAGACCATAGCTGTCATGACGCCTTCGATTACAACCACTGGCCTCAGAAGGTTACGTGAATGTCCCACACAGCATAATACTGCCGCACCGGCCTGCGACTGTGGCGCAGTGTATGTTTCCAACAGCTGTTCGCCTAAATTACGGCATATGCAGATACAAACATTGACCTACTGTAATAAGAAACATGATCCATCCAACCAGGCGACACGTTTCCACTGACCCACGGTCCAATCTCGATGATCCCGTGCCCACTGCAGTCGTAATTGACCGTGTCGCTGGGTCAACACGGGAACACGTAGGGGTTGTCTGTTGCTGTGCCCCACCTTCAAGAATTCGCACTGAACGAATCGCTCTGAAACGCTGATGCCTGCACCAGCATCGTGCTCTGTAGTCAAGTCTGCCACAGATAGCCCCCTATAGGGCTTTACAGAGCGGGCATAACCCTGACCTCCATGTTCAGTGACGTCCAACACCTTGTGGCCTACTCGAGGTTAACCATCCTTCAACGGCTTTTCATATAAATTGAATGTATTCACAGCTGCGAATACGAACAATCATCAGCTGTGTAACGTAATGACGACAATGAAAATTTATACTGGACCGGGACACGAACCCGGATTTCCCGCTTTACGCAAGAGATCGCCTTCCACTAGGCTAGCCGAGCACACTTCACGGCCAGATCAAAACTTCCGTACACCGTCAACCGCATGTCTACAACCTGGTCTCATACACCCTTTATTTATATTCCTGTACAGGGGTGATATTTTAACTGAAAGTCGTTTGCCCGGTGTCGGCGGATAAATATGATATGCTGCCTGTGTTGTTCGGACATGCATGCATACTTGTTTCCAGGCAACGGGCCCTTTGTCAACGTCGTTTATGCCAGTGATTTCCCTATTGGCAGGCCATGTTGTCGCTGGAATGGTTCCACATTCGTCTCTGTCCGGTTGTGTACAGAGTGGGAGGAAGATAAAACTGGTCCGAAAAATACACTCCTGGAAATGGAAAAAGGAACACATTGACACCGGTGTGTCAGACCCACCATACTTGCTCCGGACACTGCGAGAGGGCTGTACAAGCAATGATCACACGCACGGCACAGCGGACACACCAGGAACCGCGGTGTTGGCCGTCGAATGGCGCTAGCTGCGCAGCATTTGTGCACCGCCGCCGTCAGTGTCAGCCAGTTTGCCGTGGCATACGGAGCTCCATCGCAGTCTTTAACACTGGTAGCATGCCGCGACAGCGTGGACGTGAACCGTATGTGCAGTTGACGGACTTTGAGCGAGGGCGTATAGTGGGCATGCGGGAGGCCGGGTGGACGTACCGCCGAATTGCTCAACACGTGGGGCGTGAGGTCTCCACAGTACATCGATGTTGTCGCCAGTGGTCGGCGGAAGGTGCACGTGCCCGTCGACCTGGGACCGGACCGCAGCGACGCACGGATGCACGCCAAGACCATAGGATCCTACGCAGTGCCGTAGGGGACCGCACCGCCACTTCCCAGCAAATTAGGGACACTGTTGCTCCTGGGGTATCGGCGAGGACCATTCGCAACCGTCTCCATGAAGCTGGGCTACTTCCGCTCACGCCCCAACATCGTGCAGCCCGCCTCCAGTGGTGTCGCGACAGGCGTGAATGGAGGGACGAATGGAGACGTGTCGTCTTCAGCGATGAGAGTCGCTTCTGCCTTGGTGCCAATGATGGTCGTATGCGTGTTTGGCGCCGTGCAGATGAGCGCCAGAATCAGGACTGCATACGACCGAGGCACACAGGGCCAACACCCGGCATCATGGTGTGGGGAGCGATCTCCTACACTGGCCGTACACCACTGGTGATCGTCGAGGGGACACTGAATAGTGCACGGTACATCCAAACCGTCATCGAACCCATCGTTCTACCATTCCTAGACCGGCAAGGGAACTTGCTGTTCCAACAGGACAATGCACGTCCGCATGTATCCCGTGCCACCCAACGTGCTCTAGAAGGTGTAAGTCAACTACCCTGGCCAGCAAGATCTCCGGATCTGTCCCCCATTGAGCATGTTTGGGACTGGATGAAGCGTCGTCTCACGCGGTCTGCACGTCCAGCACGAACGCTGGTCCAACTGAGGCGCCAGGTGGAAATGGCATGGCAAGCCGTTCCACAGGACTACATCCAGCATCTCTACGATCGTCTCCATGGGAGAATAGCAGCCTGCATTGCTGCGAAAGGTGGATATACACTGTACTAGTGCCGACATTGTGCATGCTCTGTTGCCTGTGTCTATGTGCCTGTGGTTCTGTCAGTGTGATCATGTGATGTATCTGACCCCAGGAATGTGTCAATCAAGTTTCCCCTTCCTGGGACAATGAATTCACGGTGTTCTTATTTCAATTTCCAGGAGTGTATTTACAATTTACTGACGCAGTATTGGCCCTTGTTAATGAACATCACAGAATATTCTGGAACTGGACACCGTTGACGTGCTCGGTATATCAGACTTTGGGAGGCACTTAGCAGCTCTGCCTGAGCGATAGCAGTGATACCGCTGTTATTGTTCTGCCGCAGCTCTTCCAGAGAGTGGGTATTACTTGAGTACACCTGATGCTTCACTCTGCCCCACAGGAAAAAATCACCGGGAGAGACACCAGGCGATCGAGATGTCCTGCAGCTTGCACTGTCTCTAATGATTGCCTTCTTCTCACGGTACACCTCATACACTCGTGGCAAGATTATCAATGCCGTGTATGCCGTTGATACGTCTTGCTGAAAATATTCCATCTTCCGTGAGTTGATCCACAATGAAACCTGATAGTCAAGGGAAGGCACGATTCGGTTACGGTTGTGGACGGGGCCGTAATCAGTTACTATTGGTTGTCTTTTACAGTTACACACATTTATTTTTAAAACAGTAATTCCAGACTCAACAATAAATAAAAAATTACCACACGTTATTAATGAAGGAATAAACAACTGTGTAAATAATAGTGTTTTCAGTGCGTTACAATTTAGCAGATCAGCATAAAACACAGATAAAAATAACGTTTTTTTTTAAAAAAAAAACAAGCCACTGTGATCACGGCTGAAGGCCTTACACGTCAGGACCGGCAATCATATAAAAAAATTATAGGCCTGCTGTAAAACAGCAAATACAAGCAAAGGTTAATTAAAAGAAACAAGCAACTGACCACCAAACGGGTGAAATAAGATGGTGGTAAACCTTGTAACACAACCCTTACACTGCTAGATTTATTCCAGAAGGCGACCAGAACTATTAACTAGACATACACAACCGTTAATGTAGGCATTACAAGATATGGTAATAAATAATACAATAATAAAACACAAGGACCAGTCACAGACGGTGCTCCAGGAATCGACATCTGAGAAGGTCTGGCAACAAACACTTTAGCGAGCGATGAACTGGCAGCCAAGAGCTGCATTCACTTCAGACTAGTGGCAGTCTAACGAATGATTGATGATAATCTTGCTGAAGCTACCTGACGTCCGATAAATTAAATGCAACGATGGAACAATACGCCAAAGCCAGAACCGGCGGTCAGCACTACGTCCAGAATACTGTGTTTGGAGCGCACAGAACGAGAAAGGAATCA
Source organism: Schistocerca nitens (assembly GCF_023898315.1). Classification (NCBI taxonomy): domain Eukaryota; kingdom Metazoa; phylum Arthropoda; class Insecta; order Orthoptera; family Acrididae; genus Schistocerca; species Schistocerca nitens. The sequence continues at coordinate 224,826,953 of NC_064619.1, read as the reverse complement.
TTACCACTAGAGCAGAACAAGCACCAACGGGCCTACAATCAAGAAACCTGTCAAAGCTATACGCCTTACCGGACAGCAGCGGCAAGGCGAGGAAACATACACTGCCGTTACATACACTAACCCCCAGGGCAGGTAACTGGGGCGTTAGCGGCCACCAGGCAAGAAAAATTACCGCTGGTTGAACTTAACAAATTGTAACAAATTGAACGCAGTAAATAATAATAAGAAGTCGAGGAAAGCTAATCAGATCCGTCTTCCCCAAGTACTCCACTCGCTGCTCTCTGCCTCGGCGACACTGACAAGGGAACCTCCCCATCGCACCCCCCTCAGATTTAGTTATAAGTTGGCACAGTGGATAGGCCTTGAAAAACTGAACACAAATCAATTGAGAAAACAGGAAGAAGTTGTGTGGAACTGTGAAAAAATAAGCAAAATATACAAACTGAGTAGTTCATGGGAAGATACGCGACATCAAGGACTCTAAGAACACAGGAGCGCCGTGGTCTCGTGGTAACGTGAGCAGCTGCGGAACGAGAGGTCCTTGGTTCAAATCCTCCATCGAGTGAAAAGTTTAATTTTTTTATTTTCAGTTTATGTGACAAACTATTGTGTTTTCATCACTTTTTTGGGAGTGATTATCACATCCACAAGAAAACCTAAATCGGGCAAGGTAGAAGAATCTTTTTACCCATTGCCAAGTGTACAAGTTAGGTGGGTCGACAACATATTCCTGTCATGTGACGCACATGCCGTTACCAGTGTCGTATAGAATATATCAGATGTGTTTTCCTGTGGAGGAATCGGTTGACCTATGACCTTGCGATCAAATGTTTTCGGTTCCCATTGGAGAGGCACGTCCTTTCGTCTACTAATCGCACGGTTTTGCGATGCGGTCGCAAGACACAGACACTAAACTTATTACAGTGAACAGAGACGTCAATGAACGAACGGACAGATAATAAAGATGTAAAAATAAAGAAAGTAAAATTCTCACTGGAGGGAAGACTTGAACCAAGGACCTTTCGTTCTGCAGCTGCTCACGCTACCACGAGACCACGGCGCTCCTGAGCTCAGATTGTCCATGATGTTGCCTATGTGGCCCATGGACTACTCAGTTTGTATATTTTGCTTATTTTTTCACAGTTCCACGCAACTTCTTCCTGTTTTCTCAGTTGATCTGTGTTCAGTTTATCAAGGCCTATCCACTGTGCCAACTTATAACTAAATCTGAGGGGGGTGCGATGGGGAGGTTCCCTTGTGATCAGCAAACACGAACCCAAGTCACTGGATAATCGCGAAATATCACAATGGTGGAGGTTTCTCCACTTGGATTGAAATGCATTCATCTTAAAGATTGCTGGATCCGGTTTACGACGAAGTCGTGCACTCTCGTGACCACAGCCCTTCCATCCGACAGTCCATGCGTGTCGCCAGCGGTCCCGGCGTGTTCTCGCACTGCGCCTACCTCGCTCCTCCTGAATCCCCAACTGAACTGGCCCACTCACACGACTCGGAAAAGCAACGACGTCCCCTCAAACATTGGGCAACAATCACTACATATGGATAAACGCCGCCGCTGCCACTAGCGGACAGGCAATGCTTGCGAAACCGAGTGGCGCCAGTCAGCACGAGAAGAAGACAAACAACGGCAACCATGCCAACTAAACGATACCGTCTGGTCTGCAACAGAGGGCGGAAACCTACAAACAGCACCAACGCGAGTCGCAGCACGGCTCATATACACTCCTGGAAATGGAAAAAAGAACACATTGACACCGGTGTGTCAGACACGCACGGCACAGCGGACACACCAGGAACCGCGGTGTTGGCCGTCGAATGGCGCTAGCTGCGCAGCATTTGTGCACCGCCGCCGTCAGTGTCAGCCAGTTTGCCGTGGCATACGGAGCTCCATCGCAGTCTTTAACACTGGTAGCATGCCGCGACAGCGTGGACGTGAACCGTATGTGCAGTTGACGGACTTTGAGCGAGGGCGTATAGTGGGCATGCGGGAGCCCGGGTGGACGTACCGCCGAATTGCTCAACACGTGGGGCGTGAGGTCTCCACAGTACATCGATGTTGTCGCCAGTGGTCGGCGGAAGGTGCACGTGCCCGTCGACCTGGGACCGGACCGCAGCGACGCACGGATGCACGCCAAGACCGTAGGATCCTACGCAGTGCCGTAGGGGACCGCACCGCCACTTCCCAGCAAATTAGGGACACTGTTGCTCCTGGGGTATCGGCGAGGACCATTCGCAACCGTCTCCATGAAGCTGGGCTACGGTCCCGCACACCGTTAGGCCGTCTTCCGCTCACGCCCCAACATCGTGCAGCCCGCCTCCAGTGGTGTCGCGACAGGCGTGAATGGAGGGACGAATGGAGACGTGTCGTCTTCAGCGATGAGAGTCGCTTCTGCCTTGGTGCCATTGATGGTCGTATTGGTCGTATGCGTGTTTGGCGCCGTGCAGGTGAGCGCCACAATCAGGACTGCATACGACCGAGGCACACAGGGCCAACACCCGGCATCATGGTGTGGGGAGCGATCTCCTACACTGGCCGTACACCACTGGTGATCGTCGAGGGGACACTGAATAGTGCACGGTACATCCAAACCGTCATCGAACCCATCGTTCTACCATTCCTAGACCGGCAAGGGAACTTGCTGTTCCAACAGGACAATGCACGTCCGCGTGTATCCCGTGCCACCCAACGTGCTTTAGAAGGTGTAAGTCAACTACCCTGGCCAGCAAGATCTCCGGATCTGTCCCCCATTGAGCATGTTTGGGACTGGATGAAGCGTCGTCTCACGCGGTCTGCACGTCCAGCACGAACGCTGGTCCAACTGAGGCGCCAGGTGGAAATGGCATGGCAAGCCGTTCCACAGGACTACATCCAGCATCTCTACGATCGTCTCCATGGGAGAATAGCAGCCTGCATTGCTGCGAAAGGTGGATATACACTGTACTAGTGCCGACATTGTGCATGCTCTGTTGCCTGTGTCTATGTGCCTGTGGTTCTGTCAGTGTGATCATGTGATGTATCTGACCCCAGGAATGTGTCAATAAAGTTTCCCCTTCCTGGGACAATGAATTCACGGTGTTCTTATTTCAATTTCCAGGAGTGTATATGGATTAAACAGTTTCTGGAGCTACCGTGCAGCATTAACAGTCTGTCGAAAGAATCATGTTGCAATGCGAACACCAAACATTGCACACCAAACACTAGTCTTGAGTTTATGCAAGGGCTCTTCAAGGTACTGATGGGGATTTCCTCTTGAGTAATGGCGCATGTTATGTGATTTCACATACTCTGAGAGGCTGAACGGGGCCTCATCTGAAGAAAAACTGAGGATACAGAAGCCCCAACTACCCTTCGCTCAGAAATGACCGGCAGAACTCAACATTCGAAAGTTCGTCTGGATGATTTTATCTCATTCACAGCGGTAAATTTGTATGGATACAGATGCAGGTCCTTGTTTGATAATGTTTCCACACGACGATCTCTGAATTCCCAATAGCACAGGTAAACGGCGTTGAGTTTTCGTAGGAGTTAGTTTCATGCCTTCGTTCACTCAGCAACATTTTCTGAGGTTTGAACTGTTTTCGGATAGTTGCGGATTTTATTCGCTACAGAGCCCGTTCCGCGCCATTTTGCCACTAATTTTTGCATTGCAGTGTTTGCTGGAGGTTTTGCCAAAACACTTCCAATGTTAAAACTCTTGCACAAACAGTTAAGCACACGTTTTCCACGAATTGTTCTTCGCATTACACTCGACGAGGAACACGCAGTTTTATCGTGTGCGCTTCAGTCCGAAACTGCGCTGCTGCTACCGTCGCAGTTTCGAATCCTGCCTCGGGCATGGATCTGTGTGATGTCCTTAAGTTAGGAAGGTTTAAGTAGTTCTAAGTCTATGGGACTGATTACCTCAGATGTTAAGTCCCATTGTGCTTAGAGACATTAGAACCGTTTTTTATCGTGTGCGACATTTTGTGTTGCATTCAGCTGGTCACTTACGACGTCTACTCCTCGCAACTCACTCGAACGTAATGACACAGCGACGAAGTCTGGACAGAGCAAGCGGCAGAAGCGCGTATGCAGAAATGTGATGAGCAGCTCTCCTGTTCATTAAAAACTGGCCGAGTGCGAGTACGACTCTCGCCCTGACGATTCCGTGCAAACTTTCTTATGCATCTAGACAGTTAATCCGTCCTGGGAGTTGACAATCTCGACGATTGTTTCCTGTTGCCGATATCGATACTGGTAAGATATCAGTCGTAGGAATTCCAAAATCGTATCAAAATCTCTACAGTAGTCCCTGAGACCAATCGGGACATACAAAAAGTAGCGTGCAGAGGAGTTCAGTTTATACAGGGTGGTCGGAAACTCCCGTTACTTCTAGGACTTGTAGTGCGGAGTGAGTACATAATATTTTGAACAGGAACCCATGTTCAGAATCGTACCATTTCCGTGCTACAACCATTTTAAAACGTGTTGCTAATGCGGCCATTTTTACAAGTAGTTGACTGGGCGTGATCGAGTAAATCACTAGTTTTACAGTTCCACTCATTAATAGACAATGCTCGTGTACTTGTTGACGGGTTCTCATCAGCGTGATGCGCTAAGGGCTCTTCCAGTTCGGGCGTGTGGGGCCCTTCGACCATAAATATAATAGACTGGTCCTGACGTCATTTTCGTGGCTCCAACATCTCTGGGCTGAAGTCACGTGAATGTTGGCAAAACATGGTTGTTTCGTGTTGCGCTTATGGCTGTACTCAGCGTTTTGTCGGGGGAAGTGGCATTACATGTCACGTGTAAGTGTTTCTATGATAGTGCAGATGCGTTTATTGAAATCTGATGAAGTGACTTTTATATGTTTTTTACACTTGAAATAGAGTATCACGTAAATTAAAGTGTTGAAAATGATGCCTGTAGAGTCAGACTCATATTACATTTTGGAAAGTATCTGTGATAATTCGGTTACAGAAGTAAGTATAATTGTTTCTCGTTCCTACTCATAGGTTCCCTAAGGATGAAAACCGAAGGCAGCTTTGGATACAGGCCCTGAAACGGAAAAACTGTAAGCCATCTGCACATACGCGCCTTTGCTCGAAGCACTTCGCGGTGAAGTGTTTTGATAGGTTAGTTATTATTTACAATGTATATTTATAATTTATATTTACAGTGTCTGTCATTTTTAAACGTAGGCTCCAAAATTATTTTCTGAAACTTCAAAGTCTCACCTTTCATCTAAAATACCCTTTTTTTAAACTGATAGTTTAAACTTCTGTAAAAATAGTGGGAACTGAACCTTTCAAGTGCACCTAAAATTGATACTCTAAAATGGACCTGCTCCTAAAGTCTACAATTTTGGCACCTATAGTTGACATAATTCCCATATCCCATTTTCTTTTATAAGTGACTAGAGGTCAAAATGCGGCGAATCCAATGTTTAAAGTTTTGAAAGGAGCCCATTCTCACTGTTTAAAAGAATTTTAACGACATTTTACTTTAATTGATAGTTTATAGTAATTTCGTCCCGCTGCCCACCAGAGTGGCGTTCGATGTATTTGTTAGATTTTATAAATGGTACTGTGAACAAATCCAGGTCAAATGTAGTTCTGGCAATAAATTGAGAAATGTGGGGAAAATACGATACAAACATAGGATGGCAGACCGCTGATTTGAAATCCCGACACGTTTTGCCAACAGTCACGTGGTTTATGTTGGAGTCACACCAGCCCTATAGCTTCTGCACAGCAAGGCCAGTCTCCTAGTATTTATCGTCGAAGGTGGGGCCTCCCTGGAGCGCCACAGTCAGGCCTGCTGCTGGTGAAGATACCCTTTCTCGAAACCGCTGTGTGATTGTGGCAAAAAGGGGATGCGATGTAGTCTGAAGTTGTGGAGAACTATCTTGATAAAGGCGACGAGCAGCTCTTCCATTGTCGTGAGCTTCGCCATTCAGGAAGATAAGGTCGGTGTTTTCTGAAAACTTGTACTCAACCATGTTGCTCCAACACTGACAGACGCGTGAATGAGGCTCAACCAGATCAGTGAGGTAGGATAGAATGTCAAATGACATCTGCCGATCTGACGTAAGCACCCATCACTATGACTATCCTGTTGCAAACCTACCTAGCAAACATGTTTTCAAACGGCTGTAGCACGAAAACGGTACGTTTCCGGACATGTGTTCCTATTCAAAATATTTCGTACTAACTCCCCTCTACAAGTCCTAGAAGTTTGTAACGGGAATTTCCGAACACCCTGTATATATAGAAAGAAGAGATTTAAAAAATTTTTTATTTACTTGCTAGAACATGATTACAACTTACATTTTACGTGTGCATGCAATAACATTTTTCTTTTATGCTTTTGACGAATGATGAGTGCACTGTAAGTTCTAATGGCAAAAAGACGTTTTTTCATGTGTTATAATTATAAATCAACAATTTTCGGATTTTTTCCCCTTAGCTGTACTGTGAAACTTTGCTTCTTTCCAAATGTCTCCATTCTAGGTCAGTGGGAAGTGCCCTATAAGTTTTGACGAGTGAATTTGCGAGTATCAAAATATGGACATAAATGGCAGTATCTTTTAATTGCATTGACTAGACGCTTAAATTTTTTACGCAACGAAGAGACTATAGCCCTTAGTATGACATAAATTTGAAATTTATACGACTACCCGATTCTGAGAAAAAGGGGTCTTTTAACAGACGGATGAAAAGAGAAAAAAATATTTTTTGCGTGTGATATAATTACAACTAAAAATTTTCACATACATACTCCGCAAGCTACCGTACAGTGCTTAGCGGAGGGTACCCTGACCACAACTAGTGTTTCCTTTCCTGTTCCACTCGCAGATACAGCGAGGGATAAATGACTCTCTACAGGTATATGCCTCCCTCTGTGTGAGCCATAATTTCTCGTATCTTCGGGGTCCCTACGTGAAATGTATGTTGGCGGCAGTAGGATCGTTCTGTAGTTAGCTTCAAATGCTGTTTCTCTAAATTTTCTCAGTAGTGTTCTTCGAAATGAAGGTCTTCTTCTCTCCAGGGATTCCCAGTTGAGCTCCCGAAACATATCCGTAACACTTGCATGCTGATCGAACCTACTGGTAACAAATCTAGCAGCTCGCCTCTCAATTGCTTCGATGTCTTCTTTCAGTCCGACTTGGTGTGGATCACAAACACTCGAGCAGTACTCAAGAAAAGGTCGAACTAGCGTCCTATATGCGGTCTTCTTCACAGATGAATTATACTTTCCTAAAATTCTCCCAATAAACCGAAGTCGACCATTCGCCTTCCTTACCACAATCCTTGCATGCTCGTTCCATTTAATATCGCTTCGCAACGTTATGCCCAGATATTTAAACGACGTGACTGTGTCAAGCAGTATCCGAACATTACGGGTTTGTTTTTTCTACTCATCCGCATTAACTTCACTTGTACTATGAAACTCTGTTGCTTCCCACGTTTCATGATCATACGTCAACAGGAAGTACCATAAAGGTTTTGATGAGTAAGTTTGGAAGTATTAAAATGTTTGACACAAATGGTACTTTTTACTGCACTGACTTAGAAGCTTAAATATTTTACATCGCTAGTATTTGACATAAATTTGAAATTGGTACATCTATCTGAGAAAAAGGGTTTTTAATAGTCGGACAGGCAGACAGACGGACAAAAAAACGATCCTGAAAGGGTTCTGTTTTCACCGACTGAGTTACGGAAGCCAAAAAAGGGCCACGTTGGCGTCAGTCTTATATATATTTCCCGGGCCACTTCTATTCTGCCTGTACTCGCAAAGCCACCAGGCGATATTCAGTGTCGTGGTGGTCACTCGTCATAAAATTTTTGGGTCATCACTGTGTTCTGCTGCATAATCAAATAGCACAAGAATTTACTGTCTAGCTTACGAAAACGCTGCACAGAACAAAGAAAGACTCCTATAGTGCCACTGCACCGTAGTACTGTGTGATCGCAAAGGCTGAGATTGGAGACAAAACACTACCTGTCTGAAGCATTCTGATTGGAAACAGTCGTGTTCGCCATGGTAGATGAACAAATTTCATGTCCAGCCTTCCTGGAACTATTCTACGACTGCAGAGTTCGTAAATAACCGATCTTTGCCCACAAATGTGGCAGATGTTTCTATGGGTGCACACCCTTGGTGACGCGAGGCCATGCGTCACATTACTGTAAGGAGATCAAAAATGGTTCAAATGGCTCTGAGCGCTATGGGACTAAACACCTGAGGTCATCAGTCTCCTAGACTTAGAACTACTTAAACCTAACTAACCTAAGGACAGCACACACATCCATGCCCGAGGCAGGATTCGGACCTGCGACCGTAGCAGCAGCGCGGTTCCGGACTGAAGCGCCTAGAACCGCTCGGCCACAAAGGCCGGCTACTGTAAGGAGAACGAAGTCGTGTAAACCATTTCGTAAACTGTGACCTGTGACCTGCGTGCTTTCATATTTTGTTTTTTTGTGTGCTGGGTTTTCACGGCGGAGATGTGGTATCAACCGGCATTCGCCTAAACAGGGGTTGGATATTGTCTAAAAACTATATCACATCGGCGCAGATTCGAACGGAATCTCTCCTACCTGCTCGTCTCGTAGTTTACTATTCTGTATATTGAGCAGGCCACGAATTATGCTTTTGATAAGTGTCGGCTGTTCCTGTGTCAAATTATATGCTGTGAAATGTGAACTACTGAGATTGGAACATCTGTTTATTTATTTTTTGTCTTGGGTTAACATCTGTTCGTAACATGTTCAGGAGTTACGGGTGTACCTCCAACCGACAAAGGAGAAAGAGAGGGAGGGGGAGAGGGGGAGGGAGAGTGACAGAGAAAGAAAGAAAGAAAGAAAGGGAGAGAGAGAGAGAGAGAGAGAGAGAGAGATATGCTTACGCTAGGATGTAAACCATACGTGTCGGGAAGAACTCTACACTCGTGCGACGCCTGTCTTCGAACTGAACGCATTACCTCGTTATGGAGGCGGGGTACAAATTGAAGTGGATTCTCTTTTCGTGACAGTAATAATGGTTTCATTCAAGAAGACTTACAGATTCAGAGGTTAGCCTCCAAGTAATAACACTTTAGGTCACCCGTGATGTGTATTGACAGCTAAACGAGTATTTTGCCACGCCTACACCTCTAACTGACCAACACACAAGGACGCAAACCATCGAATCCCTTGAAGTATATGTGGTCGGTATAAACGAAAAACTTTTTCTGTAGATGGTAAGTCTTAACACAGTCAGGAAGCCAATTGCTCGAAAATTCGTTCTGCAGCTGCAGCTGCCGATAGTAACGTATATTTTTAATATGTATATATGAAGATAGTTACTGTTCTCGAAAGAACAGATACCACTGATGACTGTGAAGCTTCTCTAGAACAAATGATAATTAACTGAAACCCTCAACTGCAGACAGGTGTTGTTGATGTGCCTCGATGGGGACAGCTGAAAATGTGTGCCCCGACCGGGACTCGAACCCGGAATTTCCTGCTTACATGACAGACGTTCTATCCATCTGAGCCACCGAGGACACAGATGAATAGTGCGACTGCACTCATTACTCGCGCACACTAAGGTGACGATTCCCATAAGAGTTCGGGCAACCTGTGCGCATTCGCACAGACGAAGGTCAATGGCTGGGTGGCCTTTAACTATATATATGAAGATAGTAACTGTTATCGAAAGAACAGATACCATTGATGACCGTGAAGCTTCTCTAGAACAAATGATAATTAATTGAAACCCTCAGCTGCCGACAGCAAATATCTATTAGGTATATTACGTATGTAGATTGTGGACAGTTGGGAATGTGAGTCTCACGGGAATCGTGCAAGGGAGAAGTCCCTGCAGTCAAGCTATTCATCTGTGTCCTCGGTGGTTCAGCTGGATAGCCGGCACGGTAGCTCAGCGTGTTCGGTCAGAGGGTTTAGCTACCCTCTGTAATAAAAAACTGAGTAAACGGATCAACGAACAACCTGAACGAGTGTCATCGGACGTCCGCCACGAACAAATTCAACGCACAATATGGAACAAAATGATATTAAAGAGAAGATGGATAGAGCGTCTACCACGTAAGCAGGAGATCCCGGGTCCGAGTCCCGGTCGGGGCACACATTTTCAGCTGTCCCTCTCGAGGTATATCAACAACACCTGTCGGCAGCTGAGGGTTTCTGTTAATTATCATTTATATTTTCAATCATTCTCTGATCTACAGCATTTTCCCAACGCCCTGGAGAAAGGAACTCATTAAACCTCTACCCGAAAAAGAAACTCCCACAGGGCTTTAGAATACATGTCACGATCAGCTTACCAGTTACTTAACATTATGGATTAATACCAATACGGTTTCCGAAAAAATCGCAGCACGACGATTGCCCTCGTATTAGTGACTGAGGAACTGGGACAAGCAATGGCCAAACAACTGGCGGCTATTACGTGCTTTTTCGGCTAAGCTCTCGCCACTGTCTACTTTGATATTCTATGTGCTAAACCCAAAAGCCAAAACTTCTGTTCAAGTGCTGTACAGTGGTTCCACTCATACCTTACATACCGCCAATAGTGTGAATGATCGTAACAAAGAGGTCACAATGGAAGAATATACTATCAGGGGCCCCACAGGGTTGGTCCCACTACTTTTCTCATTATATGTTAAGAATGTAGACTGGCAATGGCAAGAAAATCATTTCTGAAGAAGAGAAATTTGTTAACATCGAGTATAGATTTAAGTGTCAGGAAGTCGTTTCTGAAAGTATTTGTATGGAGTGTAGCCATGTATAGAAGTGAAACATGGACGATAACCAGTTTGGACAAGAAGAGAATAGAAGCTTTCGAAATGTGGTGCTACAGAAGAATGCTGAAGATAAGGTGGGTAGATCACGTAACTAATGAGGAGGTATTGAATAGGATTGGGGAGAAGAGAAGTTTGTGGCACAACTTGACTAGAAGAAGGGATCGGTTGGTAGGACATGGTTTGAGGCATCAAGGGATCACAAATTTAGCATTGGAGGGCAGCGTGGAGGGTAAAAATCGTAGAGGGAGACCAAGAGATCAATACACTAAGCAGATTCAGAAGGATGTAGGTTGCAGTAGGTACTGGGAGATGAAGAAGCTTGCACAGGATAGAGTAGCATGGAGAGCTGCATCAAACCAGTCTCAGGACTGAAGACCACAACAACAACAACAACATGTTAAGAATGTGTCGACTACTACCTCCCACTGCAAATATCATATATATGCCGATGATCTAAGTGGAAGCCCGACAAATCTGAGCGCGGCCATCCAGAACATAAATGCTCACTTCTCTGCTTTATCAGAATGGAGGCAGAACATAGGTTTGAAACTTAACCCATACAAAGCGCAAACAATATTAGTCGCTCGCAGAAGACTTATTACTCTTCTGTTCCGAAAATCTCTTCCATCCCTAACCCTAGGGAAGTCACCTTTTCTACTTCAGCAAATAATTTAGAATTCTGGACCGTCACCTAGACTGGACAGCACAAACAATTGCCTTCCGTAAGAAGGTGTCAGCATCACTATATTTGTTACAGAAATATAAAAAGAATACTTCCTCTAAAGCTTAAAAAGAAATTCGTAGAGTCACTATTAATCGCCATCCTCGACTGTGGTGATTCTGTGCTCCAAGGGGTATGAGGGGTCACACCAGCTGGAACTGACGGTGAATGCTTGTGTGCGATTCAATTCTGATGTACACTATTTCGACCATATCACTCCTGCCAACGAAAATCTATCATGGCTACGTGCCGATAAGCGTAGAGATGATCATACCTTTGTTTGCTGCATCGTCTTCTCAGTCACTGCAATACTTCCTATTTATCTTCAACCCTTACATTACTATCTCAACAACACCTCGGACATACTCGTTCCGAACAAAGTAAAATCCTCTCTGTACCACTACATAACACTAATATGTTCTCCAAACGTTTTATAAAAATCATATTCCTCAAAATATTAGAGAAATTAAGATTCTTTCAAACTTCAAGAGATAGCTATCTCTTTTGTAGCTCACTCTTTTCAACCATCCATCTATTGAAATGATCTTGTTTGCTAGCAACGACTGTCACTTTCATTTCAATCCTCTTCTTTGTCAGTGTCCCTTCCACTTTAAACAAGACTTCAAAGGTGCTAAACTAATGAACATCATTGTTAATTCCTACATTATTTTATCATCATTATTAGTGTTACTATTATTATTATTATTATAACGATTGTTCCCCTTTGGGAGAGCGATTGAACTTGAATTCATAATTTCATATTCGGATGTTTTTCTTCTTTGCTTCCCAAAACCTCCTCATCCTCTCAGAATGCTCCTTCTTCCGTTCCTCTGTCCATTTTTTACCAGGCTGACGCGATGTTCTTTCCCCAAACTTCACACTTGTGATTTTATGCCGGCACTCGGTGCGATCTTCGAGATTTTTTATGTTGATCTGCTGTAGATCCCTCTGGACTTCTTTCAGCCAATCTGTGCCACATTTACTCCTTGTTATAATATTGAATAATTTCTTTGCTGTTCTGGAGTCTTCCATCCTGTAGATGTGTGTATAAAATTTGGCTCGGCGCTTTCTGATTTCATCTGTTACTATGTTGATCTTTCTATAGAGTTCGTTTTGTGGTCTCTTCATCCAAATGCCATTTTTGTTGATTGGACCGTAAATCTTCCTGAGAATTTTTCTTTCCTGCTTTTCTATTTCCTTAATTTTTGAATGACCATCAATCACCATTGTTTCAGCTGCATAGATTGCTTCTGGAAGAATCACTGTTGTATAGTGCCTTAATTTTGCGTCTGTCGAAATGCACTTCTTGTTGTAATGCGTCCATGTTAGCTTGTAGGCCTTCTGGAGCTTGGTGATTCTTTGTTCATTGGCAATTCGGTTTAATCCTGAGGACTGTATAGTTTCACCGAGATATTTAAAATGGCAGACTTATGCAATTTTACCATATTTTGTTATTAAAGGGGATTTATTTTCTGGCTGCCTTTCCATGTATTGGGTTTTTTATAAGATATCTGTAGTCCGGTTTTTTGTGAAATTTCGTGTAGTTTTTCCACTGCGTGAATCGCTTCTGTTCTGTTATTGGTGATAATTGCAATATCGTCAGCGATATTATTATTATTATTACCAATTATTTTCATTAATAATGCAAATTATTATTATTGTGATTGTTATGTAATATTTTGTTGTATGTGACGTACCTACTTATGTGTAAGAGAGGGCCTAAAAGCCCCTGATCTGGTCAGACTAAATAAGCAATCAATAAACTAAATAAATATTATTAGCAGAATTAGAATAAATAAATACTGCTTACGGACGCTCTGTAAAAAACAGAAACGCAGATGCCCAAATTATTGCCTATGGATCCTCACTGCATATTTGTTTCAAACAATGTATTTGTGCTATAGTGAATTTTATTTACAAAGGTGTTCAGTTCAGACTTTGTCACTATTAGAATTGCAAGATTCTTCGGTATTCATCCCAGTTGCGGAAAGAGAGATGTGATGAACTTTTTTGTGAGAAGTGTAATATACAAGGTAATACGTAAGTGGACATGCAACGCCTTGACATTTAGATTAACAAAACTGCGATGCTATCGCGCGCTAGTGTATCTTGTAGTCACAGCTTCTTCTATTACTGATACTGTCAAAGCTACACACACACATTCTCTATCACTATACTAAAAAGCATGGCGAAGACATACAGAAGCGAGTATCATTCTACACATGTGCTGACTGATAAGTCCTGTGTCTTAAAGAAAATATTTTTCAATTTTTTGGGAGTCCTTTGGCTTCAGTTTAAATTTTTTCATAGTAATTGTAGCCGTCTAAGTTGTTTCAGTATCGAAATAAATAATTTCAACACTGTTCAGAAGTTTTATTAACAATGTTGGGTCGGGAGATATACCCTTCTTCTGTAACATCGGAAGCGAGAGAGACTGCCTGTGGAATCATTCTCCAGTATTCTCCTGAGAATCTTACATATTATAGCAAAGGGTATCGGTTGGGTGTAAAATGACTAGGGCGCAGAAATTGGTTAAACAGCGCGTAGGAGGACACGGAACAGGAAGTGCAAAAAACCCCATGAGTCATAGCTAAAAGTGTCTGTTCGCATTCTGCAGAGTTCAAGTTCACTCGCGTGTTGGCAAGCATTGTTTAGAATCTCGTGTACTAGGCCGGTGCTGCTAATGCTTTCGTCAGTTCGAGCTTCAGCTGACTTCTAGCTTGGCAATCAGGCGGGACAACCAAACAGTGGCACAAAATAGCCAGCGACACACATCTTCATTTCTTCACTTCACTTCATTTACGACAATAGCCAATTTTCTGACTCTGATAATCTGACACAGCCATAAGTAATGTTGATAGTATATTATTACTTTTATGTTGACCTTCAAATTACATGCATTGCTGTTACTCTTTTACGAATATCAGATTTAACAAAATACCGAAACTGAGTAAAATGTGCATTGCCCACTTTTATATCTGTCCTTTATCACTGCAACCGAACTGCTTACATTGGCGGCCACTATCCTAAGTTTCTTTGTAAACGAAAACGTTGCTGAGGAAATTATTTAAGTCCATATTTTGCAAGTGATTGTAGTTGTTAAAATCAGACTCCCTTCTTTAAATTACTGATAATGATCATCAACACTCAAAGCATAAAACATTTATGTTACTTGTACGTCAGCTTCACAACTATTTGGTTTCAGTATACATCCCGTACTTCTATGATGTAAATAGCTGTAAAATAGGAAATATGTAATTAAAAATTATTCTTTTACATCACTAACAGAAATCTGGCGCACTTGTTTCTTATGGACAATTGAATAAAAAGGTAAAATCAGTTACACAAAGAAATGATGGCAACAATATTCGCAATACGAAGCATGTTACTGATACACGAAACAGAAAGTGATGAAAAGTACGCAGTTGAGATATCAGTTTTACAGGGAACTGACATTCAGCATTGAAATTGCATCACAGAAGGCAGTCAGTAATTTAAACCTCACATTAAATTGTTGTTGATAATTAAAACACATTTAATTTATTTGTAAAACAGCTGGCACTCTGTAACTGTCAGTACCGTTTATTAACACAAATGTATAGACTGGAGTGATGAACACATTTGGTTAATATTTTATCGGATACAATTTTTATACAGAGCATGTTATCAATGTCAAGGAAACGTGGCTAATGGCCTACTTGCTATGGTGTAGTACGAATACAGAGATAATGCGGAAGTTAACAGCAGATATCTAACCACGGTGTACATAATAGTCTCTGTACGGACAGATATACATTAAATTTCAATATATCACGTAAGTCTTTAATTTCTAGAACAAAGTACATTTATTTGTATCGCATCATACTGAGTGAAACATTAATCACGAATTAATAGGTGAAGAATAGTTGTAACATTGTACGATATGTAGTTCATGACACTTCATACGACGCTACCTACATTTGCTATGATCAAACACGTCGTCCAGTTAGATACCTTTAGTTTTTAAGGTTCGGCGCTTGCACACTAGCATCTTTGTCACGGCCACTCACATATTACCTGAATGTTACCTAATAATACAAAATTTTGTTATTGATGTATCAGTACTAGTAAAACATTCACATTGTCTACTTCTCGCCAGTACCAGGTGGTTGTAATTAATGTGCAGCTTCTCAGATAGGTCCAGTGTGGGCTGTAATTAACGTATGGCAGCGAAACTTAGTGATATTCTAATGTGTTAATGCGGAATCGATTTACTTCGGGAAAAGAATAGTTCAATTTTGGCCACCAGGTGCAAATCAGACGCTGTGTATGCAAGAGAGACAAGAAAATGTTTTCTTATGTCATGGATTAGAAACGGGACATGGGCAGAAAAGGTCAAACAAGGGAGAAAGGCAAAATGTTAATTTTATTATTAATCCACACGTACGCTTATTGTTTAATCTGTGCACCAGAGACGTCGATGAGATGCTGCACAGCGCCACATTTGCACAAAGTGACCAAAACTGGAACTAATTTTTTTTCTGCGTAAACTGTATCTGCATTAACGCATGAGCATATCTACCAAGTTTCGCTGCCACACGATAATTACAATCCACACTAGAGCTCCGAAGTAACTGCACTTTAATTATGGCAATCCGTTATCTTGAGGAATCGTCTCTTTTTTACTTGAAAGATATAAAACAACGCTGATCATTAATGGAATTCTCGCGTAAGAACATAGCTGAGGAAATGAATCGTTCCGAACACCAGAGTGAAGTAGCGACGATTTTCTTTGGTTTCTTGGCAACAGAGCGCCTCGGTTCATTTTGCACTCCAAGCCTTCTTGAAACTATTTTAGCAGGCGACGTCGCGGGAAGTTATAGCTTCGGACTGGCACTAAATGCTTCAGGTCCCCGTCCAAGCTATCGCCTTCCCTTCGTGCTTCTGAACCACTTCGCGAGAATCACGTTACACTCTCTGAACCGAGTTCACGGTCGTTGCCTAGTATTTCGTCTTCTACGCCGAGCCTCGCAGCTAACAAAGCAAATGTGTTCTGTTCTCAGCAAGAACTCTTTTTCTCCAAGTTGTCCCACAAGACTGATCAAACGGAGCCAGTTACTGTTATAATACACGTAGCTTTTCACTTCCTATAATGTATACGTGTTTTTGTTTGTCGAGTTTGTTATATTGCACATTTATTGATATATTATTCTCTCACGTGTCAGTGCGAGGGTTGGCTAGCCGCTCTTCACCCGATGCAAATCATAAAAAAATTCACAACAACCATTGCAGAAGACAAAGGTGACAACACGTGACAGACAGAAATCGTAGAACCAAATACAATTCCAACACGGACACTGGATTTATAATCTGAAAGAAACTTTCCTAAGGGTCTCCTTCCTTTACTAACATCTTTCCTTTTCGCCATTTTTCTCATATTTTTGAATGGATCGTTCTAAGAGACAACAAACCTAATTTGCTGTTCAAACAATCTACTATTCTTTCCTCATACTCAGTGATTCTAGAATCAAAAATTTCCCATTTTTTTGTCTCTCTGTTGTATTCGAAAATGAAAATTATTGGACGTTAAAAAACACGTTTGGCATCACCTTCCGCCTTCTCCCCAGTTTCCCTGTTTATTGTCATTTTCTGAGGTTCAGGCGTAATTTTGCTTCTTGAAGACGTTAGCATCAACACGATTACATACGTTCTGCCATTCATTATTGTATTTTCTTCTCCTCCTTCTCCATTTGTCGTTAACAGTTTTTCTTGCGAAATAGAACTGCACACTCAGGATTAGGGAGGATTTAGCGTTTTGTTCTGTTCTGGAACATGGTATTCCCAGACATCCTCAGAGCAAGCAAGCCACAATGGAATATCATAAGATGTAAATTTACGCGGAATTTATTTCTAATTCTTTTGTAACCTACTGTAATACGTGTCCGTGTGATTTCATATGGACAGTAATTCTTTGACATGCATGAAAGCTCTACAAAGGTACAGAAAGTGCATTTTCATTTCATTATTTTGTTGTCTGCTAACCAGTGTATTAAATATAGCAACCAACATGTATTTTTATGATAAACACTGAAAAACTCATTTGCATGTTTTATTGGGCGTCTGTGGGATATGAGATGAGACAATTTACAGATTACTATGAAATTATTTTGTTTTTAAACATATCTTATAGCTAGGTGCTAACCGATAAACTCGCATATCAGTACAAAATATTTAATTTATTAATGAAAAATAAAGATGTAATTATGCACTACATTGAGTTAAAAGTTTATATGCAGAAATTCTAATTTGTAGTGGAAGGGAAAACCCAGAAGGAATAACAAGTTTGCTGTCAAGGTGTTTTATATCATTGGGTAAACTGTCAAATACTTTAATAGGCAGCATTATACATCTATTTATGCTCTAAACTTAGATAATGACGACAGTTTTTCTCCCAATATTGTATAATTGTGGGAACTGTTATTCTTACTGCATTCTAGTTGATAATTTACGACAGATTATCTGACGAAATTTCTTACCGTGAGCCCATAGTCAAAATACCTTACTCCTTAAACAGCTATTTTTAGGTTCTCGTACGAATATTATTCTTACACCTAATTTTTGTACCAAAAATTTTCGTTTCTCAAAGGTAAGTTATCTTGGGATATTACTAAACGAAATAAGCAAAGTATGAGTTATTTCTCCGCATTTGTTGCAATGATACAAGGTGCAAAATATGTGATCTGGGTTATTAACAAATTATCATTTTTTTACGTTTGAAACTCACCAACGTATACAATCAAAATGTTCGTAGATTCCCTACGGTATAAACTAGTCTTTCATGTTGCACTAATCGATGTAGGGTGGAACAGAGAGCAAATATTCAAAAAACAAATAATTCTTTGAAGGACGAATATAGAATTTCCTCTGCTTCTGTCTTTCTATTCAGATTGAATATAATAATCGTGTAATATAGAAAAAACTTTTTTCCTTTATGTGCTCCAGAAAATTGATCATTTAGAGATATGGGGAAAAACAGTATTCATCAGTCAGTACTTAAATTCCTTGCAATAGGAGCTAACACCTGTTAAAGAGAACCATCTACTATTGCGTAGTAGTAAAGGAGCTTTTGTAATTGAAGGCAAGAAGTCTTATAACAGATTCATAGGTGTCCATCGAATGTAAGGCTACTGGTGATTCATAGCACGATCGATATGTTGTTGTGGTCTTCAGTCCGAAGAGTAGTTTGATGCAGCTGTCCATGCTACTCTATGCTGTGCAAACCTCTTTATTTCCGAATAACCACCAACTTACATTCTTCAGAATCTGCTTACTGTATTCATCTCTTAGCCTGCATCTACAATTCCCCCCAACCCCCACAACATACCCCTCCAGTTCTAAAATGGTGATCCCCTGATGATGTCTCAGAATGTGTCCTACGAACCGATCCCTTCTTCTAGTCACGTTGTGCAACAGATTTCTTTTGTCCCCAGCTCTATTCAGTACCTCCTCATTAGTTACGTGATCTACCCACCTAATCTTCATCATTATTCTGCAGCACCATATTTCAAAAGTTTCTATTCTCTTCTTATCTAAAGAGTGTATTGTTGACGTTTCACTTTCATACATGGCTACACTCCATGCAAATACTTTCAGAAAAGACTTCCTAACACCTGAATCTATATTCGACGTTAACAAATTTCGGCTCATCAGAAACCTGTCTTGCCACTGCCAGTCTACACTGTATATCCTCTCTACTTCAGTCATTTATCAATTATGTTGCTGTCCAAATAACAAAACTCATCTACTGCTTTAAGCGTCTCGTTTCCTAATCTGATTCCCTCAGCATCACCATTCATTCCATTACCCTTGCTTTGCTTTTGTTGATGTTCATCTTATGCACTCCTTTGAAGTCACTGCCCATTCCGTTCAACAGCTCTTCCAAGTAAAAAAATGGCTCTGAGCACTATGGGACTTAACTTCTGAGGTCATCAGTCACCTAGAACTTAGAACTACTTAAACCTAACTAACCTAAGGACATCACACACATCCATGCCCGAGGCAGGATTCGAACCTGCGACCGTAGCGGTTGCGCGGTTCCAGACTGTAGCGCCTAGAACCGCTTTTTTTTTTTAATCTCATTTTGTTTGCTTTTGTTCGTTGCATCTGCTCGGGGCGGACGTCGTAAGACATCCGTTTAGGTTCGTTGTTGATCGATTAACTCAGTTTTTTTATTACAGAGGGCTGCTAACCCTCTGACCGAACACGCTGAGCTACCGTGCCGGCTGTCGGCCACTCAGGCCGGCTCTTCCAAGTATTTTGCTGTCTGTGATGGAATTACAGTGTCATCGATCGATATAGTGGAAGGATAAAAAGGGATTAGCCGTTGATTTGATAGTCCGCCATTTCAAAGAATGTGCAGTGGCTCAGGGACGAGTAAAGGTAGACGATTCCCCGGCACGAATCCGCCCTGCGGATTTGTGTCGAGGTCCGGTGAACCGGCCAGTCTGTGGATGGTTTTTAGGCGGTTTTCCATCGGCCTCGGTGAATGCGGTCTGGTTCCCCTTATTCCGCCTCAGTTACATTATGTCGGCAATTGCTGCGCAATCAAGTTCTCCACGTACGCGTACACCACCATTACTCTACCACGCAAACATAGGGGTACACTCGTCTGGTGTGAGTCGTTCCCTGGAGGGTCCACCGGGGGCAGATCCGCACAATAACCCTGGGTTCGGTGTGGGGCGGCGGAAGGGTGAAGTGGACTGCGGTAGTCGTCGTGGGGTTGTGGACCACTGCGGCTGCGGCGGGGACGGAGCCTCTCCGTCGTTTCTCGGTCCCCGGTTAACATACAATATACAAGGTGGACGACAGTGTGAAAACATGAAGTGCACAATGAAACAAGGCTAAAAGAATCTAAGAACAAGTGAAATAAAAGAAATAATTGGTGACGACTTACTAAGAGATATGGGGAGACACTGGCCTCCCAATCGTTAGGACCGAGGTTCAGTGCGTCAGGCTATCCTGATTTAGCTTTTACGTGTTTCCTCAAAATCATTAAAATCAAACGTCCGGACAGTTATTTTGAAAAGGACAGGCCGATTCTATTCTCTGTCCTCCTCCTGTCCGATCTTGTGCTCCATCTCCAACTATCTCATCCTTGTCGGAATGTTAATACCTTATTTTCGTTTTCTTCCCTCATGACGCTGCAAAATTGGTGAATTTTATTGCAGCACAACTAGATAAATGCAGACTGTTTTAACCTATGAATGAATAATAGTCACAGAGAACTGTTTCTGCTTTCGGAAATATTGCACCTGCATCGCGTTGAAGTACATACAGTGTCGGTCCAAAAAGCTCCAAGACTGATATTATGCCTGGCCGACGTCAACGCAGTAACCACGGTGGCAGTTTGAACTAACAACTGTAAACAGGTGTTCATTCAACCAGCCAGTTGTGAGCAGGCAGTGTTCAGCAGCGAACGCGCTCCCGTAGTGTATCCACGTGATTGTGTCACAAATCGCAATAGAACAACTCCTGTGAATCAGACGTACAACACATTCTCCGGGATGTTTTGCAAAAGAGAAAAGTGTGTGCAAATGTTGTCCCCCTCACCTTAACTGCTGAACAGACACGTCGACACGTGCCGCAACTTCATTGAAATACGGAACGCAGGTAGTTCTTTTCTGGAAAAAATAATCAGAGATGACGAAACTTGGTGTTATCAGTGTGAACCTACAACAAAACGACAAAAAGCAGAATGTCATACGGAGGTTCAACGCTTTGACGAGACAGTCGACATTAGTTCAACGAGACGCACGAGTTGAACAACTTCTCAAAGAAGAGCTTTTCTGACTGTTTCATTTGGCTGCACTCAAGACGAACACCTGAAGCATTAAAATCGCCATATTATTATTCCAAGCCGGTCGGGGTGGCCGAGCGGTTCTAGGCGCTACAGTCGGGAACCGCGCGACCGCTACGGTCGCAGTTCCGAATCCTGCCTCGGGCATGGATGTGTGTGATGTCCTTAGGTTAGTTAGGTTTAAGTAGTTCTAAGTTGTAGGGGACTGATGACCTCAGAAGTTAAGTCCCATAGTGCTCAGAGCTATTTTTTTATTACTCCAAACTCTGAACATTTTGGACCGACGGGGTAGACTGCTGTTTCAACTTGTCCCTGAAGTCCACGTTTTCTTTGAAAGCAACCGCTTTGATCTTGTTACAAGATTTTATGACACTTACTGATTTCAGAGTCTGAGTAGTAAGAGTTTACTCTTCTAGAAGTAAGCAAAAACAAGTTGTGGTTTTGAAGTGGTTTAGACTTTACATTCAAACTTACTGACGGATCAGCCAAAGGCCAGACTCTGGGATAAGCACATAGTGCAGAAGATACGTTGGTGAAATCTGGAACCCTGTGCAACTTCGCACTTTAGAAGAAAAAAATGATTCAAATGGCTCTAAGCACTATGGGACTTAACATCTGAGAACATCAGTCCCCTAAGGCTTAGAACTACTTAAACCTAACCAACCTAATGACATCACTCACATCCATGCCCGAGGCAGGATTCGAACCTCCGACAGTAGCAGCAACATGGTTCCGGACTGACCGTTCAAGTTCGTTTGTTGATCCTTCCACTCATACCAAGGCATGAACAAGTAGTTATTTTGAAGGCCTTAGACCGGATTACACTATCAAAGATCCTTGAGAAATCTTTTATAAAAGCTATGAACACACTCCCGACGTTTACATTATTTTTCATAAAAGTACACCGTCGAAGATTTTAGAAGACAGCTTTTATTAAGATCGTTGACAAATTTCTTTAACTGTGCACCACAGACCTTCGTGTGACCTTCTGCAAGGACTTCAAAGAACTTGAAAACATAATTAGCCTGCAGTTCTTAAAACGAAGAAACAGTCAAAGAGACACTCTGGTATTAAATGAAGAATGGAGAGTATTTCTTCAATCTTAAAAGCGATCCGTATTACGATTTGTATTTTACAGGAAACTACGCGTATACGACTTTACTGTAATGTCAGCATTACAAGTGCTATAAAACTTTAGAATAATATAAATTTTATTGGACGTAAACACCAGTATCACTCGGAAGGTGGTTTGAAAATTACAGCGCTTCACAAGGACCGATCATATTAGAGGTTTTAGAACTTTGTCTCTTCTTATCGGTAATAGATCTCGATATTTGTTATATCCACATAGCTATATTAAAACCACAACTACTGCAAAAATAAAATAATGCATCTTAGTACGAAGCGGAGACTCAATCCCCAGTCTTTATATTCATTCGCTGACACCACTAAGGCATCAATTGGAACTATGTAGCAGATTACTGAAAACTCCTACTTACACTTGTTGTATAGCGCTCTTTTCTAAATTATTCCTTGAAAGCATGAACAAAATAGTCATACCTCAAATAGATCTGTTCAAAGAAAATAACGTCAAAGCTATAGAAATGCTGTTCATCGTGGTACTTTTAGCAGTAAACCTGATTTGAAGTTGAACCTTTCTTCCGTCCAGTTTATTGAGAATCTTTCACCTGATTGTTGGCGTCACTAGCGGGCTACCGTATTCTTAGTACTAGTCATTCATTTATGTACGTAGGCAGCTCCCCGTATTTCATTTCTGCGAATGGAAACCTGCATTTCATCGCCTGATTTACTACTGATCATCTTGCCCAAAAGAAACAGTTCATAATGAAGCTCGAAGCTTCTGCAGGTGATGCAACTGAATGATAAATTATCCGACTATTATGTTGAGACCTTAGATACATTCATAAAAAAATTCTTTTTTGTGGACTTCTGTTAATGTTATCGTTGCTTCAATGCAAAATTCATGCCAGAAGCAAGAATTTACTTTTGCTTTTGGTGTTTTCTGTTTGATTCTGCGAAAGTAGTTGAATGCCATTACCTAGGTCGTAGGACATCGATTGACGGGGAAGGTATTATGCTATCATCATAGGGTTCAGTCACTTACAACTTGAAACATTGCAAGAAACTATGAGATGAGGAAATTTGCTGATACTTCGTAAGAAATTTTGCGTAGCATCCGCACAAACACAAACAGAAATTAGGCAATAAAAATCGTGACAGCGCTGTAGTTAGGTAATTTAACATTCATCGTCATCACCTTTAGAAACGTCAGTGTTAATTAGTGTTTGTGGACATGAAGATGGTACCTAAAATTTAACTTACGTTTTTGAAGAAAGAGCTGGAATGGTGTAGTTCTATTACATAGGCGGATGAACCATGGACCTTGCCGTTGGTGGGGAGGGTTGCGGGCCTCAGCGATACAGATAGCCGTACCGTAGGTACAACCACAACGGAGGGGTATCTGTTGAGAGGCCAGACAAACGTGTGGTTCCTGAAGAGGGGCAGCAGCCTTTTCAGTAGTTGCAAGGGCAACAGTCTGGATGATTGACTGATCTGGCCTTGTAACAATAACCAAAACGGCCTTGCTGTGCTGGTACTGCGAACGGCTGAAAGAAAGGGGAAACTACAGCTGTAATTTTTCTCGAGGGCATGCAGCTTTACTGTATGATTAAATGATGATGCCGTCCTCTTGGGTAAAATATTCCGGAGGTAAAATAGTCCCCCATTCGGATCTCCGGGCGGGGACTACTCAAGAGGATGTCGTTATCAGGAGAAAGAAAACTGGCGTTCTACGGATCGGAGCGTGGAATGTCAGGTCCCTTAATCGGGCAGGTAGGTTAGAAAATTTGAAAAGGGAAATGGATAGGTTAAAGTTAGATATAGTGGGAATTAGTGAAGTTCGGTGGCAGGAGGAACAAGACTTCTGGTCAGGTGACTACAGGGTTATCAACACAAAGTCAAATAGGGGTAATGCAGGAGTAGGTTTAATAATGAATAGGAAAATAGGAATGCGGGTAAGCTACTACAAACAGCATAGTGAACGCATTATTGTGGCCAAGATAGATACGAAGCCCACACCTACTACAGTAGTACAAGTTTATATGCCAACTAGCTCTGCAGATGACGAAGAAATTGAAGAAATGTATGAGGAAATAAAAGAAATTATTCAGATAGTGAAGGGAGACGGAAAATTTAATAGTCATGGGTGACTGGAATTCGAGTGTAGGAAAAGGGAGAGAAGGAAACGTAGTAGGTGAATATGGATTGGGGCTAAGAAATGAAAGAGGAAGCCGCCTGGTAGAATTTTGCACAGAGCACAACTTAATCATAGCTAACACTTGGTTTAAGAATCATGATAGAAGGTTGTATACGTGGAAGAACCCTGGAAATACTAAAAGGTATCAGATAGATTATATAATGGTAAGACAGAGATTTAGGAACCAGGTTTTAAATTGTAAGACATTTCCAGGGGCAGATGTGGACTCTGACCACAATCTATTGGTTATGACCTGTAGATTAAAACTGAAGAAACTGCAAAAAGGTGGGAATTTAAGGAGATGGGACCTGGATAAACTGAAAGAACCAGAGGTTGTACAGAGTTTCAGGGAGAGCATAAGGGAACAATTGACAGGAATGGGGGAAAGAATTACAGTAGAAGAAGAATGGGTAGCTTTGAGGGATGAAGTAGTGAAGGCAGCAGAGGATCAAGTAGGTAAAAAGACGAGGGCTAGTAGAAATCCTTGGGTAACAGAAGAAATATTGAATTTAATTGATGAAAGGAGAAAATATAAAAACGCAGTAAATGAAGCAGGCAAAAAGGAATACAAATGTCTCAAAAATGAGATCGACAGGAAGTGCAAAATGGCTAAGCAGGGATGGCTAGAGGACAAATGTAAGGATGTAGAGGCTTATCTCACTAGGGGTAAGATAGATACTGCCTACAGGAAAATTAAAGAGACCTTTGGAGATAAGAGAACCACTTGTATGAACATCAAGAGTTCAGATGGAAACCCAGTTCTAAGCAAAGAAGGGAAAGCAGAAAGGTGGAAGGAGTATATAGAGGGTCTATACAAGGGCGATGTACTTGAGGACAATATTATGGAAATGGAAGAGGATGTAGATGAAGATGAAATGGGAGATACGATACTGCGTGAAGAGTTTGACAGAGCACTGAAAGACCTGAGTCGAAACAAGGCCCCCGGAGTAGACAACATTCCATTGGAACTACTGACGGCCTTGGGAGAGCCAGTCCTGACAAAACTCTACCATCTGGTGAGCAAGATGTATGAAACAGGCGAAATACCCTCAGACTTCAAGAAGAATATAATAATTCCAATCCCAAAGAAAGCAGGTGTTGACAGATGTCAGAATTACCGAACAATCAGTTTAATAAGCCACAGCTGCAAAATACTAACACGAATTCTTTACAGACGAATGGAAAAACTAGTAGAAGCCGACCTCGGGGAAGATCAGTTTGGATTCCGCAGAAATACTGGAACACGTGAGGCAATACTGACCTTACGACTTATCTTAGAAGAAAGATTAAGGAAAGGCAAACCTACGTTTCTAGCATTCGTGGACTTGGAGAAAGCTTTTGACAATGTTGACTGGAATACTCTCTTTCAAATTCTAAAGGTGGCAGGGGTAAAATACAGGGAGCGAAAGGCTATTTACAATTTGTACAGAAACCAGATGGCAGTTATAAGAGTCGAGGGACATGAAAGGGAAGCAGTGGTTGGGAATGGAGTAAGACAGGGTTGTAGCCTCTCCCCGATGTTATTCAATCTGTATATTGAGCAAGCAGTAAAGGAAACAAAAGAAAAATTCGGAGTAGGTATTAAAATCCATGGAGAAGAAATAAAAGCTTTGAGGTTCGCCGATGACATTGTAATTCTGTCAGAGACAGCAAAGGACTTGGAAGAGCAGTTGAACGGAATGGATGGTGTCTTGAAGGGAGGATATAAGATGAACATCAACAAAAGCAAAACGAGGATAATGGAATGTAGTCGAATTAAGTCGGGTGATGTTGAGGGTATTAGATTAGGAAATGAGACACTTAAAGTAGTAAAGGAGTTTTGCTATTTGGGGAGCAAAATAACTGATGATGGTAGAAGTAGAGAGGATATAAAATGTAGACTGGCAATGGTAAGGAAAGCGTTTCTGAAGAAGAGAAATTTGTTAACATCGAGTATAGATTTAAGTGTCAGGAAGTTGTTTCTGAAAGTATTTGTTTGGAGTGTAGCCATGTACGGAAGTGAAACATGGACAATAAATAGTTTGGACAAGAAGAGAATAGAAGCTTTCTAAATGTGGTGCTACAGAAGAATGTTGAAGATTAGGTGGGTATATCACGTAACTAATGAGGAGGTATTGAATAGGATTGGGGAGAAGAGAAGTTTGTGGCACAACTTGACTAGAAGAAGGGATCGGTTGGTAGGACATGTTCTGAGGCATCAAGGGATCACCAATTTAGTATTGGAGGGCAGCGTGGAGGGTAAAAATCGTAGGGGGAGACCAAGAGATGAATACAGTAAGCAGATTCAGAAGGATGTAGGTTGCGGTAGGTACTGGGAGATGAAGAAGCTTGCACAGGATAGAGTAGCATGGAGTTCTGCATCAAACCAGTCTCAGGACTGAAGACCACAACAACAACAACAACGATGAAGGGGACTGAAGAAACAAAAATCCACTGATTTTTGCGTAGAACAAATTGATTAAATATCAATATAAAACGAAACGAAATAATCTGTTGGGAAGGAGGCGTGACTAAGTCCTCCTTCAAAAAAGAAAATTTATATCGTAAGTAATGTAATATGCACCAATATCCAAAGTCTTCTGCGAGGAACTGATTTATAAGGAGTTAAAGGTAAAGCGGACATCACTCGAAGATTTATTAGAACACCACATGTGGGTTTTACTATGCATGGTGTTGTTGGAAGTTGTGTGTTTCCATCGCATATCCAACCACGCCGAAGGTTGACAGTTTGGCTAAACACGAAGCATTTCCACAACAAAAAGTAACATTAAGTGACTAATAAATCTTCGATTTATAGTCTGATGCTAGCAATTTTTGTGATAGTAAAACAAAAGAGCAATTATGATACATACGACCTATCACAGGGGGAAACACATGCCATGACAGACGATAGCACAAATATAGGTTTTTCCACATCATGGAAGACTTTTCTCAGCTTTAGGTCTCTCCTTTCACTGGCATCTTCTGTCAGTTTTCGTAAATTTCATGGTTCTACTATTAAAAAAAAAAAATGGCTCTGAGCACTATGGGACTTAACATCTGAGGTCATCAGTCCCCTAGAACTTAGAACTACTTAAACCTAACTAACCTAAGGACATCACACACATCCATGCCCGAGGCAGGATTCGAACCTGCGACCGTAGCGGTCGCGCGGTTCCAAACTGAAGCGCCGAGAACTGTTCGGCCACTCTGGTCGGCTTCTACTCTCACGTGGTGTGACTGCCTTCATCCTGTTTTTAAAAAATGTAAAGGGAGTTCTTCACTGAGAATCGAACTCACAACACTAGGTTTTCAAGACCATTGTACAAGTGCTGTTTTCCTCTAGATTTTTCCTCTCTCTGAAATGATTTATACTTTTTGCCTCTCTCTTGAGATTTTTCATGGCATGAAATTAGTAACACAGCCAGTCAGACACACTTAAATATAGGAAGACAGACGGACAAGAAGCCTATGATGGTTTCCAAATGTCACCAAAAATCTAAAGCTGTCAAACTGAAACAGTTATCGAACTACGCCCCTCTCGATTATGGGGCAGTACGTATCTGCTAGAGAGCAAATCACATTGTTAAAACTTTATCAGTGTGGTTGTTAGTGACACCTCCGTAAAGTTACGATTACTCAAAACGCGAATTTTTTTCTTTCACTCATTGTGTAATTAGCACAAGGCTACCGTCCTTATGTGTCTTACATTTGTGCCTCACAATTTACAGTGTCACTTGCGTCCTTCTGTACAGGTCGACGATGTTTGCTACTTTGGATGTCAACGTGTGAATATTACACTATATTCAAACATTCGAATGGTGTGGTATTGACACGGTGTTGTATGCGTGTGTGTATGCCTCACAGACTTTCAAAATGCCCATCTTCAGTCTATGTAAAAGGACGAAGGTGATTTTTGAACTCGTTGACTAATGTAAGTCAAGAACAAAGCACTTAGGATGTTTCCGTGCTCCCAAAACGCTTCGTGTTAATTAAAGACAGCCGTCTGCTAGTGATTACTAAGTGGTGGATTATAATAAGTCTGAAAAGTCACAGAAACCTTCATTTCCAGAAGGTAAATACCGTATCGCACCGAACATAAGTCTCACTTTTTCTCCAAAATTTGGACATGGAGAAATTAGGGTGCGGCTTAGCTGCACGACCCTACAAATACCGATGTATTTTCGCATCATAGGAACTTCAACTGTAGCACTCGTTCTCTGTTCCGAAATGGCGCCACAGCAGCGCTATTTGTACATTAATCATTAAGCATGAGGTGGCAACTCCATAATGAAACAGTTGACCGCCTCGCAAAGGGGAGCTTTACGGAAGGACAGTTTCGCCCAACACTAATCCCGTACATGAATTTCAACTCGGAGGCCAAGCGAGCTGGTTACCACGACTGGAATTGTGAACGGGGCATGCATTCCAGCAGTAGAAGGGCGGTCATCGAACTGAACGTCTCTTATCGGCCATGGTTTAGCTCGGTGAAGCTTAGTAGACGTCACGTCACCTCTCTCATCCGCATGAAGCTGGGAAACTAGGGTTACCCCGCCCACCTATACCGGTTGAAAATCATCGCTTCTGGACAGTGAGATCAGCACACAACGGCGGTATCGGATCTGAACCACGTCAAACTGGCGTGTACCGAGTACTCGGGCGCGCAGGTCTTGTACAAAAAACTGGTCGCTGGGGGCTGTCCCTTCGTGCAAATGTAACTGCTTTACTTCACCGTTTTGATTTATGTACGTGTTGTTCGCTCGCGAACTACTTAAAAGACGCCGATATCCAGCTTTACCACCTATAAGTTGTGTGGATCTTGTCCTCCCATAGTATCGGCTCGGTTCGAAAACTGGGACGTCTGTTTGTGTTTTTACTTTGAATTAAGAACTTATCTTTGTAAAAGACGCCGTTGCCCAGTTTTCAATTATAAGTTGCTGTGAATGTCAATTCTCCTCTAGAACCGGCCAGGTTCGAACCCTGGGTCGTAACTTTTTACTTTTTTATTTATATACCGAACTTATCTTTGTACTTCGCTCTCTTATCATTGTTCAATTCTGAAAACTGCACTAACGTTAACTTGGCACTGGTGTAACTACTGCTGGCTGGCTGGTGTTCGTCTTTAAGCGATTTTATTTTATATTAAAAACTTATTTTTTGTACATCGAAATTTTTTATTATTCTACGGTGGAAACTGCAATTACTATAATAGGCACTTTAATTGCAACTGATTTAGATAGTGACTACTATTGTGCTCACAATTTCCATGTTTTACGCGACAGAACAGGCACAGCTTTTCTTTAACTAATGAGTGAAATTTAGTTTTCACCAACGATCAGTAAAGTCGAAAGAAAATCGGCAAGACATCGGGACTAGGCGCTGCTACGATGCAAACTTTAAACTAGCAGTTGTTCCTTATGCGAAGAGAACGTCGAATAGAGAAGCTTTCAAAACGTATTGTTCAAGCAGTGCTTTGTGTCCAATGCCCTGCATGGTAGTAGCAAGGACAAAGTCAGCGTGACGAAAATAGTGACTGTGCTGAAACAAATATGCGGTGCTCAAATTAACTGTGATATCGGTGTAGATCGGTATTTCTACGTAACTTACATAGAAAATAAAAAATGCGGTTAACAGTGACCATATTGTGAGTAGTTTTCTAAGTGGTTAATGCGACATAAATTGTCCTATATTTAGTTTTTCTCTTCATCCTCCCCCCCCCCCCCCCTCAAAGATTAATGTTGCGGCTTATATTCGGGCCACTGCGGAAGTTACGGTAGTCGTTGGTACCACTGTCAACCGATAGAGGGATGCTGAGTTCGAATTCTGTCAAATACTGTACATTTTATATGATTAAAAGCTCTGGAAGAAGAACACCCTGCATCGCGAGACATCGTGACAAGCTTCTTGAATGAATAAACAGCGACATTGACACCCAACCTACTAATTGGTGTCAAATCGGAAGGCTTTCACTAAGCTGTGATCCACGTGAAAATTTATTTAGAGCCTGTTACGCACTGCTGAGGTTAACTGTAGGTGCGGCGGTGACTCCTAATGACACAAGACACTCGTGCCAGCAAAGGCATAAGTCGATCAGTACAGTAACAGTTCTCGACCGTAGTGTTCGGTATTCTCACAGAAGTAGAGAGCACACGCTGCCGGTGGACGCAGTGCCGATCAGCGGCCGACAGCCGAAGATGCCAGGCGAGTCCGCTGCGGTGCGTGCACGCGGACATACCTGTGCGTAAGGCGATGCGTGCGGCGGTCCGGCCGAAAATAGCCGCGCGCGGCGCTGCCCGGGAGGCGCTGTGCCCGGCTGCTGCTGCTGCTGCTGACGCTGCTGCTGCTGTTGCTGTTGCTGTTCCTCGGCGCGGCGAGGGCCCCACTGGCGGCCAACAGTCAACAGGGGCGCCACCACCGCCGCCGCCGCCGCCGCAGCCGGCGGAGGTAAATTTAGGCCCCCCACCCCCCGCTCAGCCGCCGGCTGCCACACACGCACACGCGTTGCATTTTTTTGCCCGACCTCCGTACTGTGCTGCCGCGATCGCTGACAAAGAAAACGACCCGCGCGGTCCTAAAAGAAGACGGCTCACTCGTGGATTCTGTTCTTGTGTTCCTCGCCCAACGCCGCAAACCAACTGCACTATTCATGCCTCACCAGACTAGTTCCATTTACAAACAGATCCTGGGAACAAATGACTCTCCCTATTCGCATCTGCTTACAGCGCCAAAATTTCAGAAAAAATATCAATAACTGACAAACTTATTTCTCTAATTTGTTACACTTCAAGCAAGACAGGTCCCGCAACGAACGAGATGAAGTTCTTTCGAGATCAGCAACTGTCTGTTGATGGCGATGTGTCGGACCTGAGCAGACATTTCAGTCTGTGTGTCATCAAATTCTAATACGTGCTGAAATGCTAAGGCGTAGAGTTGCGCTCTTCCAAAACTACAATTCGGTAGTTGTGGTATACTACATAAATGACTTAGGATTACCGGTAGCATTGATAGGGAAAGAAACATAAATGCATGTATACGAGAGAAACTGGAAGCTCATGACTTACCTTTGGTCTTTTCCTTTGTTTCGTTGTTTGTTTTGCGCACAATTAGAACCGCACATCATTCAGTGTAGTCCATTGTGTGCATTACAGAAAATAAATTGCATTTTATTAGAAAAAAAAGCAAGCCTAATTTAAACG
The DNA here is from genome assembly GCF_023898315.1 of Schistocerca nitens. Classification (NCBI taxonomy): domain Eukaryota; kingdom Metazoa; phylum Arthropoda; class Insecta; order Orthoptera; family Acrididae; genus Schistocerca; species Schistocerca nitens. Next base: position 224,795,134 of record NC_064619.1, on the reverse strand, counting down.
AAAGGAAAACACTCAAGATTGCCGATTTTTTACAGGAGCTCGAAATTTAGCGCAGACTTCAATGCGAGTTGCTTATAATAGTTTCCACAACGAAACTACGTCTCGACACCTGTTAGAAAATCCAAAAAGATTCTGGCCGTACGTAAAGTATGCTAGCGGCAAGACACAGTCAATGCCTTCTCTGCTCGATAGCAATGGAAATACTGTCGATGACAATGCTGCTAAAGCGGAGTTACCAAACACATCCTTCCGAAATTCCTTCAGCAAAGAATATGAAGTAAATATTCCAGGATTAGAATCTAGAACATCTGACAACATGAGTAACTTACAAGCAGATATCCTCGGAGTAGTGAAGCAACATAATAAACGCAAATCTTCCTGTTCATATAGCATACAAATTAGGTTCTTTCGGAGTATGATGACGCAATAGTTCCATATTTAACAATCATGTAAAACGAAAGATGCACACCCAAAAACTGGAAAGCTGCACAGGTCACGCCAGTATTCAAGAAAGGCAATAGGCGTAATCCATTAAATTATGAGCCCATATCATTAACGCCGACCGAGCGAGGTGGCGCAGTGGTTAGCACACTGGACTCGCATTCGGGAGGACGACGGTTCAATCCCGTCTCCAGCCATCCTGATTTAGGTTTTCCGTGATTTCCCTAAATCGTTTCAGGCAAATGCCGGGATGGTTCCTTTGAAAGGGCACGGCCGATTTCCTTCCCCATCCTTCCCTAACCCGAGCTTGCGCTCCGTCTCTAATGACCTCGTTGTCGACGGGACGTTAAACAACACTAACCTAACCCATTAACGCCGATATGCAGCAGGACTTTGGAAGATATATTATGTTCGAACATTAACAATTATCTCGAAGAGAACGGTCTATTGACCCAAAGTCAACACGGATTTGGAACACATCGTTCATGTGAAATACAACTAGTTCTTTATTCACACGAAGTGTTGAGTACTGTCGAGAAAGGATTGCAAATTGACTCGGCACTTCTAGATTTCCAGAAGGCTTTTGACACCGTGCCTCACAAGTGGCTTGTAATCAAATTACGTCCTTATGGAATATCGTCTCACTTATGCGATTGGATTCGTGACTTCCTGTCAGAGAGATCACAGTTCTTAGTAATTGACGGAAAGTCATCGTGTAAAACAGAAGTGATTTCTGGCTTTCTCAAGGTAGTATTATAGGCCCCCTGTTGTTCCTTAGCTACATAAAATATTTAGGAGACAATCTGAGCAGCCCTCTTAGGTTGTTTGCAGATGATGCTGTCCTTTATCGTCTACTAAAGTCGTCAGAAGATCAAAACCAATTGCAATATCTGTATGGTGATATAATTGGCAACTGACCCTGCTAATGAAAAGTTTCAGTTCATCCACATGAGTGCTAAAAGAGGAATTCGTTAAACATCGGTTACACAAATCTAAAGACTAGATAGGATTAATGGAGTACACCGAGAAAGTTTCGAGAAGGGAAGCACGTTTTATACTATCGAAAAGTAGGGTAGAAGGTGTCATGGACATGATACAAGATTTGGGGTGGGCAGCATTATACCAAGGCGTTTCTCATTGCGAGAGGATATTCTTACGAAATTTCAAACATCATCTTTCTCCTTCGAATGCGAAAGTATTTCCTTGATCCGACCTACATAGGGAGAAACGATCATAATTATATAATAATGGAATCAGAGCTCGCACAGAAAGATGTAGGTGTTCTTTTTTCCGCGCGCGATTCGAGAGTGAAATAGAGAATTATTGCGAAGGTGGTTCGATGAACCCTCTGCCAGGCACTTTACCTTTTTGCTGAGGAAATTTAGTTTTCTAGCGCTGTTTGATAAATCTGTATTGTTTTCAGTATTTTTACTACAACATCCCTTTGTTTCACGTTACAAATAATCAATTTTAGAATAAAACGTAAATTAAATATTGACGGTTTCAACTTTGCTATAAATGCTGATTACTTTTAAGTAACAGATATGAGGATAACTACGTAGAATAAAAATGTTCTGTGCGTTAGGCGGTCCTTTATACAGTATATACTCACTCATTTTCTAGGCGGTACACAGCTTCCGGTTTTTAGGGGAATCTAGTGACAGATCGCTTATGTAAAGAAAGGGGTCGTTATGAGGTAACGCCAGATAGATATGCAACACATCTGTCGCACGGGTAGTACAGGTGCGACCTTAACTGACCACAGTTACCAGGAAATCTACCGGTCTCTGCGCTTACTTGTGACAGTCTGCGGTAGCCTACAACAGTCTTACAATTCTAGTAAGGCATTCAACATATGGAGCGTCAGCTTATAGTACTGTATCTAACAGGTAAACCTTAACAAAAATAGTTCTCGATTACTAAATATTTCAGCAGGTGAGTTCCAAAGTTCTGTGTTGAGACTTTTCTTGTTTATAAAATATGTGAATGGCTTGCCTAGTCCTCTACCATGCCACTATGTTCTTTATGCCGACGATATCACTCTTACTATTGCTGAAAATGAGTTAAGAGAACATAACGGAAAAGGGAGAAAACGATCTAGCAGTATCCAGTACCAGGTCAAAGATAACTAATTAGCTTCAAATGAAGATGAAACTGAAAGTATAACCTTATTTGGTAGCTTATATAACTTTGACACTGACTGCATGTCCATTAAACGTCTTGGTGTAAGCTTGGGCTCTAAATTATCATGGAACCATAAATCTATGATTAAGTATTCAACTATGAAGAGTCTTCTTCTTCACTTTCTGTTTTAGTCTCTTTATTGGCTGCTACAGTTCGCAACTTTTCCTCAGTCTTCCAGAGTCTTGCTTTCCTTTTGGTTTGTATTTCTTGTTTTTTTTTTTTTCTGTTAATCTTTCAGGTCTCGTTCTTGAATGGATGTCATGTGACGTCCGCCCAGACCAAACGTAACGAACAATACCGAAAAAAAAAGGTCGTATCTAGACGTATCAGGAGTCCCATATCACTCCAACTACACACACCCCACACCATTACAGAGACTCTACCAGCTTGAATAGTCCCCTGCTGACGTGCAGGGTCCATGGATTCATGAGGTTGTCTCCACACCCGCACACGCTCTTCCTCTCGATACAATATGAAACGAGACTCGTCCGACCAGGCAACATGTTTCCAGTCAACAACAGTCCAATGTCTGTGTCGAAGGACCCAGGCGAGGCGTAAAGGTTTTTGTCGTTCAGTCATCAAGGATACACGAGTGGGCCTTCGGCTTCGAAAGCCCATATCAATGATGTTTCGTAGAATGGTTCGCACACTGACACTTGTTGATGGCCCAGCATTGAAATCTGCAGCAGTTTGCGGAAGGGTTGCACTTCTATCACATTGAACGATTCTCTTCAGTCGTCGTTGGTCCCGTTCCTGGAAGATCCATTTCCAGCCGCAGCGACGTCGGAGATCTGTTGTTTTACCGGATTCCTTATATTCACGGTACACTCACGAAATGGTCGTACGGGAAAATCCCCACTTCATCGCTACCTCGGAGATGCTGTGTCTCATCCCTCGTGCGCCGCCCTAACACCACGTTCAAAGTTACTTACTTCAAATAGAGAACAGCTGCCAACGTTGAGTAACGTAGAAGTAAATATCCTCGGAGTAGTGAAGCAACTTAAATCACTTAATAAAAACACTGGTCCAGACTGTATACCAATTATGTTCCTTTCGGAGTACGCTGATGCATTAGATCCATACTTAACAATCATATACAACCATTCGCTCGACGAAAGATCCGCACCCAAAGATTGGAAATTTGCACAGGTCACATCAATATTCAAGAAAGGTAGTAGGAGTAATCCACTAAATTACAGGCCCATATCGTTCACGTCGATATGCAGCAGGTTTTTAGAACATACATTGTGTTCGAACATTATGAATTACCTCGAAGAGAACGGTCTATTGACACACAGTCAACATGGTATCAGAAAACATCGTTCCTGTGAAACACAACTAGCTCTTTATTCACATTAAGTGTTGAGTGCTATTGACAAGGGATTTCAGATCGATTCCGTATTTCTGGATTTCCGGAAGGCTTTTGACACTGTACCACACAAGAGGTTCATAGTGAAATTGCGTGCTTATGGAATGATGGCCGGAGTAGAGAGGATATAAAATGTAGACTGGCAATGGCAAGGAAAGCGTTTCTGAAGAAGAGAAATTTGTTAACATCGAGTATAGATTTAAGTGTCAGGAAGTCATTTCTGAAAGTATTTGTATGGAGTGTAGACATGTATGGAAGTGAAACGTGGACGATAAATAGTTTAGACAAGAAGAGAATTGAAGCTTTCGAAATGTGGTGCTACAGAAGAATGCTGAAAATTAGATGGGTAGATCACATAACTAATGAGGAGGTATTGAATAGAATTGGGGAGAAGAGGAGCGAGCTTGCGCTCCGTCTCTAATGACCTAGTTGTCGACGGGACGTTAAACACTAACCACCACCACCACCAGAGGAGCTTGTGGCACTGGATTTCTGATTTCCTGTCAGAGAGGTCACAGTTCGTAGTAATTGACGGAAAGTAATCCAGTAAAACAGAAGTGATTTCTGGCGTTCCCAAAGGTAGTGTTATAGGCCCTTTGCTGTTCCTTGTCTATATAAACGATTTGGGAGACAATCTAAGCAACCGTCTTCGGTCGTTTGCAGATGATGCTGTCGTTTATCGACTAATAAAGTCATCAGAAGATCAAAACAAACTGGAAAACGATTTAGAAGAAATATCGGAATGGTGCGAAAAGTGGCAGTTGACCCTAAATAACGAAAAGTGTGAGGTCATCCACATGAGTGCTAAAAGGAACTCGTTAAACTTCGGTTACACGATAAATCAGTCAAATCTAAAAGCCGTAAATTCAACTAAATATCTAGGTGTTACAATTACGAACAACTTAAATTGGCCGGCGGGAGTGGCCGAGCGGTTCTAGGCGCTTCAGTCTGGAACCGCGCGACCACTATGGTCGCAGGTTCGAATCCTGCCTCGGGCAGGGATGTGTGTGATGTCCTTAGATTAGTTAGGTTTAAGTAGTTCTAAGTTCTAGGGGACTGATGACCTGAGATGTTAAGTCCCATAGTGCTCAGATTCATTTGAACCATTTGAAGCAAATATGCATTCACCACTATCAGTGTTTGATTTACCACTACAATTACAGGTCAGCATACTACGACTATGTGAGTGTCTAAATGAGAGGAATGCTATTTCTTTTGGCCATTTCCATCTACATTCGAGAAAGATAAGTTAGTTTCTTATTAGTTGAGGGACTTTCCCTTTCTGTCTTGCCTTGGTCAACTTCCTGTGGTTTGCCTGACCTGTGGACTCACGAAGGACGCCGGATTTGCTTTTGGCAACAGGTACGGTCTCCAGAATCAGATTTTCACTCTGCAGCGGAATGTGCGCTGATATGAAACTTGCTGGCAGATTAAAACTGTGTGCCGGACCGAGACTCGAACTCGGGACCTCTGCAAGTGCTCTACCAACGGTAGGTACGGCCTGCCTGTGAATGGGTGCCTTTATGTGGCTGGCATTACACTGAGCTGACAAAAGTCATAGGATACCTCTTAATATTGTGTCGGACCTCCTTTTGTCCGTCATAGTACTGCAATTCTACATCGCATGGACTCAACAAATCGTTGGAAGTCCTCTCTAGAAATATTGAGCCATGCTGCCTCTATAGTCCACAATTACGAAAGTGTTGCCGGTGCAGGATTCTGTGAACGACCGCATCTCTCGAGTATGTCCCTTAAATGTTCGGTGGGATTCATTTTGGGCGATCTGGGTGGCCAAATCATTCGCTTGAATTGACCAAAACGTTCTACAAACCAATCGCGAATAATAACATGAAATTACATCATTATTTGGGGGATGAAGTCCATGAACGGCTGCAAATGGTCTCCATGTAGCCAGAGGCAACTATTTCCAGTCAATGCTCGGTTCAGTTGGACCAAAGGACACAGTCCATTCCATGTAAATACAGTCCACACAATTATGGAGCTACAACAAGCTTGTACAGTGTCTTGTTGACAACATTGGTGTGTAGCTGTGTGGGGTCTGCGCCACACTCGAACCCTACCATCAGCACCTACCAACTGAAATCGGGACTCATCTGACCAGGCCACAGTCATCTAGGGTCCAATAGATAAGGTCACGAAGCCACTAGAAGCGCTGCAGGCGACATTGTGCTGTTAGCACAGGCACTCGCGTCGGTCGTCTGCTGCCATTGTCCATTAACGCCAAATTTAGCCGTACTGTTCTAACGAATACGTTCGTTGTGACTTCTCATACTGATTTCTGCAGTTATTTCGCGCAGTGCTGCTTGTCTGTTAGGACTGACAACTCAACGCAAAAAAAAAAAAAAAAAAAAAAGAAAACGCTGCCCTCAGTCGTTATGTGAAAACCGTCGCCGACAGTGTTGTCCGTGGTGAGAGGTAATGCCTGAAATTTGCTATTCTCGGCACACACTTGACATCGTGTATCTCAGAATACTGAATTCCCTAACAATTTCCGAAATGGAATCTCTCATGCGTCTAGCTCCAACTACCATTTGGCGTTCAAAGTCTGTTAGTTCCCATTGTGTGGGCATAATCACGTAGCTAACCTTTTCAAGGGAATCACCTGAGAACAAATGACAGTTCCACTGCATTGCACTGCACACTACAGATCTCTGGTTTCATCTACCAGGAGTGAGACAGGCTAAGCAGCGAAGCTGCTGTTCCTGTGTGGACCTCAAGAACTAGTGTTTGGCCTCACGGTTATGATGGGCCTATGTGAGCGGCCGCATGGGGGCGGGCGCTGCGTCAAAAGCGGCAGAGGGGCTGCGGAAGAAACTACTCCCGCAGCAGATCAGGCCAACGCGTGGTCGGCCTGCGGTGGACTTGGTGTCCCAGTCCGCGTATAAGACGACTGCCAGAGTGTTCTGCAGAGGCATAGAACACTCTGGCGGACTGCCTGAAGCGATGCCGCAACAACGGGACGCCAGCTTCCTCATGAAGGAGCCTCGTGGAGTAACGAGTCGGCTTGTGGAGAGCGAGTCGCAGCGCCCGATTCTGGACACGCTGGAGCATCACAACGTGCGATGGAGCGGCGTACCCCCACACCACGGCGGCGTACTCGAGTACCGGCCGGACGAGGGCCAAGTACACGGTCAGGCCGTGCCGACGGGGGAGGATGGACGCGGGGTTCAGCAGCGGGTAGAGCGCCCGGAGACGCCCAATCGCCCGCCCCCTGATGTCTCGGATGTGCGGCAGCCAGGTGAGATGCCTGTCCAGCGTCACACCGAGGTATTTGCCGGTTGGTGACCACGGGATGGGGCCTCCCGAGATCGAGACAGGCGGCAGGGCAGGAGGTAGCCGTCTCCGAGTGAAGACGACCGCCTCGCTCTTGGCGGCGTTAAATTTGAGGCGCCACTTGGTGGACCACGCCCCCAGGACGTCGCACGCTAGTTGGAGTCGGCGGCACATCGCGGCCACGTTCATGCTGCGGGTGAACAGCGCAGTGTCGTCGGCATAAAGAGCCAACTCCACGCGCGCCACCCGCGGTGCGTCAGCGGTGTACAAGGTGTACAGCAGGGGGCCGAGAACCGACCCCTGCGGTACCCCCGCACGAATCGGCCGGTCGGTGGAGGTGCCGCCGGCGGCCCGGAAATGACAGTTCCGCCAATGCACTGCCCTTTTATACCTTGTGTACGCGATACTACCGCTATCTGTATGTGCGCATATCACTATCCTATGATGTTTTTCATCTCAGTTCACGTTCAACGTGACAGAAATTGCTGCAGATTTCAGTGCTGGGCCATCAACAAGTGTCAGTGTGCGAACCATTCAACGAAACATCATCGATATGGGCTTTCCGAGTCGAAGGCCCACTCGTATACCCTTGATGGCTGCACTACACAAACCTTTACGCCTCGCTTACGCCTCGCCTGTGCCCATCAACACCGACATTCCGCCCCGATAGCTGAGTCGCGCCGGCACGGTAAGTCAGCGTGTTCGGTCAGAGCGTTAGTTGCCCTCTGTAATAAAAAAAAACTGAGTCAATGGCTCAACACTGAACTTGAACGGCTGTCCAGGGACATCCGCACCGAACAAATGCAACGAACAAAAAGAAGTGGTGGTCAGCGTGACGGATTGCCGTCCTACGGGCCCGGGTTCGATTCCCGGCTGGGTCGGAGATTTTCTCCGCTCAGGGACTGGGTGTTGTGTTGTCTTCATCATCATTTCATCCCCATCCGGCGCGCAGGTCGCCCAATGTGGCGTCGAATGTAATAAGACCTGCACCAAGGCGGCCGGACCTGCCCCTTAAAAGGCCTCCCAGCCAATGACGGCAAACGCTCATTTCCATTAACACCGACATTGGACTGTTGATGACTGGAAACATGTTCCTTGGTCGGACGAGTCTCGTTTCAAATTTTATCGAGCGGATGGACGAACTCATGAATCCATGGACCCGTCATGTCATCAGGGGACTGTTCAAGCTGGAGGAGGCTCTGTAACGGTGTGAGGCGTGTGCAGCCGCAGTGATATGGGACCCCTGATACGTCTAGATACGACTCTGACAGGTGACACACACGTAAGCATCCTGTCTGATGACCTGCATCCATTCATGTCCATCTTGCTTTCCGACGGACTTGAGCAATTCCAGCAAGACAATGTGACACCCAACACGTCCAGAATTGCTACAGAGTGGCTCCAGGAACACTCTTCGGAGTTTAAACACCTCCGCTGGCCACCAAACTCCCCAGACACGATCATTATTGAGCATATCTGGGATGCCTTGCAACGTCCTGTTCAGAAGAGATCTCCACCCCCTCGTACCCTTACGGATTTATGGACATCACTGCAGGATTCATGGTGTCATTTGCCTCCAGCACTACTTCAGACATTAGTCGAGTCCATGCCACGTCGTGTTGTGGCATTTGTGCATGCTCTCGGGGACCCTACACGATATTAGGCAGGTGTACCAGTTTCTATGGCTCTTCAGAGTAGTAAACTGTTCTTTAGCGGGTTGGGTGACCCTATAGCTCCTTCCCCTTGGCTCTGCGCCTGACCAAGAAGGTGAAGTACAGTGTGTAAACTTTTAGATGGCAGACCTCTCCCTAGTCCTGAATCGGTAGAAGTCGGTAAACGTCGGGAGGCTTGGGTAGGCACGCAGTTTCTACTGCTGCCAACATTACGTAGCTGACTGTGTTGTACAAGGTAGCCATTGTCGTCTGCTTCGTTATTGTTTTGCGCTGTACTTTTCTGCATGTTTTTATTGTGCAGTTGTGCTAAACATTATCAAAATGAGTGAAGAGGCAGTTGCTAGCCCGTCTCGGGAGTCGCCAACAACCCCTACCGGTAGGCCTACGGTTAGAAGGAAACCAGTAGTTTCATTGCAATAGGATGAATGGTTTGTGAGCGCATAGTAGACAAACATACATACATTCACTTTTATATATATAGATTTTAATGTACACGACGATTTCAGTTTCGTTCACGAGCAACATTTAAAGCGAGTTATACTTCTAAGCCTTTCGTCTGCTTTCGTGTAAGCATGACGTGCAATTTGTAGTGCCAGCACTGCAACTGGTAGGCGTGCCTTGTCCCCCCCCCCCCTAACCCAACGGCTCCTCTCCCCTTCCCTCGCCAGCCAATGCTTGCTTCCTCCTCTCCCCGTACTCCCCTCACAACTCCACCTTCTTACAGTTAACACACTGTACGTACGTATTTGATAGAAGGGACCTCTGAATTTTCAGAAAACCTAAAACTGAAAGTAACAGCGTAAGCGTCTGCTGATGTTATTCGCGCAGCCCGCCTGGTCCAGATTAACGGCAGCGGGTCTGGTAAACATTTGGGCAACTCGCCCGGCGGGCGCAGTTATCGTGTTAATCCGCTGGCTGGTCATAACGGCCCGCGCGTCACGGCGCGGCCGCGACTAGAGGGGGAATATGAAGAGGCGGCCCAGCTGCACAAAAGAAGGGGGAGGACAAGGAGAGGGAAGCGGTGCTCCGTCTGACGCCGCGTGCGTCACCAGCTGCAGGGGCGTGTCTCCACGATGCCAGCACTGAGGCCGGGCGCGGCACGTGCTCTCGATCGTTGCATCGACTAAAATGTTGAATCGGAATCGATAAGTATCGCCGTTTCAGGCGGACTAAGGTCCAGCCGCAGTGATTTCTTAATAGGCGTTCACGTGCATTTTCCCTGATTGCGCTGTGCCTTATAAACGATCAACAGGAAAGCGCTATTCTGTCAGGCATGGATCCAAGGTTGGGCTTTTGGGGAAGGGGTCACTGTTTCTCACTTTCTGCCTCCCTCCCCTCCGAGCCCCGGATCTACGATATTTCCGAACCGGGGCAAAAACTTTACAATGGCGCCCCGCCCGAATCGAGCGTTTGAGATACGACGTCAGAAATTTTTAAAAAATCGATTTTTCAAAAATATGTTCATTTTGTAGCTCACATCTTCATGAAGAGTTTGATATATAAAACTTGTATCTTCGAAGAACATGTAACATGTATGTTCTGAAGGTGGCAGGGGTAAAATACAGGGAGCGAAAGACTATTTACAATTTGTACAGAAAGCAGATAGCAGTTATAAGAGTCGAGGGGTATGAAAGGGAAGCAGTGGTTGGGAAGGGAGTGAGACAGGGTTGTAGCCTATCCCCGATGTTATTCAATCTGTATATTGAGCAAGCAATAAAGGAAACAAAAGAAAAGTTCGGAGTAGGTATTAAAATCCATGAAGAAGAAATAAAAAACTTTGAGGTTCGCCGATGACATTGTAATTCTGTCAGAGACAGCAAAGGACTTGGAAGAGCAGTTGAACGGAATGGACAGTGTCTTGAAAGGAGGGTATAAGATGAACATCAACAAAAGCAAAACGAGGATAATGGAATGTAATCAAATTAAGTCGGGTGATGCTGAGGGAATTAAATTAGGAAATGAGACACTTAAAGTAGTAAAGGAGTTTTGCTATTTGGGGAGTAAAATAACTGATGATGGTCGGAGTAGAGAGGATATAAAATGTAGACTAGCAATGGCAAGGAAAGCGTTTCTGAAGAAGAAAAATTTGTTAACATCGAGTATAGATCTAAGTGTCAGGAAGTCATTTCTGAAAGTATTTGTATGGAGTGTAGCCATGTATGGAAGTGAAACATGGACGATAAATAGTTTAGACAAGAAGAGAATAGAAGCTTTCGAAATGTGGTGCTACAGAAGAATGCTGAAGATTAGATGTGTAGATCACATAACTAATGAGGAGGGATTCAATGGAATTGGGGAGAAGAGGAGCTTGTGGCACAATTTGACTAGAAGAAGGGATCGTTTGGTAGGACATGTTCTGAGACATCGAGGGATCACCAATTTAGTATTGGAGGGCAGCGTGGAGGGTAAAAATCGTAGAGGGAGACCAAGAGATGAATACACTAAGCAGATTCAGAAGGATGTAGGTTGCAGTAGGTACTGGGAGATGAAGAAGCTTGCACAGGATAGAGTAGCATGGAGAGCTGCATCAAACCAGTCTCAGGACTGAAGACCACAACAACAACATGTTCGAAGAAATGTAAGACACGTTATTTGGTCGTAAGTGTGCCAAAGTGCAATGCCACGCTTCATCACATAACATTCTTCTATCGCAAGTCACTGTACTTCGCTCTAAGGAATTCAAACGTGTACTTTTTCCAATGGAAGCCACCAATTCTATATTCAGGGCAGTGGAAATTAAAATGTCCTGTGGTGCCTCACCTGGTCCCAGTCGGCTGGTTCGACATCCTATCCCCCTTAAAAAAAACTCACAATTAATACTGGGTGGGATTATTTGTGCTGGAAGAATAAGAACTCCTCAGAAAATTTACACTCTTTATTGGCTATTAGCTAATAACTTTCTCTTTTGTGTGACATCAAATTAAATGTAGGAAACATAAAACCAGTAAAGACAAGAGACAAGCAAGAGAGTACACGTTTCTTCAATCCTTAGGTCTCAGCGTTTTTTTCTCTAGAATCTTGCTACAGCTTTACACGGCGTGATTTCATTTCTGCGAAAGAATCTATTATCTCATCAAAGTGTGTTGTACATTTTTCAACATGAAATCTGTGTGTGTGTGAATTCTTAAGGGACCAAACTGCTGAGGTCATCGGTCCTAGACTTACACACTATTTAAACTGTATTATCCTAAGAACGACAAACTCACCCATGCCCGAGGGACGACTAGTACCTCCGGCGGGAGGGGCCGCGCAATCCGTGACATTGCGTCTCAAACCGCGCCGCCATGAAAAATCAAAATGTCGTTACCAGAATGAGATATTCACTCTGCAGCGGAGTGGTACAGCACGTGCCCGCGAAAGGCAAAGGTCCCGAGTTCGAGTCTCGGTCCGGCACACAGTTTTAATCTGCCAGGAAGTTTCAAAATGTCGTTGTCTAATACTGAGAAAGCTGTTAATATGAATAGTACTCAATAGTGGTGTGGTTTCTTGATTTTATTACGTCCGTTTCGTTACTGTCTGCTGGGACAAAGAAAATAAGTCTTTCTAATAATGCAACACGACAAATAATCTTGGATGAACACCTAAACTGGGAAGAACAAACAGTCACAGCTTGTCGGAAATCGCTCTCCTCCCTACATGCAATTCAAAAATTTAGAAAAATATTTCCAACCCATGTTAAACAAAAATTAGTCCAAACGCTAGTCTTGCCTAGTCTTTACTACTGTGATGTAGTTCAACACGGCACAAATAGTGAAAATTCGGGATGCCTCGAGCTAGTGATGAATGCTTGCGTTAGATACGTATGCAATATACGGTTGTATGATCATATTAGTCCTTCATACTCCCAGCTAGGTTGGATACGCCCACATAAGGCACGCGATCTCCACACGATGTGCTTACTTCATCGATTTCTTAGCCACTGGTGCCCCCAATACTTATCTTCTCACATTAAATACCTATCATCATTCCACAACCGCAATACCAGATCGGATACGTCTAGCATCTTGGCTGTACCTTTACATAACACAAAATCTTTCTCCGTGTCATTCTCCATCTCAGCCATACGACTATGGAACGCGCTCCCCTGTGATCTGCGTCTTATCCAGAACCACTCAACATTCAAGAGGGAACTCAAGACTTACATATTAGGGACGGTATAGCCACCATTGTTGTGCCCCTCTCATCTCTTTCTTTCTCCTCTCCGTCATAGCTTCGAATTTTACCACTCTATTTCTCTTCCTCTAACCTATCTACCTCTTCTATATCTCTTTCACCCCATTCTATCGTCTTACGACTCTGCTTGATGAGAATAACTCACAAGCTGCAAGAATATAACGAGAAAATTCCCATCTAGCAATAGGACTGACATTCATAAAAGAAAAATATGTTTACTTTCATATACATAGTCACTATTATTATTATTATTATTATTATTATTATTATTATTCTTGATTGTTATAATTATCATTGTACTACGTTTATAATCTCTATTTTTTCTTTAACATAGCCGGCCGCGGTGGTCTCGCGGTTCTAGGCGCGCAGTCCGGAACCGTGCGACTGCTACGGTCGCAGGTTCGAATCCTGCCTCGGGCATGGATGTGTGTGATGTCCTTAGGTTAGTTAGGTTTAAGTAGTTCTAAGTTCTAGGGGACTTATGACCACAGCAGTTGAGTCCCATAGTGCTCAGAGCCATTTGAACCATCTTTAACATAAATACTGTATAACATGTTATATGTCCTTACTGTTCTATAGAAACTGAAATTTGTTGAATCTGAGTATGCCTGGTTAGGTGTAAAAGAGGGCCTGAAGGCCCTAATCTTGCCAGGTAAAATAAATGCATAAATAAATAAATAAATAAATAAGCGAGGCTATTGTGGAACAAATTTTCATTTTTATGTACTTCATTTATATAAATAGCACGACAGAATATAATTCACTAAGTATCAATATCAAATGTCTACTGGGCCTACTACGAGTAAAACGTTTTATGTTAGTAAACAGTTTCAAAAAAATGGTTCAAATGGCTCTGAGCACTATGGGACTTAACTTCTGAGGTCATCAGTCCCCTAGAACTTAGAACTACTTAAACCTAACTAACCTAAGGACATCACACAGCCGGCCGCGGTGGTCTCGCGGTTCTAGGCGCGCAGTCCGGAACCGTGCGACTGCTACGGTCGCAGGTTCGAATCCTGCCTCGGGCATGGATGTGTGTGATGTCCTTAGGTTAGTTAGGTTTAAGTAGTTCTAAGTTCTAGGGGACTGATGACCACAGCAGTTGAGTCCCATAGTGCTCAGAGCCATTTGAACCATTTTTTTGACATCACACACATCCATGCCCGAGGCAGGATTCGAACCTGCGACCGTAGCAGCAGCGCGGTTCCAGACTGAAGCGCCTAGAACCACACGGCCACTCCGACCGGCAAACAGTTTCACATTTCATTCATACGCTCCAGTTTCTCAAACATGAGATCGAAAAGTAGTAGTACGAAATGTTTACATAAATTTGGAATAGATATACAGGGTGATTCAAAAAGAATACCACAACTTTAGGAATTTAAAACTCTGCAACGACAAAAGGCAGAGCTCAGCACTATCTGTCGGCGAATTAAGGGCGCTATAAAGTTTCATTTAGTTGTACATTTGTTCGCTTGAGGCGCTGTTGACTAGGCGTCAGCGTCAGTTGATGCTAAGATGGCGACCGCTCAACAGAAAGCTTTGTGTGTTATTGAGTACGGCAGAAGTGAATCGACGACAGTTGTTCAGCGTGCATTTCGAACGAAGTATGGTGTTAAACCTCCTGATAGGTGGTGTATTAAACGTTGGTATAAACAGTTTACAGAGAATGGGTGTTTGTGCAAAGGGAAAAGTTCTGGACGGCCGAGAACGAGTGATGAAAATGTAGCACGCATCCAGCAAGCATTTGTTCGCAGCCCAGGAAAATCGACTCGCAGAGCTATCAGAGAGCTGCAAATTCCACAATCAACTGTATGGAGAGTCCTACGAAAAAGGTTAGTTATGAAACCTTATCGTCTGAAATTGGTTCAAGCACTGTCTGCAGCTGATAAGATTAAAAGAATCGATTTCTGTGATTTTATCCTTGCTCAAATGGAAACAGATGAATCTTTCGTTTCAAAGATTGTGTTTAGTGATGAAGCAACTTTCCACACTAACGGGAAAGTCAACCGTCACAATGTCTATATATGGGGCACTGAGAATCCGCGGGAAACAACTCAGTATGAACGTGACTCGCCTAAGGTGAACGTTTTCTGTGCCATTTCAGCCAATAAAGTTTTTGGTCCCTTTTTCTTCGAAGGTGCTACTGTAACTGGAGATGTTAGAGAATTGGCTGTTCCCTCAGCTCGAACAAGAAGCGCAACAATTCATATTTCAGCAGGATGGAGCGCCACCACATTGGCACTTATCTGTCCGTAACTACCTGAACGTCAACTACCCGAGGCGATGGATCGGCCGCCAGGCAGCCGTGACAGAGCACTTCATCACTGGCCTCCAAGAAGCCCTGATCTTACCCCCTGCGATTTTTTCTTATCGGGGTATGTTAAGGATATGGTGTTTCGGCCACCTCTCCCAGCCACCATTGATGATTTGAAACGAGAAATAACAGCAGCTATCCAAACTGTTACGCCTGATATGCTACAGAGAGTGTGGAACGAGTTGGAGTATCGGGTTGATATTGCTCGAGTTTCTAGAGGGGGCCATATTGAACATCTCTGAACTTGTTTTTGAGTGAAAAAAAAACCTTTTGAAATACTCTTTGTAATGATGTATAACAGAAGGTTATATTATGTTTCTTTCATTAAATACACATTTTTAAAGTTGTGGTATTCTTTTTGAATCACCCTGTATATTGTTCCATATAATTTGTGTGATGTCTCCGTTCCTTCTCGTTTCCCGTTCTAATAGACAATCTTGCCATCACAAATGCTGTAACTATTCCTGCCACTGTCAAAACTTACTCTCCGGTTAACTTCCCTAACCCTGCCAGAATCGCCGGTTGAGTTATCCCGCGCTTATTCTCCGGTTAGGCGTTATCACGTGTTCGTACAATGCGTTTTCCGCGCTATTCTGAAAAAAGGACTTAAGCGGCTGCTAACCGGGGACTTGTACTACCGGCCCTTAGTAGTGTAGCGATCTGGCAAAAACGTTTTGTCAAAATTTCATTTTATTGGATACAGCGAGATGATAATACGTAATCTTTGTTACCTGTTATTCCTGTTAGTCGTTTATTTCCACTCTGGTAGTCTGAATCTATGGATTTTGCTAATAATTATAACAACGCTGATCATTAGAACACCCAACCAACCACATAAAAATAACAGCGATTCGCATTCACCCGTTCGGGTTTATTCGCCTCAGCTCGTACAGCCCTGTCCCCTTTTGTCTGCGGGAAAGCTTTATATTTATAGATGCGATGGGGATTGCCCTCGCAGAGACATCACGTACACTGTGCACACTTTCAAAAATCAACTTATCATTCGTTCAGAAATCAATTTAGAATGTGTTCAAAAATGTCCAAAAACCAACAGGGATGCTTTTCAAACTCATATGAATAATCGACAGCCCAACGTGCGCCGAATGCTAGTCGCTTCGTGAACAAGGTTTTGTTCTTCAAGGATACGAATTTGGGGCTCCCTGAAATTGCCACCCCGGGCAGATACCCCGGGTTGTCCCCCCTAGATCGGGGCCCATCCTATACTCATTCGTATAAAGTGCCTCACAAAAAAGGAAAATACCAGGAAGTCATGGCCGGATGCCACTGTACCTTCGTACACCTTCCGGTTTTTAAATAATTGCAGCTGAAATTCTCTGTGACAGGTAGATGTAAGAAAGGAAGATTATGATTTAACGTCCCATCGACATCGAGGTAATTAGAGATGGAGCACAAGCTCTCATCATTTCACAGATTAGGAAAGAAAAAGTCAAGGTCCTTCCTAAAGAACAATCCAACCATTTGCATGGAGTGATTTAAATCAGGGAACACCTAAATCAAGAAGATACGACGCGGATTTGAATTATTGTCTTCCTTAACGCGAGTCCTGCGTGGTAACCACTGCGCCACCTCGCTCAGTTTGACAGGTAAAACAGCTACCAGAGAGCATTAGTGTTGTTCGTGTGTAGTGTTATTACCTATCCTGGTATCTAGCCTCAGAAACTGAGCGATCACGAAGATGCCGCGTATTCGTGTGAGACTGCTATCAGCACCTGTTTAAAAGGGCATCATTGTGGGTCTTCAACCGGTCACTTGAATTAATCATGCAATATACAGATTTGTGGGGCATTCGGATGCGACTGTGGCCTGATGTTGGAGTGCATGAGAAAGTAAAGGCAAGCACACTCGTCATCAAAGTTCCAGTGGACCACGTCGTACTGTTTCAACAAGCACACCGAAACCCCTTCACAACTGCCCCTGCCATCCGAGAGCAAGTAATGGACCCCCTTCAACCTTCTGGGTCATCCCACACCACTGGTCGGAGACTAGATGCCGCCGGACTAGGCTGCCGTTGCACCATAACACAAACCGGCGCATTTAGTATGGTACCCTGACACGGAGGGTAGAATGCTGATGAATGACGACTCGCGGTTCTGCAGTATCTCGGGTGATCCTCGTCAGCAAGATGGCGGCGACCTGTCAAGAGATCCCACTTGTCCAATGTTTTGGAGAGCAGCAGCGGTGTTAACTCATGGCGTCCTGGTGGGGAAAGCCATTGCGTATGGCTTCAGGTCACAGGTGGTAGCGATTGAGGGGACTTTGACGACACAATAGTACGTCACGGACACTGCTTCCTCATGTGTTACCTCTCATGCGACAGTGCTGTGGTGCCATTTTTCAGTAGAACAATGCTCCGTTTACAATAGCACGTGGCTCTATGAACTGTCTGAAGTTAATGTTCTCCCTTGACCAACAAGATTCCTATGTGTATCCCAGATAGAACGTGTGGGACAGCAACTCCGTCCCAGTGTCAATATCCAGAATATCGCAGACAAGTTACAACGGTTGTGAGCCTTCTGGAGAGAATACAACGAAATAATGACACTCTTCCGAGCCGAACCAGTGCATGCATCCATGCCTGAGGGGGTGCAACGTCACAGTTGTCAACCTATGAAGTTTCAATACGTTTCCTTCTTCTCTTTTGGCTGCTTCATCTTTTTTATCAGGCGTTAACAACTTGCTGCACTCCTAATTTTAATGTGCGACAGATACTGTAACAATAACACATATAAAATGTTTTAATATAATACATGGTCAACGGCCTTGCCGCAGTGATAACACCGGTTCCCGTTAGATAACAGAAGCTGAGCGCTGTTAGGCTTGGCTAAGTTTGGATGGATGACGATTGTCGTATGCCGAGCACTGTTGGCAAGCGGGGAGCACTCAGTCCGTGTGAGGACAATTGGGGAGCTATCTGATTGAGAAGTAGCGGCTCTCGTCACGACAACACAACGCCCGGGTGAGCGGTGTGGGACCACATTGCCGCTCCATATCCACATCCAGTGATGCGTATGGACTGAGGATGACACGGCGGTCGGTCGGGAGCGTTGGGCTTTCCGAGGCCTGTTCGGACCGAGTTTAGTATTAACATAATAAATAATGGCGTGCTTACATTAACGCTTAGCACACTATTTTAGTATAATTTACAAGAACGATAATTTACACAATATAAAATCGAACTTTGTATCAAGTATTTCACTTAGCGTTGCGACTGTGAACACAGGTCTGTAGACCATTGCTATGCGAGCGTGTAAATCAGAGGAAAGTCAGCGTTTCTAATACACACATGAAAAAAAGTTTTGCATCACTGCCGATTCCCAGAACTCCTGAAGATAGACGTTGACTGTGGACATTGTGTCACAGACACAGTCCCTTTGACTGTTCAGAGCTGTCACTAAACCCGCCCAAAGACGTAAACAACCATGCATGAGCAGCGTCTATTAGACGGAGGGGGTCCGACAGCCGATCAGTTCCAGTCATTCCACCAGGAAGGAGGTACACGGCTAGTGTTGTCTGTAGTTCAACCATGCGTAGACGGTCAATACCGCGGCTCGATCGCATCCGCATTGTTACTTTGTGCCAGAAAGCGCTCTCAACAAGGTAAGTGTCCAGGCGTCTCGGAGTCAACCAAAGCGATGTTGTTCGGACATGGAGGAGATACAGAGATGGTTCAAATGGCTCCCAGGACCATGGGCCTCAACTGCTGAGGTCATAAGTCCGGAGATACAGAGAAACAGGAATTGTCGATGACATGCCTCGCTCAGGCTGCCCAAGGGGTATTACTGTAGTGGATGACCGCTACCTACGGATTATGGCCCGGAGGAACCCTGACAGCAACGCCACCATGTTGAATAATGCTTTTAGTGCTGACACAAGACGTCGTGTTACGACTCAAACTGTGTGCAATAGGCTGCATGATGCGCAACTTCATTCCCGACGCCAATGGCGAGGTCCATCTTTGTAACCGCGATACCATGCAGCGCAGTACAGGTGTGCCCAACAACATGCCGAATGGACCGCTCAGGGTTGGCGACAAGTGTCGCATATGCCTTCAACCAGACAATCTTCGGAGACGTGTTTGGAGGCAACCCGGTCAGGCTGAACGCCTTAGACACAATGCCCAGCGGGTGCAGCAAGGTGGAGGTTCCCTACTGTTTTGAGGTGGCATTATGTGGGGGGCGGGGGGGGGGGGGGGGCGTACGCCGCTGGTGGTCACGGAAGGCACTGTAACGGCTGTACGATACGTCAATGCCATCCTCCGACCGATAGTGCAACCATATCGGCAGCATATTGGCGAGGAATTCGTGTTGAGCGACGACAATTCGCGCCCCCATTGTGCACATCTTTGAATGAATTCCTTCAGCATAACGACATCTCTCAACTAGAGTGGCCAGCATGTTCTCCAGACATGAACCCTATCGAACATGCCTGGGATAGATTGAAAAGGGCTGTTTATGGACGTCGTGACCCGTCAACCACTCTGAGGGATCTACGCCGAATCGCCGTTGAGGAGTGCCTTGAAGAAGTTGTGGATAGTATGCCACGACGAATACAGGCATGCATCAGTGAAAGATGACGTGCTACAGGGTATTAGACGCACCGGTGTGTACAGCAATCTGGACCACCACCTCTGAAGGTCTCGCTGTATGGTTGTACAACATGCAATGTGTGGTTTTCATAAGCAATAGAAATGGCGGAAATGATGTTTATGTTGATCTCTATTGCAATTTTCTGTACAGGTTCCGGAACTCTTGCAACCGAGGTGATGCGAAACTTTTTTTGATGTGTGTATTTGCTTCCTCATTGGAAGGCTTTTCCCTCTCTGTCTTGGCTGACTCAACTTCCTTTGGTTTATTGGTTCTATTAACAGCCTCAAGAAGAGCGTCGGATTTGTTGCCGGCAACAGGAATGGGCAGTCGACGAATGGGTACCTTTTCCTAGCTGGAATGCTCCCTGCAGCCAGTTCAGTCCACAACCCCAGCCATCTGCGGTAGCCTTCAAGCGAGCAACTACAAAGTGTGCGGTGTTGAATATAGCTTGTAATTATCTGGAATTCATTGCCATTTTTCGACTGTTTTCATGCTACTTTATTCTACGAAAGTTATCTAACAAACCTGGAAACTGATATATGAAAAAATAGCTTCCTCTATAGTGGCGCAAAAGGGTGGCGGCTTTCGATCTCTTCCTCGGATTTTGTGACATTTCAAACAGCAAGGTGTCGACACGTGCGGAAAAAAAGGCCAGAACTCAGTAATTCGTGTGAGGTGTAAGGCGGGTTTAATGATAACACACTGGCACCAAATTTCACGACGATTCTGCACACGCCTCATGGACGGAGAGGTCAGACATCGCGATGCCCAGTGTTCAATTCGCGCTGTTTTCTTATATATGACCGCAGGAAACATTTCGCACAGTCCACTGCTCAGAATCGACACGAAAAGATCTCAGGAAGTGTCATAAAGGGCGTGAATGAAATCATCCTTTCCCTTCGGGCATTCATTTTCACACATTTCGCAGTCGAAAACGACAGTTTACTAACTCAACCCTTCTCTATGGACATTCCGGGATCCAACTCCACTGAATATGATTATTTATTTAATTATTTATTTATTTTGCACGTGGCGAGACGTGGCTTTTTCAAGCGTCATCGAGCGCCGCGCTTTTGGACTGAACACTTGCGAAGCAGACTGGCGATAACTGACCGCACGGTTCCGCACAACCTCGACATCATGCAATTAACCAAACAGGAAAAAAATGGGGGAAGAAACCTTCATACGTCGTACTGTGGCAAGTACCCTCTCCAAGCACTTTACAGTTGTTTGCTGAGTATAGATTTAGATACACTGTCTGATCAAAGATATCCAGACACCACTATGTAATTCGCAATTGACCACTAGATGTCACGAAAGAAGGACCCGCCGATGCAGTAGCAGGCGCAGAGTGTCGCCTCGTCAGTAGAGAAGCAGTAACAGGGACTTCGAATGAAGACTGGTCAGTTGTCAGGCCGTCAAAACCTGAACACAGAGCAAGCATGAAAACAGGAAGAAAGTGTACTCAACTGTGAACACAGCAACAGATCAAAATCTAAATTATACAATTAGGAAGATTATAGACTTGTTTTCTACAAGCAGCCTCTTTCACGATTTTAAAAAAATACAATATGTTCACTTCTGCACATCAGAGCGTACAAGATCTGTGATAATTTTAAAGAATGATCGGGAATAAGTAACCAAGGCAGTATGTTCAAAATATCTGGTGTACATACACTCCTGGAAATGGAAAAAAGAACACATTGATACCGGTGTGTCAGACCCACCATACTTGCTCCGGACACTGCGAGAGGGCTGTACAAGCAATGATCACACGCACGGCACAGCGGACACACCAGGAACCGCGGTGTTGGCCGTCGAATGGCGCTAGCTGCGCAGCATTTGTGCACCGCCGCCGTCAGTGTCAGCCAGTTTGCCGTGGCATACGGAGCGCCATCGCAGTCTTTAACACTGGTAGCATGCCGCGACAGCGTGGACGTGAACCGTATGTGCAGTTGACGAACTTCGAGCGAGGGCGTATAGTGGGCATGCGGGAGGCCGGGTGGACGTACCGCCGAATTGCTCAACACGTGGGGCGTGAGGTCTCCACAGTACATCGATGTTGTCGCCAGTGGTCGGCGGAAGGTGCACGTGCCCGTCGACCTGGGACCGGACCGCAGCGACGCACGGATGCACGCCAAGACCGTAGGATCCTACGCAGTGCCGTAGGGGACCGCACCGCCACTTCCCAGCAAATTAGGGACACTGTTGCTCCTGGGGTATCGGCGAGGACCATTCGCAACCGTCTCCATGAAGCTGGGCTACGGTCCCGCACACCGTTAGGCCGTCTTCCGCTCACGCCCCAACATCGTGCAGCCCGCCTCCAGTGGTGTCGCGACAGGCGTGAATGGAGGGACGAATGGAGACGTGTCGTCTTCAGCGATGAGAGTCGCTTCTGCCTTGGTGCCAATGATGGTCGTATGCGTGTTTGGCGCCGTGCAGGTGAGCGCCACAATCAGGACTGCATACGACCGAGGCACACAGGGCCAACACCCGGCATCATGGTGTGGGGAGCGATCTCCTACACTGGCCGTACACCACTGGTGATCGTCGAGGGGACACTGAATAGTGCACGGTACATCCAAACCGTCATCGAACCCATCGTTCTACCATTCCTAGACCGGCAAGGGAACTTGCTGTTCCAACAGGACAATGCACGTCCGCATGTATCCCGTGCCACCCAACGTGCTCTAGAAGGTGTAAGTCAACTACCCTGGCCAGCAAGATCTCCGGATCTGTCCCCCATTGAGCATGTTTGGGACTGGATGAAGCGTCGTCTCACGCGGTCTGCACGTCCAGCACGAACGCTGGTCCACCTGAGGCGCCAGGTGGAAATGGCATGGCAAGCCGTTCCACAGGACTACATCCAGCATCTCTACGATCGTCTCCATGGGAGAATAGCAGCCTGTATTGCTGCGAAAGGTGGATATACACTGTACTAGTGCCGACATTGTGCATGCTCTGTTGCCTGTGTCTATGTGCCTGTGGTTCTGTCAGTGTGATCATGTGATGTATCTGACCCCAGGAATGTGTCAATAAAGTTTCCCCTTCCTGGGACAATGAATTCACGGTGTTCTTATTTCAATTTCCAGGAGTGTATTAACTAAAAGTTAGGTGGATAAAAACACGTTTTAGAGCTTCTTATACAGCTAGGTTCAGTCACTTTTACCCTTTGTGTTGTTGCAAGCCCTGGAGAGGGACAAGTCGTAAGGCTTTCTTATCGTTATTATTGGCTTTTGGAACATACCCACACAGCCATCTCGACACCGGAAATGTTATACAACGTTGTGCTGTACTTTTGTATGACAATTCTGCGTAGACATTAATTTAAATCGTACCCTGGTACGAAGTAAATCAGCATAAATTGTTCTTTTGTATGTCCTGTAAGAATTGTTTCAAAAGCTGCGGATAGAGACTTGAATATTTGTGCAGGGATATAAGTACTACCTAGACAGAACATGGGAACAGTATACAAGAACCAGATTTGGGTATTAAGCCATACATGTAGATACATCAATATTCAGATGGCTTTTGATAGCACATCTACTTGTTCATTTCCAGGTATCCCAACTTTTCATCCATGTCATCACGTTGTTGCGATAGTTCCTCTGCAACCGAAACACAATACTGATAAATGCTGCAACTATGGGTTGGTACAACTATTATGATGGTTTTTAATCAGTTGTTGGGCTGAAATACTATCACAGATTGTGACTGTTGTGTCTACTGTGGTCGTCTGTGCGAATAGCAGGGCTTCAAAAATGGTAATCAGCTCGGCTGGCATAATATTGGAATTTGGACCTAGCTTGTATAGCCCTTGCAGTTTGATTCAGGGTACGCAATAGGCAATACCAGCGCCGTCACTAGACTTGGATCCATCTGTATTAATGGTGATAGTGAGACAGGAAGTCCACTGCTATTATTCCACTGTTATTACGTTAGTTGGGCCCTGGGTTTGAAACGTTAAACTGGTCCTGGCATGACAGGATCAACATATCATATGGCCCGTTGTAGTGCGGTAGAAGAGGACTTTTCCACACCTTGTGCCTTAATGCCTGCGTCTCCATATATTCAGCCGCGACGGATGGAAGTTGCTTATTCAGCCATCATCTTCCGCATACACACACACACAGTTGGATGTTATTTCCCGGATTTTCTGTCAAGGGACTCATATTCGTCAGAACAGAACCGCAGGAGGAATTTCTTGCAGAATATTCGTCCCAGCTTCGGTGGTTCTTTCACTTCAAGTAGTAGTGCGTTGGTTGCGGTTGGCATGGACATCACAATGACTATAGCAAGGCTTTCTACTGCATAGTGTCGAGCTTTTGGAGAGTGGTGTCTGACGCTCATCCGCGGGACGTGTGTCCATAATCAAAGTGTGTCCTTAGTAGGGACCGGTATAAAGTCCTCGCTATCCGCCGATCAGAACGTCACCATTCTCCAGCCGTAGCTCTGATGAGATTGCATGCTTCTCCACATCTGGTAATGATACGTCAGATATGATGAGCCTATCTTAGTTTTATGGTCGTTAATAACCCCAAAATACTCTGTTGTTTTCGCAACTGGAAAATTACGTCGTTCCTGTTGCATTGCTTGGAGAAGTGGAACCCTGTGGCGAGTAAAGATCATTAGTGTAGATTTGCTATCAGAGATTTCGAAGCCACTTCCTGCATATCACTCATGCAAGTCAGTAAATTGACATACAATTTATTTTTATTCTGTAATTTTGCATGGAAATGTATTTTGGGTAACTCGTCTTTAAGAAAAATGTCTACATTACGCAAAAGTGTGCCTTGAGAGGAGTTAGAACGGAAAAAAATTTTATTCGCATTTTCGTATTTTTATCTCATTATAAAATTTGCAATATTCTGAATAAAATGATATACAAATCACTTATAAACTCGCATGCGAAGTATTTTATTTTATTTTTTTTAAATATAATCTACACCGGTTGAAAATGTTAAAATTTTTACATGCATTACTTCAAGATGTAATAAAATCAGTAATTTTTGTATAGAAGGCAGTGGATTGCTGTGTTATAAAGGTCATGTCTAGACGAAGATGAAGTTGAAACAAAGTTTGAGAGACAAGAAACTTTCTGATGGTAAAACAAAAAGAGGCAGGCTGACAGACAAAATGATGGATCAACTACAGCAGTATTATGGGATGGTCATTAGAAATAATACTGAGGATTTGTTGAAAATGAAGCAGGAAGTATGGCTACCTTCTTCCACAGACTGTCAACTGATGGAAAAACAGTACACCACCTTTGCCCTCCTGGACCTGATTCATGGTGCAATTACTGCAATGCTCAGTACTCAAACAGTTCATGCAGCCATGAACATTCCATCCCAGCAGCAGTCATGGATATCATAAAACCTGTTTATAGAGACCTGGAAAATCCTGAATTACTGAAGAAGTGGCTGCATGGTCAAACTCAAAATCCCAATGAGTCGTTCAATAAACTTATATGTTTTTGTTGGAATGGAGACACCAAAGTGGGGCGTCAGTGAAGCTGTTATTGCTTTTAATGATGGCAACATTGGAAGGGTGAATATGCTACAGCATTTGGAAATTAATCCTGGAGCACACTGCATCAGAGAACTTGAACGGATGGACAAGGTTCGCATTGACAAAACAGAGTATGCAGCACAGTTGGCCACTAAGGAGTCCAGAAAGAAGAAAAAATTTGGAAAAAGATCAAGAGGATGACCTACAGTATGGTGCAGGCTGCTTCTGAGTGACTAAAAATAAGAAATTAAGCATATATTAAGTGAGTTACAGTCTTTTGAAACTTTAGAAGCCATTCCTGAAAATTTGCATTTTCTGTTTCCCTACTTCTCAGAAATCACTTCGAGTACAGTATTCAAATTATCAGGGAGTAATAACATACATATCCTGAGTCTACTGAACTAAAAGAAGAACATAATATTATGTATAATTAAAATAATTTAGGACAACATACAAAAAAGTACACAAAATTTTAATCGTGTAGTTAAAAAATTGTATTTCCGAAAGCAGTGGCTGAAATGCAATTATTTTAGTTCAGTAGACTCATAACATACAGTTTAATTTCCTGTAAAAGTTTCATGTCAATAGCTACAGTGGTTCCTGAAATACAGGGAAGCCAAGTCACTAAATTTAACATTGTCGGTATAGGGCATTCCAACTCCCCTTAGGAACAATATGTGGTGCTTCCCCTCGATCATCTTGTAGGTATTTTAATAGCAATATCACAGTTTGTATTTTCTCTCATGAAAGGTGTTGTAAATAATCCATTACAATTCAACGATAACGTCCAGATTGGAAGGAAAAATAACTTCCACTACTCTTCATTAAAATTAACTTATGCTCATTAAGTGGTGAATGCTGCTACCAAAATCTTTGATCACGTACCCAATGATATCAAATACCTGATAAGTAGCAAAATCAAATTGGAAACTATGCTGAGAAAGTTGTTTCTGGACAACTCCTTCTATCTGAAAAGAAAATTTTGTAGGTAGAAACATATTTGCTGCAGAAGGATTTTGACCGAGACGCGGAAACACAGCGAGAAATGCATGGTTGGACATGAATGCGGATGTTAGCCAAGACTGTAGGTTGCGCAATGTCCTCAATACGTTGCAAGTGCCACTCGTGGTCATAACAGTGTTCTGTACAGCCGCGAGTGCATTATGTTGTACCAGGGTGAGGCAAATGAAAACCTTAAATATTTTTTTAAATATTATTTATTATGCAGAAGTGGTACAAAGCTGTATCACTTTTCAACATAATCTCCCCCTTGCTCAATGCAAGTCCTCCAGCGCTTACAAGTGCACTAAATTACTTTAGAAAAAAATTCTTTTGGTAATCCACGCAACCAATCATGCACCGCGTGGCGTACCTATTCATCAGAACGGGACTTCTTTCCTCCCATTGCCTCTTTGAGTGGTCCAAACATATGGAAATCACTTGGGGCAAGGTCTGGTGAGTATGGTGGCTGAGGAAGACACTCAAAATGCAGGTCTGTGATTGTTGCAACTGTTGTACGGGCAGTGTGGGGCCTTTCATTGTCATGTTGCAAAATGACATGCGATGACAGCAATCCACGTCGCTTTGATTTGGTTGCAGGCCGCAGGTGACATTGGTCCCTCTAGGCATGTAATGCTCCAAAATGACGCATTTTTCGTCCCAAAAAGAGTCAGCATAATCTTCCCTGCTGATGGTTCTGTTCGAAACTTCTTTGGTTTTGGTGATGAGGAATGGCGCCATTCCTTGCTCGCTCTCTTCGTCTCCGGTTGGTGGAAGTGAACACGGGTTTCGTCTCCAGTAACGATTCTTGCAAGGAAGCCATCACTTTCTCTTTCAAAGCGCCGAAAAAGTTCTTCACAAGCATCAACACGTCGTTCTCTCATTTCAGGAGTCAGCTGCCGTGACACCTATATTGCAGACACTTTGTGAAACTGGAGCACATCATGCACAATGTGGTGTGCTGACCAATGACTAATCTGTAAACATGATGCAATGTCATTCAGTGTCACTCGGCGGTTTTCCTTCGCTACGGCTTCAACTGTTGCAGTGTTCTGTGGAGTCACAACTCGTTGTGCCTGAGCTGGATGAGAAGCATCTTCCACTGAAGTCACACCATTTGCGAACTCCCTACTCCATTCGTAGACCTGCTGCTGTGACAAACATGCATCACTGTACTGAACTTCCATTCGTCGATGAATTTCAATAAGTTTCACACCTTTCACTACGCAAAAATTGAATAACAGAACGCTGTTCTCCCTGGTGCAAGTCGCAAGTGGGGCGGCCATCTTTATACTGATACTGCGACGGTATGTATGCACTTGCACTATGCTGCCACCTACAGGCCATTCTGCACGCTGTTTGTAGCACGTTTACTAACTTACAGGATAACGGCGCGAAGTTTCGATTTGTTATTACAAATTTAAGGTTTTCATTTGACTCAACCTCGCAATTACGTGAAATCGAACGTAGGTAAATTGTTGCTGCTCTTATGGTGAGTATTTCCGTAACCAAGGTACACGAAGTGTTGTGTACTTCAAGAGGTACTGTATCGAAGATTTATGCAACATAGAGCGAAAGCGGAAATGCATCATCCGCTAAGTCACAACACGGACCAAAGTGTGTATTGAAAGATCGTGACAGACGGTCACTGAAGAGAATTGTGATCAAAAATGAGAGGACGACAGCTGTAAAAGTCACTGCAGAGCTGAATATCGCGCTAGCGACCCCTGTCAACACCAGAACAATACGAAGAGAGCTCCATAAGCAAGAGTTAGAGAGCGAGTTGTAATTCCAAAGCATTCATTGCTGATGAAAATTCCAGTAAACGGAAAACGTGGTGCCGAAGCCATTGGACGTGGACAACGGAGCGATGGAAGAAAGTTGTTCGGTCGAAAGAATCCCGTTTCATACTGTTTCCAACTTCTGGCCAACTTTACACACTATGAATGAAACATGGTGGGGGTTCAATGATGATTTGAGCAGCCGTATCGTGGTATACCGTGGGCTCCATAGATACTCTACAAGGTCGCATTTCTGCCACGGATTATGTGACCATTTTGGATGATCAGGTCCATCCTGTGGTACCATGTTTGTCCCCCAGTGGTGAAGCTGTGTTCCAACACGATAGGGCCCCTGTACACATAGGACTTGTTTTCGGAGCACGAGGATGAATTGCCACATCTCCCCTGCCAACTACCGTCACCAGATCTCAATATTATTGAGCCTTTGTGGTCTACTTCGGAGAGAAGAGTGAGTGTTTGACATCTAAATACGTTATCGTTGCTTGAACTTCCCACTACTCTGCAGGAAAAATGGTATAAGATTCTCTTCGAAACCATACAGGACCTGTATTTATCCATTCCGAGACGACTGGATGCTGTTTTTAATGGCAACTGTTTTCCCATACCATATTGGGCATGGTGGTGTATTGCATTTTCGGTGTTTCCATATTTTTTTTCCAGCGCCTGCACCTGTCATGGAAAACACTCGGTTTTCCAGGCGGGTATCATTGTTGAGATACTACGACATTTCGACGAGTGTCATACATCATCCCTGTCAAAACGTCGCAATACTTGAACACTGCCGATCAGCTGGAAACAGGTCAGCTTTTCATCCTCAGTATACTCTGGAGAAGTCCACGTTGTCACATTCTTACCTACATTATTAATCTTAACACTGTTTTATATTATGTGAACTCATGTGTGAATGGTCCGCATGCAGCCATACTTAAGTATGTTACTTAATGTTCTCTAAACGAACGCGCACCACGACATTGCAGTGTATCGTGCAAAGTGACTCATGGAACATATAACTAACACTTCTTATGTTTTGCATGATTAAGTCCTTCTGCCAACGGTGCCATAATGAAGAAAGCCGTAATTCACTGTGAAATTTGTTTATTCCTCTTCATCCGCAGAGCTACCTTACTCGGCTATACATTTTGACCAGCTTGTACCTCCCATTCATATCTCCCGCCACTGGTCCTTTTGTGGTACTGTTTCACAAGTTGGTTACTGCTTTTTCAATTAGTTTTTCCCATTTCTAGCCGTACAGTTGAATATTCAGCTCGTGCCTTACAGCTTTATTCATCTGTCCGTTTAGCAGAAGACCCTCCAATCTTCGCAGGACCGCCATTCCATCTGTCTGTATATTTCATTTTTCCTTTTGAGTGAGGGCCCAGTTTTCATAATAGTGTACTGTTGTAGGCATCTTCTTGCGAAATTTTGGTAAAGTGTGCTTTCTGGTCTTGACTTTAGTGCCTGGTATATAGAAATCACTTGTTTATAGAATTCTACACAGTTTGTGATATCCTAACTTTGAAACACATAATTTGTGAGACTATAGTGTGAGCTTCATAGATTTGGGGATAAATTTATTTCAATTAACTGTAGCGAAAGAAACTGCCCAGAGTATTTGAAATTTTCTTGTTATTTGGACTGCTGGGTTACTAGGAGTAAGTTTCTCTTCATAGACAGTAACAGCCCTCTGCATCAAACTGTTCTAGTGGATGAGTCCCTCGCAGGTGAAAATATCTACCGCTATGACTAGATCTGAATTCGCTGTAAGGTCATACCTAGTACGAATGTCGTGAAACAATATAGTGCAACAGCATTCAGGGCCTGCCTTGGAATAATTAATGTAGATGTAATATTCTATCGAAATCAAATTTCACGAGATTTGGTGGGCAATAGTTTAATCTTCTTCTTTCATTAGAATTACTGTTTTAATTTGCTTGGTTCCCTATTAGCTGTTTTTTTTTTTTTCGTGTGAACTGTTTTTAAATTTGATCGCTGATGTGGTACTTACAACGTTCTCCTGACCAGTCATTAAAAATGGATGACAGGACAGGAGAGCTATTATATAATTTGCAGCTAGCAAGGCGTTAGCAAAATTAATATTTATATTGTTAACAATTGCAGTGGTTTTTCGTCAGTTGCTACCTAAATACTGTTTACAATGCAGCTAAGAATGGATTGCATCGTTTGGGGGAAGAGATCAAACAGCGAGGTCATTGGTCTCACCAGATTAGGGAGCGATGGGGAAGGAAGTCGGCCGTGCCCTTTCAAAGGAATCATCCCGGCATTTGCCTGGAGCGATGTACGGGAATCACGGAAAACCTAAATCAGGATGGCCGGACGCGGGATTGAACCGTCGTCCACCTGAATGCGAGTCCAGTGTGGTAACCACTGCGCCACTTCTCTCGGTTGCATCTAAGAATAACTGTTAATGTACTTTGAGAACGCAATTTGTATTTTGGTCTTTAGCCGAACACCTAAATGTTTTAGTCATCTTCAGTCGTCTACCAAGAAATAAAGGAGAGTAACTGTAAATGCACTCAACCGGCCACTGTGGCCGAGCGGTTCTAGGCGCTTCAGTCCGGAACCGCGCTGCTGCTACGCTCGCAGGTTCGAATCCTGCCTCGAGCACGGATGTGTGTGATGTCCTTAGGTTAGTTAGGTTTAAGTAGTTCTAAGTCTAGGGGACTGATGACCTTAGATGTTAAGTCCTTAGAGCCATTTGAACCATTTTTAAATTCACTCGAAAACACAAAACAAGAAAGACGCAGCATGAACGAATTATCCAATGGGGACGGGAATCGATAGATGTGATGCACATGAACAGCAAACAACTGATTACAATTTCAGAAAAATTGGATGACTTGTTCACGAAAAAAGCTTCCCAAATTGAGCATGGCAATAACGCGTTCGAGCAGCTCTAGCCCTTTTGCAAACAATTACTCTACTTGTCACTGACAGACAGAGTTGTTGAATGTCCTTATCAGGGCCCTGTTCCTAAAGCTCCAGATGTTCTCAGCTGAGGAGAGATCCGGCGTCATTGCTGGCCAAGGTGGGGTTTGGCAAGCATGAAGACAATGAGTTGAAACTGATGTTACGTGCGGGTGGCCAATATTTTGCTGAAATGTAACCCCAGGATGGCTTGCCACGAAGGGCAACAGAACGGGGCGTAGAATATCGTCAGCGTGCCGCCGTGCTGTAATAGTGCCGCAGATAACAACTGAAGGGGTGCTGCAATGAAATGAAATGGCATGCAGGATCGTCACTCCTGGCTGTCGAGCCGTATAGCGGGCAACAGTCAGGCTGGTATAGGACTGCTGTCCGAGGCGCCTCAGGACACGTCTTCGCTGGTCATCAAGGCTCAGTTGGATGCGGAACTCATCACTGAAGACAATTGTATTCCAGTCAATAAGATTCCAGGCCGACACTACTGCAAACGCTCTTTCCGAAGTACAGAGGTCAATGACAGTCAGCGCAAGGGGCGCTTGAGTTGAGTCCAGTTTGTGTGAGCCGTCTATTAAAGGTTCGTGAGGTCATAATAAAGGCAAGGCCTCCGGTCAGGCTGTATACCAGTCAGGTTCCTCTCAGAGTATGCTGATAAAATAGCTCCATATTTAGCAATTATATACAACCACTTGCTCACAGAAATATCCGTACGTAAAGACTGGAAAATTGCTCAAGTCACACCAATACCCAAAACGGAAAGTAGGAGTAATCCGCTGAATTACAGGCCTATATCACTAACGTCGATTTGCAATAGGGTTTTGGAACATATACTGTATTCGAACATTATGAAGTACCTCGAAGAAAACGATTTATTGACACATAGTCAGCACGGATTCAGAAAATATCGTTCTTGTGAAACACAACTAGCTGTTTATACTCATGAAGTAATAAGTGTATCGACAGGGGATGTCAAATTGATTCCATATTTTTAGATTTCCAGAAGGCTTTCGACACCGTTCTTCTAACCAAACTGCGTGCCTACGGAGTATCGCCTCAGTTGTGCGACTGGATTCGTGATTTCCTCTCAGAAAAGTCACAGTTCGTAGTAATAGACGGAAAGTCATCGAGGAAAACAGAAGTAATATCCGGCGTTCCCCAAGAAAGTGTTATAGGCTCTCTATTGTTCCGGATCTATATTAACGACATAGGAGACAATCTGAGTAGCCGTCTTAGATTGTTTGCAGATGATGCTGTCATTTACCGTCTTGTAAAGTCATCAGATGATCAAAACGACTTGCAAAATGATTTAGATAAGATACCAGTATGGTTCGAAAAGTGGCAATTGACCCTGAATAAAAAAAAAGTGTGAAGTTATTCAGATGAGTACTAAAAGAAATCAGCTAAATTTCGATTACGCGATAAGTCACACAAATCTGAAGGCTGTAAATTCAACTAAACACTTAGGGCTTACAATTACAAATTACTTAAATAGGATGATCACATAGATAATATTGTGGGTAGAGCAAACCAGAGACTGCGATTCATTGGCAGAACACTTAGAAAGTGCAACAGGTCTACTAAAGAGACTACTCACACCACGCTTGTCCGCCCTATTCTGGAGTATTCCTGTGCGGTGTGGGATCTGCATCAGGTGGGACTGACTGATGACATCGAAAAAGTACAAAGAATGACAGGTCGTTTTGTATTATCCCTAAATTGTGGAGATAGTGTCACAGACATGATACGTGAATTGGAATGGCAATCATTAAAACAAAGGCGTTTTTCGTTGCGACGGGATCTTCTCAGGGAATTTCAATCACCAGTTTTCTCCTCCGATTGCGAAAATATTCTGTTGACACCCACCTACATAGGGAGAAATGATCATCACGATAATATAAGTGAAATCAGGGTTCGCACGGAAAAATTTAAGTGCTCGTTTTTCCCGCGTGCCGTTCGAGAGTGGAACGGTAGAGAGACAGCTTGAAGCTGATTCATTGAATCCTCTGCCAGGCACTTTATTGTGAATAGGAGAGTAATCACATAGAGGTAGATGTAAATGTAAATGTCATTGAAGCACCAGTTGCACGTCGGGTCCATGACAATGATGAATCCGGAGCTCCGCGTGCGTCTCTGACGACTGCTCGGTACTCAAGTTCTGTCGTCTCTCTAGGTCGATCTCTTCCTGCCAAAATCTTCGAACAGTGGCATCGCTCCTGTTCACATAACGAGCGATTCGCCGAGTTCTCCAAGCAAATATATTATATTAATATTTACATAAATATTAATGCAACGAAAGTGTCGCTAGGAAACTCTACATGTTCAGCCAGTTCCAAAGCACCACAGAAAACGGTAGTTCCGTTTCCAAAAATAATGAACAAATTCCTTACACCATGATTTCACCCACTAATTTGACTAGTAATCAGAAGGTAGGTTCCGGTATTGCGGGCGCCGCTGATCTGGACATGGCTGATGTGCACAGTCCAAAACTTGATTGTTTAACGAATGAGGTCAATGATTAACCTATGTCAGAGGAAAGAATAGTGCAAAGTGCTCAGTCTGTTCTTGGAAATCCGTCGGATTTTATTAGCAGTAATTGTGCAGACAATGCAACAAACGAGACGTCCATGGTTGCTGATGATGTCTCCACAGTACAAAGCACAACACAGGTGACACCTGACGCACGAATTCAGAGTAATATTGAAGCGATGCTTCAAAATCTCATGCACATGTTCAATGAATTATTTAATAGGACTGATGAAAAGATGGCTGAACACAATAACATAACCGACCAGTTCAATGAACGACTTAATAAAAATGATGAATAATTTTCCATCATACGAGAAATACAAGTTGCCACCACGAATCAGTTACGACAGGATATACGAGAAATACAAGTGACACCACCACTCAGTTCAGTGAACAATTTAATAAAAATTATGAAAAATTTTCCACCATACGTGATGAGATTAAATCGTACCGAGAAACGACTGATAACCGTTTCAAACAGGCAGATACACATATTAAGGCCAGTGAAAAACGTCTTTGCGGTAAATGATTCAAATGGCTCAAAGCAGAATATGCGTAAAACTATTAGGGGAAACATGTTTTGTTAGAAACAGTAATAAAAATTCTGTTGTGAAACACAAGTAATCTTATCTACAAAGCAAAAGTTGCATACTAAATAAATAGTCACCGCTAAAATAATACCATAAGATCTTGAATCACCTAATGGAGAGAATGTAATTTAGCTGCCAGTAAGAGTATGTCATTTAGCTACCAGTAAAGCAACTCTTCTTCTTTTTATTGTGCACATCTTTCGGAACCTAGAGAAAATAAAATGACCTGGAGCTGCAACAGTTTGGTAAATGGTCATACAGACTTCTGACTAGGCTGTCACCGGCGGTGATACTGACACTCTAGAGGAAAGGAAATCATTTGCAGACAAGGGATATACCCCTGGTCGCTTCTACCTCTGTAGCGGTAACAGAAGCCCGATGAATGAAGCTCCGGAGACGCACCGTGTCACGAAAATAGGAACTCCGAAAACAACTCGCAGAGACGAGCGACTGCCCTTCTCCTGAGTGACAAATCACCGCAGTGAAAGCTTTTAAGTGCTGGGAACTGCCTGGAGGCGAGATAGCGGAGTTAGCAGCCCACATAGTCCACTAATAAACACCCTGTCGATGTATACCGTCCGTGGAAGAGGCTGCTCCTTCAGCGACCAAGAGAGCGGCAAGCTGTGCTGCTGCCGTTGCTCAACTAGTGTGTTAAAAGTACAACGTCTTCAAGCAGACTCTTAGTAAGGCCAACAGGAACTAAGGAGCAAACAGGTCGAAAGAGTGCGTTTTATGTCGTTCAGACGTACGTTCTTACCAAACACGTTTCTACATCTACGTGATTACTCTGCTATTCACAATAAAGTGCCTGGCAGAGGGTTCATTGAACCACCGTCAAGCTGTCTCTCTACGTTCCACTCTCGAACATCACGCGGGAAAAATGAGCACTTAAATTTTTCAATGCGAGCCCTGATTTCTCTTATTTTATCGTGATGATCATTTCTCCCTAAGTAGGTGGGTGGCAACAGAATGTTTTCGCAATTGGAGGAGAAAACTGGTGATTGAAATTTCATGAAAAACGACTATGTTTTAATGATTGCCACTCCAATTCACGTATCATGTCTGTGACACTGTCTCCCCTATTTCGCGATAATACAAAACGAGCTGCCCTTCTTTGTACTTTTTCGATGTCATCCGTCAGTCCCATCTGATGCGGATCCCACACCGCACAGCAATACTCCACAATACGGCGAACAAGCGTGGTGTAAGCAGTCTCTTTAGTAGACCTGTTGCATCTTCTAAGTGTTCTGCCAGTAAATCGCAGTCTTTGGTTTGTTTTACCCACAATATTATCTATGTGATCGTTGTTTGTAGTTGTAATTCCTAAGTATTTACTTGGATTTACAGCCTTCAGATTTGTGTGACTTATCGCGTAATCGAAATTTAGCTAATTTCTTTTAGTACTCATGTGAATAACTTCACACTTTTCCTTATTCAGGGTCAATTGCCACTATTCGCACCATACAGATATCTTATCTACATCATTTTGCAAGTCGTTTTGATCATCTGATGACTTTACAAGACGGTAAATGACAGCATCATCTGCAAACAATCTAAGATGGCTACTCAGATTATCTCCTATGTCGTTAATATAGATCTGGAACAATAGAGGGCCTATAACACTTTCTTGGGGAACGCCGGATATTACTTCTGTTTTCCTCGATGACTTTCCGTCTATTACTACGAACTGTGACTTTTCAGAGAGGAAATCACGAATCCAGTCGCACAACTGAGGCGATACTCCGTAGGCACGCAGTTTAGTTAGAAGGCGCTTGTGAGGAACGGTGTCGAAAGCCTTCTGGAAATCTAAAAATATGGAATCAATTTGATATCCCCTGTCGATAAAACTTATTACTTCATGAGTATAAAGAGCTAGTCATGTTTCACAAGAACGACATTTTCTCAATCCGTGCTGACTATGTGTCAATAAATCGTTTTCTTCGAGGTACTTCATAATGTTCGAATGCAGTACGTGTTCCAAAACCCTACTGCAAATCGACGTTAGTGATATAGGCCTGTAATTCGGCGGATTACTCCTATTTCCATTTCTGGGTATTGGTGTGACTTGAGCAATTTTCCAGTCTTTAGATATGGATCTTTCTGTGAGCGAGTGGTTGTATATAATTACTAAATATGGAGCTATTTTATCAGCATACTCTGAGAGGAACCTGACTGGTATACAATCTGGACCGGAGGCCTTGGCTTTATTAAGTAATTCAAGCTGCTTTGTTACACCGAGGATATGTACTTCTATGTTTCTCATCT
The DNA here is from genome assembly GCF_023898315.1 of Schistocerca nitens. Lineage (NCBI taxonomy): Eukaryota > Metazoa > Arthropoda > Insecta > Orthoptera > Acrididae > Schistocerca > Schistocerca nitens. The sequence goes on along the minus strand of NC_064619.1, from coordinate 224,758,443 downwards.
TGGCAGTTGTTCTTGATTGGAATTCTTACTTGTAAGATTTTGTTTCATGCGTCATTCGCGATACTCAGTACTATGCAGCTTCTGGTTTTCCACGTACAAGGTTCGAGTGAAGTGCTGCGGCGAACACGTGAGTTATGATTAGTTGTATCTAGCAATCTACTTAAGTCTGCAGGGTGTTTAAAAAAAGATTAACCGTACTTCACTGTACTATAATGGGTAGTCAAAGAAAAAGGATGGTCTATGCCTTCATGGAAAAATGTTTGCGGTTACCTACGGAACCATGATTGTTCTCAGGTGTTCACCTTTTCGCCCGAAGCAAATTGACGGCCGCAAATGTCTTTCTTCAGGACTCCAAAAGTACCGAAATCGCAGGGGGAGACATCGGGACTGTATGGAGGATGTTCAAGGGCTTCCCAGTGAACTTCTGCTGCGAGGTCGAAACCCCTACCCCCATGTGCCTGTCCGGACGTTGCTGAAGGAGCAGCCACTATCCTGGCAGAAGGTGCAGTCTGATCCGGCTCAGCCTCTCCCCCAGCATCAGATAGCACACTGAATCCGTTAGCAAAGTGCATGGGATTTGGCAGGAGCCTGCTTCCCCCATGCAGAAAAGAAATGACTGACAGTTATCTCTCAATATTAGTAAGTGTAACCTACTGCGTATAACAAGGCGAAAATCCCCATTAATGTATAAGTACAAAATAAATGATCATTCTTTGGAAGCGGTAACATCCGTCAAGTATCTTGGTGTGACTATTCGAAATGATCTCAAATGGAATGATCAGATTACCTAAGTAACAGGTAAGGCGGTTTATTGGTAGAATCCTGAAGCGATGCAGTCCTTCAACAAAGGAAATAGCTTGCAATACGTTAGTTCGTCCAGTCTTAGAGTATTGTTCGTCTGTACGGGACCCTTACCAGTTGGGCCTGGTTCAAGAGATTGAGAAGGTCCAAAGAAGAGCGGCAAGATTCGTGATTGGTACATTTAGCCATCGGGAGAGCGTTACAAGTCTGATAGAAAGTTTGAAGTGGGACGCACTTGCAGATAGACGACGCGCTAAACAGAAGGAGCTGCTCACTAAATTCCGAAATCCAATCTTCACCGAGGATGTAGAGCATATATTATTACCACCAACTTTCAAATCGCGTAATGATCATCATTCAAAGATAAGGGAAATAAGAGCTCGTACTGAGGCGTTCAGACAGTCGTTCTTCCCTCGCGCGATCCGCGAGTGGAACACAGGGAGGGGGGGGGGGGGGGCGGGGGGTGTATATGACTTTGGCACGAATTGTGCCCTCCACCACACACCGCTTGGTGGCTAGCGGAATATACATGTAGATGTAGATGTAGAATATGTGAGCGGCCATTATCCTGCAACAGAACGATGCTGCCCCTCAAAATTCCTGGACTTAATGACGTGCTTCAGTTTTTGCAAAGTGTCCACGTACTGCTGTGCTTTAATTGTGGCGCCGTATTACAGAAAAGAAAATGTTAGCGGGCCCTTTCCATCAAAGAAAAAGGTCATCACGGCTTTCCCGAGGGTGGCATGTTAGTTGCTTCGACTACGCTGCAGAAGTTTCACTGGGAACCCCGTACACATCTCTCCCCATGCGACTTCCACACTGTTTGGAACCCAGATATCATCGCCGCCGATTTGCTTTGAACAAAGAGGTGCACGCCTGGATACAATTATGGTTCCGTAGGAAATCGAAACAATTTTCCATGAAGCCATTGACCGTCTTGTCCCACAATGGGATAAATATATTAACAGTTAGGACAATTATCTTTGAAATAATAAACAGTTTGTTTGCTTGTTTCTACCCGTCTCTTTTTCATTTGACTGCCATTTATACGAGGTGGTATCCAAAATTTTCGGGACTGGTGCTGCCATCTGGAAAGTAAGAGTAGTAGATCTTTGCACCGCTAGGTGGCGAGAGCTGCATATATGATGAGTCAGTGTGTGGAGTGGCATTCAGGTGGGAGGACGTGTTGCGCGTCCACAGCGATTTCCGTAATACTCTGTGTTTGGTGTGTGACGATTATACGATGGATCCGCGAATAGAACAGCGCGTGTGTATCAAATTCTGTGCGAATTCTGATGATCCAACCTTCTTGTCACCGGTTATCACCGGCGACGAGAGCTGGATTTACGGTTATGACCCAGAGACAGAGCAACAATCGCCCGCATCTCGTGGTCGTGCGGTAGCGTTCTCGCTTCCCACGCCCGGGTTCTCGGGTTCGATTCCTGGCGGGGTCAGGGATTTTCTCTGCCTCGTGATGGCTGGGTGTTGTGTGCTGTCCTTAGGTTAGTTAGGTTTAAGTAGTTCTAAGTTCTAGGGGACTTCTGACCACAGCAGTTGAGTCCCATAGTGCTCAGAGCCATTTGAACCATTTTTAGAGCAACAATCGTCCCAGTGGAAGAGCCCAGGCTGTACAAGACCCAAAAAACGAGACAGGTGAAGAGCATGATCATCGTTTTCTTTGATACCGAGGGAATTGTGCACAAAGAATTCGTCCCACAGAACCAAACAGTGAATTCCGCGTACTACTGTGAGATTTTGCGACGGCTCCGTGAAAACGTGCTGTGACGACGGCCCGAACTTTGGCGTCAAGGGAACTGGCTGCTGCATCACAACGCGCTCTGTCACACGTCCTTGCTCACCAGGACCTTTATGCAGAAAACAACATGTCGGTTGTATCCCATCCACCGTACTCGCCAGATTTGGCACCTTGCGACTTCGCTCTATTGTTGAAAGACCGACACTCTAGAGAGGATTCAAGAAGCATCGCTGGCGATGATAAACACCCTCAAAGAACAGGACTTCCAGAAAACGTTTGACCAGTGGCAGAAGCGCTGGGACCGGTGTGTACCTGTGGGTGGGAACTACTTCGAGGGTGATGGTGACCATTAGTCCAAAGGTAACGTTTTCAACAGATGGCAGCACCAGTCCCGAAAATTTTTGATAACACCTCGTATGTTTTCTGCATGAAAGATAGAAAACTGATGTGAATTTTGACTTAGACATTGCAGTATAACGATTGTGTTTACAAAACAACCATCCGATTGTACACCTAGATGCACTGATAAACCAAGACATTATGACCACTTACTTGTTTTGAGCCACCTTCGGAACGCAACAAAGCAGTGATCCTGTGTGCCATGCATTAGCCTAGTGCATGGTAGGTTTCTGGAGGTATCTACGCAAAGGTCACACCAATCCCGTACATTACAGAAAGCTAGTTTGTAGGCGCGGAGCTGCCTCCAGATAGCGTCCCAAATGTCCAGGTGGCTCACATCAGCCGAATTTAGTGGCCAAGACATCAGTAGGTAGCAGGAATGTTCGATGTTGGCAAATCGTCGATGCTGATTTCGATTTTATCATCGAAGACTCAACATCGATGACTGATAATATTTGACACCAAAACATCGATTTTTTAACCTCGATTTTAAATGATGGATTTATTAGAACAGTGTAAAAAGCAACATATAAATTCACCGTAAAACAAAAAACAAAGGAGAGAAAGATACACTACGAAGGAATTAGCCAAATGGGACGGAAATCGGTAGATGTCGTTGAGCCTTGCTGCAGCTCGCGTTGGTGCTGTTGTAGGTTTTCATCCTCTGTTAGAGGCCATACTGTATCGTTTAGTTGACATGGTTGCGGTTGTTTGTATTCTCGTGTTGACTGGCGCCACTTGGTTTCGCAAACGTTGCCTGTCCACTAGTGGCAGCAGCGGCGTTATCGATATGTAGTAACTGTGGCCCTATTTTTGGGATGACGTCGTTGTTCTTCCGGGTGGTGTGAGTGAGCAGTTCGATTGGGGACTCCGGAGGAGCCAAGAGGGCAGTGCAGAAACACGCCGGGACTGCTGGCGGCACGCATGCACTGCCGGATGGAAAGGCTGTGGTCGCGAGGGTACACGACCTAGTCGTCAACCGGATCTAAGTTGAGTGGATTTTAATCTTAGCAGTGAAACCTCCACCTTGTGAGATCTCGCGATTCTGCAGTGACTTGGGTTCGTGTTGCTGCTCGCAGAATCGCCGAGACAAAGAGCAGCGAATGGAGTGCTTGGGGAAGCGGATCTAGCTTTCGTTGACTTCTTGTTACTAACTGCTGCATTCTATGTGTTACTATTTGTTAAGTTCAACCAGCCATATTTTTCCTGCCTGGTGAGCGCTAACGACTCAGTGACCTGCCATTGAGGTTAGTGTATGTAACAGCAGTGTACGTTTCCTCGCCTTGCCGCTGCTGTCCGCTAAGGTGTGTAGTTTTAACAGTTTCCTTGGTTTAGGTCGGTTGGTGTTTCTTCTACTCTGGTAGCAGTGGTTCCTTTTTCCTTTCTCGTTTCGGACGCACTAAACACAGCTTTCTGAGGACGCAGTGCTGACCGGCGGTTGCGGCTTTGGCGTATTTTTACATCTTTGCATTTGGTTTATTGGTCGTCAGGTAGCCTCAGCAGGATTGTCGTTAGTCATTCGCTAGACTGCCACCAGTCTGAGTTACTATCTTGTGAAGTGAATGCAACTCTTGGCTGCCTTTCTCATCGCTCGCGAAAGAGTCTTTGGCCTGACCTACTCAGAGGTCGATTCCTGGAGCACTGTCTGTGACTAGCCCTTGTGTTTTATTATTGTGTTATTATTTTATTATTATATTACCAAGTTACCATCATTTGCCTCACCTGATTGGTGATCAGTTGCTTGTCCTTTTGAATTAACCTTGTTATATATTTGCTGTTTTATTGTATGTTTCTAAATTTTTATAATATAATTGCTATTCTTGGCGTTACAGCAAGTTTAAACGGTTGAGCTACCAAGTTTACTATCATTTTGTCTCACCTGTTTGGTGATCAGTTGTCTGTCTTTTAAATTAACTTTCCTATTGCCTTGCTGTTTGATAGTATGTTGTTAATTTTTTTTTTAATTGCCATTCTTGGCGTTAAAGGCCTTCAGCCGTCACTGTCGCTACTTGCCTTAAAATTCTAATGTGGCAATTGTATTTTAGCAGTTAACCTTTAAGACCTTGGTGATTTGTTTACAATATTTTGATAACTGTAGTTTGTAAATTGCAACAAGTTAAACAATTCTTAATTTATTGCCATGAAGGCCTTGAGCCGTGAAACAATTCTTAATTTATTGCCGTTAAGGCCATCAGCCGTGAATGTCGTTACTTGTCTTAAAATTTTAATTTGGCAATTGTATTTTTGCAGCGAGCTTTAAGACCTTGGTCACTTGTATTTTATATTTTAATAACTGCAATTGTAAGTTGCAGCAAGTTTAATCAATTCTTAATTTTTTGCCATTAAGGCCTTCAGCCGTGAAACAATTCTTAAATTATTGCCATTATTTAATTTGTAGTTGATTTAAATAAATTGTGTGCGATTAAAAGAAAAGCCAACCAATTGTAACTGATTACGGCCCCATCCACAATCGTAACCGAATTCTGCCTTCCTCGACCACCAGGTCTCAGTCGTATGTCATGTACATGTACAGATAAAATTGGATGATTTATTCAAGAGAAAGAGCTTCACAAATGGAGCGAGTCAATGACGCATTGGTCCAGATCTGGACCTTATGTGAGCAGTTATTCGGCTTGGCACTGATTGACAGAGTTGTTGGATGTCTTCCTGAGCGATGTCGTGACAAATTCTGTCCAACTGGCGTGTTAGATACTCAAAATCCCCTGCTCCAAACGCTCTCAGCTGGGGAGAGATCCGGCGACCTGCTGGCCAAGGTAGGGCTTGTCAAGCACGAAATTGAGCAGTAGAAACTCTCTCTGCCTGCGGGCTGGCAACATCTTGCTCTAGTGTAAGCCATGAGTGGCAACAAATAAGGGCGTAGAATATCGTCGACGTACCGCCGTGCTGTAAGGCCGCCGCGGATGACAATCAAAGGCGTCCTTCTACGAAAAGACATGGCATCCCAGACCACCACTCCTGTTGTTGGACTGAATGGCGGGTGACAGGCAGGTTGGCAACCCATCACTCTGCGGCGTCTGAAGACACGTCTTTTGCCTGGAATCTCAGTGACAGGAGAACAGTGATGAGCCCCACAAAGAAATGAGCACCGAAGACCACTCAATGAGATTTCAGCCCGCAAACTTGGCTGGAGACGACCTGGACAGTGGTATGATGCCAACCTGACTGTCACCTGCTACACGGTCCGCCAGCCAGGAGTGTTGGTCTGACGTGCCATTACATTTCATAGCAGAACAACTTTGATTGTCATCCGCAGCACCCTTACAGCACAGCGGGCACGTCGGCGATATTCTACGTCCCGTTTTATTGCCCTTCATGACAAGCCACCCTGGGAATTCATTTCGGCAAGATAATGCCCGCCCACACGCGACGAGAGTGTCTACTGCTTGTCTTCGCGCTTGTCAAACCCTGCCTTGGCCAGCAATGTCGCCGGATCTCTCCCCAACTGAGAACGTTTGGGGCATTAGGGGCCTCCAACCAGCTCGGAATTTTGACTAACGCTCAACTGCACAGAATTTGGCACAGTATCCCCCTGGAGGACAACCAGTGCCAAGCAGAATAACTGTTTACATTAGGGTCAGAGTTGGACCAACGAGTTATTGGTTTACTCAATTTGTGGAGCTCTTTCTCTTGATTAAATCATCCAATTTTTCTGAAATTTTAAACATTTGTTTGCCTTTACATGTACATCTATGAATTTCCGACCCATTCGGATAATTCCTTCGTTGTGCATTTTTTTACCTTAGTGTGCACTTCTAATAACACATTTATTAAACAGTACAAGAGGTCTTCAAATAATTATTTACAGATTATTATTGCAAGCCAAGTAACCTTTATTGAATTCTTTCTAAAAAAACAGTTGGAACTTTCTACCGCCGACCGCTGTGACCAAGCGGTTCTAGGCGCTTCTGTCCAGAACCGCACTGCTGCTACGGTCGCACATTTGAATCCTGCCTCGGGCATGGATGTTTGTGATGTCCTTAGGTTAGTTAAGTTTAAGTAGTTCTAACTCTAGGGGAGTGATGACATCAGATGTTAAGTCCCTTAGTGCTTAGAGCCATTTTTTTTAACTTTGCACCAATCTTTAAAGTCCTCAAAGAAAGAAGACCGCATGTTCACCACAGTGCCATCCGAGATCCGTTGTATGAAGGACCTCATCGATGGATAATCAGTTCCCACCCCCTCCCGTCCGCGCAGATGTTCTTCCACTTTGCCGAAAAGGTGGGAACCTCATGGTGCAAGATCTGAAAATCCCGACCAGCGCTCATGCCTTTGCGGCCTTGATCAAAATGTTTTCACGATTTCACTATGGCTGACGCGACACTCTATTTGGTCCATATGTCGCCAGGATTTCAAGGGGTTCTGCGTGCAGTTTAAATTTTTCGACCACAAGAATCGTACTGCCTCACTTACTTCAACTTTGGAGTACGTTTCCAGTTGCCGCTCCATTTCACTCCCACATGTAAAGCGTAACGGAGGAGAACTGTGCCTGCAGGGAACTTGGAACATGTACTCTCTTCTGACTCTGCACGGCTCTTTTTTGCGCAATGCTCTTATCGTGGAACCACATGTGGTTGGTTGGTTGATTTGGGGGGAGAGGACTAGACAGCGAGGTCATCGGTTCATCGGGCTGGGATGGATGGGGAAGGAAGTCGGTCGTGCCCTTTCAAAGAAACCGTTCCGGTATTTGCCCGAAGCGATTTAGGGAAATCGCGGAAATCTAAATCAGGCTGGCTGGACGCGGGTTTGAACCGTCGTCCTCCCAAATGCGAGTCCATTGTGGTAACCGTCACCTCCCTCAGTAACTACACTATGTGATCAAAAGTAGCCGGACACCCACAAAAACATACGTTTTTCATATTAGGTGCATTGTGCTCCCACCTACTGGCAGGTACTCCATATCAGCGACCTCAGTAGTCATTAGACATCGTGAGAGAGCAGAATGGGGCGCTCCGCCGAACTCACGGGCTTCAAACGTGGTAGGGTGAGTGGGTGTCACTTGTGTCATACGTCTTCTGTACGCGAGATTTCCACACTCTTAAACATCCCTAGGTCCACTATTTTCGATGTGATAGTGAAGTGGAAACGCGAAGGAATACGTACAGCACACAAGAGTACATGCCGACCTCGTCTGTTGACTGACAAGGACCGCCGACAGTTGAAGAGGGTAGTAATGTGTAATACGCAGACATCTATCCAAACCATCACACAATTATTCCAAACTGCATCAGGATCCACTGCAAGTACTATGACAGGCGGGAGGAGAGAAAATTTGGATTTCATGATCGAGTGGCTGCTCATAAGCCACACATCACGCAGGTAAATGCCAAACGACGCCTCGCTTGGTGTAAGGAGAGTAAACATTGGACGATTGAACAGTGGAAAAACGTTGTGTGGAGTGACGAACCACGGTACACAATGTCCGATGTCAGGCTGTGGGTACGGCAAATGCCCGGTGAACGTTATCTGCCAGCGTGTGTAGTGCCAACAGCAAAATTCGGAGGAGGCGGTGTTATCGGGTGGTCGTGTTTTTCACGGAGGAGGCTTGCACCCCTTGTTGTTTTGGGTGCCGCTATCACAGTACAGGCCTACATTGATGTTTTAAGCACCTTCTTGCTTCCCACTGTTGAAGAGCAATTCGAGGATGGCGATTGCATCTTTCAACACGATCGAGCACCTGTTCATAATGCACGGTCTGCCGTGCACAAAGTCCTGATCTGAGTCCTATACAACACCTTTGGGATGTTTTGGAACGCCGACTTCGCGCCAGGCCTCACCGACCGACATCGATACCTCTCCTCGGTGCAGCACTCAGTGAAGAATGGGCTGCCATTCCCCAAGAAACCTTCCAGCACCTGACTGAACGTATGCCTGCGAGAGTGGAAGCTGCCATCAAGGCTAACGGTGGGCCAACAGCATACTGAATTCCAGCATTACCTAAGGACGGCGACACGAACTTGTAAGTCATTTTCAGCCAGGTGTCCGGACACGTTTGATCACATAGTGTACATGTGTAACTTACGTTTTGACGACCCTACTAAATACAGGAGTAAACTCACATAATTTCTAAAACTTTTTGTCGACAGACTGTAAAAATAGCATTCTTTAGGGAAATTTCTTCACATAATCACGTTGTTGACAAGAGACTGAATCCCGCTACTGAAAACAGTATATCAGAGGCGGACGATGTGGCTACGCAGCTCAGATACTCGTATTGATGTGTAGTTATTTTTGTAGCTGTGGATAGGTGGCGCCAACGGTGTTGTTCCATTCTTCTGATGGACCTTGTTTAAAATCTAGAAGTGGTTGTTTCAGATAATAATTGAGCTAATGTGGTAGGTCCGTTTCTGTTCCAGTCTGGAAGTTATTCTTTTCTTGTTCTACTTTACACTGAAGTACAAAAGTCGTGGCATGCCTCTTAAAATCGTGCCGGATCTCCTTTCCCCCGGCGTAGTGCAGCAACTCGACGTGGCTTGGACTCAGCAAGTAGTTGAAAGCTCCTGCAGGAATACTGGGACATGCTGCATTTATAGCCGTCCATAATCATGGAAGTCTTACTGGTGCAAGATTTTGTGCACAAACTGACCTCTCGATTACGTCCCGTAAATGTTCGATGGGGTTCATGTCGGGCAATCTGGGTGGCCAAACTATTCTCTCGAATTGTCCAGAATGTTCTTCAAACCAATCGCGAACAATTGTGGCGCAGTGACATGGCCCATTCTGAACCATAAAAATCCCATCGTTGTTTGAGAACATAAAGTCCGTGAGTGGTTGCGGAATGGTCTCCAAGTAAACGAAAATAACCGTGCCCAGTCAGTGATAGGTTCAGTTGGACCAGAGGACTCAGCCCATTCCATGTAAACACAGTCCCCACCAATATGGAGCCACCACCCGCTTACACAGGACGATGTCGACAAGTTGGGTCCTTGGCTTCGTGGGGTCTGTTCGACACTCGAACCCTACCGTCAGGTCTTACCAACTGAAATTGGGACTCACCTGACCGGGGCATGGTTTTCCAGTAGTCTAGAGTCCAACCGATGTGGTCAACAAACAGCCCAGGAGAGGCGCTGCAGGCGCTGTCGTGCTCTTGGCAAAGGCACTCGCGTCTGTCGTCTGCAGCCATAGCCCTTTAACGCCAGATTTCACCTAACTGTCCTAACGGATACGTTGGTCGTACCTCCCACATTGATTTGTGCGGTTATTTCGCGCAGTGTTGCTTGTCTTAGCAGAGAAAACTTTACGCAAACGGCGCTGCTGTCGGTTGCTAAATGAAGGCCGTCGGCCACTGTCTTGTCCGTGGTGAGAAGTAATGCTTGAAATTTGGTATTTTCGGCACACTCTTGACGCTCTGGATCTCGGAATATCGAATTCCCTAATAATTTTTGAAATGGAATGTGCCATGCGTCTAGCTCCAACTGCCATTCGGCGTTCAAAGTCTGTTGATTCTCGTCGTGCGGCCATGATCACGTCGGAAACCTTTCCACATGAATCACCTGAGTGCAAATGACAGATCCGTCAATGCACTGCCCTTTTATGCCCTGTGTTCGCGACACTACCGTCATCTGATAAATTACTGAAGGTTAATGGTGAGCGGAATGGGGAAGGGCAGTGGGGGGGGGGGGGGGGGGGGGGAGGGCGGCAGCATATCAAATAATTATTTTTCTTTCAGTTCAGCTATATACGAGCCATGAACGGTAGTTTATTCGCAGTTTTTAAATATCCATAATTTATATGGAATAAAATTCGTATAATTAACACGTTTTAAAATATTCAGTATTTTAAAATTCGTGATTTATAAAACTCGATAAAATTCCATTTCAGTGCTAGGTTAAAAATTCAGATTTCCCTGCGATGTAATGAAATTCCAGAAATTCCCTGAGATTTCCCTGATTTTATCAGGTAAAATGTAATTCCTGGAGAATTCCAGGTTTCCAGACGAATCGCGATCTGGCATTAGCCCATGCTTAGCAACAAAATGTTCAAATATGTGTGAAATCTTATGGGACTTAACTGCTAAGGTCATCAGTCCCTAAGCTTACACACTACTTAACCTAAATTATCCTAAGGACAAACACACACACACATACCCGAGGGAGGACTCAACCTCCGCCGGCTTAGCAACAACAAAGGCCGATGTTCCTGCCTTACTTCGTTCAAAAATGTTGCCCCGTCCCCCTTGCACCGACGACCACGTTTGATAAGTAGAAATGTGTGGCGCTGGTGCCGTCATGTAACAAGTTCAGAAGAAGATTCGTTTAAAGAACGAAAACATAACTGATAGTGGAAACATGTAGTCTGTTCGTTTCCTTTCTTTTTTTCTTCCGACTTAGAACGTCGATGTTTTGTCTTTAAGGTAGATGTTACGATGCTTCAAATACTTTAATGAATACTGGAACATCGATGTTTGAACCCCAAGATCGATATTTTGTAAGTATCGACGACAACTGAACATCTCCAGATGGCAGTGGCAGTAGACAAAATACATTCGGGCCCGTTTCTCGTCACGGCCTGTACCGATTCCGATCTAGGGAGGCGAGCGCTCAAGCCCCGTTGACAGATGGCCGGCTGAGCTGGCCACGCGCGGGTCTGCTAGAGGCTGCGTCAGCCGGACCAGCTCGGTTCCGCTTCCTGCTCGCGGGCCGGCGCACAGTAAAAATAGCGCCGGGTTACGGACCCCGCGTGCGGACAAACACCAGCCCACAATCACACGGTGCTTTGCGTGGCCGAAAGCGCAAACACCACGTCGCGCTGGAGGCCACAGCGCGAGTGAGCCACCCGTCTACGGGGGGTAGACACAGCACTCAATGGGCGCAAGGAGATGCAGACTTGGAGCCGCAACAGATCGTATGTTGAGGGTTGCACACAGAAATCAAGGCGCTGCTTTAACGTCAGTGCTCTTCATGCCACAGTTCCATGAGTATGACGAGTTTAAGAACTGTGGTCACTTCGTACCCGTCGACTCGTTACCTCTTACTAATGTGTGGAGGGGTGTGAGGCTAGTCGTGACTCAGTACGGAAGTAGTGCGCATCATCGTACTACCGTAAAGTGGCGGTGACACGATAGAAATGACCGACTTGGCAGGAGATGGGCTCTAATGAAGCTACGTTTTGTGAGATCGTGGAGGGCGTAAGACCACTTTTAAATGATGCAGTGTGTACGACTGCAAATGTGCCCCATAAGAGTAGTGAAAGTTCAATGTTACAGTGCACGTTTCAGACGAAAAAATTACAAATTTCGTCCAATAAAAAAATTATTGTGATCTTGTTTAGTCTACCTCCACCATTAGAAAAACATGAGTTCCATCAAACGGAAACAATGTACAGAGCAACGTCGCTGTTACGTCACTATGGCCAAAAAGGAAACTACACTCCTGGAAATTGAAATAAGAACACCGTGAATTCATTGTCCCAGGAAGGGGAAACTTTATTGACACATTCCAGGGGTCAGATACATCACATGATCACACTGACAGAACCACAGGCACATAGACACAGGCAACAGAGCATGCACAATGTCGGAACTAGTACAGTGTATATCCACCTTTCGCAGCAATGCAGGCTGCTATTCTCCCATGGAGACGATCGTAGAGATGCTGGATGTAGTCCTGTGGAACGGCTTGCCATGCCATTTCCACCTGGCGCCTCAGTTGGACCAGCGTTCGTGCTGGACGTGCAGACCGCGTGAGACGACGCTTCATCCAATCCCAAACATGCTCAATGGGGGACAGATCCGGAGATCTTGCTGGCCAGGGTAGTTGACTTACACCTTCTAGAGCACGTTGGGTGGCACGGGATACATGCGGACGTGCATTGTCCTGTTGGAACAGCAAGTTCCCTTGCCGGTCTAGGAATGGTAGAACGATGGGTTCGATGACGGTTTGGATGTACCGTGCACTATTCAGTGTCCCCTCGACGATCACCAGTGGTGTACGGCCAGTGTAGGAGATCGCTCCCCACACCATGATGCCGGGTGTTGGCCCTGTGTGCCTCGGTCGTATGCAGTCCTGATTGTGGCGCTCACCTGCACGGCGCCAAACACGCATACGACCATCATTGGCACCAAGGCAGAAGCGACTCTCATCGCTGAAGACGACACGTCTCCATTCGTCCCTCCATTCACGCCTGTCGCGACACCACTGGAGGCGGGCTGCACGATGTTGGGGCGTGAGCGGAAGACGGCCTAACGGTGTGCGGGACCGTAGCCCAGCTTCATGGAGACGGTTGCGAATGGTCCTCGCCGATACCCCAGGAGCAATAGTGTCCCTAATTTGCTGGGAAGTGGCGGTGCGGTCCCCTACGGCACTGCGTAGGATCCTACGGTCTTGGCGTGCATCCGTGCGTCGCTGCGGTCCGGTCCCAGGTCGACGGGCACGTGCACCTTCCGCCGACCACTGGCGACAACATCGATGTACTGTGGAGACCTCACGCCCCACGTGTTGAGCAATTCGGCGGTACGTCCACCCGGCCTCCCGCATGCCCACTATACGCCCTCGCTCAAAGTCCGTCAACTGCACATACGGTTCACGTCCACGCTGTCGCGGCATGCTACCAGTGTTGAAGACTGCGATGGAGCTCCGTATGCCACGGCAAACTGGCTGACACTGACGGCGGCCAACACCGCGTGCATCCGTGCGTCGCTGCGGTCCGCCAACACCGCGGTTCCTGGTGTGTCCGCTGTGCCGTGCGTGTGATCATTGCTTGTACAGCCCTCTCGCAGTGTCCGGAGCAAGTATGGTGGGTCTGACACACCGGTGTCAATGTGTTCTTTTTTCCATTTCCAGGAGTGTATATGTGTATTCTTTCGGTTATGTCAACTTGTGTTTAGGGGCTTATGGGGAGTTGTGTAGATTAGCATTCATTTCTGTGACTTTACTGACAACGTCGCTGTTACGTCACTACGGCCAAAAAGCGCACTATATGTGTATTCTTTCGGTCATGGCAACTTGCGTTTATGTGGTTATGTGTAGGTTAGCATTCGTTTCTGCCTTTACTGAAGACTACTGTAAATTTAGTTTAACAATTAAACACCATTGAGAGAACAGACGTCATCCTCGTGACCTGTATTCTTGTACTGTCGAAGCCGGCGGGGTGGCCAAGCGGTTCTAGGCGCTACAGTCTGTAACCGCGCGACCGCTACGGTCGCAGGTTCGAATCCTGCCTCGGGCATGGATGTGTGTGGTGCCATTAGGTTAGTTAGGTTTAAGTAGTTCTAAGTTCTAGGGGACTAATGACGTCAGATGTTAAGTCCCATAGTCCTCAGAGCCATTTGACCCATTTTGTACTGTCTACACATATATCCCATCGTGATACGCAAACATTCGAGGTCATGCGTTGTCGACGTACACAACATTAGTAATTTTGGCTCCTACTGGCATCAGCTATCCAGGGTTAAAATTTCGTGACACAACGGGTGATTTTTCTCCACCGTGTACAAACTCTAGGAATTGATCGATGAGATGATACGGAACAAAAAGGGTCTAATGAACTTATGTCGGAAATGCATGGTTTCCATGTTACAGACCATTTATTCAACAATACATTGTTACAGAGACTGAGGCCTAATGAGCGCTGTACCATGCAGCTACAGTTAACAGTATGTGTTGAAAATGGTTTCCATGTGTCCCAACACATGCGTGTAAGCGCCGTAGAATTTTTTTTTTAAAGTTTTGGAGATGGCTGCGTGGTCAGTGACCGTTTACAAAGTAGCAGTGCCGAAATCTGTGTCAAAAGACTTCTTTTTCTGCGACCGAGGGCTGCTATTGCTGTGAATTTAGCCGTAGCATTTTCTGTCTCACAAGTTCACATCGGCCAGGCTGCATCTGAACAGTGTCAAAGGCAGCATGAATACACTGCTCCTGTGTCCCACATCTGGAATGGGCTCTGCATACACGATGCTTTTGAGATGGCCCCATAACCAGAATAGCAGTTGTTGAGATCCGATGAACGACCAGGCCATGCAACTGGGCCCCGTCGTCCCATCCATCGAGCAGGGAAGATACGACTGACTGAAATGCGTTCGGACGTTGACGGCGAAAAGGGCTGGTCACATAACCCTTCGAATCATCAATCGCACTTCTTCCAGCAGGGGAGGCAAAGTCACCTGCAAGAAACGGTGATAGTTCCGGCGTGTTAGGCGACGTGGAAGGAAGACTGGTCCCAAAATACGGTCGCTAATTATCCCGACCCACACATTCTGGGTGCACCGATGCTGATGTTTCGCTGTCACCGTGCCATGGGGATTCTGCGTGCTATCCCACAGATGACTGTTAGGAAAGTTGAAGATATGAAGATACCATTCCTCATCTGTGAATAGGATGCACGACACAAATCCCATGGTTGTCTAGTGAAGAAGCCAGTGAGAAAACTGCTCCCGATGTGGAAAGTCTGTCGCCAGTAAGCCGTGCACACGCGGTAGGTTCTGATGGTAGTAACAATTGCCATGGAGAATATGCTACACGGTCGTCTGGCTTACCCTGTACTGGCGGACCAACTGCCTGGTATTGACACGGCGTTTGCCTTCCACAGTGTTACTCAAATTTACCTCCAAGTCTGGTGTCCGAGGACTTCGGGTACGTCCTTCATGATCTGCTTCCTGAAAAGACAAACCGCGAAACACTGTTGCAGACATTGAATGCTGTGGTTGTTATCGGCAGGGTAGGTCTTCTGATACAACCTTGCTACCCGCCGGTCATTGCCATTTGCCTTTCCGTATGTAAACAACAGGTCGGAAAGCTCTCGATTCGAATACGGAATCATTGTGTACAACGCTATATCACATCCACTACAAGGTGAGTCAGCAAAAGCAGTGAATCGGACACAGCATTACCAATTACTATGGCAGGAGAGGGCGCTAGTGCATGACTATGAGGAACAGTACCCCTCTAGGACGAAACCATGTAAACTGTAATTGAGGAGCGCCGGAACAAAACCCGATATATCTACTTTTGCTGTATTCGCGTGTCTGAGCTGTAGGGGAGAGATACGGCAGTTATAATACTCGCAGCCATAAAATAATTTTCAGCAGAACGCGACATCGAGTGTTTTATGGTGTGTGGAGCCATTAGAGATCACTATTTGTTACTTTCTGTATTAACAGCAAATGCGGATTTATCGGTTTTTGTTCCGGCGCTTCTCAATTGTGGCTGCATGGTACAGCTCGTATTAGACTGCAGTCTCTGTAACAAAGTATGATTGAATAGAGATCTGAACAACCGTATACTAGTTTCAACATAGGATTACACAGCCAACCGGTTGCACATAAACAGTAGGTACATTGACCTAGGTTTCGACACCTACTAGGGGAGTCTTCATCAGAGTGAAATTTTGCTGAATCCTATAAAATAATACATAAAAAATTAGGTATGACAAAAAAACACACTAGCAAATATGACAATTTTCATGATGTACAAAGGTTACGTACGTAAAATTACATTGCTAAAAAGCAATGGTCAGAATTTAGAGCAGCTATGCCCAAGTCAAAAATGGTCTCTACCATGGAAACCATGCATTTCTGGACGTAAGTTCATTAGATCTTTTTTGTTCCGTATCCTCTCATCGATAAATCCCTAGACGTTGCAGACGGTGGAAAAAAATCACCCTGTATAATAATCGTAATACCCAACGGTCGTTGAGGCAGCAGGCAGCGCTGCGGTTACACTTGCGAACTCGTGTGCTCGCTCTCCTGTCTATCCACGCATAGTCCATTTGTACCGGACATCAAACTCAAACGACGAGTTCTCAGTTAAATGAGCACGGTGACGGCGAGTTCGGAGATGACGTCATACGATCCGTTGGCGAGCTTAAAGCAAGTACCCCGACTTACGCACCCCGTTTTATGCAAATCCAGAGTTAGGCGATTCGTCTGTTTGAAGGCCACGCACCTCTGTTCTCAAACGCTGCCTACACAGTGTTCAGCTAACTACGGGTTCAGACGTGTTTCGTTGGAACTTACGGGCGCTAAACGGCGAGGTTATCAGCGACGTGTTTAGTGTGGAATCGTTTTATCCACGGAGGTGCACCAATTGATGAATTCTAAACATGTCATCCAAATGAAGCAACATTTGCGTCAAACAAGAAAAGAGAAACATCATCTCTGGGATGTAAACTTAGTATTATCAAAGACTTTGATGCAAAAATTAAAATCGATTAACTGGCAAAAATGTTTCACCTACCCGAGTCAACAGTCAGAACAATAATAAATGACAAACAAAAAGTTCTTGAAGCCGTGAAAATTGATCAGTCTTTTAATACAAGTACAATTCGTAAACGTCGGGATATTATCGCTCACATAGAAACAATGTTAAAATTACGGTGTGATAAACAAGTAAGGGTGAAAAATTGTGCTATTGATCAGAACAGGAGTTGCTCTCAAGCTAAGCTGATTCTCGACAAATAGAAAGAAGAAGCTGAGGAGCCGGTCAAAGATGAATTGTTTAAAGCTATTAACGTTTGGTTTCGCCAATTCAAAAGTCGTCATAATTGGCACAGCATCGCAGGAGGTGGAGAGGCGACAAGCGCTGATAAAGAGGCTGCTTGGCTCTCTGCGGAGAAACTCAAGGCGGAAGGAGACAAAGATCGACTGACACTGATGGTTGGCGCGAATGCAGCTGGTGATTGTAAATTAGGGCCTTAGTTTATCGCTTAGAAAATCCAAGAGCATTAAAACATACATCTAAAGCTGGGTTACCCCTGGTTTGGAAGTCGAATGCTAAAGCTTGGGTGACAGCTTCTCTATTTTGACCGAGCGAGGTGGCGCAGTGGCTAGCACACTGGACTCGCATTCGGGAGGACGACGGTTCAATCCCGCATCCAGCCATCCTGATTTAGGTTTTCCGTGATTTCCCTAAATTGCTCCAGGCAAATGCTGGGATGGTTCCTTTGAAAGGGCACGGCCGACGTCCTTCTCCGTCCTTACCTAATCCGATAAGACCGATGATCTCGCTGTCTGGTATTCTCCCCCCCCCCCAAAAAAAAAAAAACCACAACAACAATCTTTATTTTGAGTGCTGGTTTGGCCATCACTTCACACTTGAAGTCGAACGTTACTTCCATTTAAAACAAATCTCATTTAAAGTGATGCTATTAATCGACAACGCACCAGGTCATCCTCCTGTTATTCTAATTAATTTCGACCCACGTGTGAAAATTGTATTTTTGCAACTGAACAAAACCAGCTTGATTCGACGGATGGACCAAGGAGACACTAAAAAATTTAAAGCTATCTACGCGCTCTGGCTCTGAGCACTATGGGACTTAACATCTGAGGTCATCAGTCCCGTAGAACTAGAACTATTTAAGCCTAACTAACCTAAGGACATCACACACGTCCATGCCCGAGGCAGGATTCGAACCTGCGACCATAGCGGTCACGAGGTTCCAGACTGAAGCGCCTAGAACCGCTCGGCCACCCCGGCCGGCGTGCTATCAACACGGCACGATCATCTGCACATCTAGATGAAGCTATGAGAGAAAACAACGATCTCTCTGTTAAGGACTTTTGGAAGCAATTCAATGTTTTAGACTCCATGAGACTTATTGGACAAACCTGGAATGAAATTTCATAAAAAACTTTAAATGACGTCCCGAGAAAAACTGGGTCCATTTTTTTTCACCACTGAAAACCGGGAGGAATCGGCACCAGATCCTGATCAAATTGATAATGTGATTGAAGAAATGGTTGATTTTACTAGACAATTAAATTTAAGAGGTGGATGGTGATGTTCAAAAACTGCTGGATGAACACAGTCAGCAGCTGAGAATTGATGAGCTCATAGAAGTGCGTGAGCGAGAGCAAAACATACAACCTTCACCAGCTGCGACATGGTCGCGTATACAAACAATGATCCAATACTGTCAAATGTTTTTTATTTCAGTCTTTGATCACAATATGAATTCTTTAGACGATGACCGGTTTCAGTCCGTAGTGACCATTCTCATATCTTTTTTACGCCATGTCCTAAAGTGATAAGGCCATAATGGCATCGTCAAAACATATAAATATAATCAGCATAGCATCGTCATATAGATCTAAAATAAGGTGTAGAATAGGCCGCATCGTCCGCACGGTCATTATTGCAACTGGTGCTCCATATGTAAGTAGGCTGTTTAGGTTTTTTTATTGGTAACGCCACCTCTGTATGAAAATCACTGGCTGTGCTGTGTGCATGCAGTCTGTGGCTGCTTTGCATTGTTGTAATACTCGCCATTGTTGTGTTAGGCAGCTGGCTGTGAACAGCGCGTAGCGTTGCGCAGTTGGAGGTGAGCCGCCAGCAGTGGTGGATGTGGGGAGAGAGATGGCGGAGTTTTGAAATTTGTCATGAACTGCTATATTTATATATGATGATATCAAGGTAAATACATTGTTTGTTCTCTATTAATATCTTTCATTTGCTAACTATCCCTATCAGTAGTTAGTGCCTTCCATAGTTTGAATCTTTTATTTAGCTGGCAGTAGTGGCGCTTGCTGTATTGCAGTAGTGGGAGAAACGAAGATTATTGTGAGGTAAGTGATTTAGTGATTTGTGAAAGGTATAGTTTAATGTTAGTCAGGGCCATTCTCTTGTAGAGATTATTTAAAGTCAGATTGCGTTGCGCTAAAAATACTGTGTGTCAGTTTAAGCACAGTCCTGTATAAATTGTTTAAAAGGGGACGTTTCACATTGATCATATGAAACCTTTAATAGGCGGCTCACAGGAAGGCAGCTAAAGCACGACGCCCCTTGCGCCGACTACCATTGACTTCTGTACATCAAAAAGCCCGTTTGCAGTGGTGTGGGGCCCATTCGGCCTGAAATCTAATTGACAGGAGTAGAATTGTCTTCAGTGACGAGTCCCGCATCGAACTGAGCCCCGACGACCAGCAAAGACGTGTTCTGAGACGCCTGGGACAGCAGTGGTATACCAGCCTGACTGTTGCCCGCTATACGGCTCGGCAACCATGAATGATGGAGTGCCATTTCATTTCACTGCAGACCACTTTGCTTGTTATCTGCGGCATCCTTACAGCACAGCAACACGTCGACGATAATCTACAACCCATTTTGTTACCCTTCATGGCAAGCCATCCTCGGAATACATTTCTGCAAGATAATGCCCGCTCTCACACTGCTTGTCTGCTTGTTTGCCAAACCATACCTTGTCCAGCAAGGTCGCCGGATCTCTCCCCAATTGCGAATGTTTGGAGCATAATGGTAAGGGCCCTTCAATCAGCTCAGGATTTTAACGATCTAACGCGCCAATTGGACAAAATTTGGCTGAACGGTAATTATGCCTCGCTGACAGGCGCGTGAACATTATATGCTTATATGAGCACAGTGAACACATTATTGTGGCCAAGATAGATGCGAAGCCCACGCCTACCACAGGAGTACAAGTTTATATGCCAACTAGCTCCGCAGATGACGAAGAGATTGATGAAATGTATGATGAGATAAAAGAAATTATTCAGATAGTGAAGGGAGACGAAAATTTAATTGTCATGGGTGACTGGAACTCGATAGCAGGAAAAGGAAGAGAAGGAAACGTATTAGGTGAATATGGAATGGGGTTAAGGAATGAAAGGGGAAGCCGCCTGGTAGAATTTTGCACAGCGCATAACTTAATCATAGCTAACACTTTGTTCAATAATCATAAAAGAAGGTTGTATACATGGAAGAAGCCTGGAGATACTGGTAGGTCTCAGATAGATTATATAATGGTAAGACAGAGCTTCAGGAACCAGGTTTTAAATTATAAGACATTTCCAGGAGCAGATGTGGACTCTGACCACAATCTATTGGTTACGAACTGTAGATTAAAACTGAAGAAACTGCAAAAAGGTTGGAATTTGAGGAGATGGGACCTGGATAAACTGAAAGAACCAGCGGTTGTAGAGAGCTTCAGGGAGAGCATTAGGGAACGATTGACAAGAATGGGGGAAAGAAATACAGTAGAAGAAGAATGGGTAGCTTTGAGAGATGAAATAGTGAAGGTAGCAGAGGATCAAGTAGGTAAAAAGACGAGGACTAGTAGAAATCGTTGGGTAACGGAAGAGATACTGAATTTAATTGATGAAAGCAGAAAATATAAAAATGCAGTAAATGAAGCAGGCAAAAAGGAATACAAACGTCTAAAAAATGAGATCGACAGGAAGTGCAAAATGGCTAAGCAGGGATGGCTAGAGGACAAATGTAAAGATATAGAGGCGCATATCACTAGGGGTAAGATGGATAGTGCCTACAGGAAAATTAGAGAGACCTTTGGAGAAAAGAGAACCACTTGCATGAATATCAAGGCCTCAGATGGAAACCCAGTTCTAAGCAAAGAAGGGAAAGCAGAAAGGTGGAAGGAGTATATAGAGGGTCTATACAAGGGCGATATTCTTGAGGACAATATTAAAGAAATGGAAGAGAATGTAGATGAAGATGAAATAGGAGATATGACACTGTGTGAAGAGTTTGACAGAGCACTGAAAGACTTAAGTCGAAACAAGGCCCCGGGAGTAGACAACATTCCATTAGAACTACTGACAGCCTTGGGAGAGCCAGGCCTAACAAAACTCTACCATCTAGTGAGCAAGATGTATGAGACAGGCGAAATATCCTCACACTTCAAGAAGAATATAATAATTCCAATCCCAAAGAAGGCAGGTGTTGACAGATGTGAAAATTACCGAACTATCAGTTTAATAAGCCACGGCTGCAAAATACTAACACCAATTCTTTACAGACGAATGGAAAATCTGGTAGAAGCCGACCTCGGGGAAGATCAGTTTGGATTCCGTAGAAATGTTGGAACACGTGAGGCAATAATGACCCTACGACTTATCTTAGAAGAAAGATTAAGGAAAGGCAAACCTACGTTTTTAGCATTTGTAGACTTAGAGAAAGCTTTTGACAATGTTGACTGGGATACTCTCTTTCAAATTCTAAAGGTGGCAGGGGTAAAATACAGGGAGCGAAAGGCTATTTACAATTTGTACAGAAACCAGATGGCAGTTATAAGAGTCGAGGGGCACGAAAGGGAAGCAGTGGTTGGGAAGGGAGTGAGACAGGGTTGTAGACTCTCCACGATGTTATTCAATCTGTATATTGAGCAAGCAGTGAAGGAAACAAAAGTAAAATACGGAGTAGGAATTAAAATCCATGGAGAAGAAATAAAAACTTTTAGGTTCGCTGATGACATTGTAATTCTGTCAGAGACAGCAAAGGACCTGGAAGAGCAGCTGAACGGAATAGACAGTGTCTTGAAAGGAGGATATAAGATGAACATCAACAAAAGCAAAACGAGGATAATGGAATGTAGTCTAATTAAATCGGGTGATGCTACGGGAATTAGATCAGGAAATGAGACGTTTAAGGTAGTAAATGAGTTGCTATTTGGGGAGCAAAATAACTGATGATGGTCTAAGTAGAGAGGATATAAAATGTATACTGGCAATGGCAAGGAAAGCGTTTCTGAAGAAGAGAAATTTGGTAACATCGAGTATAGATTTAAATGTCAGGAAGTCGTTTCTGAAAGTATTTGTATGGAGTGGAGCCATGTATGGAAGTGAAACATGGATGATAAATAGTTTGGACAAGAAGAGAGTCGAAGCTTTCGAAATGTGGTGCTACAGAAGAATGCTGAAGATTAGATGGGTAGATCACATAACTAATGATGAAGTATTGAACAGAATTGGGGAGAAGAGGAGTATGTGCCACAACTTGACTAGTCGAAGGGATCGGTTGGTAGGACACGTTCTGAGGCATCAAGATCAAGGGATCATCAATTTAGTATTGGAGGGAAGCGCGCAGGGTAAAAATCGTAGAGGGAGACCAAGAGATGAATACACTAAACAGATTCAGAAGGATGTAGGTTGCAGTAGTTACTGGGAGATGAAGCTTGCACAGGATAGAGTAGCATGGAGAGCTGCATCAAACCAGTCTCAGGGCTGAAGACCACAACAACAACAATGAGCATTTGAGCGAGGAAGTGTAGTTGGCCTCCAAGAAACCGGTTAGACTAATCAGTGAATTGTTCTACGCTTGAATAGGAGCTATGCCACCGTTCTGTGATGTTGGCAGGAACGGTTGAGCCGTCGCCCAACACAGCGCCAAGGAGGAAGCGGTCAGCTCAGAGAGACGACAGAACGTGATGACCGAGCAATCGTCAAGGAGGCACTCAGAGCTGCGGATTTATCGTTATCGTCCATCCGACGTGCAACTGTTGTCTTAGTGATCACAAAGACTACCAATAGGCGGCTCACAGAAAGGGGACTCAGCCCACGGCGCCACTTGCACAGGCCGCCTCCGTCACCAACAAGCCCGTTTGCAGTGGTGTCGAGCACATTCGACCTGGAATCTCACTGACTGGCGGAGCCCCGATGACCAGCCCCCCCCCCTCCCCCTCTCCAAGGATGAAGTTGGCATACCAACCTGACTGTCACTCGCCGTAAGCCACGACAGCCAGGAGTAATGGTCTGGGGTGTCATTTCATTTCATAGCAGAATCCCTTCGGTTGTTGTCCATGCGACCCTAACAGCGCAGCGACGATATTCTACACCTCATCCTGGGAGTACATTTCAGCATGATAATGACCGCTCTCACACAGCGAGAGTTTTTACTGCTTGTGTGCGGACTTGCCAAACCCAAACAAGGTCGACGGATCTCTCCCCAGTTGCGAACGTTTGGAGCGTTATGGGCAGGGCCCTCCAATCGGCTCGGGATTTTGACGATCTAACGCACCAGTTGGACAGAATTTGGCACGATATGCCTCAGGAGGACAACCAACAACTATGTTAACCAGTGCCAAGCCGGATAAATGCTTCGATAAGGGTCATAGATGGACCCACGCGTTATTGACTTGCTCAACCTGTGAAACTCTTTCCCTTGAGTATATCAACTAATTTTTCTGATATTGTAGGCCGGGCGTTGTGGCCGAACGGTTCTAGGCGCTTCAGTTCGGAACCACGCGGCTGCTACGGTCGCAGGATCGAATCCTGCCTCGGGCATGGATGTGTGTGCTGTCCTTAGGTTAATTAGGGTTAAGTAGTTCTAAGTCTAGGGGACTGATGACCTCAGATGTTGTCCCATAGTGTCCAAGGAATAGAAAAGCAACTGGAATCACTCAACAGAGGAAAGTCCACTGGACCTGACGGGATACCAATTCGATTCTACACAGAGTACGCGAAAGAACTTGCCCCCCTTCTAACAGCCGTGTACCGCAAGTCTCTAGAGGAACGGAAGGTTCCAAATGATTGGAAAAGAGCACAGGTAGTCCCAGTCTTCAAGAAGGGTCGTCGAGCAGATGCGCAAAACTATAGACCTATATCTCTGACGTCGATCTGTTGTAGAATTTTAGAACATGTTTTTTGCTCGAGTATCATGTCGTTTTTGGAAACCCAGAATCTACTGTGTAGGAATCAACATGGATTCCGGAAACAGCGATCGTGTGAGACCCAACTCGCTTTATTTGTTCATGAGACCCAGAAAATATTAGATACAGGCTCCCAGGTAGATGCTATTTTTCTTGACTTCCGGAAGGCGTTCGATACAGTTCCGCACTGTCGCCTGATAAACAAAGAAAGAGCCTACGGAATATCAGACCAGCTGTGTGGCTGGATTGAAGAGTTTTTAGCAAACAGAACACAGCATGTTGTTATCAATGGAGAGACGTCTACAGACGTTAAAATAACCTCTGGCGTGCCACAGGGGAGTGTTATGGGACCATTGCTTTTCAAAAATGGCTCTGAGCACTATGGGACTCAACTGCTGAGGTCATTAGTCCCCTAGAACTTAGAACTAGTTAAACCTAACTAACTTAAGGACATCACAAACATCCATGCCCGAGGCAGGATTCGAACCTGCGACCGTAGCGGTCTTGCGGTTCCAGACTGCAGCGCCTTTAACCGCACGGCCACTTCGGCCGGCCATTGCTTTTCACAATATATATAAATGACCTAGTAGATAGTGTCGGAAGTTCCATGCGGCTTTTCGCGGATGATGCTGTAGTATACAGAGAAGTTGCACCATTAGAAAATTGTAGCGAAATGCAGGAAGATCTGCAGCGGATAGGCACTTGGTGCAGGGAGTGGCAACTGTCCCTTAACATAGACAAATGTAATGTATTGCGAATACACAGAAAGAAGGATCCCTTATTGTATGATTATATGATAGCGGAACAAACACTGGTAGCAGTTACTTCTGTAAAATATCTGGGAGTATGCGTGCGGAACGATTTGAAGTGGAATGATCATATAAAATTAATTGTTGGTAAGGCGGGTACCAGGTTGAGATTCATTGGGAGAGTGCTTAGAAAATGTAGTCCATCAACAAAGGAGGTGGCTTACAAAACACTCGTTCGACCTATACTTGAGTATTGCTCATCAGTGTGGGATCCGTACCAGATCGGGTTAACGGAGGAGGTAGAGAAGATCCAAAGAAGAGCGGCGCGTTTCGTCACAGGGTTATTTGGTAACCGTGATAGCGTTACGGAGATGTTTAATAAACTCAAGTGGCAGACTCTGCAAGAGAGGCGCTCTGCATCGCGGTGTAGCTTGCTCGCCAGGTTTCGAGAGGGTGCGGTTCTGGATGAGGTATCGAATATATTGCTTCCCCCTACTTATACCTCCCGAGGAGATCACGAATGTAAAATTAGAGAGATTAGAGCGCGCACGGAGGCTTTCAGACAGTCGTTCTTCCCGCGAACCATACGCGACTGGAACAGGAAAGGGAGGTAATGACAGTGGCATGTAAAGTGCCCTCCGCCACACACCGTTGGGTGGCTTGCGGAGTATAAATGTAGATGTAGATGTAGAGCCATTTGAACCATTTTTGAAATTGTAATCATTTGTTTTTCTGTACATGTACATCACTTCTACCAGTTTCCATCCCGTTCTGATAATGCCTTCGTAGTGGGTCTTTTTCTTGTCATGGATTGTATTTTCCTATGTTTACGCACATTACAATTTTTATTTATGTTTAGGATCGGCTGGCAGTTCATAACAAGCTTTTATATACATTTGCTCTTATCCGTCATCCAACAATGGTTGCAGTAGTCGTATCATCATCACGAGAAACTCTGAAGATGCGAAGCATCATAGTTGCGCGTGGTATGAGGTGGGCGGTGTGTGCCACGTTCTGTGCTTACGTCGACTCTCTCGGGAAAGCCATGTTGGGTAACAAGTGACACCGTGTGAAGACATCGTCGCTCCCTGAGTAACGCGTTCTATTTGTGGGTTCTCATTGGAGTGGAGCCACCTTTGAAGTTCTTCAATGGCCTATTCTGGGAGATACACTTGCACTGGCTAGAGATTACGCCTTGTGCTTGAGTGGCACTTACGGCTGTAACTTACTATGTACTCTGTTAATGTGGAACCGACGTGTCGTCTACACGGCGAGTGGTTTATATACAGAAGTGGTGGCAGTTGACCTTATTAGTTCCCTCGAAAGAAAAACAAGATCTGCTTATCAAACAGAACGGAGCTGATCGTCATTAATAAGAAGACATCGTCAACATTTAATGCTTCAGGCGTACTCTATGGAATTATTACAGGATTGATTTTGTTCACTGTGGATAGTGAACCTTCTAGCTAATGTTTACACTTCGTAAAATATCTCACGTTAAAAGTATTAATAATTTGATTTTACCTGGAAGATTAGTTCCATGAGTAAGTTATGAAAAAAGCCACCGACTACTAAATTGATGACAGTTTTCTTTCACACATTTCATTGCTTTTCTGTCACCGGTTTCGATCGTTTTGTTCCTCATCAGATGGCAACATGGTATTTACGGAACGAAACGTTAATCAGGTGTTGAATGCTTTCTGTGCCATGTTGCTAGCGAAGCATTCAAAAGCTGACTGACAGTGATTTGAAGTCGATAATGGCAATAAAGAGTAAAATTCACTTAGTGGTTGATAGCTGTTTCTGTAACATATAGTACAACCTGAGAACCGTCATAACATCATCTAGTTACAGAGCAGCTGTAGTCCCAAGGGAGTCATAAAGTAATTACTAGCATGTCTTCGTAATTTTATTAACCACCCCTGGAACCACCAACATTGGGGAGTGTGGACTTGCTGCGGTAGCAATTTATTTGCAGTCATTTTTACTGATTTCCACCTTAGCTGGTTCTGCCCTCTTTCAATGAGTTACATGATGTTACATGATACTAGCTGAGCTAGTACATTTGCTATGTTATGTTGTCCTCCATTGATGTTTACCTCAGCCGCGTGGGATTAGCCGAGCGGTCTAGGGTGCTGCAGTCATGGACTGTGCGGCTGGTCCCGGCGGAGGTTCGAGTCCTCCCTCGGGCATGGGTATGTGTGTTTGTGCTTAGGATACTTTAGGTTTCTCGCTTCCCACGCCCGGGTTCCCGGGTTCGATTCCCGGCGGGGTCAGGGATTTTCTCTGCCTCGTGATGGCTGGGTGTTGCGTGCTGTCCTTAGGTTAGTTAGGTTTAAGTAGTTCTAAGTTCTAGGGGACTTATGACCACAGCAGTTGAGTCCCATAGTGCTCAGAGCCATTTTGATACTTTAGGTTAAGTAGTGTGTAAGCTTAGGGACTGATGACCTTAGCAGTTAGGTCCCATAAGATGTCACACACATTTGAACATTTTTTTTTTGTTTACCTAACCTTAAATGTCACTAGTTGTTATTTACGTCATATAGTCATGGTATACTGGTTGCGTTTTATTTGGACTTCAGTGTCACTTGTTGTTGTTGTTGTTGTTTTGTTGTAGTGGTCTTCAGTCCAAAAACTAGTTCGATGCAGCTCTCCACGCTGCCCTATCCTGCGCAAGCCTCTTCACCTGCGAGTACCTACTGTAACCTACATCCTTCTGAAACTGTTTACTGTATTCATCTCTTGGTCTCACTGTGAAGAGCGATCACCCTTCTTCTGTAGTGAAACTGAGAACGAGCACAGTCAGTGATTCGTTTACAAGTCCATATGTTTTTTCCTTCCCACTAAACTGCCCAGTACATTGAGTTTTTCAGATATATTCTTCCCAGGATGTAACGAGACTGTAATATTTCTGGCTTTGATGCCAACATATTCAGCTACTAGAAGCTCTTCTTAGAGCAGTTGAGAAGGCAGCAGTGGCAAGATGATGTAATGTAGTGTGAGGTACCGATGACAGATGGTTTGAAACGTTCTGGCAGATTAAAACTGTGTGCCGGACCGAGACTCGAACTCGGGACCTTTGCCTTTCGCGGGCAAGTACTCTACCAACTGAGCTAACCAAGCACGACTCACGCCCCGTAAGTAAAGCTGTGAGGACGGGGCGTGAGTCGTGCTTGGTTAGCTCAGTTGGTAGAGTACTTGCCCGCGAAAGGCAAAGGTCCCGAGTTCGAGTCTCGGTCCGGCACACAGTTTTAATCTGCCAGAAAGTTTCATATCAGCGCACTCTCCGCTGCAGAGTGAAAATCTCATTCTGCCGACAGATGCATTGTTCGATAAGGCTATCGTGAGAAAGACCGCCTAACCTGTGGTCCTCCTCCACGATTGGCTACTGTGTAGCGCGCCAAAATGACAAACTTCTGTTATTAATATTAGAAAAACTAAACAGTGAATTTACTTGCATTCCATACAAACGCATCTCGCAGTAGCATGCTATCCTTCCATTGTTTCAAAAATGTTAATTACCAGCGTAATAATAAACAACTGCTAAACGAAAAGACAGACGAAGCACTTCTGAGATCTTCGGATCGTGCCTAACTTGTATAGCGGGCGAAGCGGTTCGGCTGTAAGATAAGAGCTGGTTCGGCAGTGTCGGAGGACAGACACATTGTCTGCCTTGGTCGATATCGGTTACAAAATTAATTAGCAATCTCTGATTATTTGGACATGTAACTGAGAATAGTTTGATAATAATTACGCTACTATGCAGTTCATTATGTTGTTTATTTTCTATGAAAGTGCAATGAATGGAGATTATTTGTGATTCATAAAGTGGACTATGGTTGTGCGGTTTCTCGTATTCTGCTAATAAAAAGCGAGTGGCATCCTGTTTAAACATACTAACTCAAAATTTAATTATTTATACAATACTAGTTCCTCACTAACATTTTATTACAGCCTCAAGGTAACGGACTCACGACCTAAGTGGTGTTTTCTGCGCAAAGGAGAACAACTACAGAAGGGTGCAAGTCGGTGAACGTTATTCAAAACTTATTCATTCCACTCAGGACGGTGGAAGCAACTAGGCACTTCACGTGTACTGCAGTCTTAATACAAATGAGATCAGTGATACGTCATCTGTGGTGACTCAGAGCCGGTATGAAGGAGGGAAATGATCGTAGAAAGGGATTTATCACAAACACTTAAAACCCTATCGCTATATCTCTCTCTGCCTCTATTTCACTTGCCTTAAGATATACCACTTGGTCTTCGAACGCGTAGTTGTTTCAGGATGATGGAAGTTGTGACCTTCCCACCAATTCTCGGCGAGATTTGTTTTTGCTGTCACGGCTGGCGTGAATTCACATGAATTCAGCACCACAGATCCGGGGTTACTTTAGAGATTTGGAAGCAAATACAACATCCGTCTAAAAAAGTTCCGAGACTAATTTTAATCGTCTTTATAAGCGACTATAGCGCACTACTTATGGTGGCAGTTTGAAGTAAGAATTGTGTGCAATGGATGTTCAGTTGTGAGAAGGCAGTGTTAAGTAGCGCACGTGCGACCACTGTGTGTGTCATTTCGTTGTTTCAAAAATTGCAGTGGGGCAATATATCTAAATCCAGTGTTCAAGACGTTCACCAGAATGTTTTAAAGAAGAGAAAAGTGTGTGCCAAGTTAGTCCTGCACACTTACACTCCGGAAGAAAAATAAAGACTCCTGCCGTGAAATAACAAATGCAAAACGCTAACACTTCCTTTCCGGAAAAAAAATCATTACGTGTGACGAGGCTTGGTGTCATCAACACTAACCTGTCTCAAAACGACAAAGTGCAGAAGTTCACATGAAGAGTCAACGGTTTGACGACATAGTCGACATTCGAGGCAATGTGACGTGCGAGTTGAAGAACATCCCAAAGTAGAACTTCTCTGACAGTTTGAATTGGTTCTCAAGTTCATGGAGACAATGTACAACACCTGAAGCATTAAACCTACCTCTGTAACGTTTCTCCGTTTTTTATTAATCCAGTCTTGAATCTTTTTGGAATGACAGGGTGTATACTTCTGTTTGTTCAGGACAATGTCCTCAAAGTCGAAGAAACATAAGTTGTTCTTCCAGGTTCGTTACACCTACTTTGCAGTACATTTATACGTTGGATTAAAAAACTAGAAAGTAACTCTTTAAATTCCGTGAATTTCAATTGAAACATCTTAATTTTTTTGAGTTTTTGCTCCACTGGTTTAGCAATTTTTTGTTGTCCTTACGAATTACCACATCATCTTCACTTGTAGGTGAACAAGCCTGACAAACCACGCATTGCTCCTGTGATGACTAATACAATGCAAATATTTCTGTTACATATGAAAAATAGAGCTACCAGCTTACGTGACGAATTATTTCCATAGCGCGAT
Source organism: Schistocerca nitens (assembly GCF_023898315.1). NCBI lineage: Eukaryota > Metazoa > Arthropoda > Insecta > Orthoptera > Acrididae > Schistocerca > Schistocerca nitens. Next base: position 224,727,978 of record NC_064619.1, on the reverse strand, counting down.
ACATCTCAGGCCTTGACAGAGTCCATGCACTTTTCATAAACTGGTTTTGTTCTCAACATAACTGATCATCGAAATGTTATAAAAAAAAACGCAATAGATTTATTAGCTTAACATCATTTTCCCTATTTCTTTACACAGAACACATTTATTTAAATTTAATTTTGCTTTACATATTCCAGTGGTACACATAATTTGACTAGAAGTTTGTTTTGCTCCTTAACATGACATATTTTTAAAATTTGTTTTGATGTTACAACAATGGTATCAATATTATTTGTGTGAATGCACAATTTCATTATGTTACTAGGTCTACAACTTTGCTTCCGCCGTTTTGCAATAGACGGCAGTAGCGGCAAGTGGGGTTCAGGTGGCTGGTCACAGGTGTAAACATATGCCATAAAAATATTAGTCGATTTGTGATTGCATCATAAGGTTATTCTCGATTAAATATGTCAACTTACGTCCCCATTGCTCGCCATTTGCGAGAAGCTTTAATTTTCTGCTTTAACATGAAGAAATCTGTGGCTCTTAAAATGCTCGGTAAGACGAATGTTGAGGGAACTATTAATGGAAGAACACGCAGCGAATGTTTTCAACGTCTTAAGGTGATTTCTGATGTTGAAAATCGCCATGGCGGTGGAAGACAGAGAACGTTTTCGTAGCTACTGAAACAGACGAAGACAGTCACAGGACATCATTATCGAAAGCAGTTGATGCGTTCGAGCCCAGCACTGAAACACAAACGGCCACAATACAGCGACAGGCACATAGAGGTAATTTTGCAGCAGTTCAGTGCTCGACCCCATGTCGCAAACCGGTCAAAATATAAATGGAAACGTTGAAATGAGAAGTCCTATCCTCCCGCCGTATTCTCCATACGTTGCCCTCTCTGACTACCACCTTTTTCTATCAGTGGCATACAGTCTGGCTGATCAGCACTTTCGATCAAGTGAGCAAGTGCAAAATTTTATCGATTCATGGATCCCCACAAAAGACGCCCAGTTCTTCCGCTACGGGATGTGTATGCTATCCGAAAGAGGAGAGAATGTGGTGGCCAGCAATGGGCAATACTATGAATCATAATTTCCTTATAATTTTTTCACCATAAAGCCCCGAACTTAGAGAAAAAACGGCAGAAGCAAAGTTGTAGACCTACTAGACTTATTTTCTGTGAATGCTAAACAGTTTTAAGAAGAGATATAGTGTATTTCGTGTCCTCTGCACTGGAAACTGTGGACTGAAATACAAATTATCAAAAGGCAACAACTTTTTTGCAAATACATATAATTTACTACTGCATGTTCGAGTTATTTATGCAAGATGTGGTCACTGTCTAAGTTCTTCAAGCCTCTGCCATAAATAAATAGCTTATTAAATTGTAATATTTAATTACATATGCGATAACAATCGTGGTTGTCAGAGCCACGCGTAAGAGAAATTTCTTTCTTTGAGAAATATTCAATAGCACAAAGCGAAAATGACACTTTTCTACGAGTATAAAGTGGAAGGATAAAGTTTTGATATGTATTTTATCATCTGGGGCCTCTCTTTGTCGACATTTAATCACAAGAACAATATATTGAACAGTGCGATACTCGGCCTACTTGTTCACTTCTTCTCACTTTACTTGTATCTACGTGTGGTGACATGTGAAAAGTATTGCGTGCAAGACTGAAGATGATCTATTTCGCAAGCATTGTCGTGCTTGATACCTGATTTGGTCGAACGGTTATCGTAAACTAGGTCGCTTATGTCATGATTGCGTAGACACTAGAATACGCCAGTTATAACAGCTCTTGCGGATATATCGCGTTGTAAAACTAGTGTATATGAATATAGACAACTGAGTTTTATCTTGTATAGCAAGCTAGCAATGCATTTGAAATTTTCTAGTTTCCGACTCGGCACTGAGCAGACCAGGGTTACCTTTCTGAAACTTATACACTTGCCCTTCTATATATACATATTTTACAAACAGCAGCGACTTATTTTCAGTTATCTGTGTAATTACTAGTTTATTTTTGTAATTTCTTGCGTGTTCGAGTGCTTACTAGGTAGAACCTTTTATTTCAATAACAGTGTTTTTGTACTTATTTGCTGCGCTTAGCTTTTAAATAGTTTTCTGGGAAAACCTAGCGTAGTTTTCGCGTCTCGTATTTCAGTGAGTGTTTCTTGATTATCAGAGTAGCTCATCAGAAGATTATCTTGGGAATTTGTCACCGTATAGAGTAGGGTAAACATAGTCATGTGTAGGGACTGTGGTTGTTGTGAGCGGACGCAAGGAGAATTGGCCACTCTTCGGGGACAGGTGGAGGCTTTGTCTGTTAGGCTCATCGAGCTCGAGGCGCAGGCGTCGGCTCGTAGTGGCGTTGGGGCAACTGTGGTGAGACCTATGCCTACTTCGGTGGCCTTGGAATCACATGGAACCCCTGATGTCGCTGCGTCTTCCGGCAGTGAGCATCTTACCGGTCAGCCATCACTCCAGGGTGAATGGCGGACAGTGGTGGGCTCGCGCGTGCCTGGCCGAAAGGCGAAGGTGGGATCTGGCCGCGTGGCGGCTGCCTTACCCCTTTCCAACAGGTACGGGGTGCTTCCTGGTGGTGATGACATCGTTTCCGAGCCACCACAGGATGCCTCGCCTGTTGGGCCAGTGGCCGATTCTCCGGCAAGGTCCCGACAGTCACAGAGGGCGGGCCTATTAGTTATAGGGAGCTCCAACGTTAGGCGGGTTATGGAGCCCCTCAGGAAAATAGCGGGTAGGTCGGGGAAGAATGCCAGTGTGCACTCGGTGTGCTTGCCGGGGGGTCTCGTCCGTAATGTGGAGGAGGCCCTTCCGGCAGCTATTGAACGCACTGGGTGTGACCGGCTGCAGATAGTAGCACATGTCGGAACGAATGACGCCTGCCGCTTGGGTTCTGAGGCCATCCTTGGTTCCTTCCGGCGGCTGGCTGATTTGGTGAAGACAACCAGCATCGCACGCGGAGTGCAAGCTGAGCTTAATATCTGCAGCATAGTGCCCAGAGTCGATCGCGGTCCTCTGGTTTGGAGCCGTGTGGAGGGTCTAAACCAGAGGCTCAGACGACTCTGCGACTATAATGGTTGCAAATTCATCGACCTCCGTTATTGGGTGGAGAACTGTAGGGCCCCCCTAGACAGGTCAGGCGTGCACTACACACCGGAAGCAGCTACTAGGGTAGCAGAGTACGTGTGGCGTGCACACGGGGGTTTTTTAGGTTAGAGGGACCCCCCCTTGGGCGAAACGATAAAATACCTGACGGCTTACCAGAGAGAACATTATCATCGTTGATAAAGAACGTCCGTCCTCAGAGACCAAAAACAGGAAAAGTTAACGTAATATTGGTAAACTGCAGGAGTATCCAGGGCAAGGTTCCTGAATTAGTATCTCTTATTGAAGGAAATAGTGCGCATATAGTATTAGGAACGGAAAGTTGGTTAAAACCGGAAGTGAACAGTAACGAAATCCTAGACACAGAATGGAATATATACCGCAAGGATAGGATAAACGCCAATGGTGGAGGAGTATTTATAGCAGTAAAGAATTCAATAATATCCAGTGAAGTTATTAGCGAATGCGAATGTGAAATAATCTGGGTTAAGTTAAGTATCAAAGGTGGGTCAGATATGATAGTCGGATGCTTCTATAGGCCACCTGCATCAGCAACCGTAGTAGTTGAGCGCCTCAGAGAGAACCTGCAGAACGTCGTGAAGAAGTTTCGTGATCATACTATTGTAATAGGGGGAGACTTCAATCTACCAGGTATAGAATGGGATAGTCACACAATCAGAACTGGAGCCAGGGACAGAGACTCTTGTGACATTATCCTGACTGCCTTGTCCGAGAATTACTTCGAGCAGATAGTTAGAGAACCAACTCGTGAAGCTAACGTTTTAGACCTCATAGCAACAAATAGACCGGAACTTTTCGACTCCGTGAATGTAGAAGAGGGTATCAGTGATCATAAGTCAGTGGTTGCATCAATGACTACAAGTGTAATAAGAAATGCCAAGAAAGGAAGGAAAATCTATTTGCTTAACAAGAGTGATAGGGCACAAATCGCAGAATATCTGAGTGACCACCATCAAACGTTCATTTCTGAGGAAGAGGATGTGGAACAAAAATGGAAAAAATTCAGAAACATCGTCCAGTACGCCTTAGATAAGTTCGTACCGACTAAGGTCCAAAGCGAGGGGAAAGATCCACCGTGGTATAACAATCATGTACGAAAGGTACTACGGAAACAAAGAAAGCTTCACCATAGGTTTAAGAGTAGTCGAATCATAGCTGATAAGGAAAAGCTGAACGAAGCGAAAAAGAGCGTAAAGAGAGCAATGAGAGAAGCATTCAACGAATTCGAACATAAAACATTGGCAAACAATCTAAACAAGAACCCTAAAAAGTTTTGGTCATATGTAAAATCGGTAAGCGGATCTAAATCCCCTATTCAGTCACTCGTTGACCACGATGGCACCGAAACAGAGGACGACCGAAGAAAGGCAGAAATACTGAATTCAGTGTTCCGAAACTGTTTCACTGCGGAAAATCGTAACACGGTCCCTGACTTCAGCCGTCGCACGGACGCCAAAATGGAAAATATTGAAATAAACGATATCGGAATTGAAAAACAACTGCTATCACTTAGTAGCGGAAAAGCATCCGGACCAGACGAGATACCCTTAAGATTCTACAGTGATTATGCTAAAGAACTTGCCCCCTTTCTATCAGCAATTTATCGTAGATCTCTGGAAGAACGTAAAGTACCTAGCGACTGGAAGAAAGCACAGGTCGTTCCCATTTTCAAGAAGGGTCATAAATCAGATGCGAATAATTATAGGCCTATTTCACTTACGTCAATCTGTTGTAGAATAATGGAACATGTTTTGTGTTCTCGTATTATGACGTTCTTAGATAATACAAATCTCCTTCATCATAACCAACATGGATTCCGCAAACAGAGATCATGTGAAACCCAGCTCGCCCTATTTGCCCAAGAAATTCACAGTGCCGTAGACACTGGCGAGCAGATTGATGCCGTATTCCTGGACTTCAGGAAGGCATTTGATACGGTTCCGCACTTACGTTTAGTGAAAAAAATACGTGCTTACGGAATATCGGACCAGGTTTGTGATTGGATTCAGGATTTCCTAGAAGAAAGAACACAACATGTCATTCTTAACGGTTCAAAATCTGCAGATGTAGAGGTAATTTCGGGAGTACCGCAAGGAAGCGTGATAGGACCTTTATTGTTTACAATATACATAAATGACTTAGTTGACAACATCGGTAGCTCCGTGAGGCTATTTGCAGATGACACGGTTGTCTACAAGAAAGTAGCAACATCAGAAGACTCGTACGTACTCCAGGAAGACCTGCAGAGGATTAATGAATGGTGCGACAGCTGGCAGCTTTCCCTAAATGTAGATAAATGTAATATAATGCGCATACATAGGGGCAGAAATCCATTCCAGTACGATTATGCCATAGGTGGTAAATCATTGGAAGCGGTAACGACCGTAAAATACTTAGGAGTTACTATCCGGAGCGATCTGAAGTGGAATGATCACATAAAACAAATAGTGGGAAAAGCAGGCGCCAGGTTGAGATTCATAGGAAGAATTCTAAGAAAATGTGACTCATCGACGAAAGAAGTAGCTTACAAAACGCTTGTTCGTCCGATTCTTGAGTATTGCTCATCAGTATGGGACCCTTACCAGGTTGGATTAATAGAAGAGATAGACATGATCCAGCGAAAAGCAGCGCGATTCGTCATGGGGACATTTAGTCAGCGCGAGAGCGTTACGGAGATGCTGAACAAGCTCCAGTGGCAGACACTTCAAGAAAGGCGTTACGCAATACGGAGAGGTTTATTATCGAAATTACGAGAGAGCACATTCCGGGAAGAGATGGGCAACATATTACTACCGCCCACATATATCTCGCGTAATGATCACAACGAAAAGATCCGAGAAATTAGAGCAAATACGGAGACTTACAAGCAGTCGTTCTTCCCACGCACAATTCGTGAATGGAACAGGGAAGGGGGGATCAGATAGTGGTACAATAAGTACCCTCCGCCACACACCGTAAGGTGGCTCGCGGAGTATAGATGTAGATGTAGATCTGTTAAATTTGTAGTGGCGTGGCAAGACAGCCAAGCCACTCGGAGGTAGCCGAAAGGCACGCGTTAAGCTCACGCAGATTGGCGTGAGGTCTGGAACAAGGTAAAGTAATTATCCTATAAAGAAAAGAACGTAGTTCTTGGAATACTTAACTTTAATCCACAATTGGAGAACATCGCTCTTGTTTAGACATTATTACACTGAATATAAACTGGTAATGGCGCCTTGCTAGGTCGTAGCAAATGACGTAGCTGAAGGCTATGCTAACTATCGTCTCGGCAAATGAGAGCGTAATTGTCAGTGAACCATTCCTAGCAACGGCGGCTGTACAACTGGGGCGAGTGCTAGTAAGTCTCTCTAGACCTGCCGTGTGGCGGCGCTCGGTCTGTGATCACTGACAGTGGCGACACGCGGGTCCGACGTATACTAATGGACCGCGGCCGATTTAAAGGCTACCACCTAGCAAGTGTGGTGTCTGGCGGTGACACCACAAATTTGTATCATCATCATTGTGTGTACTGTGTGTATTGAGCCGGGGACCTAGAAACGAGCCGGCTGAAGTGGCCGAGGTGGTACAGTCTGGAACCGCGAGACCGCTACGGTCGCATGTTCGAATCCTGCCTCGGGCATGGATGTGTGTGATGTCCTTAGGTTAGTTTAAATAGTTCTAAGTTCTAGGGGACTGGTGACCTCAGAAGTTAAGTCCCATAGTGCTGAGAGCCAACCTAGAAACGACGGAGAGGCTTCGTCCCGCCGTAACCCTCAGTGGTTCACAACAGGCCACAACAGTACACCCACCCCACCACCGCCCCACACCGAACCCAGGGTTAGTGTGCGGTTCGGACCGCAGTAGAACCCCCCCCCCCCCCCCCTCGGGGAACGTCTTATACCAGTTGAGTGTAGACCCAAATGTTTGCGTGGTAGAATAATTATGATGTACGCGTACGTGGAGACAGTGTTTGGCACAACAATCGCCACATAGTGTAACTGAGGTGGAATAAGGGAAACCAGCCCGCATTCGCCTAGGCTGATGGAAAACAGCCTTAAAAACCATCCACCGGCTGGTAGGCACACCGGACATCGACACTAATCCGCCGGGCGGATTCGTGCCGGGGACCGGCACACCTTCCCCTTCGGGAAGCAGCGCGTTAGACCGCGCGGCTAGCCGGTTGGGCCATCATCATCATCATGGTAGCACACTGTATACACGCTGACGAATTCGATAACTCCTTGGTAAGTTCCCGGAGGTATGAGGCACCAGATGTCTACACACAGGTCAACAAATTCGTGTAAATTAAGGGCTGGGGGTTCATGGCCACAGTGCTGGCGCTCGATAGACTCGCAGATGTCTTCCACTGTGTTCAGATCTGGCGAATCTGGTGGCCAAGAGATCAACGTGAGTTCACTATCGTGCCTCTTACATCACCGTAGCACGATTCTGGCCTTGCGATACGGACAGTTATCCTGTTGGAAGATGCTATCGCTGTGGAGAAGATACCAAACATGAAATAACACATTTGTCACTATAATACACTGTCATTTGAATCATGTAGTACAACAAGTTGCAGTATTTTAAGTGCATTTGGAACTTTGTCGACAACACAGAAAACAAATGTTTTGTGACCAAAGTAACCACTAACAATACTTCTTTTGTTGCATAGGATTTTGTTTACAGAACATCCACGACTGACAAGGGGAGGCCGCCAATTGTGAAATTCAGATTCGATTCATACTGCGCATAATAAAAGCTCATGGTCAGAGGTGTAATGTGGCAAAGCACCAAGATGCACTTCTCAGCCGTTGTCGAGAAAATCGACAGTTAATAGAAACCGTTGCGGTGAAATACTCTCTACGTTTAACGATTTTCTACAGCGTCATAGCGCAGCGGTAAGCGCTGGGGTTCGTAATCCGAAGGTCGCCGGATCGAATCTCGTGCCATGCAATATTTTTTTATTATTAGTTTTTTGCAATTCAAATATATATATATATATATTTTTTTTTTTTTTTTTTTTTTTTTTTTTTTTTTTTTTTTTGCTCCGTCTTTAGGCCACAAGTGGCCCTTCCGGGACCGTCCGGCCGCCGTGTCATCTTCCGAGGAGGATGCGGATAAGGAGGGGCGTGTGGTCAGCACACCGCACTCCCGACCGTTAGGACGGTATTCTTTGACCGAAGCCGCTACTAATCGGTCGAGTAGCTCCTCAATTGGCATCACGAGGCTGAGTGCACCCCGAAAAATGGCAACAGCACATGGCGGCAGGATGGTGACCCATCCAAGCGCCGGCCACGCCCGACAGCGCTTAACTTCGGTGATCTCACGGGAACCGGTGTAGCCACTGCGGCAAGGCCGTTGCCATATATATATATATATATATATATATATATATATATATATATATATATATATATATATATATATATATATATATATATATATATATATATATATATATATAATTAATGAATTGCTTATGCATGTTGGTGAAGGCGGATCGCTCTCCAGTTGTACCGCCTCCATTTTTCCGTTTGTTTAACAGGGTGTACCAAAGCTGTCCCGTCCGCACTGATTTTCGACGATGTTATAAGTTGCGCTAGGGACCGCATCTACCTTCTTTCGAAGTTAGCAGGCAACTACGCTGTTATGGGGCGGCTCGTTTCGGCCCATTCAACATCTGTCCTTCAAGTGTAACGAGCGAGTAACGGAGTTTATATTTCATACCTGCCACAGCAAGTTTGTGTTCGTGGGGTCTCTATTCTAATTCGAACGTTTGACTTACGCTATACGTATTCGTTTCTACGTCTTCCGTTAACTATACGTGGTTAACATTATGAAGACAATTAATAACATTTGTGAAATACCAATTTGTTTGCGGAAAACATAATGATGTTCGAAGTCGCCAGTTTTTCCACGACAAACGACTTTCAACAACTTATTATATGCATAATTTTTGCAACTGATTGCCGGGAATTATATATATATATATATATATATATATATATATATATATATATATATATATATATTACAAAAAACAAATACTAAAAAAAAGTTGCATGGAGCAAGATTCGATCCGGCGACCTTCGGATTACAAACCCGAGCGCTTACCGCTGCACCACCATGCTGTAGAAAATTACTAATCGTAGGGAGTATTTCACCGCAACGGTTTCTTTTAACTGTCGATTTTCTCGACAACGGCTGAGAAGTGCATCTTGGTGCTTTGCCACATTACACCTCTGGCCATGAGCTTTTATTATGTGCAGTATGAATCGAATCTGAATTTCACAATTGGCGGCCTCCCCTTGTGAGATGCATGATGAAATTGAAAATATGCGCTTCACTCGTGGCTTTATTGTATTATACACACGACCGGTTTTGGGGAAACTATATTTCCATCTTCAGACGTACAAATTTACTGAAGCGAGGGAGGAAATATGGCCGTAGTTCTTCATTATGATGTCTCTTCTTTCCGGCCACTCACACCGGTCGCTAGTTTACCTTTTACGGCACGCTGGCCGCTCGCACCACTCCGTACCAAACCGCCAGTCCGCCTGTTCCGCAGTGCAGTCTGGTGTCCATGGCATGCGACCACCTCGCAGTTGCCTACGCGAGTTCGCTTTCTGTTGTTCGATTTTAGTGCTTCCCACTTCTGTCCGGTTTTTCACAGAGATAGTTTGAAGTCTCCAGAAACATTTCATTTCTCTTCCCGTGTTCCTTCTTTTCTAAACTGACTACCCTGATCGCACTCTCTTGGTTATGGTTGATTTGTAGATAAAAAGACTAATCTCGGTAACGTTTCTAAATGAATTACCATCGGTAGTTACTTTTTTACAATTCCATGTAGACTACACAGACTTATACTATATTTCCTTCTTTGTTTCAGTAGATTTGTACAGCTGAAAAAGGGAAGATAATTTTCTCGAGACCGGACGAGTGCACAGTAAAATAAAGTCACCATTGAAGCGGATATTTTCAATCTCACTTCATTTGTTCGTTAATCTTGTCTGAGACTTTTCTCGTAAAACTGTCTGTTATATTGAAGCAGATATAACGACTACAAACGTCAGTCTAGTCCTTGAAATTGTATATATATTTCAGTAACGCGCTGGGTTCAACAGAAAAATAAAATATTGTTGATAAAATCAGAGTACTGGTAGAAAAATATCCCTCACGTAGAAAATACAATGATGGGGAGCTCACGATGAAATATCTGTTAATGATATAAGGTGTAAGTTGTTCATATCAATAAAAGTTAATTTTCGTCGATTAGTTTCATTTCTCGATGTTCTCATTTTAGTTTTCTCTGCCATCTGTACAAACTTAGGGTCAAAGATATCGCACACCCTGTGTATTACGGCCTGATGAAAATACCTTCAGCTATTCATTGCAAATCAGTGTGTGAAAACTGTTCGTAGAAGGGTAAACCTACTTTACGAGGCGTGTCCGTAAAATAAGGTCTCTGTTTTTCACATATAAAACAGTTTCATCGGCAGTGAATATTACATCGATGGAAGGCTAGACTTTCAGCTATTTTTTGATGTAATCGCCGTTGCGATCGATGCACATTTGCATGCTCTCCCTTCTCCCGCCAGGTTCGAATTGCGTACAGTGATCCGTCTTTTTAGCGCCAAGGGCGCTAGCCCCATTTATATTCATCGTCAGTTATGCGAAGTCTACGGGTCACAATGTGTGCAGATCATAAACGTGGGAAAGTGCGGCCGCAGTGGTCTCGCGGTTCTAGGCACGCAGTCCGGAACCGTGCGACCGCTACGGTCGCAGGTTCGAATCCTGCCTCGGGCATGGATGTGTGTGATGTCCTTAGGTTAGTTAGGTTTAAGTAGTTCTAAGTTCTAGGGGACTGATAACCACAGCAGTTGAGTCCCATAGTGCTCAGAGCCATTTTTTTGGGAAAGTGCGTCAGAGAGTTCAAGGACGTACAGACGTCCATGACGAACAGAGCTCTGGTTGGCCTTCGGTTTCGGCCGAAACAATTGCGAAAGTGAAGAAAGAAATGCTTGAAGATCGGCTTGTGACAGTTCGCGAACTGTGGCAACGGATCCCAGAAGTCAGTCAGATTACGACTGATAACATTTTGATCAAACATTTGCATTATCCCAGTTCGATTTTACAAATACTACTCTATGGCACTGGCCGCTTACCTAGCTTGTATTAATCGTATCTCTCGCCCAGCGCCCGACTGGAAAAAAGGGCAGGTGGTTCAAATGGTTCAAATGGCTCTGAGCACTATGGGACTCAACTGCTGAGGTCATTAGTCCCCTAGAACTTAGAACTAGTTAAACCTAACTAACCTAAGGACATCACACACATCCATGCCCGAGTCAGGATTCGAACCTGCGACCGTAGCGGTCTCGCGGTTCCAGACTGCAGCGCCAGAACCGCGCGGCCACTTCGGCCGGCTAAAGGGCAGGTGACCCCAGTATATAAGAAGGGGAAAAGAACGGACCAGCAAAATTACAGACCAATATCCCTAATTTCGATTTGCTGAAGAATCCTTGAACACATTCTCAGTTCGAATGTAATAAACTTTCTTGAGGCTAAGCACTTATGTCCACGCATCAGCATGGTTTTAGAAAGCAGCGCTCGTGTGAAACTCAGCTTGCCCTTTTCTCACATGATATAGTCAGAACTATTTCTAGATTTCCGGACAGCATTTGATACGGTGCTCCACTGCAGGCTGTTAACGAAGGCAGGAGCATATGGAACAAGTTCACAGATATGTGAGTGGCTCGAAGACTTTTTAAGTTATAGAACCCAGTACGTTGTCCTCAGTGGTGTTCAGCAGAGACAAGGGTATATGCAGGAGTGCCCCAGGGAAGCGTGATAGGACCGCTGTCGTTCTATATATAAATAAATGATCTGGCTGATAGGGTGCGCAGAAATCTGCGGTTGTTGGCTGATGATGCGTTGGTGTATGGTAAGGTGTCGTAGTTGAGTGACTGTAGGAAGATAAAAGACGACTTGGACAAAATTTCCAGTTGGTGTGACGAATGGCAGCTAGCCCTAAATGTGGGAAAATGTAAGTTAACGCGGAAGATCAAGCCTGTAATGTCATGATATACAATTACTAGTGTCCTGCTTGACACAGTCAGCCGGCAGCTGGTGTCCGAGCGGTTCTAGGCGCTTCAGTCTGGAACCGCGCGACCGCTACGGTCGCAGGTTTGAATCCTGCCTCGGGCATGGATGTGTGTGATGTCCTTAGGTTAGTTAGGTTTAAGTAGTTCTAAGTTCCAGGGGATTTATGGCCTGAGATGTTAAGTCCCATAGTGCTCAGAGCCATTTGAACCATTTGACACAGTCAGTGGTTTAAATGCCTGGGCATAACGTTGCAGAGCGATATGAGGTGGAACGAGCACGTGAGATCTGTGATAGTGAAGGTGAATGGGCGACTTCGGTTTACTGGGAGAATTTTAGAAAAGAGTGGTTTACTGCTCGAGTGTTTGGGATCCCTACCAGGTCGGATTGATGGTTCAAATGGCTCTAAGCACTATGGGACTTAAGATCTGAGGTCATCAGTCCCCTAGACTTAGAATTACTTAAACCTAACTAACCTACGGACATCACACACATCCATGCCCGAGGCAGGATTCGAACCTGCGACCGTAGCAGCAGCGCGGTTCCGGACTGAAGCGCCTAGAACCGCTAGGCCACAGCGGAGCACTTCAGAACTGGGCTGCTAGATTTGTTACTGGTAGGTTCGAACAACAGGTAAGTGTTACGAAGATGCTTCGGGAACTCAAATGGGAATCCCTGGAGGGAAGGCGACGTTCTTTTCGAGAAACACTATTAAGAAGATTTAGAGAACCGGCATTTGAAGCTGACTGTCGAACGATTCCTCTGCTGCCAACATACATTACGCGTTAGGACCACGAAGATAAGATACGAGAGATTAGGGTCCATACGGAGGCATACAAACAATCGTTCTTTCCTCGCTCTGTTTGCGAGTGGAACAAGAAATGACAAGTAATAGTATACTCAAATGGCTCTGAGCATTATGGGACTTAACTTCTGAGGTCATCAGTCCCCTAGAACTTAGAACTACTTAAACCTAACCAACCTAAGGACATCACACACATCCATGCCCGAGGCAGGATTCGAACCTGCGATCGTAGCGGTCGCGCGGTTCCAGACTGTAGCGCCTAGAACCGCTCGCCCACACCGGCCGGCAGTAATGGTATAGGATATCCTCCACCACGTGCCGTACGGTGGCTTGCATAGTATCGATGTAGATGCAGATTATCGAAAGATGTGTGCGAAGTGGGTCTCCAGAATTTTCACCGAAGACCATAATCGGCAACGTGTTGAAGCGGCCCGCAGATCCCTGGAGCGCGATGCAGAACAGGACGAGGACTTTTTGGATTCCGTTTTCACTGACAACGAAACCTGTGTACACTACACGACACCCGATATTAAGTAAAAGTTGCGGTAATGGCAGCATTCGAATTCGCCGAAGCCGCGAATTGAAAAGCGAGGTTCCGTGGTACTTGCGAGACGTGGTGGGAGAATTCTGTGACAAGTGTGTACGAAAAATGCCACAGTGCATGCAGATGTTCTTCGATCGCATAGCTGAAAGTCCAGCCTTTCCATCAATGTAACATTCATTGTCAATAAACGTGTTTTCTATGTAAAAGAAAATTGGAGTTTATTTTTTCCGGACAGGCCTCGTATACTGACTCCACAATTGATTCGGACAACGAGTCTCCTGGGTCAGTTACATCAAAAATGGCGACGCAAGGCGCAGTTCTAACCACTACATGACGTTTAGATGACTGCCTTCGGTGCGTATCCACCACCGTGTGCGGAGACGGGCGTGTCACGCAGAAGAAACTGTGGATCGGTCGGTCGGTACCGACTCGTCCTCGGCAGCTGCCAGATGACCACTTATTCGTATTCCGGCGAGTTAGGTCGGGTGCCGTCATTGTCGCAGTTAAGCGCTTCGGAACGAGGGCATTCGCCGTCACAGCCACCAATAGAGCAGGCGCGACCTCTGCGGGCAGCCTATAGACAGCTGGTTGCGCAGGACCCAATCTGCGCGAAGCAGGGCCACTGTGGACTCGTGCGCGTGCGCGTGACGGTCTTTAAACAGGGCTCAAGTTGGAGCTGGCAGAGAGACGGGACGCTGCTTCCAAACGGGTACACCAGCGCGAAAAGGGACAAATGGTACAAGCCGACCTCCGGGAAGTACCGTACGGACACCGAAGGAATGTACACTGAGGGGACAAAAGTCGTGGGATAGCGAATGCAGATATACAGATGACGATAGTATCGTGTACACAGGCACAGATGGGCAGTGCATTGGCGGGGCTGTCGTTTGTACACAGGTGATTCATGTGAAAAGGTCTACGACATGGTTATTGTCCCATGTCGGGAATTAACGGACTGAACGCGTAACGGCACCTGGAGATGGCCGCATGGAACATTCCATTTCGGAAATCGTTAGAGAATTCGATATTCAGAGGTCAACAGTGTCATTAGTATGCCGAGAATACCAAATTACAGGCATTACCTCTCACCATGAACAACGCCTCTACTCAGTGACCGTTTACGTAAGTATACATATATGTAGATAGTAACTGTTCTCGAAAGAAGAGATACCATTGATGACCTTGCAGCTTATCTAGAATAAATGATAATTAATTGAAACCCTCAGCTGCCGACAGGTGTTGCTGATATACCTCGATGGGGACAGCTGAAAATTTGTGCCCCGACCGGGACTCGAACCTGCGATCTCCTGCTTACATGGCATGGCATGGCATGGCAGCTGCCCCGTCGAAGTATATCAACAACACCTATCGGCAGCTGAGGGTTTCAATTAATTATCATTTATTCTAGAGATGCTGCAAGGTCATCAATGGTATCTGTTCTTTAGAGAACAGTTACTATCTACACACACACTATATATATACAGGGTGTTACAAAAAGGTACGGCCAAATTTTCAGGAAACATTCCTCACACACAAAGAAAGAAAATATGTTATGTGGACATGTGTCCGGAAACGCTTACTTTCCATGTTAAAGCTCACTTTTATTACTTCTCTTCAAATCACATTAATCATGGAATGGAAACACACAGAAACACAACGTACCAGCGTGACTTCAAACACTTTGTTACAGGAAATGTTCAAAATGTCCTCCCTTAGCGAGGATACATGCATCCACCCCCCGTCGCATGGAATCCCTGACGCGCTGATGCAGCCCTGGAGAATGGCGTATTGTATCACAGCCGTCCATAATACGAGCACGAAGAGTCTCTACATTTGGTACCGGGGTTGCGTAGACAAGAGCTTTCAAATGCCCCCATAAATGAAAGTCAAGAGGGTTGAGGTCAGGAGAGCGCGGAGGCCATGGAATTGGTCCGCCTCTACGAATCCATCGGTCACCGAATCTGTTGTTGAGAAGCGTACGAACACTTCGACTGAAATGTGCAGGTGCTCCATCGTACATGAACCACATGTTGTGTCGTACTTGTAAAGGCACATGTTCTAGCAGCACAGGTAGAGTATCCCGTATGAAATCATGGCGATGAATCGAAGAAGTACAGTACATACTGACGAAACTAAAATGAGCTCTAACATGGAAATTAAGCTTTTCCGGACACATGTCCACATAACATCTTTTCTTTATTTGTGGGTGAGGAATGTTTCCTGAAAGTTTGGCTGTACCTTTTTGTAACACCCTGTATATACATGGTGAGTCACCTAACATTACCGCTGGATATATTTCGTAAACCACATCAAATAACATTTTACAACGCAACAAACGGCACTGATTACGTATTTGTTTATATGTTCAGATGTGCTAACAAAACTAACGGGGTTCCATTTAAAAAAACGTAGGTTTGTGTTAAAAACATACGTCCGTGCATTTGTTTATGGTTTGTATTAACCAATTACACTAGCACCTCTCCTCACGTTCGGTCATATATATATATATATATATATATATATATATATATATATATATATATAGTTAAAGCCAACCCAGCCATTGACCTTCGTCTATGCGAAAGCGCACAGGTTGTCCGAATTCTTACGGGAATTGTCACCTTAGTGTGCGCGAGTAATGACTGGATGGGCAAATATCTATTAGGTGTTGTTGTTGTTGTGGTCTTCAGTCCTGAGACTGGTTTGATGCAGCGCTCCATGCTACTCTATCCTGTGCAAGCTTCTTCATCTCCCAGTACCTACTGCAACCTACATCCTTCTGAATCTGCTTAGTGTATTCATCTCTTGGTCTCCCTCTACGATTTTTACCCTCCACGCTGCCCTCCAATACTAAATTGGTGATCCCTTGATGCCTCAGAACATGTCCTACCAACCGATCCCTTCTTCTGGTCAAGTTGTGCCACAAATCCTCCCCAATCCTATTCAGTACCTCCTCATTAGTTATGTGATCTACCCATCTAATCTTCAGCATTCTTCTGTAGCACCACATTTAGAAAGCTTCTATTCTCCTCCTGTCCGAACTATTTATCGTCCATGTTTCACTTCCATACATGGCTACACTCCATACAAATACTTTCAGAAATGACTTCCTGACACTTAAATCTATACTCGATGTTAACAAATTTCTCTTCTTCAAAAACGCTTTCCTTGCCATTGCTAGTCTACATTTTATATCCTCTCTACTTCGACCATCATCAGTTATTTTGCTCCCCAAATAGCAAAACTCCTTTACTACTTTAGGTGTCTCATTTCCTAGTCTAATACCCTCAGCATCACCCGACTTAATTCGACTACATTCCATTATCCTCGTTTTGCTTTTGTTGATGTTCATCTTATCTATTAGGTACATTACGTATGTAGACTGTGGACAGTTGGGAATGTGGGTCTCACGGGCGGCGTGCAAGGGATAAGTCACATCAGTCGCGCTATTCGTTTGTGTCCTCGGTGGCTCAGATGGATAGAGCATCTGCCATGTAAGCAGGAGATCCCGGCTTCGAGTCCCGGTCGGGGCACACATTTTCAGCTGTCCCCATCGAGGTATATCAACACCTGTCTCTAGCTGAGGGTTTCAATTAATTATCGTTTACGTAAGTTGTCAGTGCTAACAGACAAGCAACACTGCGTGAAATAGACGCATAACCAATGTGGGACGTAAGACGAATGTATCGATTAGGACAGTGAGGCGAAATTTGGCGTTAATTGACTACGGCAGCAGACAACCGACGCGAGTGCCTTTGCTAACAGCACGAGATCTCCTGCACGCCTCTCTTGGCCTCGTGACCATATCCGTTGGACCCTAGACGACTGGAAAACTGTAGCCTGGTAAGATGAGTTCCGATTTGAGGTGGTAAGAGCTGATGATACGGTCCTAGTGTGGCGCAGACCCCACGAAGGCATGGACCCAAGTTGTCAACAAGATAATGTGCAAGGTGGTGGTGGCTCCATAATACTGTGGACTGTGTTTCCAAGGAAAGGACTGGATCCTCTGGTCCAACTCAACCAATCACTACATACAAATGCTTATGTTCGGGCTACTTGTCCACTGCAGCTACTCGTGGACGTCATGTTTATTTATGACAATGCGCCTTGTCACCGGGCCAAAATTGCTCGTGATTGGTTTGAAGAACATTCTGGGCAGTCCGAGCGAATGAGTTGGCCATCCAGATCGCCCTACGTGCATCCCATCGACCGTTTGTGGGACATAATAGAGAGGTAAGTTCGTGCACAATATCTTGCAGCTGCAACATTTTTACAATCATGGACGGCTTTGGAGGCAGCTTGGCTCAGTATTTATGCAGGTGACTCCAACGACTTGTTGAGTCCACGTCACATCGATTTGCTGCACTACGCCGGTCGAAAGAAGGTCCGTCACGATATTAGGAAGTATTCCGTGACGTCATCGCAGTGTAGAAATCGCGAAGCAATACTGACCATACAATTTCTGTTAAAAGATGGGTTCAAGGAAGGGAAACCCACATTTGTAAATTTGGAAGAGCGACTGTCTATGGTGGATATAATACAATCTTTGATATTCTGAAATTATCGTCCGCCCCTGGTAGCTGAGTGGTCAGTGGTATGGAATGTCATACCATACGGCCCGGGTTCGATTCCCGGCTGGGTCAGAGATTTTCTCCGCTCAGGGACTGGGTGTTGTGTTGTCCTAATCATGATCATTTCATCCCCATCGACACGCAAGTCGCCGCAGTGGCGTCAACTTGAAAGACTTGCACCAGGCGAACGATCTACCCGACGGGAGGCCCTAGCCACACGGCATTTACATTTACATTTTTGAAATTATCAGTGATAAAATACAGACGGCAGTAGTAAGCAAAATACACTCCTGGAAATGGAAAAAAGAACACATTGACACCGGTGTGTCAGACCCACCATACTTGCTCCGGACACTGCGAGAGGGCTGTACAAGCAATGATCACACGCACGGCACAGCGGACACACCAGGAACCGCGGTGTTGGCCGTCGAATGGCGCTAGCTGCGCAGCATTTGTGCACCGCCGCCGTAAGTGTCAGCCAGTTTGCCGTGGCATACGGAGCTCCATCGCAGTCTTTAACACTGGTAGCATGCCGCGACAGCGTGGACGTGAACCGTATGTGCAGTTGACGGACTTTGAGCGAGGGCGTATAGTGGGCATGCGGGAGGCCGGGTGGACGTACCGCCGAATTGCTCAACACGTGGGGCGTGAGGTCTCCACAGTACATCGATGTTGTCGCCAGTGGTCGGCGGAAGGTGCACGTGCCCGTCGACCTGGGACCGGACCGCAGCGACGCACGGATGCACGCCAAGACCATAGGATCCTACGCAGTGCCGTAGGGGACCGCACCGCCACTTCCCAGCAAATTAGGGACACTGTTGCTCCTGGGGTATCGGCGAGGACCATTGGCAACCGTCTCCATGAAGCTGGGCTACGGTCCCGCACACCGTTAGGCCGTCTTCCGCTCACGCCCCAACATCGTGCAGCCCGCCTCCAGTGGTGTCGCGACAGGCGTGAATGGAGGGACGAATGGAGACGTGTCGTCTTCAGCGATGAGAATCGCTTCTGCCTTGGTGCCAATGACGGTCGTATGCGTGTTTGGCGCCGTGCAGGTGAGCGCCACAATCAGGACTGCATACGACCGAGGCACACAGGGCCAACACCCGGCATCATGGTGTGGGGAGCGATCTCCTACACTGGCCGTACACCACTGGTGATCGTCGAGGGGACACTGAATAGTGCACGGTACATCCAAACCGTCATCGAACCCATCGTTCTACCATTCCTAGACCGGCAAGGGAACTTGCTGTTCCAACAGGACAATGCACGTCCGCATGTATCCCGTGCCACCCAACGTGCTCTAGAAGGTGTAAGTCAACTACCCTGGCCAGCAAGATCTCCGGATCTGTCCCCCATTGAGCATGTTTGGGACTGGATGAAGCGTCGTCTCACGCGGTCTGCACGTCCAGCACGAACGCTGGTCCAACTGAGGCGCCAGGTGGAAATGGCATGGCAAGCCGTTCCACAGGACTACATCCAGCATCTCTACGATCGTCTCCATGGGAGAATAGCAGCCTGCATTGCTGCGAAAGGTGGATATACACTGTACTAGTGCCGACATTGTGCATGCTCTGTTGCCTGTGTCTATGTGCCTGTGGTTCTGTCAGTGTGATCATGTGGTGTATCTGACCCCAGGAATGTGTCAATAAAGTTTCCCCTTCCTGGGACAATGAATTCACGGTGTTCTTATTTCTATTTCCAGGAGTGTAGAAAACAACTGTATCTAACGAGCAATATATTGTAAATACACAACTTGCGAAATGTAGTAGTTAAACAAAATTCGTATTTATACAGGGCAGCTACAGCATCCAAACTGCAGTCGATGTTTTTAAAGATTTGATAACTGAAGAATATTTAAATGTGTGAGAATTCCTAAGGGACCAAACTGCTGATGTCATCGGTCCCTAGACTTACACGCTGCTTAAACTAACTTACGCTAAGAACAACACACACACACATGCCCGAGAGAGGACTCGAACCTACGGCGGGAGGGGTCGCGCAATCCGTGACAAGGCGCCCTAGACAGCACGGCCACTCCACGCGGCCTAACTGAAGATATGAATAGTATTATGCCAACTTAAGATAGGCGGAAGTCCGAAAGGTGTTTTGGCATAAATACATGTACACATAAAAAAGGGTCTGGTTGCTGAATTTCTTAAAAGATATAATCTACAGCCAAGGAGCTTAATAACCAGTAAAATGCATAAATTAAGAAAGAAATGAAAGGTTTTTCTGTAGCTTGTACAGAAACAGGACACCAGTTATGACATTCGATGCAACGAAAGGGAACCAAACAACTGAGAAGGGAATGAGATGGGGTTGTAATCTATCCTCAGTTTACTCAATCTGTACACTGAGCATAACAGAAACCAAGGGGAAATTTGAAAAGGGAATCAAGCTTCGGAGAAAAGAATTAAAAACTTTGAGGTTTGCCAACGACATTGTAATTCTGTCAGAGACAGGAAAGGACTTGAGCAGTTCAAACTAACGGATAGTGTCTTAAAAGGAGGTTATAACAATAACCCCAATAAAAGTAAAATACGGGTAATGCAGTGTAATCGAATCAAGTTAGATGATGGTGAGAGAACTGGATTCAAAAATGATATGCTGGGTGAGAGAACTGGATTCAAAAATGATGTGCTGAAAGGAGAGTTTTGCATTTGATGGCCAAACTAGCTGACGACAGTAGAAGTATAGAAGAGTATGTAGACTCCCATTAGCAAGAAAAGCTTCCCTAAAAAAGAGAGATGTTAACATTTGAATTCAAGTTTAAATAATGGGAAGCTTTGCTAAAATTACTTTTGTGGAGTG
The DNA here is from genome assembly GCF_023898315.1 of Schistocerca nitens. NCBI lineage: Eukaryota > Metazoa > Arthropoda > Insecta > Orthoptera > Acrididae > Schistocerca > Schistocerca nitens. Next base: position 224,707,021 of record NC_064619.1, on the reverse strand, counting down.
TAGCTGCGCACAAAATAATGCAAGATGCTATAAATTATTCACATACTTAAAGGCGATGAAAATTTAACTGTGGTGGGAGACTGGGAGACAGGAAGAGGAGGAAAACTGGTTGGAAAACATGTACTTGAGGAAAGGAATGACGGAGGACGTCGGGTAGTAGAATTTTGTAGACAGTATAATTTAATCATCACTAACACTTGATTTAAGAATCGGGTAAGGAAAGTATCACACTGAATGTAAAACGGCAAGTCAGAGACTTACCGAGCGAGGTGGCGCAGTGGTTAGCACACTGGATTCGCATCCGGGAGGACGACGGTTCAATCCCGCGTCCGGCCATCCTGATTTAGGTTTCCCGTGACTTCCCTAAATCGCTCCAGGCAAATGCCAGGATGGGTCCTTTGAAAGGGCACGCCCGACGTCCTTCCCCATCCTTCCTTAATCCGATGAGACCGATGACCTCGATGTTTGGTCTCTTCCCCCAACCCAACCCAAAAGTCAGAGACTTATAAACCAGATTTTGAACGGAAAGACATTTCCAGCGGCAAATGTGGACTCTGAAAGTAATATATTGATTATGAAGTGCATATTATAACTTCAAAAAGATAGGAAATTAAAGAAGTGGAACCTGGATAAATTGAAGGAGCCAGAGGCTGTTAAGAGTTTCAGAGTAAGCAATACGCAACGCTTGACTGCAACAAGGGAAAGGAATACACAATAATACGAATGGGTAGCTTTCGGAGATGAAATAGTGAAGGCAGCAGAGGACCAAATAGGTCAACAGTCCATGGATAATACAGGAAATGCTGAATTTAATCGACGAAAGGAGAAAGTATAATAATGCAGCAAATGAAACATGGGTATGTGAGAACAGGAATACTCATCTTCAAGGTTCCAGTCGACCATGTCTGGCGACCACAAGAGAGGATCGCCTTATTGTGTGCCAAGAACATCGTAAAACATCCAAACCTACGCCTGACATCCGAGAATAAGTAAACGACTCCCAGTGAATTTCTGTGTCATACTGCAGCACTGGCAACCGACTACGGTATTGCCTATATGAATGTGTGATGACCGTTCTTTACGTGTCCGAAAGAACAGACATCACGCATGACTACAGCTGAATCGCCTCGGTAGGCAACGAATCCACCTCTTCAATGCGGATGCACAAACACATCCGATCTCCCGTGGGAATCTCACAGTAGCGACCATGGAGCAAATGAACAGTGCTGCGGATAGGTGGCGCTAGATGGGGGTGTGGGTCGGCCGAGAGGCGAGCTGAGACAGTCCGCGCGGCTGCGACAGACACTGCCTCCGGATGGCGTAGTGGTTAACTCACCTGCCTAGTAAGCAGGAGGTCCCAGGTTGGATTCCCGGTCCGGCACACCTTTTTGCTCGTCGCCGCTGATTCTGGCAAGGGGATGATTCTGGCAAGGGGATGATTCTGGCAAGGGGAGGCCACGACGTTGGGATTACGGATTTACTTCAAACTCTGTACACCTTTAGTTGGTCATTAAAACAACGTAACGTGCAAGTAGTCGCCGGCCGCGGTGGCCGAGCGGTTCTAGGCGCTTCAGTCCGGAACCGCGCGGCTGCTACGGTCGCAGGTTCGAATCCTGCCTCGGGCATGGATGTGTGTGATGTCCTTAGGTTAGTTAGGTTTAAGTAGTTCTAAGTTCTAGGGGACTGATGACCTCAGATGTTAAGTCCCATAGTGCTCAGAGCCATTTGAACAATTTTGCAAGTAGTCTGGCACTTGCGAGAAAATTGCCGGAGAAGTTTTACGCGCCTAATATAAAATTCACGTATATGGGCAAAGGTGTTGGCTGTAAGAAGTAAGCCGGCCGCAGTGGCCGAGCGGTTCTAGGCGCTTCAGTCCGGAACCGCGCGGCTGCTACGGTAGCAGGTTCGAATCCTGCCTCGGGCATGGATGTGTGTGTTGTCCTTAGGTTAGTTAGGTTTAAGTAGTTCTAAGTTCTAGGGGACTGATGACCTCAGATGTTAAGTCCCATAGTGCTCAGAGCCATTTGAACAATTTTGCAAGTAGTCTGGCACTTGCGAGAAAATTGCCGGAGAAGTTTTACGCGCCTAATATAAAATTCACGTATATGGGCAAAGGTGTTGGCTGTAAGAAGTAAGCCGGCCGCAGTGGCCGAGCGGTTCTAGGCGCTTCAGTCCGGAACCGCGCGGCTGCTACGGTAGCAGGTTCGAATCCTGCCTCGGGCATGGATGTGTGTGTTGTCCTTAGGTTAGTTAGGTTTAAGTAGGTATAAGTTCTAGGGGACTGATGACCTCCGATGTTAAATCCCATAGTGCTCAGTGGCATTTGAACCATTTTTTTTGGTAAGAAGTCATTGTGGACAAGTGATTAGCTATTGAGCGTAGTAAGGGGATCCTAGATGAGGCTACGGTTGGAATCCTTCTAACACCTAGTTCTTAATCTATGTCCTTTCATCACTGGTCACATTATTTAATTTATATGACACTGAAGAAGTAACATAATGAAAAAACCTACGTACATTTTAGTGAAGTTGTAGTGAATTACATATGTAATGCGTCTATTTACTTTTTGCAATTAACTTTTCAAGTACGAGGCACAGGCGTGGAAAGCCCAAGCCAAACCTTGATAAATAATGATACGAATGGCGTTATTCAGTAATATAGTAAGTCACATGCGCCAGACTACAAGCGTACTGTACACTTACTCGTCGGACGTGCTCTCGACATCACAAGTTGCAGGATCGTATTTGACATACAGACATGGAAAACATACGTTTAAACGGTATCTACTACACCGAATGACTGCAGTTTTCTCGCATTTACTGGGAAAGTTCAGAGTGTTTACGGGAAAACACACCTTGTTGCCATTTTGAAAAATTTCTCCGTCTTCCGATAGGCTAGGTTAAAAATTAAGTTTTCAACGGGAGTCGAATCGTCGCCTCAAACATGTTCGTCTTACGATGCTCGAACGCTAACCACACCACCATGAACTCTAACATTTGGTACCTACTCATAGATACATAAGGCACATAACTTTCACGTAAAACTCCCTTCGCAATTTTCTCGGAATTGCCAGAATAATGCATCTTAGTACTTGCATATTACACTGAAGAGCCAAAGAAACTGGTACATATGTCTAATATCGTGTGGGAGAGCCGCAACATGACATGCCATGGACTCGACTAATATCAATACAATTTGAAAGGAGACTCGTATTGCAGGATGGAACTGACACCATAAATACTGCAGGTCTGTCTATAAATCCGTAAGAGTACGAGGGGGTGGGGAGTCTTCTGAACAGCATGTTGCAAGGCATCCCAGATATGCTCAATAATGTTCATGTCTGGGGAGTTTGGTGGCCAGTGGAAGTGTTTAAACTCGTAAGTGTGTTCCTGGAGCTACTTTGTAGCAATTCTGGACGTGCGGGATGTCGCATTGTCCTGCTGGAATTGCGCAAGTCCATCAGAATGTACAACGAACGTGATCAGACATGATGGTTACGTTCGTGTCATCTGTAAGAGTCGTATATAGACGTATCAGGTGTCCCATATCATCACTCCAAGTGATTACGCACCACACCATTACAGAGCCTCCACCAGCTTGAAAAGACCCCTGCTGATATGCAGGGTCCATGGATTCATGAGCTTGTCTTCATACCCCTACACGTCCATCCGCTCGATACTATTTGAAACGTGACTCGTCCGAGAAGGCAACATGTTTCCAGTCATCGACAGTCCAATGTCAGTGTTGACGGGCCCAGGCGAGGCGTAAAGCTTTGTGTCGCGCAGTCATCAAGGGTACACGAATGGGTCTTCGGCTCCGAAAGCCCATTTCGGTACTGTTTCATTGAATGGTTCGCACGTTGACACTTGTTCATGGCCCAGCATTGAAATCTGCAGCAACTTCCGAAAGGGTTGTACTCACGTCACGCTTAATGATTGTCTTTGGTCGCCGTCGGTCCCATTCTTGCAGGATCTTTTTCCGGCCGCAAGCGATGTCGGAGATCTGATGTTTTACCGGATTCCTGATATTCGCGGTACATTCCTGAAATGGTCGTATGCGAAAATCCCCACTTCAGCGCTACCTCGGAGATGCTGTGTCCCATCGCTCTTACGCCGACTATAACATCAGGTCAAAACTCACTTAAATCTTGATAAAGTGCCATTGTAGCAGCAGTAACCGATCTAACAACTGCTCGAGACACTTGTTGTGTCGTACATAAGCGTTGCCGATCGTAGCGCCGTAATCTCTGTATTTGAATACGCATGCCTATACTAGTTTGTTTGGCGCTTCAGTGTATGTTGTTTTAATGGGCTACTACAGTTTGAAGTAAATCTGAGATACCAACATCGTGGCCGTCACTTGTGAGTGAAGTCCTAATGCAGCTGATATCAATTGTCACTATCATTTCCTTTCCCTTCCCCGCTTCCACAAAAATGGTTCAAACGGCTGTGAGCACTATGGGACTTAACTTCTAAGGTCATCAGCCCCCTAGAACTTAGAACTACTTAAACCTAACTAACCTAAGGACATGACACACATCCATGCCCTAGGCAGGATTCGAACCTGCGACCGTAGCGGTCGCGCGGTTCCAGATTGTAGCGCTTAGAACCGCTCGGCCACTCCGGCCGGCCCCGCCTCCACCTTCTGTTTACATATTGCCGTCTAATGCTTAGACTGCCATTAGCTCTACAACACAAAGGCTGTGATCAGAGTGATCCTGTGACCGGGAAAGATGGATTGCTGATGAAAGGTGTCGTACTGTGGTGAGCGTTGATCCATGGTTCTGCGCTAATCTGAACGACCATCTTCGGCGAGTATGGGGCCGACCTGAGGAGCTTTCCCATTCTTACAATGTTTTGGAGAGGAACAGCGGTGTTACTCTTGGTATCATGGTGTGGGGACCCGTCGGATATGGCTTTAGCTAACGGAACGTAGTGATGGAGGGACCTCTGACGGCACTACAGTACGTCATGTATAACCTCTTGTATCGTGGTGGCATTTTCCAGCAGGACAATGCTCATCCCCACATGCCACGCGCCCCTATGAAATGTCTGCCTGATGTGGAGGTACTCAAGTAATCAGCAAGGTCCCCTCATCTGTCCCTGACAGAACATTTGTAGAACCAGCCTGGACCAACTCCGTCTGAACACCAGTATCCACGATATCGAGGAACAGTTACAACAGTTGTGGGCCATCTTGCCCCAGGTGAGGATACAACGGCCTTATGATATCCTTCCCAAACGCATGAGTGCATGCAATGAGGCAAGAGAGGGTTGCAACATGCTTCTGATAAGAGGGCTAATACCGCCAAATTCTTTGTAAATTTGATGAGTTAGCCTCTCAATTCGTGAAGTTTTCTTCCGTCTCCTTCTCTCCTTCTAGATGCTTCACTTTTTTTACAGGCAGTTTATAAACAGCATGCCATGCATATCAACTTATGCGACACGAAGTGTTGAGTGCTGTTGATAAGGGATTTCAAACTGATTCCGTATTTCTAGATTTCCAGAAGGTTTTTGACACTGTACCACACAAACGGCTAGTAGTGTAATTGCGTGCTTATGGAATATCGTCCCATTGTCAGCTATGTGACTGGATTCGTGACTTCTTGTCAGAGAGGTCACAGTTCATAGTAAGTGACGGGAAGTCATCGAGTAAAACAGAAGTTATTTCCGTCGTTCCCCATCCTAGTGTTATGGTCTCTCTCTTGTTCGTTATTTATATAAACGATTTTGGAAACGATCTGAGCAGCTGTCTTAGGTTGTTTGCAGATGACGCTGTCGTTTATCGACTAATAAAGTCATCAGAAGATCAAAACAAATCGCAAAACGATTTAGAAAAGATATTTGTATGGCGCGAAAATTGACAATTGACCCTAAATAACGAAAAGTGTGAGGTCATCCACATGAGTGCTAAAAGGAACTCGTTAAACTTAGGTTACACGATAAATCAGTCAAATCTAAGGGCCGTAAATTCAACTAAATACCTAGGAATTACAATTACGACCAACTTAAATTGCAAGGAAAACATACACTCCTGGAAATGGAAAACAGAACACATTGACACCGGTGTGTCAGACCCACCATACTTGCTCCGGACACTGCGAGAGGGCTGTACAAGCAATGATCACACGCACGGCACAGCGGACACACCAGGAACCGCGGTGTTGGCCGTCGAATGGCGCTAGCTGCGCAGCATTTGTGCACCGCCGCCGTCAGTGTCAGCCAGTTTGCCGTGGCATACGGAGCTCCATCGCAGTCTTTAACACTGGTAGCATACCGCGACAGCGTGGACGTGAACCGTATGTGCAGTTGACGGACTTTGAGCGAGGGCGTATAGTGGGCATGCGGGAGGCCGGGTGGACGTACCGCCGAATTGCTCAACACGTGGGGCGTGAGGTCTCCACAGTACATCGATGTTGTCGCCAGTGGTCGGCGGAAGGTGCACGTGCCCGTCGACCTGGGACCGGACCGCAGCGACGCACGGATGCACGCCAAGACCGTAGGATCCTACGCAGTGCCGTAGGGGACCGCACCGCCACTTCCCAGCAAATTAGGGACACTGTTGCTCCTGGGGTATCGGCGAGGACCATTCGCAACCATCTCCATGAAGCTGGGCTACGGTCCCGCACACCGTTAGGCCGTCTTCCACTCACGCCCCAACATCGTGCAGCCCGCCTCCAGTGGTGTCGCGACAGGCGTGAATGGAGGGACGAATGGAGACGTGTCGTCTTCAGCGATGAGAGTCGCTTCTGCCTTGGTGCCAATGATGGTCGTATGCGTGTTTGGCGCCGTGCAGGTGAGCGCCACAATCAGGACTGCATACGACCGAGGCACACAGGGCCAACACCCGGCATCATGGTGTGGGGAGCGATCTCCTACACTGGCCGTACACCACTGGTGATCGTCGAGGGGACACTGAATAGTGCACGGTACATCCAAACCGTCATCGAACCCATCGTTCTACCATTCCTAGACCGGCAAGGGAACTTGCTGTTCCAACAGGACAATGCACGTCCGCATGTATCCCGTGCCACCCAACGTGCTCTAGAAGGTGTAAGTCAACTACCCTGGCCAGCAAGATCTCCGGATCAGTCCCGCATTGAGCATGTTTGGGACTGGATGAAGCGTCGTCTCACGCGGTCTGCACGTCCGGCACGAACGCTGGTCCAACTGAGGTGCCAGGTGGAAATGGCATGGCAAGCCGTTCCACAGGACTACATCCAGCATCTCTACGATCGTCTCCATGGGAGAATAGCAGCCTGCATTGCTGCGAAAGGTGGATATACACTGTACTAGTGCCGACATTGTGCATGCTCTGTTGCCTGTGGCCGGCCGAAGTGGCCGTGCGGTTAAAGGCGCTGCAGTCTGGAACCGCAAGACCGCTACGGTCGCAGGTTCGAATCCTGCCTCGGGCATGGATGTTTGTGATGTCCTTAGGTTAGTTAGGTTTAACTAGTTCTAAGTTCTAGGGGACTAATGACCACAGCAGTTGAGTCCCATAGTGCTCAGAGCCATTTGAACCCATCTGTTGCCTGTGTCTATGTGCCTGTGGTTCTGTCAGTGTGATCATGTGATGTATCTGACCCCAGGAATGTGTCAATAAAGTTTCCCCTTCCTGGGACAATGAATTCACGGTGTTCTTATTTCAATTTCCAGGAGTGTAGAAAATGTCGTGGGGAAGGCTAACCAAAGACCCTTATTTATTGACAGGACACTTAGAAAATGTAACAGACCTACTAAGGAGACTGCCTACACTACGCTTGGCCGTCCTCGTTTAGAATAGTAGGATTGACGGAGTTCAAAATGGCTCTGAGCACTATGGGACTTAACTTCTGAGGTCATCAATCCCCTAGAACTTAGAACTACTTAAACCTAACTAACCTAAGGACATCACACACATCCATGCCCGAGGCAGGACTGGAACCTGCGACCGTAGCAGTCACGCGGTTCCAAACTGAAGCGCCTAGAACCGCACGGCCACACCGGCCGGCCTGCCAAGTTCCCTTTCGGGCTGAACACAACAGGTGAAAACGTCCTCCGCCTTCAGAATTCGAAACAAACTCTTCTGGATCGAGTACCACTGTAGTGAACTGTCGCATTTGACTACGTAGGCTGATTATTCTGCACCACACATTTCTACACATCTCAAAAACAACACGTGTTCACGGCTGATTTCTAGACTTGCTTATGCTAACCAGGCGGGAGGTTGCAGTCCGTAGTAGAGGGCCTTGATTCCCTTCGGTGTGGGTTTGTTTAGGAACTAAAACCGGACAATGTTTACTCCAGCTACGGCGGCGGCGTTTACAGATGCGATGCCGTTGAAATAAAGTGTTTAATGGGTTACACTTTTAAGGTGGCGATCCTGTTTCGTTAGAAGGCTTAATTGGAATTCCTCTGTCACCTTCTGCGATTCACATCCACTTCGTGCCATCCGGCGTGTCTTGGAGGTTATATATCGAACCGCTCTAAAGAGACGGCGGCGCCGCGGTGGGTGGGGTACACGCTTCTGGGGGCAGATATAGACGGAACCCGGGACCGTCGTGTATCGCGGGTTGACGTCCGTCATCGGCGCTCAGTTTACACGTGGCCGCCGCCCTCTGACAGAAACACGTGGCGCGCAGATGCATCACCTCTCCGTCTATTTGGCGCTGGATACACTCGATTTATTTGAGAGCCTGCGCTTCCGAACAGATATACAGCCCGTCGCCGATGGCATCTTTCACATATAAGCCCTATCGTGTTGCTCTCGGAGATACTTTTCCTTTGAAATACCGAGAGTTCAAAATAAGACACAAACCAATGGAAAATCGTCATTTTTGTGTTTTCCATCGTTCCTTAGCTGCTTCAAAATATATGGAGGTACACTCCGTCTTTGCACCTAAATGAAAGGCGTTTAAATTAATTTTATCCATAGTGGATTCTGTTGAATTCCGTGACTGTTCCTTTATAGATTGTAGAAAAATTTCCGCTTCCAGTCACAATAAAAGGTTATTTATTTGTCACACGGCCGGTTTCGGGCTTGCGCCCATCCTCAGGTGTTTATACATTCATGTACATGTTTATATTACTGGGGATCACTGTATAAATACAAACAAATTGTTTGCTGGTGACTAAACAGATACAAGTGGGACAATTGTAAGTGGCAATATAACATGTACATGAATGTATACAGGTAAACACCTGAGGATAAGCGCAAACCCGAAACCGGTCTTGTGACAAATAAATAAACTTTTATTGTGACTGATAGCGAAAATTTTTCTACAACCTAGAAAGGCAGTTTGGTCTTAGTCATACGCATTTCGCTTCTTTTATTTATGCACCATCTTGTTTTTATATACAGGGTAATTCTTTCCACTGTGTACAAACTCTACAGATTGATCGATGAGAGGACACGGAACAAAAAAAGGTCTAATGAATTTATGTCCGAAAAAGCATGGTTTCCGTGCTGGAGACCATTTATTCAATCATACTTTTGTTACAGAGGCTGCGGGCTAATATGCGCTGTACCATGCAGCCACAGTTATGTTGGAAATGGTTTCCATGTGCCTCAACGCACGCGTGTACTCGCTGTAGCATGTTCTGTCTTACACGTTCACATCGGCCAGGCTGCAACAGAACAACTTCAAAGGCAGCATGAATTCCCTGCTCCAGTATCTCCACATCTTGAAAGCTTGCCGAAATAGGGTATAAATTTCAGACTGACTACAGCAGGAAAAACATTATCTAAAAACAGAAATGTGTTAAATGTAATACATTCTAAAATGTAGGGAGTTTCTTCTGAAGATATTTGTCTGGTCTCTACTTTCGTGCGGAAGTGAAAAGCGGACGATAAACAGTTCAGGCCAGAAGAGAACAGAAGCTGTGTTACAGAAGAATACTGACTACTGGATGGATGGATCGGATAACTAACACAGTGGGACTGAACTGAATCGGGGAGAACAGAAATCAATGGCACAATTTCACTAAAAGGAAGGAAGGGCACATCATGAAGCATCACAGAACCGTCAATCTGATAATGAAAGGAAGTGTGGCGGGTACAGATTGCAGAGGGAGACCAAGGGCTGGCTATAGTAAGCTCGCAATTGTTATGCAGATATGACGAGACTTACACAGAGCAGACCAGCAGGGGCAGCTGCATCAAAACACTTCACGGGGTGAGGAAGCTGAAAAGTCCAGAATGAGATTTTCACTCTGTAGCGGAGTGTGCCCTGGTATGAAACTTCCTGGCAGATTAAAACTGTGTGCCGGACCGAGACTCGAACTCGAGACCTTTGCCTTTCGCGGGCAATTACTCTACAATCTGAGCTACCCAAGCACGACTCACGCCCCATCCTCGCAGCCTTACTTCCGCCAGTACCTCGTCTCCTACTTTCCAAACTTCACAGAAGCTCTCCTGCGAACCTTGCAGAACTAGCACTCCTGGAAGAAAGGATACTGCTAAGCCATGTCTCCGCAATATCCTTTCTTTCAGGAGTCCTAGTTCTGCAAGGTTCGCAGGAGAGCTTCTGTGAAGTTTGGAAAGTAGGAGACGAGGTACTGGCGGAAATAAGGCTGCGAGGATGGGGCGTGAGTCGTGCTTGGGTAGCTCAGATTGTAGAGCACTTGCCCGCGAAAGGCAAAGGTCCCGAGTTCGAGTCTCGGTCCGGCACACAGTTTTAATCTGCCAGGAAGTTTCAAGCTGAAAAGTGTTCGCAAATAGGCAGATGTCAAGCAAAACTATTCCAACCATTGATCTGTACCGGATTGATAGTTGTATGTGGGAGAAACACGGCTCTTGCAGTGCCCTATGACGTCTCGAGCACAGTGCCTCTGAGGACAAACCCCGGCCAAAGCGTGGGCAACGTGGGCAGTGTGCTCGTTGCGCTAGCTGGCAGCGTTTCTGGAACACTCAAGTGCTCGTCTCGCTGCGCCAGCACGCGTCTCGCTTGCCTGCCAAATTCATCAACGGAGAGGTGGTCATCGCCAAATGTAAACCGCCACGATGAGGAGCGATATGCACCCGAGATGAACTCTAAGGGGATTAACATCTGCAGTGTTGCTGACGTATCGATCATCTGCTTTGTTGGTGGTTTTACAGTTACTTCTGCGTTCAACTGAATAAATGCAACTTTGCAACTTACATTCTGCAATACACGGTTTGTGTTGTATGCTACACGGAGCCGGACGAAGATGTCGATATGGTCTGCCAAGCCCCATCGGCGGTGGTGCAGGGAGTCACGTGATCTGGTCCGGCGATTCTCGAAGAAAAACAACATGGGCGCAGCCAGTCACTTGTTTATTCATCGATCGACGTCGTCTCGTATTCTCTCTGCAACGTATACGTTCAATGACGACTTAGCGTGTTCCTAGGCAGGTGTGCCCATAAAAAGGGGAAGGGGACTCGCTTGAGATTGTTCAAGCCCTCTAATCCCGCGCACCCCCCACCCCGTCGCTATATTACAAGAAAAGAACGTGATCCCCATATGTAGTGATACACCACTTCACATCGTTCAAACCCATCGAAATGCAATGAACAGCTGATCGGGCAGCTATCTTGGTGAAGCATTTCACTGTTTAGAGAGGCAAAATTTCGTCATCCAATCCACCACAAGTACACAAAACCTCAATTTTTAAATACATTTCTACTTCACAATTCGCTATCAGATTTACGAAATACAGGGTTATTACAAATGATTGAAGCGATTTCACAGCTCTACAATAACTTTATTATTTGAGATATTTTCACAATGCTTTCCACACACATACAAAAACTCAAAAAGTTTTTTTAGGCATTCACAAATGTTCGATATGTGCCCCTTTAGTGATTCGGCAGACATCAAGCCGATAATCAAGTTCCTCCCACACTCGGCGCAGCATGTCCCCATCAATGAGTTCGAAAGCATCGTTGATGCGAGCTCGCAGTTCTGGCACGTTTCTTGGTAGAGGAGGTTTAAACACTGAATCTTTCACATAACCCCACAGAAAGAAATCGCATGGGGTTAAGTCGGGAGAGCGTGGAGGCCATGACATGAATTGCTGATTATGATCTCCACCACGACCGATCCATCGGTTTTCCAATCTCCTGTTTAAGAAATGCCGAACATCATGATGGAAGTGCGGTGGAGCACCATCCTGTTGAAAGATGAAGTCGGCGCTGTCGGTCTCCAGTTGTGGCATGAGCCAATTTTCCAGCATGTCCGCGGGCTACGCGTGAAACTTTCACGCACGCGTTCAACCGTTTCTTCGCTCACTGCAGGCCGACCCGTTGATTTCCCTTACAGAGGCATCCAGAAGCTTTAAACCGCGCATACCATCGCCGAATGGAGTTAGCAGTTGGTGGATCTTTGTTGAACTTCGTCCTGAAGTGTCGTTGCACTGTTATGACTGACTGATGTGAGTGCATTTCAAGCACGACATACGCTTTCTCGGCTCCTGTCGCCATTTTGTCTCACTGTGCTCTCGAGCGGTCTGGCGGCAGAAATCTGAAGTGCGGCTTCAGCCGAACAAAACTTTATGAGTTTTTCTATCTATCTGTAGTGTGTCGTGACCATATGTCAATGAATGGAGCTACAGTGAATTTATGAAATCGCTTCAATCATTTGTAATAGCCCTGTAGTTGTATCATCGAATTTGCGTCATTGGGAACAGCTCCACTTCGGTATTTATGACTACAGTATTCTCGGATTCGATTGTATTTTACTGACTAAATTTACTATCGGCGAACAGAGATAGAATAAAGGAGGTGATTTTGGAAGATTTAGGAATAATTACTTTTTCTAAAAACAAGCAAAATCCCAGCATCATTTTGTGAAAAGTACTAGATATGTTGGTGTTATTATCGTTTTCCTTCACAATATTCTCCAAGACTGGATTACATCTTTCCTATTATATTCGTAGTTCAGTTATTGATTCCGCATCGCCAAAGAAATGTGTCATAAAATTTTAATTGGTTCCAAAGCTAATTTTTATGTACCACCTAACATTTAATGCTAAATTTGAATGCCACTTTTTAATATTAGCAGCAGAATTTCTTCGTTGTGTGTTTCAGCCTGATAAATTACATTTTTTGACGTAAAGTTTGCATTATGAAATATGGTACTAGTTACTTAACTGCTAATTATCGAGTACTTTTTTTGTATATTTCATTATCTTGTACCTTACAGCCTTCAATGAGAGAAGGAATTTTCTTAGCCCCAGCCCTCTGAAAGCAATGATAAGGGCACCAATGCTCGTGGGACTTGTTTGTTGCTTCCGATATGGCTGTAGCAATCGCGAGAGTATTGGCATTCTAATGGTAGTCGACGGTTACGTACAGTCTGCATTCCACAAGGCCATCAGCGACTCCGCAACAAAGACTATCTCTGTAAAGTTTGTCAGCTATTCCGCAGCAATAATTGTACGTATGAAATAAGTGTTTCGTTGTTCACCAAATTCCCTTTGGTTTGCATTTGGCTACTCTGTAATTTGCAACGTAGGTTTCTTCTCACAAGGGAACCTCCCCATCGCACCCCCCTCAGATTTAGTTATAAGTTGGCACAGTGGATAGGCCTTGAAAAACTGAACACAGATCAATTGAGAAAACAGGAAGAAGTTATGTGGAACTGTGAAAAAATAAGCAAAATATACAAACTGAGTAGTTCATTGGAAGATAGGCAACTTCAAGGACACTTAAAACGCAGGAGCGCCGTGGTCTCGTGGTAACGTGAGCAGCTGCGGAGCGAAAGGTCCTTGGTTCAGATCTTCCATCGAGTGAAAAGCTTAATTTTTTATTTTCAGTTTACGTGACAAACTCTTATGTTTTCATCACTTTTTTGGGAGTAATTATCACATCCACATGAAAACCTAAATCGGGCAACGTAGAAGAATCTTTTTACTCATTTGCCAAGTGTACAAGTTAGGTGGGTCGACAACATATTCCTGTCATGTGACGCACATGCCGTCACCAGTGTCGTATAGAATATATCATGTGTTTTCCTGTGGAGGAATCGGTTGACCTATGATCTTGCGATCAAATGTTTTCGGTTCCCATTGGAGAGGCACGTCCTTTCGTCTACTAATCGCACGGTTTTGCGATGCGGTCGCAAAACACAGACACTAAACTTATTACAGTGAACAGAGACGTCAATGAACGAACGGACAGATAATAACTTTGCGAAAATAAAGAAAGAAAAATTTTCACTCTTGGGAAGATTTGAACCAGGAACCTCTCGTTCCGCAGTTGCTCACGCTAACCACGGGACCACGGCGCTCCTGAACGCAGATTGTCCTAGACGTTGCCTATCTTGCACATGGACTATATATATTTTGCTTATGTTTTCACATTTCCACACAACTTCTTCCTGTTTTCTCAATTGATCTGTGTTCAGTTTATCAAGGCCTGCCGGCCGCGGTGGTCTCGCGGTTATAGGCGCGCAGTCCGGAACCGTGGAACTGCTACGGTCGCAGGTTCGAATCCTGCCTCGGGCATGGATGTGTGTGATGTCCTTAGGTTAGTTAGGTTTAAGTAGTTCTAAGTTCTACGGGACTGATAACCACAGCAGTTGAGTCCCATAGTGCTCAGAGCCATTTGAACCATTTATCAAGGCCTATCCACTGTGCCAACTTATAACTAAATCTGAGGGGGGTGCGATGGGGAGGTTCCCTTGTCAGTAAAGTGAATGAATCATACGTTGCAATATTTTTCCGCTATAAAGATTCATCAGTGACAGAGCATGTTGAGCTCGTACTACATTTAAGGTTGATTTTCTGCTGGTGACATTGTTAGCCGAATTTCAACACTGTAAAAACTTGTCAACATACCACGCAAACTGTGTACACGCTTTTTCGCCATTTTATTGTAACTAATCTGGAAGTCCTGTGTGAAGTTTTGTGAAGGGAATTAGGGAGTTTGGAGCGCTCTATGGAACGAAGAGTGAAGTGGCGATTATTCGGCCGTAATTCTTGATTTCCAAATGTGAGTGTTTTGGTCTGTAGAAACGGAGGAGTTACGATTCAAGTGCTCAGAGAGAGTAGTTGGTTACGATTACGACTCCCTTTGTGGGTGGTTACTGTGGAAGGAGCCTGTGTACGAACTTTGTTGGGTTTTCGAGTAGGCGTCCAGTACTTCTGAGCACCATCCCTGTATTAGAATGAAGATATTATTGCAAACTTGAGAGTATTCATTCGAAGAAATGGTCTATGCTGATTTTGCAGACCATCTGTACTGTTAATTTCAACCTTCTGCACCTTCCTCCAGTTAAATATGAATTAAACCATTTGTGCACTGTCCTACTCATACCACAATACTTAAGCTTATCTAGAAGAATTTCATGATTCACACAATCAAAAACCTTTGAGAGATCACAAAGACATTTTGTTTGTACTTCATTTTTACAAATATCTGTTACTACTGTTGAATACATTACCTTTTCGAGAATTTTGGATAAAGCTGTCAGAAGTGAGACTGGGCGGTAGTTGTTAGCATCAGATCTATCCCCTTTTTTATGTAGTGGTTTAACAATAACGTATATCTGGAGTAATGCCCTGTATCAGTGAGCTATTACATATGTGGCTGAGAATCCTACTTATTTATTGCGAGCAAGCTTTTAGTACTCTGTTGGAAATGCCATGGAGTCCGCAGCTCGTGGTCCAGTGGTTAGCGTTGCTGCCTCTGGAGCACGGGGTCCCGGGTTCGATTCCCGGCCGGGTTGAGGATTTTCTCTTCCCGGGAACTGGGTGTTTGTGTTGGCCTCATAATTCGTCATCATCATCATTCATGACAGTGGCTCGATTGGATCGTGTAAAAAATTGGACTGTGCAAAAGTTGGGACTTCGTACAGGTGCTGATGACTGCGCAGTAGAGCGCCCCACAACCTAAACATCAGAATCATTAATTCCATGTAAGCCTTTATTTTTGAGTGAATTTATTATTTTGCTAATGTCAGCAGGTGAGGTGGGTAGAATTTCAATTTTATCATATTGCATAGGTATTGCCTTACATTTTCTAATGAATAGCTGGATCCTATTGTCTCCACAACACTTAAAAAATGACTATTAAAAATATTTTATACTTCTGACTTCTTGTTAACAAACTTTCATTGAGGTTGATAGAAATACAGTCTTCCTGTGCTCTCAATTTCCCTGTTTCCCTTTTAACAATATTCCAAATTGTTTTAATTTGTATTAATCTCAGACATAACATACATGCTTCTGGACTTTTTAATAACTTTTCTTAATACAGTGCAGTAATTTTTATAAAGTTTCACTGTTTCTGGATCATTACTCCTCCTAGCTATAAGATACATTTCCCTTTTCTGTTTACAAGATGTTTTTATCCCTTTTAGTAAGCTATGGCTTTTTCCATGGTTTCTTACAATTATATTTCACTGTTTTCTTAGGGAAACTGTTTTCAAATATCCTCACAAAGGTATCATCAAATAGGTTAAATTTGAAATTAGCATCAGATTCCCTGTAAAAATTTTCAATTGTTAAATCATTAATTGAATGCACTGTTTTGGAGGACAGTTTTGCATTACTGTATGGAGCTATGTCATGTACTGTTACTAGCTATGCATCATGATCAGACAGACCATTCTTAACAGGAAAAGTTTTTATTTGATTAAATTTATCTTGGTCTATAAAACCATTATCTATCAGTGTGGTTCTTTCCTGTACTGCCCGAGTAGCAAAATCAATTACTGACGTCAAATTGAAAGAACTAAGTAATACTTCAAGGTCAAGCTTTCTATCGGACTCTTTCAGAAAATTTGCATTGAAAGCCCCGCAAACAATAATTGCTTCCCCCTGTGTAACAGATAGCAGGACAAAGAATCCAAGTTTTTCAAAAATAGCTGAAAATTTCCAAATAGGGACCTATACACAGCTACAATTATAAAAGCACCATCATTTGGTTTAAGCTCACGCGCACATGCTTCTATATGTTGCTGTACACAAAAGTTTTTAGTTTCCAAATTTCTCATACTATGACAGATTTTAAGGAATATGGCAACTCCTCTCTCCATAGTGTCTCTACTTACATGTGCTGAAAGCTTATATCCACCGACATTTACCATATCACACCTGTGACTATTTGATGTTCAGACACGCTAGTACATCTATTCCACCCTCAGTTTCTAAATCTTCTAAACAAACGAGAAGCTCATCTACTTTGTTTTTTTATCCCTTGACGTTCTGATGCAATATACTAACATTATTTTCCCGTGTGCTCTTATGAGAATCTTGGGACATACTAACATTATTTTTCACTGTACTGTTATGAGAACTTTGTGATATTTTAACATCTCTAGTACCTGCCTGTCTGCGCTTCTCATTAAGCTTAATTTCAGTCAATGTTGGATGATTGAACACTGATCTTAGCCTAAAAAAGTACTCCCATGAGTTTCAGTGCCACTCCTTAAAAATTTTGCTATCATCCAATCCAGTTTACCCTTCACGTTCCTTATTGAGATGCAGGCGATGTCTTGTGAAGTCCCACCTACCAATACCATCAACAGGAACCAAACCTATGTCTGACAAAGTAGCCACCCGAAGCAGCATATCTAACTCCGTATTGATCCTCCTGACAGAGCTGTTCAATTGGGGCCGATCATACCGTATGAAAGCAGGAACCAAGCCGACATTTGTATGGTTCGTCGCAGATGCTATTTTTACCAGGTCACACTCAATATTGTAGCCCTGATCCCTATCAATATTGTTTCCCGCTTCACCCACAACCACAACATGATCCTGCTTTGTAAAACCCTTGCACAATGAACCAACTCACACACAAACCCAGTCCTGAGCGGAGAAGATCCCCGATCCAGCTGGGAATCGAACCTGGGGCCCCATGATCGAGACTCAGCAACGAGCTGCTGACTCAAATATTAACAGGTTTTCTATTTTCTCATTTAGTCGTGCTCCATGTTTCTGAACCATACAACGGTGATTGTGGAAGGAACTCGACTGTGCTCTTTCACTGCAACTGTCCTGCCATTCACCTTAAGCGATTCAGGGAAATCAAGGAAAACCAGACTCTGCATGGCCGGACTTGGTCAGCCCTCCGTCATACGAGTCCAGTATCTTCTCACTGCACTAGGTCGAGTAAATTGACAGTTAGCTGTGCTCGTTCTGTGAACTAGTGTTTATGATACCGAATTATGCAAAAGGCATTGACCAAAATCAGCTGGAACTACAAACGGCATCCTACATCTACGAGTCCCACAGTGCTCAGTCTCGCTGCACATTTGCCCCACCGCCGAGATATGCAGTCTGAATGCGTGGTAGATATAGTGGGGGGGGGGGGGGGGAAACTGTGAAAACTTTGCGCTTAAATGACAGTGCAGTGGCACTTCATATTACTTGGTTTTATAATTCACATTTCTCAACAACACAAATCAGAAACAAAACAACTTTTCAGTATTACACTTCTGGCCATTAAAATTGCTACACCACGAAGATGACATGCTACAGACGCGAAATTTAACCGACAGGAAGAAGATGCTGTGATATGCAAATGATTAGCTTTTCAGAGCATTATCACCAGGTTGGCGCCGGTGGTGACACCTACAACGTGCTGACATGAGGAAAGTTTCCCACCGATTCCTCATATACAAACAGCAGTTGACCGGCGTTGCCTGGTGAAACGTTGTTGTGATGCCTCGTGAAAGGAGGAGAAATACGTACCATCACATTTCGGACTTTGATAAAGGTCGGATAGTTGCTTAACGCGATTGCGGTTTATCGTATTGCGACATTGCTGCTCTCGTTGGTCGAGATCCAATTACTGTTAGCAAAATATGGAATCGGTGGGTTCAGGAGGGTAATACGGAACGCCGTGCTGGATCCCAACGGCCTCGTATCACTAGCAGTCGAGATGACAGGCATCTTATCCGCATGGCTGTAACGGATCGTGCAGCTACGTCTCGATCCCTGAGTCAACAGATGGGGACGTTTGCAAGACAACAACCTTTTGCACGAATAGTTTGACGACATTTGCAGCAGCATGGACTATCAGCTCGGAGACCATGGCTGCGGTTACCCTTGACGCTGCATCACAGACAGGAGCGCCTGCGATGCTGTACTCAACGACGAACCTGGGTGCACGAATGGCAAAACGTCATTTTTTCGGATGAATCCCGGTTCTGTTTACAGCATCGTGATGGTCGCATTCGTGTTTGGCAACAACGCGGTGAACGCACATTGGAAGCGTGTATTCGTCATCGCCATACTGGCGTATCACCCCGCGTGGTGGTATGGGTGCCATTGGTTACACGTCTCGGTCACCTCTTGTTCTCATTGACGGCACTTTGAACAGTGGACGTTACATTTCAGATGTGTTACGACCCGTGGCTCTACCCTTCATTCGATCCCTGTGCAACCCTACATTTCAGCAGGATAAGGCACGACCGCGTGTTGCAGGTCCTGTACGGGCCTTTCTGGATACAGAAAATGTTAGACTGCTGCCCTGGCCAGCACATTCTCCAGATCTCTCAGCAATTGAAAACGTCTGGTCAAGGGTGGCCGAGCAACTGGCTCGTCACAATACGCCAGTCACTACTCTTGATGAACTGTGGTATTGTGTTGAAGCTGCATGAGCAGCTGTACCTGTTCACGGCGGTTCTAGGCGCTCAGTCAGGAACCGCGCGACTGCTACGGTCGCAGGTTCGAATCCTGCCTCGGGCATGGATGTGTGTGATGTCCTTAGGTTAGCTAGGTTTAAGTAGTTCTAAGTTCTAGGGGACTTATGACCACAGATGTTGAGTCCCATAGTGCTCAGAGCCATTTGAACCATTTGAACCTGTTCACGCCATCCAAGCTCTGTTTGACTCAATGCCCAGGCGTATCAAGGCCGTTATTACGGCCAGAGATGGTTGATCTGGGTACTGATTTGTCAGGATCTATGCACCCAAACTGCGTGAAAATGTAATCACATGTCAATTCTAGTATAATATATTTGTCCAGTGAATATTTATCATACGCATTTCTTCTTGGTGTAGCAATTTTAATGGCCAGTAGTGTACTTAATTATTTTTGGTGCGATAATGCCGTAACATAATTTTTTTCTGGTACAGACTGGTGGCTTACAGACAGAAACATACAATATCACATATTTCCGCACTCAGGTTTCCACGTAATCAGGACTTAGTTTCGTAATCCAAAAAGATCGTTCACACACTTATGTTGATCGCAGTACTCTAACACTTTTGCAAGCAAATTGGAGAGAAATGAAAACTCAATATGAGAAAAGTAACTATGCGTCCTGAACAGTTTTTACATAAAATGGTATATCTTTAAAATGGGAATTACCTTGCAAACTAGTCAGTTACATCCGCACATGCACAACGGCGCTTTCAACTGAAATGGTAAAGGGTCTCGAAAACAGCACGAAAGCAGATAAACAATGGGCAGTGTCGTCAAAATCTTTAGGGAACTACACTTGTAACTTTCCCAAGGTCACAATGAATTTTTTAAAGCTCGCGGTTTTCTTTTTAAATACATCCCCATAAAATGAAATAGAAGTTGTTTCTCGCCCTGCAATGTCTTACTGTGAAGAGTGTGCAGTCAAGTCTGTTAAAATCGCAAGGTATGCAATACTTTTCGGGTGTTGCAATTTTCATTCCTAAACTCCTTTCTCCTTCAAAAATTCAATAATATCAAATTTTTAATCGGAAAATCGTTCCTGGTATGCCCCTTGACTCTACCAACGTACTTTGCAATAGTAACAGTCTCCGTACTCTTCGCTGAATGCCACCAAAAACTGTTGCAACTGACAGCGGAATCATGAGTGCGACTTTATAAAGTTTACTATTCGTACCACTTCACGTGCTGCATGCCCGCAGACACTGCAAAAAAGTGCTTCTTGATGTTTAGATCAATCAAACTGTCCGTTGTAATCTTTTGCTGTTTCATGGTCGACTAAATCTTTAAATGCTTTCTGCATGGTATTGTAACGTCGTTCCCTAGCAAATTTATAGTACCCATCTGCGACTGCATAATAGATAGGCCTATTAAGATTTGTCATCCCCCTCTTCTGTCACTCCTGTTCTTTCTTAAAGGCTTGTGACGGTAGTTCGGTAGACTGCCTCTTTTTGTGCAATTGTGCAAACATCCACGAACAAATAGCACAGGATAAATAGCGCTGACACGACGATTCTTCCGAACTAAAGAGAATGATAATTAAATCAAGACCCTACGCTGTCGACAGGCGCTGATCAACGGGGAAAGTAGAAAATGTGTGCCCCGACCAGTACTCGACCCCGGGATCTCCTGCTTACATGGCAGACGCTCTATCCATCTGAGCCACCGAGGGCAGACAGTGTATGGTCTTGATTTAATAATCATTTCATTCTCCCTGTGAGATCCCGGGTTTGAGTCCTGGTCAGGGCACACATTTTCAACTGTCCCCGTTGACGTATATTAACGCCTGTCGACAGTGTAGCGTCTTGATTTAATTATCTTTTCATTCTAGAGCGCTGCATGATCACTGATGGTATGTGTTCTTTCGGACATGTCCGAAAGAACAGATACCATCTTCATATAGAACTGAAGAGAGGTCTGCCGACCTAAAAATGCCACACCGCAATATAAATGAAATGTCGCGCTGAACTGGGTACTTCTGAGAAGGACAGAGCAAAACCAAGACAGACCGACCCATGACCTGCACGCGGTCCGCACCCTGAACACACGTTAAGTTTGGCATGCTGCTGATCTGCATCAATGGTCGGTGTGAATGTACTCTGAGAGCATACAAATACTAGCAGGGCTCAGTCTGGTGGCATACGGACAAGGCCTAATAATTAATTCTCTCTCTATGTTGCCTTAAAGTAAAGATTGTCCATCCTACCGAAACAAACTGATGGTTATTACACCGCTCAGCTTGATGTTGCGTGTTGCACCACGTCTGGCTGGATGGCAGCGAACATTGTTCGATTATGCTGAAGGATGCGAGAATTCATATTCTGTCAGTTATATTGTCCAGTTATCGTCAGAAACTGAAGGTGGCAGGAGTCAAACTCAGGGAGCGAAAGGCTATTTACAATTTGTACAAAAACCAGATGAAAGTTATAAGAGCCGAGAGGCACGAAAGGGAAGCAGTGGTTGGGAAGGGAGTGTGACAGGGTTGTAGCCTATCTCCGGTGTTATTCAATCTGTATACTGAGCAAGCAGTAAAGGAAACAAAAGAAAAATTAGGAGTAGGTATTAAAATTCATGGAGAAGAAGTAAAAACTTTGAGGTTCGCCGATGACATTGTAATTCTGTCAGAGACAGCAAAGTACCTGGAAGAGCAGTTGAACGGAATGGACAGTGTCTTGATATAAGATGAACACCGACAAAAGAAAACGAGGATAATGGAATGTAGTCGAATTATATCAGGTGATGCTGAGGGTATTAGATTAGGCAATGAGACACTTAAAGTAGTAGATGCGTTTTGCTATTTGGGGAGCAAAATGACTGATGACGGTCGAAGTAGAGAGGATATAAAATGTAGGCTGGCAATGGCAAGGAAAGCGTTTCTGAACAACAGAAATTTGTTAACATCGAATATAGATATGAGTGTCAGAAAGACTATTCTGAAAATATTTGTATGGAGTGTAGCCATGTATGGAAGTGAAACATTGACGATAAATAGTTTAGACAAGAAGAGAATAGAAGCTTTCGAAATGTGGTTCTACAGGAGAATGCTGAAGATTAGATGGGTAGGTCACGTAACTAATGTGGAGGTACTGACTAGAATTGGGGAGAAGAGGAATTTGTGGCACAACTTGAATAGAAGAAGGGATCTGTTGGTAGGACACGTTCTGAGGCATCAAGGGATCAGCAATTTAGTATTGGAGGGAAGGGCGGAGGGTAAGAATCGTAGAGGGAGACCAAGGGATGAATATACTTAACAGTTTCAGAAGGACGTACGTTGCAGTAGTTGTATTGTATGTTAACCGGGGGCCTAGTAACGACGGAAAGGCTCCGTCCCCGCCGCAGCCGCAGTGGTCCATAACCCCAAGACTACCGCAGTCCACTTCACCCCTCCGCCGCCCCACACCGAACCACTCTTTCAGGGTTATTGCGCGGTTCGGCCCCCCGGTGGACTCGCCAGGGAACATCTCACACCAGACGAGTGTAACCCCTACGTTTGCGTCGTAGAGTAATGGTGGTGTACGCGTACGTGGAGAACTTGTTTGCGCAGCAATCGCCGACATTGTGTAGCTGGGGCGGAATAATGGGAACCAGCCCGCATTCGCCGAGGCAGATGGAAAATCCCCTAAAATCCACCCACAGACTGGCGAGCTCACCGGACTTCGACACAAGTCCGCCGGGCGGATTCGTGCCGGGGACCAGGCGCTACTTCCCACTACGGAAAGTCGTGCATTAGACCGCACTGCTAACCGGGCGGGCTTCCAGTAGTTACTCGGAGATAAAGAAGCTTGCACAGGATAGATTAACATGGAGAGCTGCATCAAACCAGTCTCTGGACTGAAGACCACAACAACAACATCGTCAGAAAGGCGAATCACATGCATTTAGAGAGGAAAACTTCCTCTGCCAGCTTCGTAATTCCGCAATTTTAATTTGATCTGTGAAGCAGTTATTAGCCTGAGTTTCAGTTAGTTCTCCTAACCGTATGCGCCCGTGAAACTGAAGTAAAAATGCAATAATTATAATAATCCAAAAGTACAAGGAGTGTTTGATTAAGTTAGTATTATTTTTAAATGGCCACTGCAGCGCAGCGCTCGGCTATCCGCGCAAGGAAGAAAAGGAAGATAACAGTTTAACGTTCCGTCCACATCGATGTCATTAGAGATGGAGCACAAGCTCCAATTAGGGTAGGACGGTGAAGGAAATCGGCTGTGCCCTTTCTAAGGAGACATCGCGGCATTTGCCTGAAACGATTTAGAGAAACGACGGAAAAGTAAGTCTAGGTGGCCGGACGCGGATTTGAATCGTTGTTCTCCCGAATGCGTGTCCAATATGCTGAACACTGCGCTACCTCGCTCGGAGCATGCTGAGTAGATGCATGAACTGGCTATTCACGGGCGCCATAATGGAAGCATTCGTCTGTGTTTTTTTATTTGTGACCTCAGTTAATTAGAAAACTCGCCAAGTGTGAATGCGCGCAGTGCTACATTTTCTGTTTGCTAAAGACGTGAAAGCAGTCGAAATTCATCGGCAGAATAATGAAGTTCATGGCGAAAACTCTTTGATTTAAGGAACGTGTAATTCCACAGTTTATTACCATCATCACAGCTTCCCGATCTCAGAGATATGTCCTTTTTTTCGCTCCTAGTACCCGTCTTAGTGAACGGATGGAATAAAAGGTGGTGTCTTACGATGTTACACTCCTGGAAATGGAAAAAAGAACACATTGACACCGGTGTGTCAGACCCACCATACTTGCTCCGGACACTGCGAGAGGGCTGTACAAGCAATGATCACACGCACGGCACAGCAGACACACCAGGAACCGCGGTGTTGGCCGTCGAATGGCGCTAGCTGCGCAGCATTTGTGCACCGCCGCCGTCAGTGTCAGCCAGTTTGCCGTGGCATACGGAGCTCCATCGCAGTCTTTAACACTGGTAGCATGCCGCGACAGCGTGGACGTGAACCGTATGTGCAGTTGACGGACTTTGAGCGAGGGCGTATAGTGGGCATGCGGGAGGCCGGGTGGACGTACCGCCGAATTGCTCAACACGTGGGGCGTGAGGTCTCCACAGTACATCGATGTTGTCGCCAGTGGTCGGCGGAAGGTGCACGTGCCCGTCGACCTGGGACCGGACCGCAGCGACGCACGGATGCACGCCAAGACCGTAGGATCCTACGCACTGCCGTAGGGGACCGCACCGCCACTTCCCAGCAAATTAGGGACACTGTTGCTCCTGGGGTATCGGCGAGGACCATTCGCAACCGTCTCCATGAAGCTGGGCTACGGTCCCGCACACCGTTAGGCCGTCTTCCGCTCACGCCCCAACATCGTGCAGCCCGCCTCCAGTGGTGTCGCGACAGGCGTGAATGGAGGGACGAATGGAGACGTGTCGTCTTCAGCGATGAGAGTCGCTTCTGCCTTGGTGCCAATGATGGTCGTATGCGTGTTTGGCGCCGTGCAGGTGAGCGCCACAATCAGGACTGCATACGACCGAGGCACACAGGGCCAACACCCGGCATCATGGTGTGGGGAGCGATCTCCTACACTGGCCGTACACCACTGGTGATCGTCGAGGGGACACTGAATAGTGCACGGTACATCCAAACCGTCATCGAACCCATCGTTCTACCATTCCTAGACCGGCAAGGGAACTTGCTGTTCCAACAGGACAATGCACGTCCGCATGTATCCCGTGCCACCCAACGTGCTCTAGAAGGTGTAAGTCAACTACGCTGGCCAGCAAGATCTCCGGATCTGTCCCCCATTGAGCATGTTTGGGACTGGATGAAGCGTCGTCTCACGCGGTCTGCACGTCCAGCACGAACGCTGGTCCAACTGAGGCGCCAGGTGGAAATGGCATGGCAAGCCGTTCCACAGGACTACATCCAGCATCTCTACGATCGTCTCCATGGGAGAATAGCAGCCTGCATTGCTGCGAAAGGTGGATATACACTGTACTAGTGCCGACATTGTGCATGCTCTGTTGCCTGTGTCTATGTGCCTGTGGTTCTGTCAGTGTGATCATGTGATGTATCTGACCCCAGGAATGTGTCAATAAAGTTTCCCCTTCCTGGGACAATGAATTCACGGTGTTCTTATTTCAATTTCCAGGAGTGTATTTCAAATACGCTCAATTACACTAGTATGAGTGCTTACTTCAGTCATTAGTATTATTCATTTTCTCTTTGTTCTCATCTGAAACTTTTTAATGTTTTTCAGCAAATATTCGTTGTTGGTCGTCTTAATACGATGGCGCAATGGATCGGCTCCCATTGTCGCAGCACGTGCCAGAGAATGAAACTATCTTCATTCCGTTACATGATAACGAAGCATGATGGCGATTTATGAGTGTCATTCTATTGCAGAGTCAATTGTGACGCCCAAAACTGATTATACATCTTCCCGCGGTCAAGCATCGTGTCAAAGACAGACCTACAACAGAGGCTTTGCCGATCTTCGCCATTTCGCTCTTTTACTTTTTATATTCACTGCAATCGATAGAAACAGCCTACTACATGGAAAAATTGATTATAAACAAACGTTAACAAAGTTGTATAGATTCTGAAAATATTTAAAATAAAGAATTATGAAATGCGAAGTGGACGCGTATCTGTCAAAACTGAACACTTGGGGCAGAGAGTTAATTAAAACTTCCTAGCAGATTAAAACTATTTACCGGAGAGGGTCTCGAAGATAGGAACCATTGCCTCCGCAGGAAAGTGTCCTACCGACTGAGCTGACGAAGCACGACTTGTGTTGTTTCACCTGTAGAGCACCTGCCCCCGAAAAACGATGGTTCGAAGTTCGAGTCCTGGTACGGCATACAGTTTTAATGCGCCAGGAACTTTCAAAGAAGCGCACACTCCGCTGTAGAGTGAATATTCATTCTGGAATTGATTAAATGTTGAAAGATGTACAGCTTCTTGTTAGTACTTGCGTCAAGAACGACCGGATCACGCAGATGAGGCCAGTTTTCATAATGTACAGCATCCTTTATTTTAATAATTATAGTAGTATTAGACAAAATGTAATACACGGAAATCAATCTGATACTGTTCTGTAGGCCCCGGAAGTATTGGCAGTATTACAATGGCTGACAAAAAAAGGAAATAATTCAGAATGAAGTCAGATGTCAGTGTAACTTCGTATACGTACACACCGTCGACGATGCGTAAATGATTACATCTGCAATTCTCTGTACTGGTAGAACGGCCGCCACAGCGCATTAGTCTGTAATGGTCTGCTAACGGGAGCTCTGTCGAGTTGTTGTTTCAAACCGAAACCATTGACACTGAAGCGCCAAAGAAACTGGTATAGGCATGCGTATTCAAATACAGAGATGTGTAAACAGGCAGAATATGGCACTGCGGTCGGCAACGCCTATACAGGGTGTTACAAAAAGGTACGGCCAAACTTTCAGGAAACATTCCTCACACACAAATAAAGAAAAGATGTTATGTGGGCATGTGTCCGGAAACGCTTGATTTCCATGTTACAGCTCATTTTAGTTTCGTCAGTATGTACTGTACTTCCTCGATTCACCGCCAGTTGGCCCAATTGAAGGAAGGTAATGTTGAATTCGGTGCTTGTGTTGACATGTGACTCATTGCTCTACGGTACTAGCATCAAGCACATCAGTACGTAGCATCAACAGGTTAGTGTTCATCACGAACGTGGTTTTGCAGTCAGT
The DNA here is from genome assembly GCF_023898315.1 of Schistocerca nitens. Lineage (NCBI taxonomy): Eukaryota > Metazoa > Arthropoda > Insecta > Orthoptera > Acrididae > Schistocerca > Schistocerca nitens. The sequence continues at coordinate 224,679,741 of NC_064619.1, read as the reverse complement.
GCAATGTTTACAAATGCGGAGTTGGCAGATGCCCATTTGATGTATGGCTTAGCACGGGGCAATAGCCGTGGCGCGGTACGTTTGTATCGAGACAGATTTCCAGAACGAAGGTGTCCCGACAGGAAGGTGTTCGAAGCATTTGATCGGCGTCTTAGGGAGCACGGAACAATCCAGCCTATGACTCGCGACTGGGGAAGACCTAGAACGACGAGGACACCTGCAGTGGACGAGGCAATTCTTCGTGCAGTTGACGATAACCCTAATGTCAGCGTCAGGGAAGTTCCTGCTGTACAAGGTAACGTTGGCCACGTCACTGTATGGAGAGTGCTACGGGAGAACCAGTTGTTTCCGTACCATGTACAGCGTGTGCAGGCACTATCAGCAGCTGATTGGCCTCCACGGGTACACTTCTGCGAATGGTTCATCCAACAAATGTTCTCTTTAAGGATGAGGCTTCATTCCAGCGTGATCAAATTGTAGATTTTCACAACGAGAATCCGCACGCAATTGTGCAATCACGTCATCAACACAGATTTTCTGTGAACGTTTGGGCAGGCATTGTTGGTGATGTCTTGATTAGGCCCCATGTTCTTCCACCTACGCTCAATGGAGCACGTTATCATGATTTCATACGGGATACTCTACCTGTGCTGCTAGAACATGTGCCTTTACAAGTACGACACAACATGTGGTTCATGCACGATGGAGCTCCTGCACATGTCAGTCGAAGAGTTCGTACGCTTCTCAACAACAGCTTCGGTGACCGATGGATTGGTAGAGGCGGACCAATTCCATGGCCTCCGCACTCTCTTGACCTCAACCCTCTTGACTTTCATTTACGGGGGCATTTGAAAGCTCTTGTCTACGCAACCCCGGTACCAAATGTAGAGACTCTTCGTGCTCGTATTGTGGACGGCTGTGATACAATACACCATTCTCCAGGGCTGCATCAGCGCATCAGGGATTCCATGCGACGGAGGGTGGATGCACGTATCCTCGCTAACGGAGGACATTTTGAACGTTTCCTGTAACAAAGTGTCTGAAGTCACGCTGGTACGTTCTGTTGCTGTGTGTTTCCATTCCATGATTAATGTGATTTGAAGAGAAGTAATAAAATGAGCTCTAACATGGAAAGTAAGCGTTTCCGGACACATGTCCACATAACATATTTTCTTTCTTTCTGTGTGAGGAATGTTTCCTGAAAGTTTGGCCGTACCTTTTTGTAACACCCTGTATAGGGCAACAAGTGTCTGGCGCTGTTGTTAGAACGTTTACTGCTGCGACAATTGCAGGTTACCAAGATTTAAGTGAGATCGAACGTGGTGTTTTGGTCGGCACACGAGCAATGAGACACAGCATTTCCGAGGTATTGATGTCGTGGGGATTAACCCGCACGACCATTTCACAAGTGTACCGTGAATATCAGGAATCCGGTAAAACATCAAATCTCCTACATCGCTGCGGCTGGAAAAAGATCCTGCAAGAATGGGACCAACGACGACTGAAGAGAATCGTTCAACGTGACAGAAGTGCAACCCTTTTGCAAATTGCTGCAGATTTCAATGCTGGGCTATGCACAAGTGTCAGCGTGCGAACCATTCAACGAAACATCATCGGTATGGGCTTTCGGAGCCGAAGGCTCCTCTTGTACCCTTGTTGATTTGATATATATATAATATTAGCAGCTTTAGGCCTCTCCTGGGCCCGGCAACACCGATATTGGACTGTTGATGACTGGAAACATGTTGCCTGGTCGTACAAGTCTCGTTTCAAATTGTATCGAGCGGATGGTTGTTTGCGGGTACGGAGACAATCTCATGAATCCATGAAGCTTGCATGTCAGCATGGGACTGTTGAAGCGGTTGGAGGTTCTGAAATGATGTGGGGCGTGTGCAGCTGGAGTGATATGGAACCCTGATACGTCTAGATACGACTCTGACAAGTGAAGCGTACGAAAGCATCCTGCCTGATCACCCGTTCATGTCCATTGTGCATTCCGACGGACTTGGGCAATTCCAGCAGGACAATGAGAGACACCACACGTCCATAACTGCTACAGAGTGGCTCCAGGAACACTCTTCTGAGTTTAAACACTTCCGATGGCAACCAGATTCCACAAACATGAACATTTTTGAGCATATCTGGGGTTTCTTGCAACGTGCTGCTCAGAAGACATCTGCACCCCTTCGTACCCTTAACGAAATTATGGACAGCCCTGCAGGATTCCTGGTGTCAGTTCCCTCCAATACTACTTCAAACATTAGTCAAGTCCATGCCACGTCGTGCTGCGGCACTTCTGCGTGCTCACGGGAGCCCTACACGATATTAGGCAGGTGTACCAGTTTCTTTGGCTCTGCAGTGTAATTAAACAATCATGCCGATAACACCTGAGGGACTGCATTAATTTTGTTCATGTTAAGAGTTATTACCAGGCCTGGTACGGTATACAGGGGGAGTAAAAACCGACAGATGTTGAGTGACCACTGTGAGGGACACAGAAATGCCGCCTACTCGAGTGAGGCAGCGTATCAGCACCTGACAGAGTTTGAAAATGGTTCATTGTGGGCCTTCATTTGGCTGGCCAATCAAATCGTGCAATATATAGATTTGTGGGGCGTTCGGATGTGACTTTATGGGAACATAAGGGCATACTCGTCGTCGAATTTCTCGTCACCCGTCCACCGCAAAGGAGGATCGCCGTATTATGCGCTAAGCACATCGCAACCCCCTTCACATCTGCAACTGCTATCCGTGAAGGCTCCCTGCAAAGTTCTTCCTCATCGCGCACCATTTGTCTGAGGCCAGCACCAACTGGACTCGGAATTAATGTCCTATGCGTAAGATGTCATTAACGTCATAACAGAAATGGCTCTGTTTACAGTGGTGCTGTGACAGAAGCACGGATGCTGATGAATGGCGTCAGATTGTGTTCATTGATGAATCGTGATTCAGCACTATCCCTGGTGAACATCAACAGCGAGCATGGCGGTGATGCGGGGAGAGGTCTCATTCTTCCATTGATTTGAAGAGGCACAGCGATGTTACTCGTGGCGCCATGGTGTGGACAGCCGTCGGGTATGACTTCAGCTCATGGTTGGTAGTGGCGGAGGGAACTCTGACGTTACAACTACGTCACGGACATTCTGCGTCTTGGTGTGTTACCACTGATGCGACAGCATCGTAGCACCATTTATCTATACGGCAGTGCTTGTCCGCACATGGCTCCTGTCTCTATGAACTGTCTAACTGTCTGCGTGACATTGAAGTACTCTAGTAGCCAGCAGGATCCCAGATCTGTCTCCTGATTGAACAGGTGTGGGACCAGCTCGGACTTTGTCGTAGTGACAGTATCCTGCATATCAAGGACCCGTTACAACAACTGTGGGTCAGCTTGCCCCAAGAAAGGATACAACAGGTTTAGGACACCCTTCCCAACCCAGTCCAGGCCAGAGACGGTGCAACGTCATCTCGGTAGGTTGCACCACCTCTGCCAAGTTCTTTGTACATTTGGCTCGATTTTGTAATCACTGAGATATCATCACATAAGCTCTCAATCCTTGCAGTCTTATTTCGTCTCGTCCTGTTATGGGTGTTGACTTTTTTTGCCAGGTAGTGTTCTTACTCTTTGTACACCTTCATGCTGATAGCGGTTGTACTACCTTCTTAAACTGCTGATAACTACTGGAAACGGCTATGAGAAGATAGGTAATCGCAACTTATGTAATATGGAATGTAATATTCGCACAACAGATACACCTCACAATGATTAACGTTATTCAAAATCTTAAACATGGCTGCGAATCAGCAACTGTGTAAATCTAAAAAGGTTGAAAAAAATCAGCAAACCAGTTGCAAAACAGAGGTTTATTAGCCCTTGGCCTAAGTTTCGATATTTCTAAAAGTATCTTCTTCAGAAGGAGTGGGCCCTGAAAACGTATATAACCAGTTTCAAAAATTATTTTTAGGAACATAACAAAATAGTAACAGAAAAATATTTGTTAGGTAAGCGTACTCACTTGTCACGTCACATGATGGTACACCATGTGATCAAAAGTATCCGGACACCTGGCTGAAAATGACCCACAAGTTCGTGGCGCCGTCCATCAGTAATGCTGGAATTCAATATGGCGTTGGCCCACCCTTAGCCTTGATGACAGCTTGCACTCTCGCAGGCTTACGTTCAATCAGGTGCTGGAAAGTTTCTTGGGGAATGGCACCACATTCTTCACGGAGTGCTGCACTGAGGAGAGGTATCGATGTCAGCCTGGCACGAAGTCGGCGTTCCAAAACAACCCAAAGCTGTCCTATAGGATTCAGGTCAGGACTCCGTGCAGGCCAGTGCATTACAGGCCGTGCATTATGAACAGGTGCTCGGTCGTGTTAAAAGATGCAATTGCCATCCCCGAATTGCTCTTCAATACTGGGAAGCAAGAAGGTGCTTAAAAAATTCCTGTGCTGTGGTAGTGCCACTCAAAACAACAAGGGGTGCAAGCTCCTTCCATGAAAAACACGACCACATCATAACACCAAAGCTTCCGAATTTTACTGTTGGCACTACACAAGCTGGCAGATGACGTTCACCGGGCATTCGCCACACCCACACCCTGACATCGGATCGCCCCATTGTGTTCCGTGATTCGTCACTCCACACAACGTTTTTCCACTGTTCAATCGCTCCTTACACTAAGCGAGGCGGCGTTTTTTCAGTTACCGGTGTGATGTGTGGCTCATGAGCAGCTGCTCGACCATGAAATCCAAGTTTTCTCATCTCCCGCCTAACTGTCATAGTACTTGCAGTGGTTCCTGAAGCAGTCTGAAATTTCTGTGTGATGGTCTGCATAGATGTCTGCCTATTACACGTTACGACTCTCTTCAGCTGTCGGCGGTCTCTGTCACTCAACAGACGAGGTCGGCTTGGTCGCTTTTGTGCTGTACTTGTCCCTTCACGTTTCGACTTCACTATCACATCGGAAACAGTGGACCTAGGGATGTTTAGGAGTGTGGAAATCTCGCGTACAGAAGTATGACACAAGTGACACCCAGTCACCTAACCACATTCGAAGTCCGAGTGTTCTTCGGAGCGCCTCATTCTGCTCTCTCACGATGTCTAATGACTACTGAGGTCGCTGATACGGCGTAGCTGGCAGTAGGTGGCAGCACAATGACCTAATATGAAAAACGTATGTTTTCGAGGGTGTCCGGATACTTTTGATCACATAGTGTACATTAGAATAGCTGAAGCCGAACGGTTCTTGTCATATATAAAACTGTCAAAAACAAGAATTGCCTCAAAAAAAAATGGCTCTGAGCACTATGGGACTCAACTGCTGAGGTCATTAGTCCCCTAGAACTTAGAACTAGTTAAACCTAACTAACCTAAGGACATCACACACATCCATGCCCGAGGCAGGATTCGAACCTGCGACCGTAGCGGTCTCGCGGTTCCAGACTGCAGCGCCAGAACCGCGCGGCCACTTCGGCCGGCGAATTGCCTCAAGCCATGGCTTTAGATAGCAGCCAGATTACATTTAGCGTACTTCTGAACGAATACTCGCTGGTAAATGCTCACAGGTAGAGGCTCCTGACAACATAAAATTATAACAGGAGTCACAGGGTAAAATATTTGCATACTTTAAGTGTTCATCATGCCAGAGATAGACGCCAACTGTTACGAATATAGAGGATCAAGCGACCTTCCTGTTATAATTTTATGTTGTCAAAAATGGCTCTGAGCACTATCGGACTTAACATCTGAGGTCATCAGTCCCCTAGAACTTAGAACTACTTAAACCTAACTAACCTAAGGACATCACACACATCCATGCCCGAGGCAGGATTCGAACCTGCGACCGTAGCGGTCGCGCGGTTCCAGACTGAAGCGCCTAGAACCGCTCGGCCACACTGATCGGCTTTATGTTGTCAAGAGTCTCTCCACCTGAAACTTTCTGGCAGATTAAAACTGTTTGCCGGGCCGAGACTCGAACTGGGAACCTTTGCCTTTCGCGGGAAAGTGCTCTACCAACTGAGCTACCCAAGCACGACTCACGCTCCGCCCTGACAGCATTACTTCTGCCAGTACCTCGTCTCCTACCTTCCAAACTTTACAGAAGCAGTTTTAATCTGTCAGGAAGTTTCATAACAGCGCACACTCCGCTGCAGAGTGAAAATCTCATTCTAGTCTCTCCATTTAATAGTGCGCATTCATTTTGAAGTACGCTAAATGCAATATGACTGCTATCTAAAGCCATTGGTTGGGGCAATTGTTGTTTCTGTCAGTTTAATGTATGAAAAGACCCGATCGGCTTCAGCTATTCTAATGTACCATAATGTGATGTAACAAGTCAGTAGGCCTACCTCAAAAATATTTTTCTATTAATATTTTGTTATGTTTGTGAAAATAATTTTTGGAACTGTTTATGCACATTTTTAGGGCCCACTCCTTCTGAAAAGGATATTTTTAGAAATATCGAAATCTAAGTGAAGGGTTAATAAACTTTTGTTTTGCAACTGGCTCGCTGATTTTTTCAGCCTCTTCATTCTAGCCTTGTTACTGTATAGGCTACGCAGGTGACATCCCTAATGCTTATGTACGATCTTATCTCGGTGCAGCGGGTGATGCATTCGTTCCGTAAGATAGCAGTTGTCGACCATGCGGTGTTCCTCTTGTGGCGAGTATCTCCAAAGCAAATAGTTTAGCGCATGAGTGGCCGCCCTATCTCCCGACCTGAATTCCAGAGTGGGTGTTGGCAGAACTCTCTGGACCCGTGTTCCTGTTCGCATTCCGCAATGGTATTCTCTTCCTTTGCAGCCAGTATAAACAGCTTCACTCATCTCTATGTGCGATGTATTTGAACTCGGAGCAATTACACTTTATATCTGTGTACTGTTTTCGATTCCCGGCGGTGTCAGGGATTTTCCCTGCCTCGTGAGGACTGGGTGTTGTGTGCTGTCCTTAGGTTAGTTAGGGTTAAGTAGTTCTAAGTTCTAGGGGACTGATGACAATAGATGTTAAGTCCCATAGTGCTCAGAGCCATTTGAACCATTTGTGTGCTGTTCTAACACGACACAGTCAAGTCATTCGAAACATTTGCATACTCTAAACACAGTTCCGTACCTGTAGCTGTGATTCAACATTTTCCTTATGCCTGGTCGGATGTTTAACATTACAGTTGATATGTACTGTAGTCGTAATGTGAAAATCAATTTATTTGCCAAGATCGCTATGTTAACACAATTATTGCATTACTAATTTCAATTGTATTGACTTTCCAGATCTACAAGAGGAAAATATGCCGAGGTTACAGGCTTACAGTCATATAAAAATTTAGCAGGGCATGCATAACAACTTAATGACAAGAATTACATATCCGTAAACCGAGCAGTGGTAGTTACTTCACACAGTGCTTAAACCACTCCGTCACATTAGGGGATTAGGACTATAGAATACCCTGTAAAATAATAACTCTCATAAAGTTCTGCTCATATGGACGAAAACAATCCAAAGTCAAAATGTAATAATGAATACAATAATAAGTAAAATTTAAATAAAAATATACGATAAGAACGTCGAGGCATTACAATGACATGCCAGGTGTACTATCATAATTTGTGTACAACTTGGATTACGAATGGCACGAACAAGACAGACACATGCTACATCTTGCCGGTTCGTGCTATGGTGCCATTCTGGCTGCGAGGGAATAACTGACGACTGGATCTGGAGTATAACGGAAGCTAGTGTTGAGAGGTACCACCAGATGACGGTCTGCACTGCATGATGTCAATTACAACTAACGTAACAGCGTCACATTTCGTTTAACACTGAAATTAACAGAAGGAATATAACGTCAAAGTATTATACGCCAATTAATCACAACGGCAAAGTCTACACAAATTGTATGTAAAGGAAAGTGTCATGAACGGCTGCCTACGCGATCAGATAAAAATTGGAAACATTTCGTGACGTAACGATGACATAATATATTGAATAAATTAACAAATTTACGTCATACGATGTATGTAAAAGAGTTCGCCTTAGGGGGAAGTTGAACAGATATTTACAGAATTGTGAAATAGTATTTAACTTTATTGGTAGGTTCGCTGCAGAGCGAAGGATAACAATTAACAATCATGTAATAGGAAACTGTAAAACAAGCGCCTACACAGTGTAGGATAGCAATATGAAATACAATTCATGTATAAAACATTTTAATAGAAACATTTGCTAGTAAAAATTACATATAAAATAGACGTTTCATTTTTTATTAAATATTCATCTTTCCATCAACGTGCCATCACTGTATAACTGGAGACGTTTTATTATCATTAGACACATTTTCTGAGAACACGTAGTGGGACTATTTATAAGGAAAGTTAACAGGAGTTATATTTATGAGCCGACTGCAGTGATACCTTACTTTCACATCGTGAATCACTCGGCATCAACAGCAAAATACTTTTTTATTTAATATTCGTATTTTATCTATGATATGTCGTGGACTTATCAATTACGTACGTATCAGCACTCTGCATTATAAGTGTAATGTTAATCTCATTGTCGCCGGCCGTGGTGGCCAAGCGGTTAAAGGCGCTACAGTCTGGAACCGCGCGGCCGCTACGGTCGCAGGTTCGAATCCTGCCTCGGGCATGGATGTGTGTGATGTCCTTAGGTTAGTTAGGTTTAATTAGTTCTAAGTTCTAGGCGACTCATGACCGCAGAAGTTAAGTCGCATAGTGCTCAGAGCCATCTGAACCATTTTTTGAATCTCATTGTCATAAGATCTACGACATATGCAACTCAAGAATTTGTTGTTAATATTTAGGTGTAATGTACATCACAAGATTACCTTTCTGCAACATGCTGATGATTTGACGAAATCGCAGTGACACTTTTTAGCTCCAGGCCTGTGTCCTACATTAAATCCCAAGAGAGTTCTAATGGTAAAGCGGAAGGTCTATGACAAATGGAGAATATTAGTTTCATATTTGAAGCAACCGTATGCCGCTATCGGTAAAATAAAGTAGACTTTCTAAGTAACAAGGAAATAAATACTGAAGTGCACAAATCTGTACGTGCAGCTGATCTTGGCAAATAAATCGGTTTTCACAAGAAGACTACACTACAAATTTATAGATCGCCACCGGATGGGGTGGCCGAGCGGGTCTAGGCGCTACAGTCTGGAACCGCGCGACCGCTACGGTCGCAGGTTCGAATCCTGCCTCGGGCATGGATGTGTGTGATGTCCTTAGGTTAGTTAGGTTTAAGTAGTTCTAAGTTCTAGAGGACTGATGACCTCAGAAGTTAAGTCCCATAGTGCTCAGAGCCATTTGAACCATTTTGTAATTACAAAACACTTTGTACGCTGAAGATATGCATTGCATTTAACATATAGGTTTCCGACTTCCACAACAACTGGCACTCCTACAGCCATAACTCCTGTGTTTTGTGAGGCTAAATTCTGGAACGTTTATATCGAACGCCTTTTGCACACCATATAAGAAAAACCCGAAACACTGGACATAAATGTGTATGCTTGTATGCTGACAAACCCCTCATTCCGGCCAGAGGTAAAATCAGAGTACAACTAGAAACGAACGTAAAAGTGCTGCTGGACGTGGTTCAGGAATGGTGCAGACTAAATAGAGTTTCAATCGCACCTCAAAGTCTACGTATTGTTTATACATTACTTACACAAAAGTAACCTTTAACTGAGAAAAATGTTTGATACATTACTGAATGCAGTATATCTTCGAGATTTATTTCCGCCTAACACTTATTTCCCAACGTTCCCGTTCGGTGGCATATGCGAATGAATTATTCAGTCATGATGGAGTCGTATAACGGTGCAGAGCGTGCAGTGTTGTCTATGGTTTAGCGAATCCAAATCCGCTACTATAGTTCAGCGACAATTCAGGACTAAATATCACAAGCCACCACCTCAGAGACCAACTGTTGTTATTTCATGAAGCATTTGGTTCAAAATGGCTCTGAGCACTATGGGACTCAACTGCTGCGGTCATAAGTCCCCTAGAACTTAGAACTACTTAAACCGAACTAACCTAAGGACAGCACACAACACCCAGCCATCACGAGGCAGAGAAAATCCCTGACCCCGCCGGGAATCGAACCCGGGAACCCGGGCGTGGGAAGCGAGAACGCTACCGCACGACCACGAGCTGCGGGCTATGAAGCATTTATTAACAAATCTGTCACAGCTGCAGTACATGTCTTTGGCAACTAGTTTCGAACCATCTGATTCATTCTCAAGCCTGGCCTACTTAAGGCTGCACTGAAAGTGCCTGATCTTAATAATAAACACCAAAAACGCAATACATGCTCTAAAAGTGTTCGCAGATGACTGTCACAATCAACATGTGCCTACTTAGCAAGTCGGAGTCAAACTCACTTAGTAGGTACATGTTGATTGTGACAGTCATCTGAGAACATTTCATGGAGCATGTATTGCCTTTTTGATGCTTGTTATTAAGATCAGATACTTTCAGCGCAGTCTCAAGTAGGCCGTGTTTGAGAATGAACCGGTTCTTTCGAAACCAGTCGGCAAACATATGTACTGCAACTGAGACAGATGTATTGTAAGTGGGCTGCTTCTGTGTTGGCAGGGCTGTGTAGCGGTTTGCATTGGATCTCTGACTGCGCTTTCTTTGTAACAGACTCTGTGGCTGGTCCAAAGACCTTGTAAAAAATAACTAGACTCACTTATGGCGCTGCAGTCGCGGGATAATTTGAACCTTCGGCTGGACGCCATTATAGTGGTTGTAGTCTGATGTGTTGTGTAGTATTCTTGTTTATGAAGACCCTTAATTCAACGTTGTATATTTGTTGGGGCGTACATACAGTGTTTGTTACTCGTAATTCTTCTGTCTGTACGTTCCAATCAAAAGAAGTACAATGGTGAAGAGTTGTGCAGCGATTAATTGTACAAATAAATTCGAGAAAGGAACGCATATTACATTTCACAGGTACGTGGATATTTTAAGTTGTTTTGTATGTCAGTGCACTTGCTTAATAAATATTTTTGTAACACGGTATTAGCATAATGTCTGTGCATCTATTTGCAGGTTTCCTTTCTCAAAACCACAGCTGTTACAAAAATGGTTACATGCTGTCAGGAGGGAAGATTTCCGACCTACAGAATAACTTTTTATTTGTCCTGATCATTTTGAAGAAAGTTGGCTGATCGGTAGTGTTTTCATGGTCTAGGTTAGGTTGAAACTTGATAATTTGGTCGTGAGTTGCCAAAGCACTATGCCATATATAACGCACTTCTCGTCATAAAATCTAAAGCAAGGTAGAGTCAGAAAATATCTATTAATATAGTGGGCAAGTCTTCGAGTATTTTGATGCATTTTGCGTACATCTATCGTAAATGAACTACGAAAAATGCTAGGGGTCCAGTACATAACTTTGAGCAACGGCAGATTCCATGTACTACGTAAGATAAATTCATAAACAGTGACTAGTTGCTGTTTGTTCGTAAATTAAAAAGTATATTGTAGTAACGTATTTAAATAAGGCATTATGTTTGTGACCTAACTTAAGGGAAGGCATTTTATAACCAAAAGCGATATATAAACATTCGAACTCCGCGCGTCAGTTTACCACTCTAATGGCCGCCGCCCAGCTATTCAATTTGTCCGCTCTTCACAGTCGACCACTCGTGCGGTTGTGGGGGCCTGGGCTGGTCGGACTCGTTGTTGGAAGTTAATTGCCAGTACTGTTGGGCGGTTGGAAGTTAGTCGCCAGCAGTGATGGAAGTACTGTTAGGCAGTTGGAGGTGAACAGCCAGCCAGCCAGCCAGCATTGAAATATAGCAATACGCAGTCGTCGTCCACGCTTCCCAAGTAGGTGCATCATATACTAAAAATAAAGGTCAGTTATATGCCGTAAATAGGCCAACAGTGCAGCCAGGAGTGATATGAGTGCCCCGTACGTACAGTGTCCCATTTTTCTTCTTAAAAAGAGTCTCAGTGTAAATGATATTTGAAAAATAAAAGTACCAAAAGATATGAATTGTAAGAAGATAAATAATATTCATATTTTAACATATCTTTTACATTGCGACTGTTTTTTTGCAAAGAAAGAAGAAACATTGTACATAGGGGGTACTCTCATCACTTCTGACCACAATCTGCATCTATTTGAAAGACAGCATTGACCTTTACTTTCAGTATATGACTCACCTACTTAGAAAGCGAGCATGACGACTACGCCAGACGGGTAAGGGACTGAGTATATTTTGAGATTATACTCTATACCAGGCGCAGTCAGCTTTTTTTACATACTGCCCACTTTCGTTTCGTGTCTCTGTTAATAGTCCACTAAAAGTCCACTGGTTGCACAGTAATGGTGATTTATAAGGTAGGGAAGTAACTTTACTTTACAAAAATTGTAAAACTAAATTACAGTAAATTATAGCTTAATTGGTTAGCAAATACCTTACGTCAAAATTTTGTGAGAACTTAATTAAAACGTTTTTAAAATCCCTACCGCCTACAGCACACCGTCAGAGCTGGAACGCACATTAGTAGGCGGTACCGATTAGGTTGACTATCACCATGCGTTTGCTGTCATAGAGAGAAAGAACATTTTGTAAATATTTTGTAAATAATAATTATAACTAAGAAACGTGATTTTTTGGTCACAGGAGGACTTGATGACGGTATTTGATACCGAAACATGTAGCCAAAAATGAAAGTGCGACTATATGTTAAGGCAAATATTTTTATTTTTCTGACCTGCAACTCTATCTGAAACTCGTAAGGAACATCTAATGACATTAGCGCCCTGTGCACAACAGAGACGCTACAGACTTTATCCGCTAGGTCATTTGTGTTCATCTAGAACGGCAGTGGCCCTACCACACTAGATGAGACAGAACACAGGGGAAGCTTTCCCTCCGTAGTAACAGAACAACAGTTTAATATTGTTGTTGAACAACTGTTGCATCGCCGGCGCCAAACTGCAGAGCGGAAGACCTTGATGCGACCACCACGCGAGCAGTCGTCAGAATTATTTCAGTAACAGTTCCTGCAAGCCAGGCAGTGCGCGAGGAATACCCAGTTGGCGGGCAGCCAAGCACCACGCACCAGGTGCTCGGGCGAGGTGCAGTCCTTGGGACCGCTAATTGAAGTCTAGACGCCCAGTGTCCATTTCTCCTAACCCACATAGCTGGAAGGCAAAAGAGTGGGAAGGTCGCAGAGAGCGAAAGCTAGCAAACACTACTCCGAGCACTGACGCACCTGCGACAATAGTGCGACAGCACAGACTTTTCACTGGCCATGGCTGTACTAGATAGCAGAAAGTGTGAAGTACTCTGCATGAGTACTAAAAAAAATCGGATAAAATTTAGTTACGTGACTAACAACACAAATGTAAAGGTTGCAGATGCAACTACGTCCTAGGGGTTACAATTACAAATGACTTAAGTTCGTACCATCACATAAAAAAATTTTGTGGGTAAGGTGAACCGAAGACGGCGTTTTATTAGTAGAATACTTAGCAGACGCAACAAATCTAGTAATGAGACTGCCTCTATGAAACGTTTCTTCGTCCGTGCCTCAGACCTATCCTAGCGTTACGCGAAGTCTAGACTAGCGGCCGTGGGCATGATCCACGTATTCTTGGCGTTGAGATACGCGCAAGACAAACTACGGAAAGAACATTAATTACGAGAGCTCAAAAATGAGGGGAAGAAGAGGGTGAATCATAGGGTACAATTAATACCTCACGTCAGTTTTTTAATTCAGAGAATATTATACATAACTATAAAGGACAATATTGAAGTGTACATTAGTTGTTATAGTATGTCTGAACTGAACTGAACTAAATGCTTTACGAGTATGCGTTCCTGGGATTGCCCGATCTGAAAGTGTGCCATCCAAGTGTCAGACTTCATTTGGAAAGTGACAGTCAATGAGTCAGTAATGATATTCTGCACCGCATATAAAGCCGATGTTATTGTGTTCAATGAGTTTTGCTATTTGGGGAGCAAAACAACGATGATGGTCGAAGTAGAGAGTATATAAAATGTAGACTGGCAATGGCAAGGGAAGCGTTTATGAAGAAGAGAAATTTGTTAACATCGACTATAGATTTAAGTGTCAGGAAGTCTTTCCAGAAAGAATTTGTATGGAGTGTAGCCATGTATGGAAGTGAAACGTGGACGATAAATAGTTTAGACAAGAAGAGAATAGAAGCTTTTGAAATGTGGTGCTACAGAAGAATGCTGAAGATTAGATGGGTAGATCACATAACTAATGAGGAGGTATTGAATAGAATTGGGGAGAAGAGGAGTTTGTGGCACAACTTGACTAGAAGAAGGGATGGGTTGGTAGGGCATATTCTGAGGCATAAAGGGATCACAAATTTAATATTGGAGGGCAGCGCGGAGGGTAAAAATCGCAGAGACCAAGAGATGAATACACAAAGCAGATTCAGAAGGATGTAGGTTGCAGTAGGTACTGGGAGATGAAGAAGCTTGCACTGGATAGAGTAGCATGGAGAGCTGCATCAGCCGGCCGGAGTGGCCGAGTGGTTCTAGGCGCTACAGTCTGGAACCGCGTTACCGCTACGGTCGCAGGTTCGAATCCTGCCTCGGGCATGGGTGTGTGTGATGTCCTTAGGTTAGTTAGGTTTAAGTAGTTCTAAGTTCTAGGGGACTGATGACCTCAGAAGTACAGGCCTTCCAATCAATCACAAGCAGGAGCAGAATGTACGCATTCTCACTGGACATTTCCCGCTCCTGCCTACAGCGCATATGTAAGGTGCTGCCTCCTGGCGGGACATTAATAACTTTTTCTGGAGCAGACTGCAAACCACCAACCGTTCCGACCACAACCATTTAGGAGGATTAGGGAAAGCCTTACTCATCTTCAGCCTTTCCCCCTGCAAGCGGAAACTGGATGAGGCGACTACAAAGCGAAACACGGCTAGCACTCATGGGTAACCAGGAAATGATTTGTCACACCTGCACGAAGCATATCCGTATTGCTGCCCGGTATGGAATCCTTACCTGATAGCATTCACTGCGGAAACAGAAAATATTCAAAGAAGGCCAGCTCGTTTTGTATTTTCACGAAACAACGGAGAGACTGTCACGGGTTTGATAAGCGAGTTCGCGTGGCCGTCATTAAAAAAGACATTTTTCACTGCGGCTAGATATTTCCATCACCGACTATCTCCTCCGAATGCCAGAGAGGTTTTGTTGACTACCACCTTCATAGGGAGAAATGGCCATCTTTATAAGAGAAACCAGAGCTCGCGCGGAAAGATTTAGGAGCTCGTTTTCCCAATGCACTATACGACAGCGGAAAGATCGAGAAATGGTCTAGAAGTGACTCGCTGTAGCCTCTGTCAAACACTTATTTGTGAACTGCAGAGTTATAATGTAGACGCAGATGTAAGAGGGAGAAACAAGGTGGCGACTGTTTCTGAATTTCTTGGGTGGGTGGTTTACGTCAATGCTTGTGTTGACTACGGCTCACCTACCTGCCATTTACCTTTGCCTGCTATCACTTGATAGAGAGACGTGACTGTAGGGCTCTTAGTTTTTGAGGTCGTGTGACCAGGGCCTCCCGTCTGGTAGACCGATCGCCGGGTGCAATTCTTTCGATCTGACGCCATTCAGCGACTTGCGCGTCGATGGGTATAAAATGATGATGATTAAGACAACACAACACTTAGTCTATGAGCGGAGAAAATCACCGACCCTACCGGGAATCGAACCCGGGCCCTTAGGATTGACATTCAGTCGCGCTGACCACTCAGCTACCGGGGGCGGACAGTTTTTGACTTTATGACCGAAAATTGCGTTTGCGTTGCAGAGGATAAAATGTCACAGGACTATGTCGATTTTGTCTGCTTCATCACCTGCCTTTTCGATTGTGTAGGTACAGTATTTCTGCTTATAAAAGGAAATTTGCAAATTATAACAGTAACTAGCAACTACATACGCTACTTTTATGCCTTTCTGAAATATTTTTTGCACCTAGAGGTGAATAAATACATACGGACTTCAAACAGGTTCTGATGGAATGGAAGTGACTTGAAATCTTCCATTACCGTCATTATATTGGGAACGACGAGTATCTTCAAGCCTCTTCGACATAAGAAGTGCTTCAGGAGGATACGGTGGCAATTCTATAAGCTTTAAATCCTGTTGGCTTTTGTGTCGCGATCAAGGATCATCGTTTGTATAATGAGTTTCAAGACGTTTCACAAGCGCGAGTGGCTGTCATTGTCACTAAACAAACGTCAATCCACGATCCCGAGACAAAAGCAAAGAGGCAGTACGTCATCATATGGCCACGAAAGCCTCTATAGTTTTTGAAGAACGGTCTTTGCAAATCCTTCCCGTTGAAATGTGACTTAAGGGTTTAGAGCCGACAAGGCAGCGAGCATCTGGCTTCCGTACCAAGTCTGCCAACACTGAAATAAAAATGCAGCCGAACAGCTGTGAAGCTACATTTGGTTGTGGTCTAACGACATGATGAGGGGGAAGGACATATATAAATATTTCCATTAATGACGAAGAGGATGTAGCGTGATTTTAGTGCTGCGACTCATTCAGCCGATCAAAAGGCAGAGATGTATGCTCGAAATGTATAAGCTATTCAAAATAGAGCCAAGCAGTTTGCACCTCAGCAGTCAAAAATAAATAAATCAAATAAAATACAAGAAAATCGAGAGTTCCTCCGATAGTCTAAAAAGTTTCGAGACTGGATTAGTAAAAAATAGAGATAAGATTTTACGGTGGTTTTCATGTTTCAGTTGTTCTACATAGTCTCTCTTTACTTGAGTATGACGCACAGAACATTCATATAACCAAGTAAAAACTAAAACCAAACTCCTCCCGAACAGGCCATGAAGGCCCAACGGTACCCACCAGCCGCCGTGTCATCCTCAGCCCATTGGCGTCACTGGATGCGGATATGCAGCACACCGCTCTCCTGGCCCTGCGTCACTTTCCGAGGCCGGAGCCTCACAAGGGCTGAGTGCACCCCGCTTGCCAACAGTGCTCGGCAGACCGGATGGTCACCCATCCAAGAGCTAGCCCAGCCCGACAGCGCTTAACTTCGGTGATCCGATGGGGATCGGTGTTACCACTATGGCAAGGCCGATATAACCAAGTGAAACTGTCAAAAAAGTTCTTCTTTGGGATGTTGTTCATCTCGTGCGTCACACTGGCTTCAATGTCAGTTACGTCGTGACCCATCGAGTGTATTTCTGCACTTTGCATTTTATGGTAGGTTCGTGTTGGTAACACCAAGTCTCATCAGCCTGGCGATTTTTGCAGAAGATAATTGACCGCGTTTTGCATTTCACTCAGTTCGATTTCTGGGGAATGTCTGGAACACTTGATTTAGAGATCTCTCTCCACTGCGATTTGTGAAACAACAACGTTGGCACACTAAGGCCACACGTCCACTACTTACTGCCTGCTCGTAACAGAATGTTCGAATGCACGGCGCGCGCTGTAGCCGCGTGATCTGTGACGCCTTGCCACGGTTCGCGCGGCTCACCCCGTCGGAGATGGGTGTGTGTGTTGTCCTTAGCGTAAGTTAGTTTTAAGTTAGGTTAAGTAGTGTGTGAGCCTAGGGACCGACGACCTCAGCAGTTTGGTCCCACAGGAACTTACCACAGTTTTCCAGATTTCCAGATCGAATGCACACCTGTTGTTTGTGTTTGTTGGTTCACGCTGCCACCTTAGTTACTGCACTGACGCCGCTTACACGTCAGGAATAAACTCAGTCTCTGAACTTTTTGGACGGACGTTGTATGGCAATCAAATAATGGTTGTCTCAATATCTGAATTGGAAATACTGTCCAGGACTCGAAGATAGATGAAATTTTAAACCCGACTTGCTGGTTAAGTTCCTGAGGATAACGCCATAAGATATTTTGAATATAGTTAATGAACACTGTTACTTTCTTAGGATCGCCGTTCTAACCTTTAACTCATGTGTTATTTGTTGCAGCTTTATGCCATTGATTTAATAGCAAAGAAACGAATATCTATGTTAAGAGGAAATGTGCATCATTTTGTCACTCAGGGTCGACAACGTTTTTTGAAATTGTGAATTCACGGGTATACTAATTACTTTATGTTAAACTCTCTTGAATATGCTATTCTTGCAACATTGGTGTAATATAAAATTGTATTTAGACAATGTAAACTGCCTTAAGCCAGGTTTGGAATATAAATTATGTTTTAGTGTTGAATTTTCTCATGTTGAGAAATCAGAAGGGACGATCTGTTTTACTTGGTAAAAACTTTTTAAAGCGAAGATCACATATATATTTCTTTATTTAAACAAGCCATTACGACAGACATTGCTGTCATCTTCATGTCTTCAAAAATTTTTGTTATAAAAGGTATTCATTTTGAATTGCAACCTCACGCCAAGTTGTCACGTAAGTAGCTAAAATGTAGCACATTATATAAAGTTTTGTCATAAGCAAAACATTTAAAATCAAAAAGCACCTTTGTATAATAAGCTACATTTTAGCCACTAACATGACAACTTGGTGTGAGGTTCCATCTCAAATTGAACAAGATGTATAACAAAAATTTTTGAAGACCTGAAAATGACAGCCAACGCTGACGAAACCGGTCGTTGTAAGTAAAGATATATTCATGCGAACTTGGCTTTAGAAAGTTTTTTCAAGTTTTAGTATGTTGTTTTGGGCCGTCTTCCACTTTTCCTAAGACTACAGTATTTGTATCTTTATCAGCCATTTCACTTCGATTGTTAGGTAAACGAATTCTCCAGACTTTTTCACGCATTCCAGTGTCTAGATTTACATACCCACGTTGCTCCTACATTTTTTCCCACCTTAGAGGGGCCGTCGACTCCGTCTTTCTTTATCTCTTGGAATCCAACAGTTAACTCTTTGGCCAATTCGCGTCATTACATGTCCAACCAACGTTCGTGTCATTCCCGTCACAGTCACAGTAACGCCTCCTTATCCATTTGTTACTTTCGCTGTGCCGGCCGCGGTGGCCGTGCGGTTCTAGGCGCTGCAGTCCGGAACCGCGGGACTGCTACGGTCGCAGGTTCGAATCCTGCCTCGGGCATGGATGTGTGTGATGTCCTTAGGTTAGTTAGGTTTAAGTAGTTCTAAGTTCTAGGGGACTGATGACCTAAGATGTTAAGTCCCATAGTGCTCAGAGCCATTTGAACCATTTTTGAACTTTCGCTGTCTCTCCCGGTAGTTCTCAATTCGCATCTCTCTCTGCTGCCTGGTGAGCAACACTACATTTGAAAGTTTTCCACGTTGAATGCTATGTACCACTGTCATAAGCGGCAACCGGTCATACACACTGATTATAAAACTTCCATTTAACACAAGCCGGACTTTTAATTTTGAATACTCTGTTTAGGTTACCTAATTCAGTGAAGGCAATTTTTCTTTTCTTTTTACTTTTTTCTGTCCACTAATTTGTTGCATACCACTCCAATAAATATAAAAACTCCAATTGGTTCTATGACTTCACTGTCAATTTTGACAAGTACAGTTCCCATTATGATGTTTTCGTTGTGAATTATTTTAATCTTCTTGTAACTGATTTTGAAGTCCTCTTTCAAAATTATTCTCTTTAGTTCTCCCATTCATTGTTGAAGTCTGTTGCACTGGATGCAAACGCTACAATGCCAGAAGCAAAGCGAAGGTGATTCCAATATGATCCTTTAACAAGTATTCTTTTCTTGTTTTTATAGTTTCCGGGTTTGAAAATGTCCTCTCGGCAGGGCTATTGAGAACAGGGCCCCGACTCTTTCTTGTGTTCACATTGACATTTCATCAGTAACATTACCAGGTGCCAAGTTTCACTTCTTTACAGATGATAAAAACATTACAATAAATAACATACCAATTATAGTTTTAGAAATTTCGGTTAACGAATTTTTCGCGGCCAGTAGTAAATGGTAATCTTATACTTTGTCACTAAACTCTGAAAAAAAAAAGTTATATGCGTATAGAATCGTCAGAGATTTCCACCGTAGCACATTCCTAAAATATGACGGCAAGCAGATAGAAGACGTTGACAGTGCTAAATTCTTGGGATTACAGATTGATAATAAACTCAGCTGGGAGGAACATATCACACAACGGCTGAAGCGCTTAAATAAATTTCTATTTTCAGTGTGGATGTTGTCAGACAAAGACCATGCAAAAATAAGAAAGGTAGCATACTTTTTAAAGCATACTTTGCTTACTTTCATTCCATAATGTCATATGGTATCGTTTTTTGTGGAAACTCATCAAGACAAGCTAAAGTTTTCAAAGTTCTAATACGAATTTTTACTGGTGGGAACTCAAGAACAACATGCCTCCTTATGGAATGGGGATACTAACTACTACTTGTCAATATATTTATTCCTTAAAGAAATTTGTCGTTAAAAGTAAATCTCTTCTTTAACCGACAGCTCAGTTCATGGAGTAACTACTAGAAATGAAAATAACCTTCACAAAGATTTAATGTCATCTACATAGGTCCAGAAAGATGTCCATTATTCAGGAACACACTTTTCAATAACTTGCCAGCAGCCATAAAGAGTTTTAACTACTAATAAATTTCAATTTAAGAAGATGCTAAAGGATTTATTGAAGCCAACACCTTCTACTCCACTGATGACTTCTGCAATAGAACCGACTGATGTGTAAATGTTAGTGAAATTTCATGTAATGCGAGTATTACGCACAATTTAACTTCTGTAAAAATTCAGGGCAGTAATGCTGTCAATCAACAGCCTAAGAATTATCATATGCACCACAGTGTGGTGAACATGTACATGTTTTGAGACATGTTTGTCATTGACTTTTAAATGAAAATATGTTTAAGAATTTGTGACTTATTCCATATCCACCAGGGCAGTTTCTTTTGGGATATGTGGAACGTACAGTAGCATATCTTTCTTTTTCTTTGTAAATGTGTACTGTGTACCGTTGTTTTCTGACATGTTCTGCATCCTGGACAATCTCCTTCATATGGGTCTTTTGCAACGACAAGTTCATCTAATCTGTTCTAATTCAATCTAGAGAATCGCCTTGCCTGACTTTTCGACTAAACTTTACGAAGGGCCATCTACACGCCACGTTTGTTTATGGGACAGGGCAGTTGTTGGCCATGCGACTCCGTGCCCAATTGGAGTTAGCCAATAGGACGATAGTACTAGTATGTGCTTAGCCAATTAAGAGCTGTTTTTGCTTGATACGTCTTTATGCCGCTAATATACGAATTACTCATATTTTGTGGCGGCCTTTCTTTCACATTCGGCTTTTGACGGATATTGATGACACATTTCACTGGCTTCCTCTGACGAGAGATACAACCTAGTCCTTCTGGACCCAGAATGTCGCCTTTTCTGTGCACTTTATTCGTCAGTTTCTAGAATTTCTCTTTTTGGTTCACTGCCCTGAAACCTGATAACCTTGCAGCATGATTGAACGCTATTCTGTCCACTTTATCCCTGTCTTGAGGTGAGAGAATTTTGGCCAGTGAAAAATACGAAGCACTTAAAAAAGAGCTAACATAATTTAAATCCTCGCTATTTGTTGGATTATTTCACGAAGGAGTGCTTGACTAGTCCTTTTGTAGATCTTCACGGTTTCCATTGCCTGTACACGGTGACAGTTACGATGAAACTGTGGATAACATCAGAGTTTACTGACATTTGTGCCGGGATGGAATACGCTGACATTTCTGCGTAGCCCAAGAGACTTCACGAAGTTTCTTGTTTTCGCATCGTTGGCTTCGCCAACTCACAAACTGTCAGCTTCGAAAATAATCTAGACCTCGGGCTAAGCTACAGATCAGTTTTCCTTCAGAACCAGGCTTTCTGCTGTCACTTTCGTTGGCTTCGCCAACTCACAACCAAACTATCACATACCAAGGTAGCCTAGACCTCGTATGAAGATAGGCACATCATCCTGACACTGGTAAAGGCAGGATAAGTTATCACAAGAAATGACTGTTCACAGTTTTTTCAACCTTTCATTGCACATTAAAACTAATGCCTAGAATGACATGTCGTAGACTAGAGCCTGCTGTGCTACATTGCTAGACGAGAAACAAATTCTTGGTGTGCCTGTATGCTACCCGCGAAAAGCCGTTTATCCCAGCAAGATTAGATTAGATTAATACTAGTTCCATGGATCATGAATACGAAATTTCGTAATGATGTGGAACGAGTCGAATTTTCCAATACATGACATAATTAGGTTAATTTAACAACATACTTAAGTTAATATAACAACTTTATTTTATTGTGTTTTTTTTCCTTAATTTATATCTAAAAATTCCTCTATGGAGTAGAAGGAGTTGTCATTCAGAAATTCTTTTAATTTCTTCTTAAATACTTGTTGGTTATCTGTCAGACTTTTGATACTATTTGGTAAGTGACCAAAGACTTTAGTGCCAGTATAATTCACCCCTTTCTGTGCCAAAGTTAGATTTAATCTTGAATAGTGAAGATCATCCTTTCTCCTAGTATTGTAGTTATGCACACTGCTATTACTTTTGAATTGGGTTTGGTTGTTAATAACAAATTTCATAAGAGAGTATATATATTGAGAAGCTACTGTGAATATCCCTAGATCCTTAAATAAATGTCTGCAGGATGATCTTGGGTGGACTCCAGCTATTATTCTGATTACACGCTTTTGTGCAATAAATACTTTATTCCTCAGTCATGAATTACCCCAAAATATGATGCCATATGAAAGCAATAAGTGAAAATAGGCGTAGTAAGCTAATTTACTAAGATGTTTATCACCAAAATTTGCAATGACCCTTATTGCATAAGTAGCTGAACTCAAACGTTTCAGCAGATCATCAATGTGTTTCTTCCAATTTAATCTCTCATCAATGGACACACCTAAAAGTTTGCAATGTTCTACCTTAGCTATATGCTTCTGATTAAGGTCTATATTTATTAATGGCGTCATACCATTCACTGTACGGAACTGTATGCACTGTGTCTTATCAAAATTCAGTGAGAGTCCGTTTACAAGGAACCACTTAGTAATTTTCTGAAAGACAGTATTGGCAATTTCATCAGTTAATTCTTGTTTGTCAGGTGTGATTACTATACTTGTATCATCAGCAAAGAGAACTAACTTCGCCTCTTCGTGAATATAGAATGGCAAGTCATTAATATATAATAAGAACAACAAAGGACCCAAGACTGACCCTTGTGGAACCCCATTCTTGATAGTTCCCCAGTTTGAGGAATGTGCTGATCTTTGCATGTTACGAGAACTACTTATTTCAACTTTCTGCACTCTTCCAGTTAGGTACGAATTAAACCATTTGTGCACTGTCCCACTCATGCCACAATACTTGAGCTTGTCTAGCAGAATTTCATGATTTACACAATCAAAAGCCTTTGAGAGATCACAAAAAATCCCAATGGGTGGTGTTCGGTTATTCAGATCATTCAAAATTTGATTGGTGAAAGCATATATGGCATTTTCTGTTGAAAAACCTTTCTGGAAACCAAACTGACATTTTGTTAGTACTTCATTTTTACAGATATGTGAAGCTACTCTTGAATACATTACTTTCTCAAAAATTTTGGATAAAGCTGTTAGAAGGGAGATTGGACGGTAATTGTTGACATCAGATCTATCCCCCTTTTTATGCAAAGGTATAACAATAGCATATTTCAGTCTATCAGGGAAAATGCCCTGTTCCAGAGAGCTATTACACAGGTGGCTGAGAATCTTACTTATCTGTTGAGAACAAGCTTTTAGTATTTTGCTGGAAATGCCATCAATTCCATGCGAGTTTTTGCTTTTAAGCAAGTTTATTATTTTCCTAATTTCAGAGGGAGAAGTGGGTGAGATTTCAATTGTATCAAATTGCATAGGTATGGCCTCTTCCATTAACAGCCTAGCATCTTCTAATGAACACCTGGATCCTACTATGTCCACAACATTTAGAAAATGATTATTAAAAATATTTTCAACTTCTGACTTTTTGTTCGTAAAGTTTTCATTCAATTTGATGGTAATACTGTCTTCCTCTGCTCTTGGTTGACCTGTTTCTCTTTTAATAATAAACCAAATTGTTTTAATTTTATTATCAGAGTTGCTGATTTCAGACATGATACACATACTCCTGGATTTTTTAATAACTTTTCTTAATATAACACAGTAGTTTTTATAATTTTTGATAGTTTCTGGGTCACTACTCTTTCTTGCTGTCAGATACATTTCCCTTTTCCGGTTACAAGATATTTTTATACCCTTAGTAAGCCATGGTTTGTTACAAGGTTTCTTACGAGTATATTTAACTATTTTCTTGGGGAAGCAGTTTTCAAATGCATTTACAAAAATGTCATGAAATAAATTATATTTGAAATTGGCATCAGGTTCACGGTACACCTCATCCCAGTCTAACTGCTGTAGGCCAGGCTCCGCAGAAATGTCTCTCCGTTGAAGTGTCACTCTGCACGAAGGCTTCAACGCCTAACCTCATTATGGCGACACCAGATTGCTGAGTATTCCACCTTTTTTTATGCAAAGATTCTCTTGTCTCTTTCGTTTACCAAGATGATCATGTGACTGTAGAACTGAATATGTTTCGGGACACTAGATAGCCTCTTCCTTTGCAGGAAATGATCAGGCACAGAAACTAGGCACCTTATATACCTCTGGCTCCAGGAGGTCATAAGCGCCCCCGAATCGGTGCTCGTCCTGTCCCTCGACAATGTGTAAGTAGCATGTAAGTAGGCTGTTCAGGTTTTCATGTTGGTAACGCCACGTAGTGCTCTGTTGAATATCGCTGAGTGCGCTGTGCGCAGTCTGTGGCTGGTTTGCATTTTTGGAATTTGCTATTGTAGTGTTGGGCAGTTGGCTGTTAACAGCGCGTAGCGTTGGACAGTTGGTGAGCCGCCAGCAGTGGTGGATGTGGAGAGAGAGAGAGAGATGCCAGAGTTTTGAGCGGACGATCTGGACGCGTGTCCGTCAGAAAAAGGAAATTTGTTTAACTGGATGTCACAAAATTATATATATATTATGACCTTTGAACGCTATTAAGGTAAATGCATTGTTTGTTCTCTGTCAAAATCTTTCATTTGCTAACTATGCCTATCAGTAGTTAGTGCCTTCAGTAGTTCGAATCTTTTATTTAGCTGTCAGTAGTGGCGCTCGCTGTATTGCAGTAGTTCGAGTAACGAAGATTTTTGTGAGGTAAGTGAATTGTGAAAGGTATAGGTTATTGTTAGACGGGGCCATTCTTTTGTAGGGATTATTGAAAGTCAGATTCCGTTGCGCTAAAAATATTGTGTGTCAGTTTAGTGTTGATCAGAATAAGTAAAGAGAGTAATGTCTGAGTACGTTCAGTTTTGCTCAGCTGTTTGAAAAGCAAATAATGTAAGAGGTTTACCAGCACAGCAATTCATAAATTTTTCTAAGCGGACGTTTCAAATTGAATATGAAAGTTGCTCAATAAGAATAAAAAAGACCCAACATGAATGGGACGGAAATCGGTAGATGTGATGTACGTATGTAGACCAAAAAAAAAAAATGATTACAATTTCAGAAAAACTGGATGATTCACTCAAGAGAAATAGCTTCACAAATTGAGCAAGTCCAAAAAATGGTTCAAATGGCTCTGAGCACTATGGGACTTAACTGCTGTGGTCATCAGTCCCCTAGAACTTAGAACTACTTAAACCTAACTAACCTAAGGCCACCACACACATCCATGCCCGAGGTAGGATTCGAACCTGCGACCGTAGCGGTCGCGCGGTTCCGGACCGTAGCGCCTAGAACCGCTCGGCCACTCCGGCCGGCGAGCAAGTCCACCTCTGGACCTTATGCAAGTAGTTATTCGGCTTGGCATTGGCTGATAGAGTTGTTGGATGTCCTCCTGAGCAGCAACAGCAAAAAGATTGAAAACAGTATTACGATATCTTACACTGTTTCAGAAGTATTTGACTCATGCTGTGTAAGAATAATGTCTCTATACAGACACGTTTCCCAACATCTGTGTATAACGAAATTTAGCATTGACGTTACATTCTAATAATGCGCACTGAACGGAAACATTGAGAGAATTAATCTGTAGTTATGAACTGATTATACCATCGAAGCAATTCAGAGGCGAGCTGCTAGATTTGTTAACGGTAGGTCCAAACAACGCTCAAATATTTGGGAGATGCTTTGGGATCTCAAATGGGAATCGCCGAAGAGAAGGCGATGTTCTCTTCGAGGAGCACTACTAAGAAAATTTAGAGAACCGGCATTTGAGGCTGACTACAGGACGACTCTACTGCTGCTAACGGACATTTCGCGAAAGGATCACGAACATATGAGAGATTAGGGCTCGTATAGAAGCATACAGACAGTCGTTTACCTCTCGCTCTCTGTTTGCGAGTGGAACAGGAAAAGAAATGACTAGTGTTCCCTCCGACATGCAACATATGGTGTCTGGCGGAGCGTATGTACATGTAGATTCACAAAGGCTCGAAGCTGAAAAAATTTATCAACCTTGTTTTGGAGCGCTATTCCATGTTGTTTTTGTGGTCTTCAGTCCTGAGACTGGTTTGATGCAACTCTCCATGCTACTCTATCCTGTGCAAGCTTCTTCATCTCCCAGTACCTACTGCAACCTACATCCTTCTGAATCTGCTTAGTGTATTCATCTCTTGGTCTCCCTCAACGATTTTTACCCTCCACGCTGCCCTCCAATGCTAAATTTGTGATCCCTTGATGCCTCGAAACATGTCCTACCAACCGATCCCTTCTTCTAGTCAAGTTGTGCCACAAACTTCTCTTCTCCCCAATCCTATTCAATACCTCCTCATTAGTTACGTGATCTACCCACCTTATCTTCAGCATTCTTCTGTAGCACCACATTTCGAAAGCTTCTATTCTCTTCTTGTCCAAACTGGTTATCGTCCATGTTTCACTTCCATACATGGCTACACTCCATACAAATACTTTCAGAAACGACTTCCTGACACTGAAATCTATACTTGATGTTAACAAATTTCTCTTCTTCAGAAACGCTTTCCTTGCCATTGCCAGTCTACATTTTATATCCTCTCTACTTCGACCATCATCAGTTATTTTGCCCCCCAAATAGCAAAACTCATTTACTACTTTAAGTGTCTCATTTCCTAATCTAATTCCCTCAGCATCACACGATTTAATTCGACTACATTCCATTTTCCTCGTTTTGCTTTTGTTGATGTTCATCTTATATCCTCCTTTCAAGACACTGTCCATTCCGTTCAACTGCTCTTCCAAGTCCTTTGCTGTCTCTGACAGAATTACAATGTCATCGGCAAACCTCAAAGTTTTTATTTCTTCTCCCTGGATTTTAATACCTACTCCAAATTTTTCTTTCGTTTCCTTTACTGCTTGCTCAATATACAGATTGAATAACATCGGGGAGAGGCTACAACCCCGTCTCACTCCCTTCCCAACCACTGCATCCCTTTCAAGTCCCTTGACTCTTATAACTGCCATCTGGTTTCTGTACAAATTGTAAATAGCCTTTCGCTCCCTGTATTTTACCCCTGCCACCTTCAGAATTTGAAAGAGAGTATTCCAGTTAACGTTGTCAAAAGCTTTCTCTAAGCCTACAAATGCTAGAAACGTAGGTTTGCCTGTTCTTAATCTTTCTTCTAAGATAAGTCGTAAGGTTAGTATTGCCTCACGTGTTCCAACATTTCTACGGAATCCAAACTGATCTTCCCCGAGGTCCACTTCGACCAGTTTTTCCATTCGTCTGTAAAGAATTTGCGTTAGTATTTTGCAGCTGTGACTTATTAAACTGATAGTTCGGTAATTTT
The DNA here is from genome assembly GCF_023898315.1 of Schistocerca nitens. Classification (NCBI taxonomy): domain Eukaryota; kingdom Metazoa; phylum Arthropoda; class Insecta; order Orthoptera; family Acrididae; genus Schistocerca; species Schistocerca nitens. Next base: position 224,651,913 of record NC_064619.1, on the reverse strand, counting down.
CACATCTGTCAACACCTGCTTTCTTTGGGATTGGAATTATTATATTCTTCTTGAAGTCTGTGAGTATTTCGCCTGTCTCATACATCTTGCTCACCAGATGGTAGAGTTTTGTCATGACTGGTTCTCCCAAGGCCATCAGTAATTCTAATGGAATGTTGTCTACTCCCGGGGCCTTGTTTTGACTCAGGTCTTTCAGTGCTCTGTCAAACTCTTCACGCAGTATCTTATCTCCCATTTCATCTTCATCTACATCCTCTTCCAGTTCCATAATATTGTCCTCAAGTACATCGCCCTTGTATAAACCCTCTATATACTCCTTCCACCTTTCTGCCTTCCCTTCTTTGCTTAGAACTGGGTTGCTGTCTGAGCTCTTGATATTCGTACAAGTGGTTCTCTTCTCTCCAAAGGTCTCTTTAATTTTCCTGTAGGCAGTATCTATCTTACCCCTAGTGAGACAAGCCTCTACATCCTTACATTTGTCCTCTAGCCATCCCTGCTTAGCCATTTTGCACTTCCTGTCGATCTCATTTTTGAGACGTTTGTATTCCTTTTTGCCTGCTTCATTTACTGCATTTTTATATTTTCTCCTTTCATCAATTAAATTCAATATTTCTTCTGTTATCCAAGGATTTCTATTAGCCCTCGTCTTTTTACCTACTTGATCCTCTGCTGCCTTCACTACTTCATCCCTCAGTACTACCCATTCTTCTTCTACTGTATTTCTTTCCCCCATTCCTGTCAATTGTTCCCTTGTGCTCTCCCTGAAACTCTCTACAACCTCTGGTTCTTTCAGTTTATCCAGGTCCCATCTCCTTAAATTCCCACCTTTTTGCAGTTTCTTCAGTTTCAATCTGCAGTTTATAACCAATAGATTGTGGTCAGAATCCACATCTGCCCCTGGAAATGTCTTACAATTTAAAACCTGGTTCCTAAATCTCTGTCTTACCATTATATAATCTATCTGAAACCTATTAGTATCTCCAGGATTCTTCCAGGTACACAACCTTCTTTTATGATTCTTGAACCAAGTGTTAGCTATGATTAAGTTATGCTCTGTGCAAAATTCTACAAGGAGGCTTCCTCTTTCATTTCTTCCCCCCAATCCATATTCACCTACTATGTTTCCTTCTCTCCCTTTTCCTACTGCCGAATTCCAGTCACCCATGACTATTAAATTTTCGTCTCCCTTCACTACCTGAATAATTTCTTTTATCTCGTCATACATTTCATCAATTTCTTCATCATCTGCAGAGCTAGTTGGCATATAAACTTGTACTACTGTAGTAGGCGTGGGCTTTGTGTCTCTCTTGGCCACAATAATGCGTTCACTATGCTGTTTGTAGTAGCTAACCCGCACTCCTATTTTTTTATTCATTATTAAACCTACTCCTGCATTACCCCTATTTGATTTTGTATTTATAACCCTGTAATCACCTGACCAAAAGTCTTCTTCCTCCTGCCACCAAACTTCACTAATTCCCACTGTATCTAACTTTAACCTATCCATTTCCCTTTTTAAATTTTCTAACCTACCTGCCCGATTAAGGGATCTGACATTCCACGCTCCGATCCGTAGAACGCCAGTTTTCTTTCTCCTGATAACGACGTCCTCCTGAGTAGTCCCCGCCCGGAGATCCGAATGGGGGACTATTTTACCTCCGGAATATTTTACCCAAGAGGACGCCATCATCATTTAATCATACAGTAAAGCTGCATGTCCTCGGGAAAAATTACGGCTGTAGTTTCCCCTTGCTTTCAGCCGTTCGCAGTACCAGCACAGCAAGGCCGTTTTGGTTAATGTTACAAGGCCAGATCAGTCAATCATCCAGACTGTTGCCCCTGCAACTACTGAAAAGGCTGCTGCACCTCTTCAGGAACCACATGTTTGTCTGGCCTCTCAGCAGATACCCCTCCGTTGTGGTTGCACCTACGGTACGGCCATCTGTATCGCTGAGGCACGCAAGCCTCCCCACCAACGGCAGGGTCCATGGTTCATGGGGGAACAGATTACAGTTTTCATTGATGCTAAATGTGTCTGTCCAAGGCAAATATATCTTAAACTCAATTCCATTTTAATTTTTTAACCTTGTAATTTAACTGCAAGTATTTTCATAAGCTCTCTACAATACCGATATGTCTATAGAAATGTTATCAATTGCAGCAGTGCCAGTTTAAGAAACTTCTGTCGTGAACTGTATGAGGGAGAGTTAGAATATATGATGGCAAGAGATTTAACTAAAGCTGCAGAATAGGTACCGGTACGCCCTTAACATTTAAATTAAAATTTTCGCTTAATATTACTTTATTCTTTTGAGAAGTTAAAAAACTTTAACAGTGTGTCTAGTTGTTCCAGAACTCAAAACCACTGGCTGGAACCAAATACTTCGTGATTATTACTATGAACTTCGCATGAATTTCTACATCTATACCACAAGTTTCAAATGCTCCTTACTGCAAAATCTTTGAGTGTCAACCTTCTTAGATTTGTATTCTTTCTTCATATAAGTGGCAACTCCGCCTTGAACTTTACTTTAGAGAGTAGTTCGTGCTCCCTGAATGACTATAAATTATAACGGATTGTACTTTCCCCACATGGCCATACCGAAACGAATCAAAACTCCACAACCATACCCAACAGCTAGACTACACAGTCTCTGCCAGGCAGCCACATAACGACTAGTCGCATGCGATTTATCAGACTCTTTGGGAGTTACGCGCGATCAGTGATCGATTGTGCTGCAATCAGCGATATCCCCACACTAGTGTGGTCTACGAAATGATCGCGCGACCTGGCGGTGGACATCTGCGATTCTTCAGTCCATCGACTATAATACCACATGTAGCTGCAATGAATTGACGCACTGAGTGGCCGCTCGGTTAGAGGTGTCATGTCACGGATTGCACGGCCCCTCCCGCCGGAGTGTGTGTGTGTGTGTCGTTCTTAGCAAAACTTAGTTTAAGTAGTGTGTACGTCCAGGGACCGATGACCTTAGCAGTTTTTTCCCTTAGGAATTCACACACATTTTGCAATCAATTGACTATGGTCTTGACGAAACAAACACGTGATGTATCCAGGAAGTTATGTGTGGAAACCACCGAAAGTCAAATAGAGACGAAAGAACCATTGTCTTCGGCAGTGTACTTACTAGCCGAGATGGCTGCTCAATCCTCAACCAGAGAACCAGAAGATGATGACGTGCGACACATGTGTATCTGCTTTCCCTGCTGCCTTCACTTCGCGATATCTGAGCAGGCGACTGGACAAAGCATTGCCACCAGGTGGAGTGTCGTGACTCAGGCAATGTCTGCGTGAGTCACGCCCCTCTACAGATGCCAAGAGCCAGCCACAGCTGTTCTTTCCACTGCACGCAACACCAGGCATAAAGTGAACTAACGAAAGAAACATTATACTACCGCAATGAACAGAGTGTAAGCCATACGAAACGTTTAGTTGGTGACTGGGAGGAATAAATCGCTGCACCTGTCCCTTGTCACCTGACAAGGAAAACCCCCTTTGATTTAGTGAAAATGGCACGGTGGGCAGCCTGTCAAAAACTGAACACAGATCAAACATGAAAACAGGAAGGTGTATGAAAGAAGCAAAATAGAGACAGTGAACGGTCCAAGCCCATGATGTGCAACATCGAGCGACTCGTAAGAACCACGGTGTCGTGGCTGTGTGGTCACGGTGTTGACTGCAAAGCGAGAGATCCACGTGTGAACCTCTCTCGTGCCCCCCCCCCCCCCCCGTTTTTTGTTTTTTACTATTTATGAACTGCCTGTCCGGTCAATGAAGTGTCAAATGGTTCAAATGGCTCTGAGCACTATGGGACTCAACATCTGTGGTCATAAGTCCCCTAGAACTTAGAACTACTTAAACCTAACTAACCTAAGGACATCACACACATCCATGCCCGAGGCAGGATTCGAACCTGCAACCGAAGCGGTCACGCGGTGCCAGACTGAAGCGCCTTTAACCGCACGGCCACACCGGCCGGCATGAAGTGTCCGTTCTCCTTCTGTAGTCTTGGCAATTAACAGGTGGTATACTATACATTGATTACAGAATATGAGTCACCGGGTAAGAATCTATTATGGTCGCAAGTAATTGTGATGAATAGTGAGAGCGGGCGAGATGCCTCATAAACCTCTCACATAAATGGAAACAACAAATTAACGGGTGTGATCTATGTTACAACGAAGGAATTCAAGAATCAGATCTTCCAAAGAGGAACATGTGGCACTTGTGTAGAACAAACAGGAGGTACGTACGTCTGGAGGTACGTTATACATCGCTGTTGCGAACGGACGTTACACGGCGTTACAGACAAATTTGAATACAGCGAACAGACACGTCACTGAGCGGACGGACAGTTCATAATTTTGTAAAAAAAAAAAAAATTAACATGTGACACAAGGGAGATTGAAACCCAGATCTCCCCTTCGCAATCCAACACCATGACCACATCGCTACAGTCAGTCAACGCCACTCGAAGTTGCACATCCTAATCTTGGACGGTTCACTGTTTCTATTTTCTTCTGTTTTCCACAGTTCAGTACACCTCCTTCTTGTTTTCATGCTTGGTCTGTGTTCAGTTCTTGATGGGCTATCCAATGGGCCATCTTATCACTAGATCTGAGGGGTGTGCGATGGGGAGTTTCCCTCGTAAGAATTTCTTGTCGAAGTAGCTCAGTTTTGCTTTTAGTGGCTTCGATTATGCTTAAGGAGGTAGTGGCATTACAGACTACAAGGAGCTAATAGTCTTTGCTCATTTCCTGCTAAACATGCCGGCTTTTTAGGGATACTAAACCTCAAGTACTGAACCGATAACATCTATATCTACGTCTACTGATGGCTCAGAACATTATGAGCACTCTGCTTATTAGCGTGTGTTCGGTCATCCACGAAACGCAATACAGCAGCGATTCTGTGTGGCATGAATTCGACAACTCCTTGGTACGTGTCCAGAGGTATGTGGTACCAGATACCTACGCAAAGGTCACGCAATACCAGTAAATTAAAAGCTGGTGGTTGGTGGGCGGGGAGCTGGCGCCCATAGCGGCCCAGATGTGTTCCACTGGGTTGAGATCTGGTGAATCTGGTGGCCAAGACACAACGAAAGTTGGCTATCACGCTCTTCAAACCTCTGTAGTACGATTCTGGTCTGGTGAAACATTTTTCTGGAACATGCCATCACAGTTGGGGAAGATATCAAGTATGAAGGGATGCAGTTGGTCCACAATAACCTTCCCGTAGTCCACAGCTGTCACGGTGACTTAGATTACTGCCACAGATCCAATGGAAGCCCAGGTGAATGTACCCCATAGCACAGTACTGCCTCCATCGGCCTGCATCAGTGGACTGGTCCATGTTTCGAGCAGCTATTCACCGGCTTGACTGTGTATCCGGAATGACGACCGACCTGTGGCAACAATAAAATCGATTCATCCGATCAGGTTACACGTTTGCACTGATCCACAGTCCAGTCTCGATGATCCCTTGCCCTCTGCAATCATAACTGCCGATGTTGTTGGGTCAAAATGAGAACACGAAGGGGTCACCTGGTCTGGAGGCCTATGTTCTACAGTTTGCCTTGAACGGTGTGCTCCGTCGTTTCTATCAGCAGCAGCATCGTAATGTCTCGTCAGGTCTACCCATGACGCCTCCAATACTGCTTTACAGAGCAGGCAAGCCTCTGGCTTGCACGTTGTGTGATGATGCGACGTGGACGTCCAACACCTTGCCACCCATTCGTGGTTTCACCGTCCTTCGACATCTCCTCATAAGTGCTCACGACAGCAGCAGGCAAACAGCCGACCAGCCTCGCTACTTCCGAGATGCTCGTTCCTAGGTGCCGGGTCACTACAACCTGCTCTTTCAAGTCACTTACGTCAGTGGATTTCCCCATTTGTGGCCCGATCGGCGCTAGAATGATTCACCGTTCAGATCTTCTCCGCACAAAGAAGCACAACTCCAACAGATGGCAGTCAGTCTCGCAGTGGGTTGTGGTCGTAATATGAGTCCCCAGCAGATATACTGAGACATGCTGACTCTATAGCCGTGCACAATTGCGAAAATGTTGCCAGTGAAGCATTTTGTGTACGAACTGACCTCTCGATTACGTCCCGTAAATGTTCGGTGAGGTTCATGTCGGGCGAGCTGGGTGGCCAAATCATTCGCTCGAATTGTCCAGAATGTTCTTCAATGGCGAAAAATTTTGGCCCTCTGACATGGCGCATTGTCATCCATAACATGTAGTCCATGAATGGCTGCAGACGATCTCCACGGGGCCGAACATAACCATTTCCAGTCAACTGTCGGTTCAGCTGGACCAGAGGACTCAGTCTTTTCCATGTAAACACAGCCCACACCATTATGGGGCCACCACCAGATTGCACAGTGCCTTACACCTTAGGTCCGTCGTTACGTGGACTGCGCTGACTCGAACCCTACCGTTTGCTTTGAACAGTTGAAATCGGGACTCGTCTGAACAGGCCACGGTTTTACTGTCGTCCGGGGTCCAGCTGATGCGGTAACGAGCCCAGGAGAAGCGTTGCAGGTGATGTCGTGCTCTTAGCAAAGGCACTCGCGTCGATCGTCTGCTGCCATAGCCCATTAACGCCACATTCCACTGCACTGCACTATACGTTCCTCGTACGTCCCAGATTTATTTCTGTGGTTATTTTACGCAGTGTTACTCGTGTGTTAGCAATGACAACTTTACGCAAATGCCGCTGCTCTCGGTCGTCAAGTGAAGGCTGTCAGCCACTGTGTTGTCCATGGTGAGAAGTAGTACCTGAAATCTGGTATTCTCGACGCTCTCTTGACACTGTGGATCTCGAAATATTCAATTCCCTAACGATACCCGAAACGGAATGTCCCAAGCGTCTAGCTCCAACTACCCTCCCACGTTCAGAGTCTGTTAGTTCTCGTCGTCAGGCCATAATCAAGTCGCAAACCTTTTCACGTGAATCACCTGAGTACAAATGACAGCTCCGTCACGCACTGCCCTTTTATACCTCGTTACGCGATGCTATCGCCATCTGTGTCCGCCCCGATAGTTGAGTGGTCAGCGTGACGGGTTGTCGTCCTACAGGCCCGGGTTCGATTCCCGGGTGGGGTGGGGAATTTTCTCCGCTCAAAGACTGGGTGTTGTGTTGTCTTCATCATCATTTCATCCCCATCCGGTGCGCACGTCGCTCAATGTGGCGTCAAATGTAATAAGACCTGCACCACGGCGGCCGGACCAGCCCCGCAAGGGGCCTCCCGGCCAATGACGCCAAACGCCCATTTCCATTTCCATCGCAATCTGTATATGTGCATATCGCTGTCCAATAATTTATCACTTCTCGTCCACAAGATTGCATTTAATACTGCTCCATTTGTTTCGCATTTGTTTTTCCACCAGCGTTAGTTGTACTTTTATAGAGACACAGAGCACTACGGACAGATTTACCACTGAAGAGTTGGCCGATATGCACCTCGTGTGTGGATTTACTGAATACAGTGGAACAACAGCACAACAACGCTATTTCTGAGTTGTTCGTGCAGTGACAGTAGCCACATCACAGTACTTTAGCAACTGAATTTTGTTTCATTGATCTGTGTTGTACGTTTTGGTTATAGCGTATTACAGGCTTATTCACAATTGTGAAGGTAGTTTCACAGAAACGGAAGTAATTGGCATAACAATTTTTTCTGTGAAACGAGCTATAGGGGACCACAAACCGTTAGTAACAAAATATGTCTCAGCAGCCTCAGACCTTCTGTCAGCTTTACCCTACGCATATATTGTCAGGCACTTGTGATCGTCCTGTGCGGCGGTTTACGCGTGTGGAAACACTGCCTCTCGATATTTAAGATCCATCCTAAATATTGTTGAGCTCAGAAACCCAAATCATTGTGTAATCTCCGGTATGATTAGATCAGATTGTATGATACCCCTGTGTGATCCGCTGTAGTAGAAGATCTACACGGGCCAGCCACATTAACGTGATCACGGCCCACGTTCGACGCGAACGTACAAAACCACTCACAGACGGCAGGTGGCAGCACCAGCAGTGCGGAGTATATAAACCGTGTCAGGAGGAAAACAGTACCACGCGGATCCTCTATGATCTCATTCCTTTCCCTCATCTGCTCCTATTCCTCGAACATATCCGCATCCTCTACACCTCCCGCCGTCTTGAACCCCCTCACCCCCTGGTTGCTCCTCTCCTCTCCCATCCCCGCCCCCTGCCACGTCTTCACCGTTGTGTCCCCCCTACCCTCCATCTCTACACCCTCCATCTCCTTTCCCAAGGTGGCTTCCGTCAACTCCCCCTCCCGGATGATGCCCTCTCTCCCTCCATTTATCCTTCCTATCAACTCTGATCCTCACTCCCCCTCCTTTCCTCTGTCCTTTCCCTGGGCTCCCTCTTCCCCCCCCCCCCCTTCCGTCCTGTTTTCTCCCCACTAAACCTCTCCCTCCCTCCCTTCTCCCCCCCCAGTCCTTTTGTATTCCCCTCCTCTGCCTACCCCACTCCCTGTCGCGTCTGTCCCCCACCCCTCTTCTGGGTCCTCATCCTCCATCAGCTCCTTTCCCGGTTCCCCCCTTCGCTTTTACTCTCCTTCCCCCCCCCTTTTTTTTGTTTTCCCATCTTCTGTCCAGTTTCCCCCCACCTGCTCTCGACTGTGGTGTCACATTTGCCAACTTTTTAGTGCAGTGTTCCAGTGACTATTCAGTGTTGTTTGTCTTTCTCGTGTTGCGAACAGAAACCATGCTGTCGCTAGGTGTGAATTTTATGTCTTTTGCGAACAGAATTCAGACTGTCGCCGTGTTTTTTAATTGTCTATTGTTTTCCCTGTCTGCTTCGTATGTATTTTTATTAGCATCATCATCCCTCTGTTGTTGTTTTAAGTTCCACGATTTCTTTTCGCCTTGTTACTCTCTAAGTCTCCGATTTTATCGCGTGTTTTGTTATTATTTGTTCTCTTGATCTTTGTCACAAAATCTGTCGGCTGAAGAGCGGCATACTAAGCTGCTGCCAGCCCGCCCCCTTCGGTGGGAATTGAAATTCAATAAAGAAAAAAAAAACAGTACAGTCGTTGTCGTAATGCGGAAATGGAGCGATTTATCTGACGTCCAAAAGGGCGTTATCATTCGCTTTCGGACCAAGGGTGGAAGCATATCCGAAGCGGCTTAGTTTGTAAACTGTTCGCGTGCCGCCGTGGTTAAAGTATACCGCACATGGCAAAATAACGCTATCAAACCTGGCGCCAAGCAAACTGTGATGCACGACGGGCCATAGATGCTAAGGGTTGGATGGCGGTTGCCGCGCGGGATTAGCCGAGCGGTCTCAGGTGCAGCACTCATGGACTGTGAGGCTGCTCCCGGCAGAGGTTCGAGTCCTCCCTCGGGCATGGGTGTGTGTGTTTGTCCTTAGGATAATTTAGGTTAAGTAGTGTGTAAGCTTAGGGACTGATGACCTTAGCAGTTAAGTCCCATAAGATTTCACACACTTTTTTTTTATGACGGTTGCGGAGATGTGTAAGGGCGAATAGACGTGTAACTGTTGAACGGCTGATCGCCCAGGTGAACCAAGGGGCTACCAACAGTGTCCTATTAATGACCGTTCAGCGAACATTGCTGTTTACGGGCCTCTGCAGCTGGCGCCTGGTTCGTGCACCCATGCTGACTGCTGTTCATCAGTGACGAAGGCTGGACTACGCACGGCAGAAGCGCAAACAGACGTCCACTGAGAAGCGACTGGCGGTCTTATTATATGAATCAAGTTATATGCTCCAATGGACAGATGGCCTTTGGCGCGTATGGCTTTGCAACAATCGCCGTAAGGGTCCATGTCGGAGAAGGGAGCATCATGGTCCGCGTAAACGTTTTCGTGGCATTCTCTGGGTGATCTCTTCGTTCTGGAAAGCACAATCGATCGACAAAAGTGTCATTGGGGATCGTGTTCCCCTAAACGCAATCTGTTTTTTCCTCGGCAAGATGGCATGTAACAGCAGGAATATGGAACGTGTCACACAGTTCGCATTGTACATGTGTGGTTCAATGAGCACCAGAATGACTTTACCGTACTCCGCTGGCCACCAAACTCTCCAGATTTAAACTCAGTCGAGAATATGTGGGATCATCGCGCTCGGGCTGTTCGCGCCATGGATCCTCAATCGAACTAGGGCACTGGAGTCGGAAAGGCTCCACATCCCTATCGGTATCTTCCAAATAGTCACTGATTCTCTTCCTGCACGTCCGCGCTGCAAAAGATGGATATTCACTCCTTTTTCAAAAAGATGGTTCAAATGGCCCTGAGCACTATGGGACTTAACATCTGAGGTCATCAGTCCCCTAGAACTTAGAACAACCTAAACCTAACCAACCTAAGGACATCACACACATCCACGCCCGAGGCAGGATTCGAACCTGCGACCGTAGCGGTCGCGCGGTTCCAGACTGTAGCGCCTAGAACCGCTCGGCCACTGCGGCCGGCACGCCTTTTTCAGGTGGTCGCATTAATGTGAGTGGACCGACTATGCAATATTTGTTTTCGTGTGCCTTACGATCTGCGATGAAAGAGTAATTTTGAGGGGCATAAAGCAAATAGTATAGACACTTTAACCATACGTGAATTTCCGGACTTAATACTCTCTGTCTTTTATTTTTTACAAACTTTAAACTTCATTCTTTTTACGATTCAAATATTGTCAAAATTAAAAAAAAACTTCTTTCAAAGCTTACACTTAGTAGTAGCTTTGTAAAGAGTCGTTGTCAAAAGACGTATTTTTGTATCTGCGAGTGAGTTGAACAGTTTTCGAGATATGACGTGATAAATTTGAAGCTGTTTCCCAAAGGGGAAAATTTCACCCGTTTAAAAGAAAATAAGATAACTCTGTCTCTAATTAAAATTAAGAACACATTTTTGACATGTGACAACATAAACATCTATACCATACGTAAATTACAGCTTTTTTACGTGATTTTTCTTGAAGATAGAGTCTTTAAAACTACTATCTACAGCAGAGTCGTATCGAGGTCATCGTGCGCCCTGGAAAAACTGCCAGACCTGCGTCATCCCCCTCAGCCCGTCCTCCTCGCCCTGTAAATATCTGTGCAGATTTAGAAAATTTTATAATTTTGTAAATAGGTTTAATGATAATTAACCATCATTGAAAAATTTACTTCATGAGTTATACTGATGAAAAATATTGCAATAACGTCTACGTTTACGTCTATGGATTACTCTGCTATTCACAATAAAGTGTCTGGCAGAGGGTTCAATAAACCACCTTCAAGCTGTCTCCACCGTTCCACTCTCGAACGGCGCGCGGGAAAAACAAGCACTTAAATTTTTCTGTGCGAGTCCTGATTTCTCTTATTTTATCGTGACGATCATTTCTCTCTACGTAGGTGGGTGCCAACAGAATGGTTTCGCAATCGGAGGAGAGAACTGGTGATTGAAATTTCATGAGAAGATCACGTCTCAACGAAAAAGGTCTTTGTTTTAAAGCATGCCACTCCAATTCACGTATCAGGTCTGCGGCACTATCTCCCATATTTTACGATAGCAAATTAAATATATAATTACAAATTATATAAATTTCCTTAACAACTTGAAAGTAAGGCAAAATCTATACTAGATCTTATTGTTTATGGCAACTACTTATATTGGTTTCAGTATGATGTATAACAAAGAAAAGATTTTATTTGCTCTTCATATGTTATGAACACTGCGTTATTATCAGAAATAAAAATTTTTTGGAAATTTGTGGTAAGATCTTATGAGACCAAACTGCTGAGGTCATCGGTCCCTAAGCCTACACACTACTTAATCTAACTTACGCTATGGACAACACACACACACACACCCATGCCCCAGGGGGGACTCGAACCTCCGACGGAGGGAGCCGCATGGACCGTGACAAGGCGCCCTAGACCGCGCGGCTACCCCGCACGGCTTAGAAATAACAGAAAGGGCTACAAGTGAGAATTGAGAAATTATCTCTTTCCAAGAAATGTGTTTTTACTGTAGTTTCACTTTTCATTTCCTTGCATTAAGCGAAGCAAACTCGTTGATTGCGTCATTGTAACCAGGTGATGTATCGTATTCTATCGACAAGGTCACTAAATTTGACAGCCTACTCGAAGTTCGGTAGTTTTTATAATCTTTAATTTGCTGAAACAGCTTTGACAAGATGGTGCAGCCAATAACGGTATCAAAAATATCCTCAAAAGTATTCCGATGTTTGGATAACTGAATAAGCATCTCTTAACCCATACCTCGGAAAAAAAATGGAAAGCCATGTCAATGCCCTTCATCTTCATTTAAGGCGTATCACACCAGGAAATTAAAGTTAGATGAAAGGAGAGATATACAGGGTGGGGCACGAAATGTGTTACCATTTTGTTTTTGAATACAAACTTTATTGTCAATACAATCTGAAAGGAACATATACTACAATGAAGAGCCGTCCATGGAGATTTGTCCTAACTCAGCACATGCTCAATATGTCCACCATTTCCTTTCCTAACTTCCTTCAAACGAACACTGAATGAGTGATTACCGTACGGCACATGTCTTCCGTAATTTAACTGCAAGCTTGAAGAATAAGGCTTCTGAGCTCCATTAAATCACGTGGATGTTTCGGGAAATTTTTTTCCTTTAGGTATCCCCAAAGAAAAAAGCCACATGGATTGAGGTCTGGTCTATTGGGGGGCCAATTTTGTCCGTCATTGAAGCGACCTGGAAACCTGAGTGAAATGATCCGCATGTCGAAATGCTCGTGTAAAAACTCCAACACAGTGTTTGCAGTATCTGGCCTTGCTCCATCTTGCATGAACCACTGCGTGTTGAAGGGCAAGGCAGTAGCAACAAGCTGTGGAATGAAGCTATTGCGAAGCATGCTCAAATAACGCTCGCTGTTCACAGTTTCTTCAAAGAAAAAGGGTCCAATAAGTCCGTGACTGGAAATTGCTGCCCACGCTGTAATCCTCGAAGCATAATGTTGTCGTCCATGAAGCACTTGTGGGTTTTCAGTGGCCCAAAAGCGTAAATTTTGTTTGTTAACCACACCGTCTAAATGAAAATGCGCCTCGTCTGAAAACCAAACACTGCTGAGAGTTTCTTCCCTATCCTCCGCCCACTGAGCAAACAGTAGTCTCTGCTGCTTGTGTTCTTCAGTGAGCTTCTGTGCACAGGTCATCTTGTACGGGTACACATGGAGCTCACTTTTAAGAATGCGTTGAACGGAGCGTCTGGATGTTCCCAGTTGCAGTGCTGCCTTTCTACACGATTTCCCGGGACTTCTCTGTACAGCAACTCGTACCGCTTCAATATTCTCCGGCGAACAAACAGGCTTAGGCCGAGGTCGCTTCGCTTCCAATACTGTTCCTTCCTGTACAAATTTATCGTACAACCTGTGGATGGTATTTTTGCAAGGGACCCATCGTGTGTTAAACTATTGTCGAAAACGCCCCTGAGTCACAACAAGGCTTTTCGTTTCATGAAAAAGTAACACAATTGCCGATCGTTGCTCTGTCGTCAGTCTTCCATTGTCAGCCATTGCTGCTTACTAGTCTCCTTGCGGCAGTGTCGTGAATTACACGTCATTTCGTAGCTCATTTGTTTTTCCAAGCTCTGCTGGTACTGCTGTAGAGATCCCAGCGGGATATCTAATGTGCGTCGTAAATTGTGAAAGAAACAATTGGTAATACATTTCGTGCACCACCCTGTATGTGAGAGCCGTTTTCCAGCCTGCTACAGCAATCACTCCCTAACTTTCGAGATCCTACAATACTGTAGTGAAGTAGCAGCGAGCACTCCATTGTGGAACAAGAGCGAGCTGTGTAGATAGCAGCAATAAGATCCAAGCGCACTGTTCCCACCTAAACCATGTTACCGATACGCGTCTGCTCGATAGCATTCGTTCCTTGATGACGCTAGTTGGCCGAAATGAGACTGTGGAAATGACTGTGTTAAAATCGTGCGTTGGCAGTCGCAAGTCGGAGGAAGGGCTTCTTTACGTAAGCAGGAGACAGGAACATGAGGGATAGCAGTATTCACGTATCTACCCAGTTAATTCTTCAGCCGTCTCGTTTTTCTACAACCTTTTTTCTTTTGTGCGGTTCCTCTTGGCGGGAGCCTATCTCGCCACCGCATCGGCGCGATCTACGAGGGCTATTCCGAAAGTAAGGTCCGATAGGTCGCGAAATGGAAACCACGGTAAAAATCAAAAATGTTTTATTTGCAACAGTTAGATACACCTTGCAGCTACTTATCTCCATAGTCGCCGACCCGACTTAGACGTGTATCGTAGCGTTGTACCAACTTTCCCATACCCTCGCTATAGAAGGCAGCCGCCAGTGCTCTCCGCCAATTCTCTACGCTGGCCTACGGCTCGTTGTCTTGTGCCGAAATGTTGTCTTCATAACCAGCGGTTCATGTGACCTGAGCTGAAACTCAGAGGGAGACAATTACGGGCTGTATTGTGGGTAATCTCACATTTCCATTTGAAAACGATGCAGGAGCATCTTCATTGCCCCTGCAGAATGCGGCTGAGAATTGTCTTGAAGACGAAACAGCACGACAGTTATGTAATGTTAGCTGCATATCTTCAGGGGAAATTTCTCACCAGGCCCCCGTACTTGGCGGCAGACACTATTTTCTAGACATCTTTACGCACTCACTGCGAGCTCAGAAATGAGAAGAGCGACGTGATGCTAACTGGGGTTATACTAGAGACACTACCCAACACATCTGTGCAAAGCTTTATCGGATTTTCATAGTCGTTTCCATTTCGTGACCGATCGGACCTTACTTTCGGAATAGCCCTCGTATATCTACATCTACATTTATACTCCGCAAGCCACCCAACGGTGTGTGGCGGAGGGCACTTTTCGTGCCACTGTCATTACCTCCCTTTCCTGTTCCAGTCGCGTATGGTTCGCGGGAAGAACGACTGCCGGAAAGCCTCCGTGCGCGCTCGAATCTCTCTAAATTTTACATTCGTGACCTCCCCGGGAGGTGTAAGCAGGTGGAAGCAATGTATTCGATACCTCATCCAGAAACGCACCCTCTCGAAACCTGGACAGCAAGCTACACCGCGATGCAGAGCGCCTCTCTTGCAGAGTCTGCCACTTGAGTTTGCTAAACATCTCCGTAACGCTATCACGCTTACCAAATAACCCTGTGACGAAACGCGCCGCTCTTCTTTGGATCTTCTCTATCTCCTCTGTCAACCCGACCTGGTACGGATGCCACACTGATGAGAAATACTCAAGTATAGGTCGAACGAGTGTTTTGTAAGCCACCTCCTTTGTTGATGCACTACATTTTCTAAGGACTCTCGCAATGAATCCCAACCTGGCACCCGACTTACCAACAATTAATTTTATATGATCATTCCACTTCAAATCGTTCCGCACGCATACTCCCAGATATTTTACAGAAGTAACTGCTACCAGTGTTTGTTCCGGTATCATATAATCATACAATAAAGGACCCTTCTTTCTATGCATTCGCAATACATTACATTTGTCTATGTTAAGTGTCAGTTGCCACTCCCTGCACCAAGTGCCTATCCACTGCAGATCTTCCTGCATTTCGCTGCAATTTTCTAATGCTGCAACTTCTCTGTATACTACAGCATCATCCGAGAAAAGCCGCTCCTGTCGCGGAGCGCTGTGGCGGATGCCTGCAGACTGTACCTGTCGCGACAACGTCGCAACTTCACACACTAAACGTCAGATGTCGTCTAATTTAAACTATACTGGCTAAATAAGCTCTCCGGTCGCGCTTTGTAGTTTTCAGGATTACGGTGAGCTAAATTACGTTTTGTTTAGCCAGTTTCCGTGTGGTTTTCGAGACTGTTGACAGCGTCCGCGGGTGACAAGGCGCGTTGTTGCTGGTGGGGACGCGGGCAGCCGGTGCAGGGCCAGTGGCGGCTGTCCTGGCTAGGTGCCCGCGCCGGCGTGTGGACCCCGTGTTGCCGGATCTCCGTGAACCGAAATACACCTTCCGACCACGGCTCCCGCGCTAATGCTCTCCAGTTTTGACTGCCTCCAGCCGTTTTTTGGCGCCCACATTCATGGAGGTTCTCCTCGCCCACCAAACGGCCGCTCCGCACGCCCGCTAACAATGCAACTACTGGGAGTGGCTTCTAGCCCAGAGGCTCTCTCGACGCAGAGGAAAACATACCGTGTACGTGGGCTGACAGGCGCCGGGTTTGCTTGTTGACCGACGCGCGGGTGACTCAACGACGCAGCCACCTTTCCAGCGTCATGTTTCAGCTGGACAGTCGGATAGCAGGAAGCGCCCCCGATGCGTCACGTAACACAGCTGTCGATCTACATGCAACTGTTCGATTGCTGACACATCAGGTTCTAGTCACGTCAGTTCACTAACTACCGGGTTGTTATAATTAAAGCCGGCCGGTGTGGCCGAGCGGTTCTAGGCGCTTCAGTCTGGAACCGCGCGACCGCTACGGTCGCAGGTCGAATCCTGTCTCGGGCATGGATGTGTGTGATGTCCCTAGGTTAGTTAGGTTTAAGTAGTTCTAAGTTCTAGGGGACTGATGACCTCAGAAGTTAAGTCCCATAGTGCTCAGAGCCATTTGAACCATTTTTATAATTAAACTTTTCCTATTTAACACGTTATAACAAGAAAAAAATAATTACCGTACGAGGACCAGACTTCGCAGCATTAATATCAAGAACATGGGGAAGAGAAATAATGCAGACTAACTTCAATTGAAACACTTTTAACGCACTGGTACGGTACATCATACCACTGTACCCTTACTGCTACAAAAGGGGCTCAATGTGGCGTCCATAGTCTCCAGAAATGTTCAAATGTGTGTGAATTCCTAAGGGACCAAACTGCTGAAGTCATCGGTCCCTGCCGGCCGCTGTGGCCGAGCAGTTCTAGGCGTCTCAGTCCAGAACCGCGCCGCTGCTACTGTCGCAGGTTCGAATCCTACCTCGAGCATGCATGTGTGTGATGTCTTTAGGTTAGTTAGATTTAAGTAGTCTGGGGGACTGATGACCTCAGATGTTAACTCCCATAGTGCTCAGAGCCATTTGAACCGTCATCGGTCTCTAGACTTACACACTACTTAAACTAACTTATGATAAGAACAGCAGACACGCCCAAGCCCGAAGGAGGACTCGAACCTATGGCGGGTCCACAAGAGCCTGAAAGCGCAGGACTGCATTCTGCACAGCAGAACGAAGCATGCCCGTAGGTATGCTGGCTACCTCTCTTGATACTCAGCACTTCAGGTCAGCACATGTGCGAATGTTCCCCTGGTAAACCCTGAACTTCAGGTAGCTCCACAACCACAAATCACAGGGAGTGAGATCAGGTGTTCGTGCCGGCCAAGCATTTGGAAACGATCGGCTGATAATTCGATAGTTTCCAAATGTGTTTCGGAGAAGGAGGTGAACTTCACGAGCGATGTGCGGTGGGGCCCCATCTCTCCTGAAAACTGTTGAGTTCAGTGCGTCTCTCTCCTGCAGGGCAAGTATGACACGCTGGCGAAGCATATCGCAGGAACGCTGGCCAGTCACACTGCACGTCTTTGGTCTTTGAGAGTCAACCTGTTCAAAAAGGAATGGGCCAATGATGAACGTAGCCGTGAAGCCACACCATACGGTGACATGTTCACCATACAGAGGAACTTCATGCACAGTGACTGGAGGTGAAGATCCCCACACTCGCCAGTTCCGTGTGTTCACCTCACCCGTCAAGAAAAATGAGCTTCGTCTGTCCATAGGATGGTCCAGGGCCAGCCCTCGTCAACTTCAATCCTTGCGAGAAAGTGGAGAGCGAAGTCAACACGTCCTTGTGCGTCCTGTGGTGCAAGCTGCTGTGTGATATGGATCTTGTACGGATACCGTTGGAGAATACCTTAAAAAGAAATTGATGATAAAATGGTTCAAATGGCTCTAAGCACTATGGGACTTAACATCTGAGATCATCAGTCCCCTGGACTCAGAACTACTTAAACCTAACTAACCTAAGGACATCACACACATCCATGCCCGAGGCAGGGTTCGAACCTGCGACCGTAGCAGCAGCGCGGTTCCGTACTGAAGCGCCCAGAACCGCTCGGCCACAGCGGCCGGCGAAATTGATGATAATGAGCCCCATTTAATTTCTGGGGTAAGGTGTATGGCTCTAGCAATTTATCATCAAGTATGTCTGCCCCGTTGATGGATAAACGATTTTGTTGCCCTCTTTCTGCAACCGGATAGGGATTTTCAAAATGGTTCAAATGGCTCTGAGCACTATGGGACTTAACTTCTGAGGTCATCAGTCCCCTAGAACTTAGAACTACTTAAACCTACCTAACCTAAGGACATCACACACATCCATGCCCGAGGCAGGATTCGAACCTGCGACCGTAGCGGTCACGCGGTTCCAAACTGAAGCGCTTAGAACCGCACGGCCACACCGGCCGGCGGATAGGGATTTTCATCAGCCTACACATGCTGATTATAAAAGTTCACAACGCGATCTTTTGTGAATCCCGTCCCGTTGCTAAATAAAATCTTCGACGAAAAAAAAAACCAGTGGATCTGCAGCACACTTCTACAAGAGACACTCACAGAGCTGCACTCTTCTGCGGTGTATG
Organism: Schistocerca nitens; assembly: GCF_023898315.1. NCBI lineage: Eukaryota > Metazoa > Arthropoda > Insecta > Orthoptera > Acrididae > Schistocerca > Schistocerca nitens. Next base: position 224,633,285 of record NC_064619.1, on the reverse strand, counting down.
GAATTGTTGAAGATGGTATGAATACAGAAAGTGTTCATGTGGTACCGCCCAGATATGAGGATGACTAAAAACCTCGGCTCCCGCCGCCAGCCGTCGCGCACTTGGTCTTTCGTCTTTCGTCTAGTAAATATATCACATGCTCCTCCCTCTGACGTTTGGACCGACTCAGGAAGTGCAGTTTTCACCTTTTGGGCTACTAGAGAACCTATGTGCTCAAGACGTTGAAAAAGTCGGGCGAACACCTAATCGAATACTACTCTTCCGACGTGGCTATTATACTACTGGCCATTAAAATTGTTACACCACGAAGATGACGTGCTACAGACGCGAAATTTACCCGACTGGAAGAAGATGCTGTGATATGCAAATGATCAGCTTTTCAGAGCATTCACACAAGGTTGGCGCCCGTGGCGACACCTAAAACGTGCTGACACGAGGAAAGTTTCCAGCCGATTTCTCATACACATACAGCAGTTGACCGGCGTCGCCTGGTGAAACGTTCTTGTGACGCCTCGTGTAAGGAGGAGAAATGCGTACCATCATGTTTCCGACTTTGATAAAGGTCGGATTGTAGCCTATCGCGATTGCGGTTTATCGTATCGCGACATCGCTGCTCGCGTTGGTCGAGATCCAATGACTGTTAGCAGAATATGGAATCGGTGGGTTCAGGAGGGTAATACGGCACGCCGTGCTGGATCCCAACGGCCTCGTATCACTAGCAGTCGATATGACAGGCATCTCATCCGCATGGGTGTAATGGATCGAGCAGCCACGTCTCGATCCCTGAGTCAACAGATGGGGACGTTTGCAAGACAACAACCATCTGGACGAACAGTTCGACGATGTTTTAGCAGCATGGACTGTCAGCTCGGAGACCATGGCTGCGGTTACCCTTGACGGTGCATCACAGACAGGAGCGCCTGCAATGGTGTACTCAAAGACGAACCTTGGTGCACGAATGGCAAAAAGTCATTTTTTCGGATGAATCCAGGTTCTGTTTACAGCATCATGATGGTCGCATCCGTGTTTGGCGACATCGCGGTGAACGCACATTGTAAGCGTGTATTCGTCTTCGCCATACTGGCGTATCGCCCGGCGTGATGGTATGGGCTGTCATTGGTTACACGTCTCGGTCACCTCTTGTTCCCATTGACGGCACTTTGAACAGTGGACGTTACATTTCAGATGTGTTACGACCCGTGTCTCTACCCTTCATTCGATCCCTGCGAAACCCTACATTTCAGCAGGATAATGCACGGCCGCATGTTCTAGGTCCTGTAGAGCATTTCTGGATACAGAAAATGTTCGACTGCTGCCCTGGCCAGCACATTCTCCAGATCTCTCGCCAATTGAAAACGTCTGGTCAATGGTGGTCGAGCAACTGGCTCGTCACAATACGCCAGTCACTACTCTTGATGGACTGTGGTATCGTGTTGAAGCTGCATGGGCAGCTGTACCTGTACACGCCATCCAAGCTCTGATTCAATGCCTAGGCGTATCAAGGCCGTTATTACGGTCAGAGGTGGTTGCTCAGGGTACTGAGTTCTCAGGATCTATGCACCCAAATTGCGTGAAAATGTAATCACATGTCAGTTCTGGTATAATATATTTGTCCAATGAATACCCCTTTATCATCTGCATTTCTTCTTGGTGTAGCAGTTTTAATGGCCAGTAGTGTATTACGCGTAAAGGGCACGGTATCGCATGTAACTTCCAGTTACTAACCCCGTAGCAGAAAATCATATCAGCCACATCACCTGTAGAGTGGTATGCTTCCCTTGCTAACACTTGGAATGGAAAAGAAAATGTATTGAACCATTCGTGTACAGGAGAGTAAAAAATCACGATAACAGTAAACATAACAATCAAGCGATATTTATAGGCAGATACGACAACACGATACGTACCCAGCGTTGGAAGTAATTTACTATGTAATAGCACACACTAACAAGACTGAATTACACGACTTAAAACACGACGCAAACAACACAACTGGTTGTAGACGACCCAATGCTCAGACTGGTGCATACACCAGAGTACGTCGATACAGAGAGACCTCAACATTAGTGAACCCTGTTGTCGGATCACCGAGGCTTTGACTGTGGCCTTACAGTATTTGTTTATTCTATGTTTACCTTAGCTGTCAGGAGGCAGACACATTCACAACCAAAAGACTGTAGCCATTATGGACTAGCGTACAAATCTCTCAAAGTGTGGCTTGCTGGGCACATATTTATTGGTTTTTTTCTTGTTTTGATGGTTACTACCACCTCTCAAAACATGCCACACTCTTTTGAACATCCTGTATGTGACATATGCGCACGTGGACGATGCCACGCGTAAAGAGGTAGTAAATAAATAAATCAGTAGCTGCTCCAGCTTATTAAAAAGAACGCACTTTCTCCTTACTGATACTCAGATTTTTTATTCTTTCCCTGACCTTCATTTGTGTTATCCGCTCGGTGAAGCTGGGGTACCCCTTGTATACAGAGAACGAAATAAAAAACTTTTATATCCACACAATCGTGGTACCCACTTCTTTTTAAACTGAATCATATACTTTTCCTGTGACATTGGCAACAGGCATTGAAGGCGACGTCAACGAGATAACATGTATGTGGAAGTTGATCAGGCAATAAAGAAATGACAGCGCCATAAACCACCATTCAGTCATCAGGAGGAAGAGGTCCCCGAAACGTCTTCCTTACCGTACAAATGTAATCCGTCACGTAACTCGAAAAAAGAAAATTTCCGATGAAGTGGTTGTTGAAATCTGGGTAAAAAGCAACCGTGTTAACAGCGGAACACCTCGGCGGAGAAAAAAAAGCAATCGAAGGACGATAGTAGGAAAAATTATTCGAATAACGAGGACTAAAAGAAAAGGAAGGATAATCCCGTTGAGGACAAGCTGATTAGGAACGGAGCACAAGCGACACCCAGTTTTGAAATCACTCGGTCATCTTGTGGGTGACCGAAGGAAACATTTTAGACACACCGTCGCACAGAATCGACATGAAAACACCTCAGGGGGTGGCATAAAGGGCGACAATGAAACCAGCCACCGCCCACCAGGGAACACATTTCGCGGTCGAAAGCGGACGTTCGCGGTGCGATGGGCAACAGGAACATGTTCCTGACGACCTTTGACACTTCTGATACACTCCGAAGTCTCAACCCTTCTCTAAGGGTATTATGTGGTTGCATCCCCATTTGACATTATCGCACCCCTTTGGAATGCAGCGCGACCGTAATTTTTGGTTACATGTGCAGGTTGGAACCACTAGGGACCGTTCAAAACGATTCGACAAAATTCGAACGTGATCCAAAGTAGCAAAGGGTACTCACGGTTTCTCAGCCTTCCTGTTCAGCGCCCTGATGTGGCGTAATCAAGCAGGAATGCAACATAAATGTGTGTGTGAATAAAACTGTAAAGGGTCCCAGTGAGAAACCCTAGTTCAGCAACACCTTCGGTGCCACCCACGCAAATTTGTTGGGCACGTCACGGGTGTACATGGTGCCTGAAGGTAGGCAAACCCCACCAAAGTGGTGTCGAACAGGTTCCTAGACCTCAGACGCTAGAGCAGCCGCCAGGCTGAATTGGTGTCGAAGTTTCTGACAGGTGCATTTGTAACGTGCTAAACAAAGTTGCGTTGGTGCACCGACGGGGTTGCCGAACTGAGAAGTCATATAGGGACCCTCTGCAGGTTTATTTACGCACTTGTTAATGTTGCACTCTCGCGTGATCACGCCAAACAAGGACGGAAAATAGGAGGGTTGAAAAGCATGCTGCTTCGATCATGCTCTAGTGGTTCCTGCCTATTCAGTAGACTAAAAATAGCGGTCATGCTGCACTCCAAAGGGGTGCGATCATGTTCAATGGCAGCCCCACACGGTTCGCCGGCCGGGGTGGCCGAGCGGTTCTAGGCGCTACAGTCTGGAACCACGCGACCGCTACGGTCGCAGGTTCGAATCCTGCCTCGGGCATGGATGTGTGTGATGTCCTTAGGTTGGTTAGGTTTAAGTAGTTTTAAGTTCTAGGGGACTGATGATCACAGCAGTTAAGTCCCATAATGCTCAGAGCCATTTGAGCCCAAAGGATTCTTAGACAAGGGTTGAAACATCCGAGGATGTCAGCAGTGTCAAAGGCTGTTGAGAACATCTCCTTGTTGCCTGTCAGACTGCAAACTGTAGTTTTCGACCACGAAATGTATGGGAATCAATGACACAGGGAAAGAGGTGGTTTCATTTAGGTCCTTTATGCCACCCCCTCAGGTCTTTTCTTGTCGATTCTAAGCGGCGGTGTGTCCGAAATGTTTTCTCAGCTACCCGTAAGAAAATTGAGTGATTTCAACACTCGGTGTCACGGCAGCTTTGGTAGAATTTTGGTTTGAATGTGGCATCATTAATCCACCTTACAGCACCCATGAACTTCTGAGCTCTGGCCCTTTTCTTCACATTTGACGACACCTTGCTGTATAAACCCGAGGGTGACGTCCCAGGGCACCACGCTTTGTATCATTACAGAAGTTGGCTTCAGTAACATTTCAGGCTAATTCTAAACTTATGCGTCGGAATGGGAGATAATTATGTGACTTCCAAAAACTGATCCTTTAATTCTGTTGCGCAGTGCAATTCACGTTTAAGAAATTTGGTCCTCAAAATAAATTTCAATCGTTGAGCTGTTGTTATTTAGCTCATTCGAGTAAAGAGGGTGCTCATCACTGCCGAACGGCAATGGTCATGACGAGTGCATTGTAACGAAATAAACAAGTGTTCATTTTCTTGGAGTGCTTCGCAGGCGGACTACAACTTATCTGCAGCTTGGAACACACAAATAATTGGCTGCTCCTTAATTTCGATCAGGTACGAATAGATTCAAATATCGTCTCCACTTACGATATTGAACACTTTCTGATCAAAAGCAACTAGACACCTACCTATTAGTGGCGCCGGCCGGTGTGCGATTCTAGGCGCTTCAGTCTGGAACCGCGTGACCGCTACGGTCGCAGGTTCGAATCCTGCCTCGGGCATGGATGTGTGTGATGTCCTTAGGTTAGTTAGGTTTAAGTAGTTCTAAGTTCTAGGGGACTGATGACCACAGATGTTAAGTCCCATAGTGAAAAAAAAAACTATTAGTGGACTTTAGCAAGGGGTATGGCCACCCTTCACCTTAATAACAGCTTGAACTCTGCCGGGTAATTTTCAGTGAGACGTCTGAATGTGTGTGGGAGAAAGGCAGCCTAGTCTTCCTCAAGAACCGATACCACAGGCTGTAGTGATAGTGGACGCCGGGTCCGGACCGAAGTCGCCATTGTACCTAAATCCAAAGGTGTTCCATTGGGTTCAGGTGGGCACTCTGGACAGGTCAGTCAATTTCAGGAATGTTACTGTATACAAACCATTGCCTCAGAGATGCTGCTGTATGACACTGTATATTGTCACGCTGACACAAGCAGTCATCGCCTCTGAAATGTTCCTTTACTGTAAGCAGTACACAATGCTCTAAATAAGTGCACACCCGTCCACAATTGGCGTTTTCTTAATGACAATAACTAGAACACATTCTAACAACGAAAAACACCCCTACACCATCTAAGCTGCATTTCGCAGGTGCCACTACACATGATGATCTTACCAACGGATTGGCGTCGCTTAGCACTGACTACAGAAACGTGTGGCTTATGAGAAGTTGCTCGACCACTGTACTCCATTCTTTCAGCTCTCTACGGACGGTCATTGTGCTAGCTGGACTGCTGGTAGCACTTTGGAACTCGTGAGTGATTCGTGCCGCTGATTTCATGCTATTTTTTACAATCACTCTTGGCAATGCTGCACTCTTCCAGTCCGTCAGTACATGAGGTCTGGCTGGTCTTGCCTTAGCTGTGGTTATTCCTTCGCGTTTCCACTTCACAATCACATCACCAACAGCCGACTTCGACAGATTTCGATGGGCTGAAATGTCCACGATGGACTGTTACTGAGGTGTCATTCAATGACTTGCCCACGTCTGAAGTCACTGAGCTCTCCTGAGCGAAGACCCATTCCACTGTTCCTGCTTCTCTTCTGACAACACAATACTCTCCCCCCTCCTTTGGTTGGTTGGTTGATTTGAGGAGAGAGGACCAAACAGCGAGGTCATCGGTCCCATCGCATTAGGAAGGATGGTTGGTTGGTTGTTTGGGGAAGGAGACCAGACAGCGTGGTCATCGGTCTCATCGGATTAGGGAAGGATGGGGAAGGAAGTCGGCCGTGCCCTTTCAGAGGAACCATCCCGGCATTTTCCTGGAGTGATTTAGGGAAATCACGGAAAACCTAAATCTGGATGGTCGGACGCGGGATTGAACAGTCGTCCTCCCGAATGCGAGTCCAGTGTCTAACCACTGCGCCACCTCGCTCGGCATTAGGGAAGGAAAAAGGGCTCTGAGCACTATGGGACTTAACATCTTAGGTCATCAGTCCCCTAGAACTTAGAACTACTTAAACCTAACCAACCTAACGACATCACACACATCCATGCCCGAGGCAGGATTCGAACCTGCGACCGCAGCAGTCCCGGACTGCAGCGCCTAGAACCGCACGGCCACCGCGGCCGGCATTAGGGAAGGATGTCGGCTGTGCCCTTCCAAAGGAACCATCCCGGCATTTGCCTGAAGCGATTTAGGGAAATCACGGAAAACCTAAAACAGGATGACCGGAGGCGGGTTTGAACAGTCCGAATGCGAGTCCATTGTGCTAAACGCTGCGCTACTTCGCTCGGTCCTCCCTCCTTTTATTCTGGTGGTTCTGCCTCTCATGACATCAATTCCGAAATTACATAGGAGTGTCCGCATACTTTTGGTCAGACAGTGCATCTGGATTTTGCATTTCCGCAATAGCATTTTCAAGCATTTCCTTATACTAATGGACACGAGCTTGTGTTTGAGGCTTAGGAAAAATTGTGAAGAATAAATCGGGACAGATGTTATTTGCTGCTAAATGTTCGTGCGAAATCGAATATGATGTGTCTTCGATATTTCCTAAGGGCAGATACACCACATGACAAGACACGTGCCGATCCTTTTCAGTTATGCTGCGCACAGCTCGATGTTCCTTTGACACAACAACCGATTTTGATCGACCTTCAAGAAATTCTTCTCTGACATGAGCACAATCTCGACTAAATTCCGCAAACTTACTGTGCACACTCTTGTCTGAAGGTGAATTATCACTAAAGTTTTTTCAAAAATGTATTAATGCCTTTCGGTTATCACTCACACAGTCTTGTAAAGATATTTCAACATTTAAAAGTTTTTTCAACGTTTAAATGTGTAACTGCTCGAAAAATTTAAAAAACAATTATAACCTACCTTCATTTAACCTGTAATTAGGATCTAAGAGCATTAAAATCGTTCATTTATATTAATCGTAGAAAATCAGGCATCGAAAACGACCACGTGAAATTTTTTCACAAGACTTGAAACTCGATGGGGGTGAGGGTTCTCTCAGTTAACTTCAAACAGCGGTTGGTTGAGTTTGTACACTGTGCTAGATATACAATTACAACAAAATACACTCCTGGAAATTGAAATAAGAACACCGTGAATTCATTGTCCCAGGAAGTGGAAACTTTATTGACACATTCCTGCGGTCAGATGCATCACATGATCACACTGACAGAACCACAGGTACATAGACACAGGCAACAGAGCATGCACAATGTCGGCACTAGTACAGTGTATATCCACCTTTCGCAGCAATGCAGGCTGCTATTCTCCCATGGAGACGATCGTAGAGATGCTGGATGTAGTCCTGTGGAATGGCTTGCCATGCCATTTCCACCTGGCGCCTCAGTTGGACCAGCGTTCGTGCTGGACGTGCAGACCGCGTGAGACGACGCTTCATCCAGTCCCAAACATGCTCAATGGGGGACAGATCCGGAGATCTTGCTGGCCAGGGTAGTTGACTTACACCTTCTAGAGCACGTTGGATGGCACGGGATACATGCAGACGTGCATTGTCCTGTTGGAACAGCAAGTTCCCTTGCCGGTCTAGGAATGGTAGAACGATGGGTTCGATGACGGTTTGGATGTACCGTGCACTATTCAGTGTCCCCTCGACGATCACCAGTGGTGTACGGCCAGTGTAGGAGATCGCTCCCCACACCATGATGCCGGGTGTTGGCCCTGTGTGCCTCGGTCGTATGCAGTCCTGATTGTGGCGCTCACCTGCACGGCGCCAAACACGCATACGACCATCATTGGCACCAAGGCAGAAGCGACTCTCATCGCTGAAGACGACACGTCTCCATTCGTCCCTCCATTCACGCCTGTCGCGACACCACTGGAGGCGGGTTGCACGATGTTGGGGCGTGAGCGGAAGACGGCTTAATGGTGTGCGGGACCGTAGCCCAGCTTCATGGAGACGGTTGCGAATGGTCCTCGCCGATACCCCAGGAGCAACAGTGTCCCTAATTTGCTGGGAAGTGGCGGTGCGGTCCCCTACGGCACTGCGTAGGATCCTACGGTCTTGGCGTGCATCCGTGCGTCGCTGCGGTCCGGTCCCAGGTCGACGGGCACGTGCACCTTCCGCCGACCACTGGCGACAACATCGATGTACTGTGGAGACCTCACGCCCCACGTGTTGAGCAATTCGGCGGTACGTCCACCCGGCCTCCCGCATGCCCACTATACGCCCTCGCTCAAAGTCCGTCAACTGCACATACGGTTCACGTCCACGCTGTCGCGGCATGCTACCAGTGTTAAAGACTGCGATGGAACTCCGTATGCCACGGCAAACTGGCTGACACTGACGGCGGCGGTCCACAAATGCTGCGCAGCTAGCGCCATTCGACGGCCAACACCGCGGTTCCTGGTGTGTCCGCTGTGCCGTGCGTATGATCATTGCTTGTACAGCCCTCTCGCAGTGTCCGGAGCAAGTATGGTGGGTCTGACACACCGGTGTCAATGTGTTCTTTTTTCCATTTCCAGGAGTGTATATTTCTTATTTGTGGGTTGCCTAGACAAGGAAAAGTTCTGGGAATAATTAAGGTGTATTAAAATATGTGCCAAGTCTGAGTGCAACAGTTTTTATTTGCTCTCTATGATAAACACAGTTCACATAAAACTGACGGAGAGCAAAGTTCTCTAAAATCTTAATGGGATTTACACAAAATGACGCTAACACTGGGTCAGGGGTGTACCAGATTATGTGGAAGACTGTATGGAGAAAATCCAGCAAATTTTTTTCATCTGTGAAGCTCCTGAATTTAACGTTAATGAGGAAAAAGAGACCAAAAATTATAATCAGACAGCCACAGTCAACATATGCTACACGGCAGAACAAGTATGTCGCGAGAGGCTCAGCATATGGATCATGGTACCGCAACTGCAACACTTACATTTCCCCTAAACTCAACCATGGTGCGTCAATAAGCGCCAGATGACGGCTGGGAGACGAGCAGCCCAGAAACTTGCTGCTCCGAACTCTCAACTTGAAAAAAAATCCTTCACATGGAGGGGATGACTTAATGCTATTGCCAATGTGACGAAGTAGAATATCAGAGGAACGCAGCAGAAACTTCCAACTTTTGTGTGCAAAATGCATAGTGACAAACAAGAGCTGGCACTGGCCTGAAACAATGTCTCACCAACTGCCCAAGTTCTTCAGACCAAACAACTCACTCGACTGGATACAGCAAAAATTTGGAGCAAAAGCAGTCAACTTTCTCACGCTGCTCAGTTAGCGTCATGGTGTCCTGTGTTTTGATGTCCGTACATAAAAGGCATACATGTCATACTTAATTATTCTATGGGGACTGCAGTGGCAGCATGGTGGTTTCTAACCTCGGCGAGGACAGGCGCCGTCTTAGCCAACAAAAGCATGGAGCGGATCATGGCCTCATTTCTGCTCAATAGCTCAGGGATGCTCGTCCCTCCTTATGAGACTCACTGACTGCCTTCTGCCGACAAACAGGAACTAGAGACTTCCCAGCGAGACAAATGTAAATATTTCCTCCCAAGCAAACATGCCTAGTACGCTCAATAAAATAACCACAAAATGGTGGCAGAAAAATGAAACAGTATCACATAGTGATATTTGGCAGCCATGTTACAGATTGTTTCTTCAAACGCTCACTGTAAACAAACTACTCGGCCAGTTTCTGAGCAGCCATTCTGTTAGCAATGACAAATGATAAATATTATAATAATGTAAAATCGCATTACACCAGCACCATGTTGTACTCGAATTTAAAAAATTAAAAGGCGATTCCTTTACCAATCTCCAAAAGACTGGAGCTGATCGTATAGTATACAAACGAGTCTCGTACACTAGCCTGCAACTCAAGGTCCTACACCACAAAAATCTAAAATAAAAGTTTTTGGTTTCACTATTGTGCTGCGGGCCCTCTCATTATCATAAAAGATGCAGACTTAATTATATTGTACGGGCTTATTCGGCTGAATTTTTTAGTGGACAGCTGGTACCAATTAAGTCAGCATTCAACTTCCATACCCTATGCTACCTCTCGTCGAATTCCCAACGGTACCCAGTCAAAAACGTGGCACTTCAGTTACCAAAACTGTGGCGACTTTTAAATGAAACAAACGGAATTTTGGTAGTAGTAAATGAGTTATGTTTCTCAAAATGCGAACTCTTCCATATTTAATTTCGTCCAAAAAAAAAGACCCATGAAAAAAGTTTTTTATAATATGAAGATCGGTCTAAAGCTGTACCTTTCACTTATTATCACAAACAACAGAATTGAAGTTGATCCAAAACAGTCTCCAAACCTCGGTATTAGAAAACAGTCTAACAGTACAACCACATATGGTAACTCAAGGTTGATACACTGAAAACGTTTGCCGAGTAACGGAAGAGACAGAAAGCGGACAAAAATCCTTGTATTAATGTTCATGAAAAATATGTTTCATATCACCATCAAAGAGTCCACGAGACGCAACACGGCACCACATACTGGAGAACATCTACCCAGCTGATCAGCGTGGATGAGTTCAGGAGCGAAATCATCATCAAGGAGCAAGCTGTGCTGCACAACCTGCCTACCGCTATTTCTTGCAGAATGAAGAGCTATTCATGAATGTATGATAACAAGAAGAATTCCAGTAACCTATGGTAAAACTGTTTTATTGATGCACAACCGGTTTCGCGGCCTGAAGCCTCATCATCGTATGTAGTCTGCAAGGTAAAGAGTAATATACAGTGCTCAACTTTGTGGATATCAAAGTTAATAACGGCAATATCTAAAATATGTTCAGTGTTAGAAGATCATAGGTGTACACATCGCTCCTAGTCAAATTATATTATTCAGTGAATACTGCCTACATTACATTGGCAAACGAAGGGTGACAAAGACTTGATCCATTAATTTCGTAAAAATTGCCGGTAAGGTCTATAACTACACGATCTACCAATCAGTAACTTTTACGAAATTAATGAGTTAGCTCTTTGCTACCCTTCGTTCGTCAATGTAATACAGACAACACTCACTGAAGAATACATCTCAGCTACAAGCGATGGGAACACCCATGACCGTATAATACAGCGTGATTCAAAAAGAATACCACAACTTTAAAAATGTGTATTTAATGAAAGAAACATAATATAACCTTCTGTTATACATCATTACAAAGAGTATTTAAAAAGGTTTTTTTTCACTCAAAAACAAGTTCAGAGATGTTCAATATGGCCCCCTCCAGACACTCGAGCAATATCAACCCGATACTCCAACTCGTTCCACACTCTCTGTAGCATATCAGGCGTAACAGTTTGGATAGCTGCTGTTATTTCTCGTTTCAAATCATCAATGGTGGCTGGGAGAGGTGGCCGAAACACCATATCCTTAACATACCCCCATAAGAAAAAATCGCAGGGGGTAAGATCAGGGCTTCTTGGAGGCCAGTGATGAAGTGCTCTGTCACGGGCTGCCTGGCGGCCGATCCATCGCCTCGGGTAGTTGACGTTCAGGTAGTTACGGACAGATAAGTGCCAATGTGGTGGCGCTCCATCCTGCTGAAATATGAATTGTTGTGCTTCTTGTTCGAGCTGAGGGAACAGCCAATTCTCTAACATCTCCAGATACTGTAGTCCAGTTACAGTAGCACCTTCGAAGAAAAAGGGACCAAAAACTTTATTGGCTGAAATGGCACAGAAAACGTTCACCTTAGGCGAGTCACGTTCGTACTGAGTTGTTTCCCGCGGATTCTCAGTGCCCCATATACAGACATTGTGACGGTTGACTTTCCCGTTAGTGTGGAAAGTTGCTTCATCACTAAACACAATATTTGAAACGAAAGATTCATCTGTTTCCATTGAGCAAGGATAAAATCACAGAAATCGATTCTTTTAATCTTATCAGCTGCAGACAGTGCTTGAACCAATTTCAGACTATAAGGTTTCATAACTAACCTTTTTCGTAGGACTCTCCATACAGTTGATTGTGGAATTTGCAGCTCTCTGCTAGCTCTGCGAGTCGATTTTCCTGGGCTGCGAACAAATGCTTGCTGGATGCGTGCTACATTTTCATCACTCGTTCTCGGCCGTCCAGAACTTTTCCCTTTGCACAAACACCCATTCTCTGTAAACTGTTTATACCAACGTTTAATACACCACCTATCAGGAGGTTTAACACCATACTTCGTTCGAAATGCACGCAGAACAACTGTCGTCGATTCACTTCTGCCGTACTCAATAACACAAAAAGCTTTCTGTTGAGCGGTCGCCATCTTAGCATCAACTGACGCTGACGCCTAGTCAACAGCGCCTCAAGCGAACAAATGTACAACTAAATGAAACTTTATAGCTCCCTTAATTCGCCGACAGATAGTGCTTAGCTCTGCCTTTTGTCGTTGCAGAGTTTTAAATTCCTAAAGTTGTGGTATTCTTTTTGAATCACCCTGTACTATGAGTATATTTTAGGTATCACCTTCATTAATTTTAATATCAACAAAATTGAGACACTGTATTTTACACTTTACCATTTACAGTGCACCTGATTATGTGGCTTTAGGCCGCGAAACCGGTTGTATATTAATAAAATAACAATTTTACGAGCTGTCAGAAGAATTCTTCTTAACATCATGCCTTTCGACAGCTATGGAAGTCCAGAATATAAAATACATGAATGTATTACTGTCAGTCTCTACCTTGTGTCCATCCCTGACTGATGAAACTCATTGAAGTTCACTTAAAGACGGACAGTTAGATAGCAAGAAGCGCAATAACTGTATACGTGTTTTCAGAATACATATGAAGGATTAATTTCAACAGTTCGCTGTTTCTCTTTAACGTGGTGTGAGAATTTGAGTGACTGTGTGAACTATTATTTCCACTAGAATACAGTGCAAAGTTTCTTTTAACTGTCGGCCGGGGTGGCCGAGCGGTTCTAGGCGCTACAGTCTGGAACCGCACGACTGCTACGGTCGCAGGTTCGAATCCTGCCTCGGGCATGGATGTGGGTGATGTCCTTAGGTTCGTTAGGTTTAAATAGATCTAAGTTCTAGGGGACTGATGACCTCAGAAGTTAAGTCCCATAATGCTCAGAGCCATTTGAACCATTTTTTTCTTTTAATTTAAAGAATATTCCGCATTTAGGGAGAAATACACTCCTGGAAATTGAAATAAGAACACCGTGAATTCATTGTCCCAGGAAGGGGAAACTTTATTGACACATTCCTGGGGTCAGATACATCACATGATCACACTGACAGAACCACAGGCACATAGACACAGGCAACAGAGCATGCACAATGTCGGCACTAGTACAGTGTATATCCACCTTTCGCAGCAATGCAGGCTGCTATTCTCCCATGGAGACGATCGTAGAGATGCTGGATGTAGTCCTGTGGAACGGCTTGCCATGCCATTTCCACCTGGCGCCTCAGTTGGACCAGCGTTCGTGCTGGACGTGCAGACCGCGTGAGACGACGCTTCATCCAGTCCCAAACATGCTCAATGGGGGACAGATCCGGAGATCTTGCTGGCCAGGGTAGTTGACTTACACCTTCTAGAGCACGTAGGGTGGCACGGGATACATGCGGACGTGCATTGTCCTGTTGGAACAGCAAGTTCCCTTGCCGGTCTAGGAATGGTAGAACGATGGGTTCGATGACGGTTTGGATGTACCGTGCACTATTCAGTGTCCCCTCGACGATCACCAGTGGTGTACGGCCAGTGTAGGAGATCGCTCCCCACACCATGATGCCCCCGGGTGTTGGCCCTGTGTGCCTCGGTCGTATGCAGTCCTGATTGTGGCGCTCACCTGCACGGCGTCAAACACGCATACGACCATCATTGGCACCAAGGCAGAAGCGACTCTCATCGCTGAAGACGACACGTCTCCATTCGTCCCTCCATTCACGCCTGTCGCGACACCACTGGAGGCGGGTTGCACGATGTTGGGGCGTGAGCGGAAGACGGCCTAACGGTGTGCGGGACCGTAGCCCAGCTTCATGGAGACGGTTGCGAATGGTCCTCGCCGATACCCCAGGAGCAACAGTGTCCCTAATTTGCTGGGAAGTGGCGGTGCGGTCCCCTACGGCACTGCGTAGGATCCTATGGTCTTGGCGTGCATCCATGCGTCGCTGCGGTCCGGTCCCAGGTCGACGGGCACGTGCACCTTCCGCCGACCACTGGCGACAACATCGATGTACTGTGGAGACCTCACGCCCCACGTGTTGAGCACTTCGGCGGTACGTCCACCCGGCCTCCCGCATGCCCACTATACGCCCTCGCTCAAAGTCCGTCAACTGCACATACGGTTCACGTCCACGCTGTCGCGGCATGCCACCAGTGTTAAAGACTGCGATGGAGCTCCGTATGCCACGGCAAACTGGCTGACACTGACGGCGGCGGTGCACAAATGCTGCGCAGCTAGCGCCATTCGACGGCCAACACCGCGGTTCCTGGTGTGTCCGCTGTGCCGTGCGTCTGATCATTGCTTGTACAGCCCTCTCGCAGTGTCCGGAGCAAGTATGGTGGGTCTGACACACCGGTGTCAATGTGTTCTTTTTTCCATTTCCAGGAGTGTATTTGTGCAGGTAAGCTAACACAGAATTTCTCCTGGTAGGGACCCAATACCAAGAGGTTCAACCTAAAGGCCTATACGTCCTAAATACGGTCCTGCGCGTATGTACCATATTTTAGAGAGCCTTATCATGTTGAAATACTTGCGGTTGTCCCACTGCCCCGGGGGCTCCATGCAGAAAGATGCTGTTTGGACAAAACTGTGGAGGATCTGCGCCTGACAGCTATGCCGTCAGCAACACGCTCCAGCGAACAGCAACTTACATGGAAACGAATGTGGTTTGATCTCGCTGTGAGTGATTCCACGGAACAATACATTAAATTCTACAAGAAATATGAAATAAAAACTGATAAACTAAACGAAGTCCATCTCTACCAGATTCGAGTAAACATTGTGAAGACAACAGCATGCAATAGACATTTGGGGTGGGATACCTTCAGACAATCGAATGTTTACAATTTGAGAAAAATTGGATGATCTGTTCAAGAGAGAGAGTTTGATAAATTGAGCAAGTCAATAACGCGTTGGTCCAGCTCTGTCCTGTATGCAAGCAATTATTCGGCTTTGCGCCGGCCTAGGTGGTCATGCGGTTCTAGGCGCTCAGTCCGGAACCGCGCGACTGCTACGGTCGCAGGTTGGAATCCTGCCTCGGGCATGGATGTGTGTGATGTCCTTAGGTTAGTTAGGTTTAAGTAGTTCTAAGTTCTGGGGGACTGATGACCACAGATGTTAAGTCCCATAGTGCTCAGAGCCATTTGAACCATTTTTATTCGGCTTTGCTTTGATTAATAAATTTGCTGGATGTCACACTGTGGTATATCGTGCCAAATTCTGTCCACCTGACGCGTTAGATCGTAAAAATCGCGAGCTGGTTGGCGGGCTCTGCCCATAATGCTCCAGATGTTCTCAATTGGGAAGAGATCCGATGTACTTGCTGGCCAAAGTAGGGTTTGACAAGCACGAAGGCAAGCAACGGAAACTCTCGCCGTCGAGGGCGAGTATTATCTTGCTGAATTGTGAGTCCAGGATGGCTTGCCATGAACGACAACAAAACCGGGCCTCGAAAGCCGTCGACATACCGCGGATGTCAACCTAAGTGGTCCTGCTACGAAATGAAATGACATCCCAGACCATCACATCAGATTATTGCTGTCCAGGTCGTAACCAGGTACGTCTTCGGCGTGGACTCTCATTGTCTTCACTGATGAGTCTCTCTTCGAATTGAGCCCCAATGAGCAGCGATGACAGGTCTGATAACGCCCTGGACGGCGGGAAATTCCAAGCTGACTGTCGTCCTCCATACGGCCCAACAAACAGGAGTGATGATCTGGGGTGCCATTTCATTTGACCTTTGATTGTCATCTGTGGGACCATTACAGCACAGCGGCACGCCAACAATATTCTACGCCCTTTTTTGTTACCTTTCATAACAAGCCATCCTGGACTTACATTTCAGCAAGATAATGCCCACCTGCAAATTGTGAGACTTTCTACTGTTTTGTCTTCGTGCTTGCCAAACTACATCTTGTCCAACAAGGTTACGCGATCTCTCCCCAACTGAGAATGTTTCGAGCATTAAGGGCAAGGTCCTCCAATAAACTCGGGATTTTGACGCTATAACGCGCCAATTGGACACAGTATGGCACAATATCTCTCGGGTGGACATCCAACAACTCCTTCAATCAACGTCAAGTCGAATAACTGTTTGCAAAAGGCTCAGGGGTGAACCAACAGGTTCTTGACTTGCTCAATTTGTGACGCTCTTTCTCTTGAATACACTCCTGGAAATGGAAAAAAGAACACATTGACACCGGTGTGTCAGACCCACCATACTTGCTCCGGACACTGCGAGAGGGCTGTACAAGCAATGATCACACGCACGGCACAGCGGACACACCAGGAACCGCGGCGTTGGCCGTCGAATGGCGCTAGCTGCGCAGCATTTGTGCACCGCCGCCGTCAGTGTCAGCCAGTTTGCCGTGGCATACGGAGCTCCATCGCAGTCTTTAACACTGGTAGCATGCCGCGACAGCGTGGACGTGAACCGTATGTGCAGTTGACGGACTTTGAGCGAGGGCGTATAGTGGGCATGCGGGAGGCCGGGTGGACGTACCGCCGAAGTGCTCAACACGTGGGGCGTGAGGTCTCCACAGTACATCGATGTTGTCGCCAGTGGTCGGCGGAAGGTGCACGTGCCCGTCGACCTGGGACCGGACCGCAGCGACGCACGGATGCACGCCAAGACCGTAGGATCCTACGCAGTGCCGTAGGGGACCGCACCGCCACTTCCCAGCAAATTAGGGACACTGTTGCTCCTGGGGTATCGGCGAGGACCATTCGCAACCGTCTCCATGAAGCTGGGCTACGGTCCCGCACACCGTTAGGCCGTCTTCCGCTCACGCCCCAACATCGTGCAACCCGCCTCCAGTGGTGTCGCGACAGGCGTGAATGGAGGGACGAATGGAGACGTGTCGTATTCAGCGATGAGAGTCGCTTCTGCCTTGGTGCCAATGATGGTCGTATGCGTGTTTGGCGCCGTGCAGGTGAGCGCCACAATCAGGACTGCATACGACCGAGGCACACAGGGCCAACACCCGGGGGCATCATGGTGTGGGGAGCGATCTCCTACACTGGCCGTACACCACTGGTGATCGTCGAGGGGACACTGAATAGTGCACGGTACATCCAAACCGTCATCGAACCCATCGTTCTACCATTCCTAGACCGGCAAGGGAACTTGCTGTTCCAACAGGACAATGCACGTCCGCATGTATCCCGTGCCACCCTACGTGCTCTAGAAGGTGTAAGTCAACTACCCTGGCCAGCAAGATCTCCGGATCTGTCCCCCATTGAGCATGTTTGGGACTGGATGAAGCGTCGTCTCACGCGGTCTGCACGTCCAGCACGAACGCTGGTCCAACTGAGGCGCCAGGTGGAAATGGCATGGCAAGCCGTTCCACAGGACTACATCCAGCATCTCTACGATCGTCTCCATGGGAGAATAGCAGCCTGCATTGCTGCGAAAGGTGGATATACACTGTACTAGTGCCGACATTGTGCATGCTCTGTTGCCTGTGTCTATGTGCCTGTGGTTCTGTCAGTGTGATCATGTGATGTATCTGACCCCAGGAATGTGTCAATAAAGTTTCCCCTTCCTGGGACAATGAATTCACGGTGTTCTTATTTCAATTTACAGGAGTGTAAATCATCCAATTCTTCTGAAATAGTAATCATTTGTTTGCTTGTAGATGTACGTCTCATCTACCGACGTCTCTCCCTTTCGGATAATTGCTTCGTGGTGCGTCTTTTTTTTTTCTTTGCCTTGGAGTGGTTCAAATGGCTCTGAGCACTATGGGACTTAACATCTATGGTCATCAGTCCCCGAGAACTTAGAACTACTTAAACCTAACTAACCTAAGGACATCACACACATCCATGCCCGAGGCAGGATTCCAACCTGCGACCGTAGCGGTCACGCGGTTCCAGACTGAAGCGCCTAGAACCGCACGGCCACACAGGCCGGCTTTGCCTTAGAGTGTAGCTGCATGTCTTCAACTGACCAAACAACACATAAACTCAACAGTAACTGGCAAGAGGGGTGTAGAGTGACTCGACGAATCGTGATGTTTCCTTCATTCAAATGATGCAGGTAGTCTAGTGCACCAACGGCCCAATGAGGCGTTTACTCCGCGGGGTGTGGACGTTGTAGTTCAGGCCAGAAGTGATTCTATGATGTTTTGGGGGTACCGTGACTTGAGCGCACTCATTCAGGTTACCGCGAACATAAACTAATAAATTTATCTGAACATTCCCAGCGACTAAGTGTTGCCCTCAGTCTCTGTCGGTCCATTATGGCCAGGGGACATCGACTGGTACGTACTTTTCAATTCAATAAACTTTATTAACAGCCGTATACTTTAGGTTATTTTATTTTATTTCATTTCGAAAGCAACCAGCTTCGGCAATTCATTTTGCCGTCTTCAGGCGCCATACGCTTTTTTCGAATCAACGAGCTTATCGTATAGCGCCATGAAACTGGATACCGTGAATCCCAATCGTTCTTTCACGCTTTCGTATGAATCAGTTGCACACCGATTGGGATTCATAGTATCCAGTTTGATGGCGCTATACGAAAAAGCGCAGGGGGCCTAAATATGGCAAAATGAACTGCCGAAACTGGTTTCGTTCTAAATTAAATAAAATAACCTAAAGTATTCGGCTGTTGGTGAAGTTTATTGGATTGAAAAGTGTCGGCCTTTCTACATCTTCATGATGAGTATGGTGTAGAAACTCAGAAACACCCGTCTTCCTAGGTGACAACAGTCGTATAGAGCTGCACGCAATCGCCCCTGGTCTGACGAACACTCTGACATCTATCGCACTGCAACTAGACCGATAAAGTGCCTGATCCTAATGCTATAGAAAATGTCTGTGGCTGTTTGGAGCAGCTGGTGAAATGCAGCAGTCAACATCGCCGTAATCTACGAGGTCCACGGGACCAATTTAATAGAGCGGCTTCAGCTGCATATGGAATACGCGAAGAAACCCTCACCGAACAGAAGCCATTATCAGGGCTGCGAGGCGATGGGGGCATGGTGTTACATGCTATTGGTGATATCTCCAGGGGTCATTAACTTTTTCTTTGGTGTGTTTATGAAGAAGAAAATCCAAGGATACAACCGCCGGCCGATCCGGATATGCTCTGCAACGTCTAACTTCCCCAGTGTTGTGCGGATGTGCTATTCACAAAAGTGTAGCGGGCTGCATACGGCACGATTTTACGTAGCGCCCCTCTCGACCACTTGAGAGGGACTTGCTATGGCGTCACAAAGTCATTTGCAAAACTATTTTGCACCAGCGACCAACCAGTTTTCATGTACCATGGATTTTTACAAGGTTTATTATGTTTCAGAGTAGACGTGCAGGTGGTGGATGCACCAAACTCACAACACATTACCATGCCTAATACGAAGTACGAAAGCCGTTGGAATTGAAAACTGGTTCCAGTTGTCTTCGCGTGGATAAATTCATGTCCCACATGTTTTAAATGGGAATCCTATACCATTCTGGCTACATAGTGGCAATCTCGGGTAACGCTGATGGAGGTGGATAGCTATCATGCACACGTGTCTCCAAAACAAACCGTAAATACTCAGCGATACTGAGATCTGGTGACTGGTGGCGAGGGGAGATGCGAGAGTTCATATTCGCGGTCACAAGACCAGTCGTCTTCTAACACAGCATCATCACTGGGGAACGTACATTGTACTAGGGAGTGAAATTGATCACCTAAAATGGTCAATAACCCTGGGCAGTAATGCGACGTTGCAGGGTAATCATGGTTCCCGTGGAATACCACGATATGGCTGCCGAAATCATAGCCGAACCCCGGCCATATTTCGTTCTTGGGAAGTAAACTTGTCCTGATATTCGAAACAGTGTTAAAAAAGGGTCATCCGACCAAATAACTTTCTTCCATTCCTGAGTAGTCCAGGTTTTATGTCTTCGGAACCACGTTTCCCTGTTACGAAATGATAATTAAATCGACACCCTAGCTGCAAACAGGCGTTGATATACACCATTGGGGACATATTGAAAATGTGTACCCCGACCGGGACCCGAACCCGGGATCTCCTGCTTACATGGCAGACGCTCTACCCAATCTGAGCCACCGAGGGCACAGAGGATAGTGCGCCTGCAGAGACTTATCCCTTGCACGCTCCCCGTGAGACCCACATTCCCAACATGTCCACACCACTACATTCGCAGTGCACCTAATATTGTTCAAATGGCTCTGAGCACTATGGGACTCAACATCGGAGGTCGTCAGTCCCCTAGAACTTAGAACTACTTAAACCTAAATAACCTGAGGACACCACACACATCCATGCCCGAGGCAGGATTCGAACCTGCGTGCGCCTAATAGATGCTTGCCCATCACACTCATTACTCGTGGCAGATTAATCTACCAAGTCCCGTACGAGTTGGGGCATAGCATGTGCGTTAGCACAAGAAGGTCAATGGCCGGGCAGCCATATTTTAACTATATATGAAGGTAGTATCTGTTCCCAAAAGAACAGATACCATTGATGATCTTGCAGCTTCTCTAGAATGAAATGATAATTAAATCGACTCCCTAGCTGCACACAGGGGATTCCGGGATGGAGTCCCGGTCGGGGCACACATTTTCAACATGTTCCCAATGATGTATATCAACGCCTGTTTGCAGCTAGGGTGTCGATTTAATTATCATTTCATTCTAGAGAAGCTACAAGGTCATCAATGGTATCTGTTCTTTCGGGAACAGATGTTGCGTTGTTGTGGTCTTCAGTCCTGAGACTGGTTTGATGCAGCTCTCCATGCTACCCTATCCTGTGCAAGTTTCTTCATCTCCCAGTACCTACTGCAACCTACATCCTTCTGAATCTGCTTAGTGTATTCATCTCTTGGTCACCCTCTACGATTTTTACCCTCCACGCTGCCCTCCAATGCTAAATTTGTGATCCCTTGATGCCTCAGAACATGTCCTACCAACCGGTCCCTTCTTCTCGTCAAGTTGTGCCACAAACTCCTCTTCTCCCCAATTCTATTCAATACCTCCTCTTTAGTTATGTGATCTACCGATCTAACCTTCAGAATTCTTCTGTAGCACCACATTTCGAAAGCTTCTATTCTCCTCCTGTCCGAAATATTTATCGTCCATGTTTCACTTCTATACATGGCTACACTCCATACAAATACTTTCAGAAACGACTTCCTGACACTTAAATCTATAGTCGATGTTAACAAATTTCTCTTCTTCAGAAACGCTTTCCTGCCATTGCCAGTCTACATTTTATATCCTCCCTACTTCGACCATCATCAGTTATTTTGCTCCCCAAATAGCAAAACTCCTTTACTACTTCAAGTGTCTCATTTCCTAATCTAATTCCCTCAGCATCACCCGACTTAATGCGACTACATTCCATTATCCTCGTTTTGCTTTTGTTGATGTTCATCATATATCCTCCTTTCAAGACATTGTCCATTTCGTTCAACTGCTCTTCCAGGTCCATTGCTGTCTCTGACAGAATTACAATGTCATCGGCGAACCTCAAAGTTTTTATTTCTTCTCCATGGATTTTAATACCTACTCCGAATTTTTGTTTTGTTTCCTTTACTGCTTGCTCAATATACAGATTGAATAACATCGGGGAGAGGCTACAACCCTGTCTCACTCCCTTCCCAACCACTGCTTCCCTTTCATGCCCCTCGACTCTTATAACTGCCATCTGGTTTCTGTACAAATGGTAAATAGCCTTTCGCTCCCTGTATTTTACCACTGCCACCTTCAGAATTTGGAAGAGAGTATTCCAGTCAACATTGTCAAAAGCTTTCTCTAAGTCTACAAATGCTAGAAACATAGGTTTGCCTTTCCTTAATCTTTCTTCTAAGATACGTCGTAAGGTCAGTATTGCCTCATGTGTTCCAATATTTCTACGGAATCCAAACTGATCTTCCCCGATGTCGGCTTCTACCAGTTTTTCCATTCGTCTGTAAAGAATTCGCGTTAGTATTTTGCAGTTGTGACTTATTAAACTGATAGTTCGGTAATTTTCACATCTGTTAACACCTGCTTTCTTTGGGATTGGAACTATTATATTCTTCTTGAAGTCTGAGGGTACTTCACCTGTCTCATACACCTTCCTCACCAGATTGTAGAGTTTTGTCAGGACTGGCTCTCCCAAGGCCATCAGTAGTTCTAATGGAATGTTGTGTACTCCCGGGGCCTTGTTTGGGCTCAGGTCTTTCAGTATCGGGAACAGATACTACCTTCATATATATATTCGTGTTACGGCATTTACATGATGTGCGGTTTTGTAATTCCAGCTCACCCTGCAATTCGCTTCTTATGGAGCTCCATTCGTGTTATTTTGGTGCTGATAGGATATGCGAGTGTGACATTCAATTCTGCAGAGACTTTTGCGGCTGTCGTCCCGTTATTTTTGGTCACAATCCCCTTCAATGACTGTCTGTTCCGATCCCACAACACACGCTATCGTCCACGTTGCGACAGAGCGGATGGCGTCTTTTCTCTTCCTCTGCACGCGGTATAAATCCTCGGTACGGTGCCAAACACATCAGCTACCTTGCTTACGGTAGCGCCCATCATACGAGCACAACAATCTGCCCACCTTTGAACGCACTGAGCTCCGACATAATGAACTCACAACTACACACAACACTTTTCTGACCACGACTGAAACTTGCAACGTGTTGAGGACATTTCACAGGTGCCGTTCGTGGGCAAATACACTCCTGGAAATGGAAAAAAGAACACATTGACACCGGTGTGTCAGACCCACCATACTCGCTCCGGACACTGCGAGAGGGCTGTACAAGCAATGATCACACGCACGGCACAGCGGACACACCAGGAACCGCGGTGTTGGCCGTCGAATGGCGCTAGCTGCGCAGCATTTGTGCACCGCCGCCGTCAGTGTCAGCCAGTTTGCCGTGGCATACGGAGCTCCATCGCAGTCTTTAACACTGGTAGCATGCCGCGACAGCGTGGACGTGAACCGTATGTGCAGTTGACGGACTTTGAGCGAGGGCGTATAGTGGGCATGCGGGAGGCCGGGTGGACGTACCGCCGAATTGCTCAACACGTGGGGCGTGAGGTCTCCACAGTACATCGATGTTGTCGCCAGTGGTCGGCGGAAGGTGAACGTGCCCGTCGACCTGGGACCGGACCGCAGCGACGCACGGATGCACGCCAAGACCGTAGGATCCTACGCAGTGCCGTAGGGGACCGCACCGCCACTTCCCAGCAAATTAGGGACACTGTTGCTCCTGGGGTATCGGCGAGGACCATTCGCAACCGTCTCCATGAAGCTGGGCTACGGTCCCGCACACCGTTAGGCCGTCTTCCGCTCACGCCCCAACATCGTGCAGCCCGCCTCCAGTGGTGTCGCGACAGGCGTGAATGGAGGGACGAATGGAGACGTGTCGTCTTCAGCGATGAGAGTCGCTTCTGCCTTGGTGCCAATGATGGTCGTATGCGTGTTTGGCGCCGTGCAGGTGAGCGCCACAATCAGGACTGCATATGACCGAGGCACACAGGGCCAACACCCGGCATCATGGTGTGGGGAGCGATCTCCTAAATTGGCCGTACACCACTGGTGATCGTCGAGGGGACACTGAATAGTGCACGGTACATCCAAACCGTCATCGAACCCATCGTTCTACCATTCCTAGACCGGCAAGGGAACTTGCTGTTCCAACAGGACAATGCACGTCGGCATGTATCCCGTTCCACCCAACGTGCTCTAGAAGGTGTAAGTCAACTACCCTGGCCAGCAAGATCTCCGGATCTGTCCCCCATTGAGCATGTTTGGGACTGGATGAAGCGTCGTCTCACGCGGTCTGCACGTCCAGCACGAACGCTGGTCCAACTGAGGCGCCAGGTGGAAATGGCATGGCAAGCCGTTCCACAGGACTACATCCAGCATCTCTACGATCGTCTCCATGGGAGAATAGCAGCCTGCATTGCTGCGAAAGGTGGATATACACTGTACTAGTGCCGACATTGTGCATGCTCTGTTGCCTGTGTCTATGTGCCTGTGGTTCTGTCAGTGTGATCATGTGATGTATCTGACCCCAGGAATGTGTCAATAAAGTTTCCCCTTCCTGGGACAATGAATTCACGGTGTTCTTATTTCAATTTCCAGGAGTGTACAACAGTGCAACCTCTAGTCTTAGCTAGCCCCTGCATTTATGTTCAAGCATGCATTCCTCGTGGCGCCTCAATACTTTTGTTAAATCCCGGACATTACCAGCCGGGTGGTAGCGTTGATTTCTCGCGACGTTTCGGGAAGTGTCATATTACCCATCTCTTCGTTAGACGATGGGTAGTATGATACTTCCCGAAACGTCGCGAGATATCAACGGTACCACCGCGCTGGAGACCCGAGAAACCTTCATCAACAGTTTACCCGGGAAAGCCTACAGTTACATATCCTGTAAGTTACTTTCGCAACTACATTCTTTTTTCCGTTCAAAATAGTTCAAATGTCTCTGAGCACTATGGGACTTAACTGCTGTGGTCATCAGTCCTCTAGAACTTAGAACTACTTAAACATAACTAACCTAAAGACATCACAGACATCCATGCCCGAGGCAGGATTCGAACCTGTGACCGTAGCGGTCGCGCGGTTCCAGACTGTAGCGCCTAGAACCGCTGGGCGACTCCGGCCGGCCTTTTTTACGTGTAATTGTCTATCAACGATAGAATGTGTGACACCTCTGAAGACCGAGCTGTATCGTGTTCCTGGTCACCAGCTGCCAATGTGTCGAAGGCCGTCTTTCGTCAGAGTAGCACACATGTATTGTCCTTGGGAGTTCCGTTTCCAGTTAATGCTTGAGAACTTTTATTACTAAAAATGAACATGTATAATTTCTGGTTGTATGACGTATGTATGTTATTCAGTGATTACTGTGAACTTGTGGAGTTACGACCAGCTTTACTATGAAGTTGTCCGCTCCCCGGAAGCTGTGTGGTCAGCGCGACAGAATGTCAATCCTAAGGGCCCGGGTTCGATTCCCGGCTGGGTCGGAGTTTTTCTCCGCTCAGGGACTGGGTGCTGTGTTGTCCTAATCATCATCATTTCATCTCCATCGACGCGCAGTGGCGTCAAATCGAAAGACTTGCACCCGGCGAACGGTGTACCCGACGGGAGGCCCTTGTCACACGACATTCACATTCACTTTGAAGTGAATAAAATTTACTGTTGGATGAAGTTTGGCCGAGCGGTTCTAGGCGCTTCAGACCGAAACCGCGCTGCTGCTACGCTCGCAGGTTCGAATCCTGCTCGGGCATGGATGTGTGTGATGTCCTTACGTTAGTTAGGTTTAAGTAGTTGTAAGTCTAGCGGACTGATGACCTCAGA
This sequence comes from Schistocerca nitens, assembly GCF_023898315.1. NCBI lineage: Eukaryota > Metazoa > Arthropoda > Insecta > Orthoptera > Acrididae > Schistocerca > Schistocerca nitens. The sequence goes on along the minus strand of NC_064619.1, from coordinate 224,607,335 downwards.
TGTTAAGTCCCATAGTGCTTAGAGCCATTTGATTTTTGATGAAATTTGCAGATCTCATTTATGTGCAGTTAAATATTATCTCAGATTTACTAATATTTTGAGAATAATTTATTTATATTTTTAGGAGCTGCGAAGAGGAAATTTCTGTAGATTATTTGAAATAGGAGATGACGTTTAGTTTTTCGAAAAGTTTGAATATATTTTACACGAGCAACGAACTTTAGTTACTGTGATTTATGGAACTAGATAGGCCTATACAATTCAAAATGAATTTTTCACTCCATAGCGGAGTATGGGCTTATATGAAACTTCTTGACTGATTAAAACTGGGTGCCAGACCGGGACTCGAAACCGGGACCCTCGCCTTTTGCGGCCAATGCCCTACCACCTTTTTTTTTCATTTTGTTCGGTAATGTTCGTTGCGCATGGTCTGGGCGGACGTCATAGGACATCCGTTCAAGTTGATCGTTGATTGCTTTACTCAGTTTTTTTTATTACAAAGGGTCAGCGCCTCTGACCGAATACGCTGAACTATCGTGCCGGCATCCACATGAGCTTCCCAAGAATGTATCACGTCCCCTCCTCATAGCTTGACTTCCGGTGGTACCTCATCTCCTAGATACCAACTTCGTAGAAGTTCTCCTATGAAACTTACAAGATTAGCACTCCTGGAAGAAAGGATAATGCGGAGACATGAATTAGCCCCAACCTGTACGATATTTCCAGAAAGAATTTTTCACTCTGCAGTGGAGTCGGCAAAGAAACTGTATGAATAACGCTTCCTGGCAGATTGAAACGGGGTGTCGGACTGGGGCTCGATCCCGGGAAATTTGCCTTTTACGGAAAGTACTCTACCAACTAGGCTACCCAAGCACAAGTGCTGCAGTGTTAGTCATGGTTCAAATGGCTCTGAGCACTATAGAACTTAAAACAGCTGAGGTCATCAGTCCCCTAGAACTACGTAAACCTAACTAACCTAAGGACATCACACACATCCATGCCCGAGGCAGGATTCGAAGCTGTGACCATAGCAGTCGCGCGGTTCCGGACTGAAGCGCCTAGAACCGCTCGGCCAGCGTGGCCGGCGTTAGTCATGCAAATCGCGGGAGAACTTCTGTGTAGTTTGGAAGATGAGGTACTAGCGAAAGTAAAGCTGTGAGGACGGGTCGTGAATCGTGTTTGGGTAGCTCAGTTGCTAGAGCACTTGCTCGCAAAAGGCGAAGGTCGCGCTTTGGAGTCCCATTCCGATACACCGCTTTAATATGCCAGGAAGTTTCATGCAAACAATTTCTTTGCCGATCTGAGGCGGATACGTTAATTTATTGCAGAATGTACTGAAGAAGTCAATCTCTTGCTCCGTCCCTGCTAATCTGCTACCAGCTTCTCTCTCTTTTGTTGGTAAAAAAGCTGCAACAATACTTTACTATTAATTTCTAAACCAGTACACAGCAGCGAGCTTGGATAGCAGCAGAGAGAGTATGTAAATAATGAAATTATTGAGCTTGCTTGATGGATGGAGAAATTTTTATGTGGATTACAAAACACGGTAAAGCGGCAATGAAATGAATAAATGAACGTAACGCCATATTGCGTATCGTAGGCACTAGGCAAGCAGGCGCTATGCGGGGCTCTGGTCCACTGTCTGAAGGCTGGTCCATATAAGGAGCACGACAGCGCCTACAGTTTATCGGTCCGTACCTTGTGTCGCTTGCGGGCATCATATAGTCCATTGAAAGCAAGATTGCGAAGCCGCTGCCGGATAACCTTAGTCCTAAGAATACATGCTGATACAGTGCGGGAATAGTTGTGGAAGGACTTACCTTTCAGCTGCATAGGCCACTTGAACAGCTCGTATTCCGGCATGACCTTGGCGATGGGAACCAACAGGCCGTGCTTCGGCTCGCAAGTGAAAAGATGTCTGTTTCCCCAGGTCCCATCGATGCCACCGTACGGCAGAGGATTGTCCTGCAAAAACGAAGTAACGTTCAATGGGCTTAGTCGTATTACAGGTTGGGCAAAACAGTGCAGGAGTTCGAAACAGAGCTATGGTCATTCGAAATGGTACCACATCAACTTATAACCAAGGTACGATCACGCGTAGTGTCTTGGAAGATTTGTTTGATGAATTTGTGGCTTACCGAACCCAGAAAGGACGTTCAACAAAAACGAAAGTAACATCGATAGTAACTGATCCTCTAATGTTCTCAACATACGTGAACGATTATTTAAATAGAGTCAGCAGCATTACACAGTTGTTCGCTGAGGAGGTTTTGGGTATATCCAGTATCATCGTGGGATCGAAAACAGATGCAGATAGTCTTGAATAAAAACTCCACTTCTTGGAATCAACGACAGCTCTCTTTAAATGTACAAGGTCCGGAAGTATGAAACCGGAATTTGGTTGCAATAATCACACGTTTCTTGAATGACAAACAATATTTTATGTTGTGTTGGCAAAAGAGCCAACACCGTGTTATAAATGGAGGCCGAAATGCACGCGTTTTAGCTCACGCAGGCTGGCGTGAAGAGGGAAGAACTATACTGACGTGCGGTCTGGAAAATCACAAGGAATGTGAATTCAGAAAGCGGACGTACTTAGTTTGATACTTAACTTTAATCCATTAATGATGAACGTCGCTCTTGACGGTACATGATTTACAATATTATCTGTTCACAATTATAGTAACTGAAAATGGCGCCTTGCTAGGACGTAGCAAAGGACGTGGCTGAAGGCTATGCTAAACTGTCGTCTCTGCAAATGAGAACGTATGTAGACAGTGAACCATCGCTAGCAAAGTCGGCTGTACAACTGGGGCGAGTGCTAGGGAGTCTCTCTAGACTAGACCTGCCGTGTGGTGGCGCTCGGTCTGCAATCACTGATAAGTGAGGCACGCGGTTCCGACGTATACTAACGGACCGCGGCCGATTTAAAGGCTACCACCTAGCAAGTGTAATGTCTGGCGGTGACACCACATTTTATTCAAAAAAATCTCCATTGCTATTTACATATATCTCTCACCTCTCCGGCACACTATGAATGCCACGACAAAAAACCGTTCATCTTTTGAAGCGAACCATTCGGCGAGCCATGTTCGCACATTTTCATACGACTTGAAGCGTTGTTCAGTGAGAGCGTGTCCCAGTGATGCAGACAGATGATAATCGGACGGACGGATCCAAATCTAGACAATAAGCCGCATGCCCTCTTATTTCCCAACTGAACGTCTCGATCGTTTCCCTCACCCGTTTTGCTGTGTGTGATGGGGCGTTATCGTGGAGCAATATGACTTTGTGTTGCCTTTTTCCATTTTCAGGTAGTTTTTCACGTAATGCTCGATTTAAATCGATCATTTGATGTTGGTAGCGATCAGTGTTAACGGATTCACCAGGTTTTAGCAGCTCATAATAGATGACACCCTTCTGATCCCACCAACACAGAGCATTGTCTTCTTTCCAAACCGATTTGGTGTTGCAGTGGATGTCCATGGTTTGCCTGGATTCACCCCTAATTTACGACGCTTAGAATATATCCATTTTTCATCATCTGCCACTATTTGATGGAGTAACGACTTTCTTTTGTATCTGGCGAGCAGCACTTCACAAGTGGTCTTTCCATTTGCTTGTTGTCTTTCATTCAGTTTATGAGGAACCCATTTTCCCTCTTTCTACACCGTTCCCATAGTTTTCAACCGAAGAGAAATGACTTTCTGCGTCACATTCAATTATTACGCGACTTCCTGTTGAGTTTCATTATTATCTTCATCCAACAAGCCCTGCAATTCGTTGTCTTCGAGCTTTTTCGGTGGTTTCCCGCGCTCGTCGTTTCTCACGTCAAAATCACCACTTTTGAATTTTTTGAACTACTCGAAACACTGTGTTTTCCCAAGAGCTTGTTCGCCGAAAGCTTCGACAAGCATTCGATGCGATTCTGCAGCAGTTTTCTTCAAATGATAACAGAAAACCAATGGTCCGCAAATCGTAGTTCGTAGGCACAAAACTCGACATGTTTAAGGGTTTGAAACAGATAACTATCAATGGCACTTGGGTTCTGTGTGTTGAGATTCGTCGTGAGCCGTTACAGGAAGCAGATGGCGCTGCGGACACGGTCTCACGGGCCCTACACTGACGGATTGCACCATATATAGAGAAATTCCCGTTTCATACTTCTACACCTTGTAATACACTTAAGATAATGTCTATATCAAAGAGATACAACCAGTAGGTAACCAATTACAACATTAGTAGGATGTCAAAGCTTTTTTTACAGTCTGTAGGGTTAGAGAGTAAGGGCATTGCACACAGAGGGTAAAAGTATCGCCTTAGTTCTTTCACAGCTCAATGGAGGGAACCTTCATCCTTCATACAATGTCCACAACGATTTAGTTTACTTTGAATTGTTGACTGAGATACACATGAAGAGACATGAGTTCAGCGTACTGTCACGCAATTTACATTGTGATAACCAAATGACCTTGATTCCCCCCTCCCCCCTCTCACTCTCTCTCTCTCTCTCTCATGCCACAGCATGAATCATTTTCGGACCTTTGGTGTGGCTACAGACAAACACAGCCTTATAACGTGATACGTCGTCGAGGGGTTGCGTCTTTGATTAATGATCAAAATGTTCTCGGTCCCGAGTTCGAAACCCGCCACTGCTTAACTTTTCATTAATATTCAGCATTGGCGGCAGAAGACTTCCGGCATAAGAAGCCACTCTACCAACGGCCTTGTCAAAGAGGGTGGAGGAGCGGACAGAGGTTCAAAGCACTCCCTTGTCCTTGGGATGGGAAACTGCCCCTCAACGCAGAAGAATCAGCAATGATCAACAGCATGAGGATGCAGAAGGCAATGGAAACCACTGCATTAAATACACGTACGTGTATCCATAGGACGTGGGGCCTGTAATAGAAAAATTGTCATGATGATCTCTCCATTGGCAAAAGATTCCGGAATAGTCCCCAATTCGGAACTCCGGGAGGAGACTGCCAAGGGAGAGGTGGCCATAAGAAAAGGATTGAATAACTAACAAAAGGATAGCGTTCTACGAGTGGTGGTGGTGGGGGGGGGGGGATGTAATGTCAGAAGCTTGAACGTGGTAGGGAAGCTAGAAAACGTGAAAAGGAAAATGCAAAGGTTGAATCTAGACATAGTACTAGTCAGTGAAATGAAACAGAAAGAAGACAACGATTTCTGGTCAGATGAGTACATGGTAATATCAACAGCAGCAGAAAATGGTGTAACGGAGTAGGATTCGTTAAAAGCAGAAAGGTTTGGCAGAGAGTGTGGTTTTGCGAACAGTCCAGTGATACGGTTATTCTTATCGGAATCGGCAGCAAAACAACACCGACAACGATAGTTCAGGTATACATGCGGATGTTGCAAGCTGAAGATGATGAGATAGAAAAAGTATATGAGGATGTCGAAAGGGTAACACAGTACGTAAAAGGAGATGAGAATAGGTGGGGGTGGTGGGATCACTCATGGGAAAATTCCTGCAGTAGTGGGTGTTAGAGCTGCACCTTTTATAGATTGAAGTCAGCTGATAGGTATTCCTGCTTAAGGGAAGTCTCTCTAACAAAGGAACCACTTTTGACAAAGCTTAGGTATCCGAGTAATGAGGGAATTAGTATATTTCATAAAAAATATACAAGGTATTAGAGATAAAGTTAGTGAACTGCTTATAGATGTTGACTCTGAAATTATTGGTATATCTGAACACTTCTTAAATAAGGAGATAATTCAGAGGCTTCCTTTACCAGGTTACAGGTTGGCTGGCAGCTTTTCTAGGAGCTCTTTGCGGTGTGGGGGAGTAGCCATGTATGTGAAAAACGGCATTCCATTTGAGTCAATTGATGTTTCAAAGTACTGCACTGAAAAGGTGTTTGAATGTTGTGCAGGTGTGGTTAAATTTAATGGAGGTAAACTTCTTACTGTTGTTATTTATAGATCCCCAGACTCCGACTTCACAACATTTTTGCTAAAGCTAGAGGAGGTTCTTGGTTCACTTTATAGGAAATACAAAACGTTAGTTATATGTGGTGACTTCAACATTAATTGTATAAGTGATTGTGCAAGGAAAAGGATGCTGGTAGACCTCCTTAATTCATATAATCTTATGCAATCCGTATTCTTTCCAACGAGAGAGCAAGGGAACAGTAGAACAACCATTGACAACATTTTTGTTCATTCATCATTACTAGAAGGGCATTCTGTTAGCAAGAAGGTGAATGGCCTTTCAGATCATGATGCACAAATTTTAACTCTAAAAGAGTTTTGTGCTGCAACACATGTTAAATATAGTTATCAACTGTTTAGGAAAGCTGATCCAGTTGCTGTAGAGATCTTTGTAAACCTTATCAAGGAACAAGAGTGGCAAGATGTTTATAGCGGTGATACAGTAGATGATAAATATAATGCTTTTCTCAAGACTTTTCTCATGCTCTTTGAAAGTTGCTTTCCGTTAGAACGTTCAAAACAGGGTACTAGCACAAACAGGCAGCCTGGGTGGCTGACTAGAGGGATAAGAATATCTTGTAGAACAAAGTGGCAATTATATCAAAACGTTAGAAACAGGCAAAATCTAAATGCAGCAGCCCATTACAAACAGTACTGTACGGTGCTTAAAAATGTTATTAGGAAGGCAAAAAGTGCGGTGTCACCGCCAGACACCACACTTGCTAGGTGGTAGCCTTTAAATCGGCCGCGGTCCGTTAGTATACGTCGGACCCGCGTGTCGCCACTATCAGAGATTGCAGACCGAGCGCCGCCACACGGCAGGTCTAGAGAGACTTCCTAGCACTCGCCCCAGTTGTACAACCGACTTTGCTAGCGATGGTTCACTGACAAAATACGCTCTCATTTGCCGAGACGATAGTTAGCATAGCCTTCAGCTACGTCATTTGCTACGACCTAGCAAGGCGCCATGTTCAGTTACTATTGATATTGTAAATAATGTACAGACAAGAGCTACGTTCAACATTAATGGATTAAAGTTAAGTATTCCACCATCTGCGTCCGTTTTTCTAAGTTCTAATTTCCTTGTCCTGTTCCAGACCTCACGCCAGCCTGCGTGAGCTAAAACGCGTGCCTTTCGGCTTCCTCTAAAATTCGTGGGTTGGCTCTCCTGCCAATCCACAACAAAAAGTATGTGGTATGCAGATAGAATAGCTAAATCTCAGGATAAAATTAAAACCATATGGTCAGTCGTAAAGGAAGTGGCTGGCCTGCAGAGACAGGTCGAGGATATAGAATCAGTGCATAGTGGGAATGTCCGTGTTACTGATAAGTCGCGTATATGTACAGTATTTAATAATCACTTTCTGAATATAGCAGGTGAACTAAATAGAAACCTAGGCCCAACAGGGAATCACATAGCGCTCTTAGAAAAAAGTGTTCCGGGACTGTTACCTGAAATGCTCCTCCATGATACTGACAAGAGGGAGATTGAGTTAATAATTAAATCACTAAAGACCAAGAACTCTCATGGATATGACGGGGTATCTAGCAGAATACTGAAGTATTGTTCTATGTATGTTAGCCCAGTACTTAGCCATATCTGTGACTTTTCCTTTAGGAGTGGTCGGTTTCCTGACCGATTAAAGTACTTGATAGTGAAGCCAATTTATAAAAAGGGAGGCAGGGATAATGTTGACAATTTTAGATCTATTTCTATGCCATCGGTGTTTGCTAAAGTTATTGAGAAGGCTGTATATACAAGGTTACTGGAGCATTTAAATTCACATAATTTGCTGTCAAATGTACAGTTTGGTTTTAGAAATGGTTTAACAACTGAAAATGCTATATTCTCTTTTCTCTGTGAGGTTTTGGACGGATTAAATAAAAGGTTGCGAACGCTAGGTGTTTTCTTTGATTTAACGAAGGCTTTTGACTGTGTTGACCACAAAATATTACTGCAGAATTTGGACCATTATGGAGTAAGGGGAGTAGCTTACAATTGGTTCGCCTCTTACTTTAAGAACAGAAAGCAGAAGGTAATTCTCCGCAATATTGAGAGTGGTAGTGATGTTCAGTCCCAATGGGGCACTGTTAATTGGGGCGTTCCCCAAGGGTCGGTGCTGGGGCCACTGCTGTTTCTTATTTATATAAATGATATGCCTTCTAGTATTACAGGTGATTCAAAAATATTTCTGTTTGCTGATGACACCAGCTTGGTAGTGAAGGATCTTGTGTGTAATATTCAAACAGTATCAAATAATGTAGTTCATGAAATAAGTTCGTGGCTTGTGGAAAATAATTTGATGCTAAATCACAGTAAGACTCAGTTTTTACAGTTTCTAACTCACAATTCAACAAGAACCGATATTTTGATCAGACAGAATGGGCATATTATAAGCGAGACGGAACAGTTCAAGTTCCTAGGCGTTCGGACAGATAGTAAGCTGTTGTGGAAAGCCCACGTCCAGGATCTTGTTCAAAAACTAAATGCTGCTTTATTTACCATTAGAACAGTATCTGAAATAAGTGACAGTTCAACACGAAAAGTAGTCTACTTCGCATATTTTCATACACTTATGTCGTATGGTATTATTTTTGGGGTAACTCTTCTGATTCAAAAAGGGTATTTTTGGCTCAAAAACGGGCTGTTCGAGCTACATGTGGTGTAAGTTCGAGAACCTCTTGTCGACCGCTGTTCAATAGTCTGGGAATTCTGACATTGCCCTCACAGTATATATTTTCTTTAATGTCGTTTGTTGTTAGCAATATTAGCCTATTCCCAGGTGTTAGCAGCTTTCACTCTGTTAATACTAGACAGAAATCAAATCTGCATGTGGAATGCACTTCCTTGACTCTTGTGCAGAAAGGAGTGCAGTATTCTGCTGCATCCATTTTCAATAAGCTACCACAAGAACTCAAAAATCTTAGCAGTAGCCCAAACTCTTTTAAGTCTAAACTGAAGAGTTTCCTCATGGCTCACTCCTTCTATTATGTCGAGGAGCTCCTGGAAGAGCTAAAAAATTAAGCAAATTCCAGTGTTACATTACTGATTTTCTTTATTTAAACTTAAGACTTATGGCCTGAATATGTTTTTTATATTTCATTTTATCTGTTTCTACTATCGTGTTATAATTCCAAGTATTGACTCGTTCCATGACCATGGAGACTTCTCCTTAATTTGGTCCCACGGAACAATAAATAAATAAATAAAAATAAATAAAATATGGTAGACATGGGGTACTGGAAAGCAACTGTAGGGGAAGGAATAGAAAAAAAGGTTATAGGGGAATATGGACTTTGGACAAGGAATGAGAGAGAAGAATTGTATAATTGGAGGAGGATTCGTTGTGAATATGAGGGTAGGACAGGTCAGTGATAGGGTTGCTCTCACCAGAATCGACAGCAAACCAACACCGACAACAATAGTTAGGTATATAAACCGACGCCGCAAGCACAAGATAAAGACATGGAGAAAGTATATGAGAATACTGAACGGGCAGTTCAGTACGTAAAGGAAGATGAAAATTTAATAGTCATAGGGGATTGAAATGCAGCTGTAAGCGGGGGAGTAAAAGATAATACTCAGTTAAAGAATCATAAGAGGACGAAGTATACTTGGAAAAGGCCGGGTGATAGGGGAAGGTTTCAGTTAGATTACATCACGGTCAAACAGAGATTCCGAAATCAAATATTGGATTGTCAGGCGTACCCAGAAGCAGATATAAACTCAGATCACAATGTTCTGGTGCTGAACAGTAGGGTGAAGTTTAAGGATTAGTCAGGAAGAATCAATACGCAATGAAGTGGGACAGGGAAGTACTAAACAGTGACGAGATACGCTTGATGTTCTCGAAGGCTATAGATACAGCAATGAGAAATAGCTCAATAGGTAGTACAGTTGAAGAGGAATGGACATCCCTAAAAATGGCAGTCGTAGAAATTAGAAAGAAAAACATGGGTACAAAGTAGGTAACTGCGAAGACACCACGGGTAACAGAAAAAATATACTTCAGTTCATCGATGAAAGAACGGGGTACAAAAACGTTCAGAGAAATTCAGGATTACAGAAATACAAGTCGGTGAGAAAAAAAAAATAAAAGGGAAGTGCAAGGAAGCTAAGACGAAATGGCGGTATGAAAAATTTGAAGAAATCGAAAAAGAATTGGTTGTCGGAAGACCTGTATCAGCATATATTTGGTGCAATTAAAAGCAAGGGTGGTAACATTAAGAGTCAACGGGAATTCCAGTGTTAAATGCATAGGAGAGAGAGGATAGGCGAAAAGAGTACATTGAAGGTCTCTCTGAGGAGTAAGATTTGTTAATAGAAGAAAAAACAGGAGTCTATGTAGAAGAGACAGGGGATCCAGCATAAGAATTAGAATTTAAGATAGCTTTGGAGGACTCAAGTTCAAATAATGCAGAAGGGATAGATAACATTCCATCAGTATTTCTAAAATTATTGGGGGAATTGGCAACAAAACGACTACTTCCACTGGTGTGTAGAATGTATGAATCGGGCGATAGACCATCTGGCTTCCGGAAAAAAATCATCCACAAAATTCCTGGAGATTGCAAGCGCTGGCAAGTGCGAGAATTATCGCACAATCAGCTTAACAGCTCATGCATCCAAGTTGCTGACAAGAATAATATGCAGGGGAATGGAAAAGAAAAATGAGGATGTGTTAGATGACGATCAGTTTGGTTTTAGGAAAGGTAATGGCATCACAGAGGCAATTCTGACGTTTAAGTTGATAACGGAAGCAAGACTAAAGAACAATCAAGACACATTCATAGAATTCGTCGATCTGAAAAAAGCTTTTGACAATGTAAAATGGTGCATGTTCGAAATTCTAAGAAAAATAGGGGTAAGCTATAGGGAGAAACGGGTAATGTACAATATGTACAAGAGCCAAGAGGGAATAATAAGAGTGTATGATCAAGAACGAAGTGGCCGGATTAAAAAGGGTGTAAGACAGGGATGTAGTCTTTCGCCCTTATAGTTTAGTCTGTACCTTGCAGAAGCAATGATGGAAATAAAAGAAAGTTTCAAGAGTGGAATTAAAATTCAAGGTGAAAGGATATCAATGATACGATTTGCTAATAACACTGCTATCCTGAGTGAAAGTGAAGAACAATTATGTAATCTGCTGAATGGAAAGAACAATCTTATGAGAACAGAATATGGACTGAGAGCAAGTCGAAGAAGGGTGAAGGTAATGAAAAGTAGCAGAAATGAGAACAGCGAGAAACTTAATATCACGACTGATGGTCACGAAGTACATGAAGTTAACGAAGTCTACTACCTAGGCAGCAAAATAACAGCAGACTAGCTCTGGAAATAAGGGAATTCCTGTCAAGATAAGCCTACTAGTATCAAACATAAGCCTTAATTTGAGGAAGAAATTTCTGAGAATACGCGTTTAGAGCACAGCATTGTAAGGTTGTGAAATATGGTCTGTGGGAAAATTGGAACAGAAGAGAATCGATGCATTTGAGATGTGGTACCACAGACGAATGTTGAAAATTAGGTGGACTGATAAGGGTTAGGTTGGGTTGTTTGAGGGAAGAGATCAAACAGCGAGGTCATCGGTCTCATCGGATTAGGGAAGAACAGGGATGGAAGTCGGCCGTGCCCTTTCAAAGGAACCATCCCGGCATTTGCCGGGAGCGATTTAGGGAAATCACAGAAAACGTAAATCAGGATGGCCGGATGTGGGACTGGACCGTCATCCTCCCGAATGCGAGTCCAGTGTACTAACCACTGCGCCACCTCGCTCGGTGACTGATAAGGTAAGGAATGTGGAGGTACTTCACAGAATCGCAGAGGAAAGGAATGTGTGAAAAACACTGACAAGGAGAAGGGGCAGGTTACTACACTCCTGGAAATTGAAATAAGAACACCGTGAATTCATTGTCCCAGGAAGGGGAAACTTTATTGACACATTCCTGGGGTCAGATACGTCACATGATCACACTGACAGAACCACAGGCACATAGACACAGGCAACAGAGCATGCACAATGTCGGCACTAGTACAGTGTATATCCACCTTTCGCAGCAATGCAGGCTGCTATTCTCCCATGGAGACGATCGTAGAGATGCTGGATGTAGTCCTGTGGAACGGCTTGCCATGCCATTTCCACCTGGCGCCTCAGTTGGACCAGCGTTCGTGCTGGACGTGCAGACCGCGTGAGACGACGCTTCATCCAGTCCCAAACATGCTCAATGGGGGACAGATCCGGAGATCTTGCTGGCCAGGGTAGTTGACTTACACCTTGTAGAGCACGTTGGGTGGCACGGGATACATGCGGACGTGCATTGTCCTGTTGGAACAGCAAGTTCCCTTGCCGGTCTAGGAATGGTAGAACGATGGGTTCGATGACGGTTTGGATGTACCGTGCACTATTCAGTGTCCCCTCGACGATCACCAGTGGTGTACGGCCAGTGTAGGAGATCGCTCCCCACACCATGATGCCGGGTGTTGGCCCTGTGTGCCTCGGTCGTATGCAGTCCTGATTGTGGCGCTCACCTGCACGGCGCCAAACACGCATACGACCATCATTGGCACCAAGGCAGAAGCGACTCTCATCGCTGAAGACGACACGTCTCCATTCGTCCCTCCATTCACGCCTGTCGCGACACCACTGGAGGCGGGCTGCACGATGTTGGGGCGTGAGCGGAAGACGGCCTAACGGTGTGCGGGACCGTAGCCCAGCTTCATGGAGACGGTTGCGAATGGTCCTCGCCGATACCCCAGGAGCAACAGTGTCCCTAATTTGCTGGGAAGTGGCGGTGCGGTCCCCTACGGCACTGCGTAGGATCCTACGGTCTTGGCGTGCATCCGTGCGTCGCTGCGGTCCGGTCCCAGGTCGACGGGCACGTGCACCTTCCGCCGACTACTGGCGACAACATCGATGTACTGTGGAGACCTCACGCCCCACGTGTTGAGCAATTCGGCGGTACGTCCACCCGGCCTCCCGCATGCCCACTATACGCCCTCGCTCAAAGTCCGTCAACTGCACATACGGTTCACGTCCACGCTGTCGCGGCATGCTACCAGTGTTAAAAGACTGCGATGGAGCTCCGTATGCCACGGCAAACTGGCTGACACTGACGGCGGCGGTGCACAAATGCTGCGCAGCCAGCGCCATTCGACGGCCAACACCGCGGTTCCTGGTGTGTCCGCTGTGCCGTGCGTGTGATCATTGCTTGTACAGCCCTCTCGCAGTGTCCGGAGCAAGTATGGTGGGTCTGACACACCGGTGTCAATGTGTTCATTTTCCATTTCCAGGAATGTAGAACATCTGTTAAGATATCAGGGAATTACTTCTTTGGCACTCGAGGGAGCTGTAGAGGTCAAACGCTGTAGAGGAAGACAGAGATTGGGATTCACCCCGTAAATAATTAAGGACGTAGACTGCAAGTGCTATTCTGAGATGAAGAAATTGGCACAGAGCGGAACTCGTGGTGGGCTGCATCAAACCAGTTAGAAGACTGATGACTCAAAAAATAAATAAAAAATGCCTGCACTCATGTCTATTCTTGTATGTCAAGAATTCACGTACACGAATGCTTTATGGACACTGCATTAAAACAAAGGTTTCTTCTGTAGGACTGTGAAAGAATGAAGGTGGTATCTTTCACCATCTGTGTGTAATGCCACTCACGCTCTTACTTATCAGACCGTATAGGGACAGCAAAACAACTGCCAGTGGCTGAAGTAGATAGGGTAGGATATGGAGACTGGAAAGAATAAGAAAAACATTTAGCCAAAAGAAAGGGGAAACATGTAAACATCGAATATAAATTTAAATGTTAGGAAGCCGAGCTCGGTAACGTACGCCTGTGCCATAGTACTTGACTCGTACATAAGCTGTTTCGAATCCTGGTGGTGGATGGAATGTTCACTGCCAGTATGAGGAGGAGACGTAGTGACGTAAAGTTCCTGATCACAAGACTTTGTGCCAATGTCCTGGATTAAATTCCAAACCTCTCACCAGTGTCTCATGAAGTGGGGGTATGTGACACTGTTGGTGGCGATCCGTTCGTCAGGTGGGGACATTTAAGCTTGGCGGTTACCTTGGTGGTGTTCGGGAGGAGCAGGCTATGTGCCTGCACCGGGTTTCACTATCGCCCTTCCCTTCATTCATAAGAACACAAACATTCAACTCTATTGTTCAAGCACTCGTCACAGTAATGCACACGACACACACAGAAATGCACATTTGACACTTCATAACAGGTCAGCGGAAGGCAACGGCAAGCAACCTCCGCTAGGATCTTGCCTCCAACGGCGGTGCAGGATTCCTGCATCTGCTCCCCTACGCTCATTCCATGACTATGACAATACTTCAACTAAAAGTTTTATTATTTAGGCAGCAAGATAAGTGGTGATCACCGAAGTAGGTAGATTAGTAAATGTATACTGGGAACTACAAGTAAAACATTTCCCAAGAGGAGGAAACTTACAGCGAATATGAATTTAAACATCAGAAATCATTTTCTGAAAGCATTTATCTGGAGTTCAGCCTTGTACAGACACGATAAACGCTTCAGAGAAGCTGAGAATAGAAGACTTATAAATGTGATGCTACTGGAGAATATTGAAAATAACGTGGGTAGATTGAATAACTGCTTTTACATCTACATCTACGTGATTGCTATTCACAATAAAGTGCCTGGCAGAGGGTTCAATGAACCACCTTCAAACTGTCTCTCTACCGTTCCACTCTAGAACGGCACGCGGGAAAATCAAGCACTTAAATTTTTCAGTGCAAGCCCCGATTTCTCTTATTTTATCAAAAAATAGCTCTGAGCACTATGGGACGTAACTTCTGAGGTCATCAGTCCCCTAGAACTTAGAACTACACTCCTGGAAACGGAAAAAAGAACACATTGACACCGGTGTGTCAGACCCACCATACTTGCTCCGGACACTGCGAGAGGGCTGTACAAGCAATGATCACACGCACGGCACAGCGGACACACCAGGAACCGCGGTGTTGGCCGTCGAATGGCGCTGGCTGCGCAGCATTTGTGCACCGCCGCCGTCAGTGTCAGCCAGTTTGCCGTGGCATACGGAGCTCCATCGCAGTCTTTAACACTGGTAGCATGCCGCGACAGCGTGGACGTGAACCGTATGTGCAGTTGACGGACTTTGAGCGAGGGCGTATAGTGGGCATGCGGGAGGCCGGGTGGACGTACCGCCGAATTGCTCAACACGTGGGGCGTGAGGTCTCCACAGTACATCGATGTTGTCGCCAGTGGTCGGCGGAAGGTGCACGTGCCCGTCGACCTGGGACCGGACCGCAGCGACGCACGGATGCACGCCAAGACCGTAGGATCCTACGCAGTGCCGTAGGGGACCGCACCGCCACTTCCCAGCAAATTAGGGACACTGTTGCTCCTGGGGTATCGGCGAGGACCATTCGCAACCGTCTCCATGAAGCTGGGCTACGGTCCCGCACACCGTTAGGCCGTCTTCCGCTCACGCCCCAACATCGTGCAGCCCGCCTCCAGTGGTGTCGCGACAGGCGTGAATGGAGGGACGAATGGAGACGTGTCGTCTTCAGCGATGAGAGTCGCTTCTGCCTTGGTGCCAATGATGGTCGTATGCGTGTTTGGCGCCGTGCAGGTGAGCGCCACAATCAGGACTGCATACGACCGAGGCACACAGGGCCAACACCCGGCATCATGGTGTGGGGAGCGATCTCCTACACTGGCCGTACACCACTGGTGATCGTCGAGGGGACACTGAATAGTGCACGGTACATCCAAACCGTCATCGAACCCATCGTTCTACCATTCCTAGACCGGCAAGGGAACTTGCTGTTCCAACAGGACAATGCACGTCCGCATGTATCCCGTGCCACCCAACGTGGTCTAGAAGGTGTACGTCAACTACCCTGGCCAGCAAGATCTCCGGATCTGTCCCCCATTGAGCATGTTTGGGACTGGATGAAGCGTCGTCTCACGCGGTCTGCACGTCCAGCACGAACGCTGGTCCAACTGAGGCGCCAGGTGGAAATGGCATGGCAAGCCGTTCCACAGGACTACATCCAGCATCTCTACGATCGTCTCCATGGGAGAATAGCAGCCTGCATTGCTGCGAAAGGTGGATATACACTGTACTAGTGCCGACATTGTGCATGCTCTGTTGCCTGTGTCTATGTGCCTGTGGTTCTGTCAGTGTGATCATGTGATGTATCTGACCCCAGGAATGTGTCAATAAAGTTTCCCCTTCCTGGGACAATGAATTCACGGTGTTCTTATTTCAATTTCCAGGAGTGTACTTAAACCTAACTCACGTAGCGGTCGCGCGGTTCCAGACTGTAGCGCCTAGTACCGCTCGGCCACTCCGGCCGGCCTTATTTTATCGTGATGATCATTTCTCCCTATGTAGGTGGGTGCCAACAGAATGTTTTCGCAATCGGAGGAGAAAACTGGTGATTGAAATTTCAGAAGATCCCGTCGCAACGAAAAACGCCTTTGTTTTAATGATTGCCACTCCAGTTCACGTGGCACTATCTCCCCTACTTCGCGATAATACAAAACGAGCTGCCCTTCTTTGTACTTTTTCGATGTCATCCGTCAGTCCCATCTGATGCGGATCCCACACCGCACAGCAATACTCCAGAATAGGGCGGACAAGCGTGGTGTAAGCAGTCTCTTTAGTAGACCTGTTGCACCTTCTAAGTGTTCTGCCAACGAACCGCAGTGTTTGGTTGACTGTACCCACAACATTATTTATGTGATCGTTCCAATTTAAATTATTTGTAATTGTAATCCCTAAGTATTCAGTTGGATTTACAGCCTTCAGATTTGTGTGACTTATCGCGTAATCGAAATTTAGCGGATTTCTTTTAGTACTCATGCGAATAACTTCACACTTTTCTTTATTCAGGATCAATTGCCACTTTTAGCACCATACCGATATCTTATCTAAATCATTTTGCAAGTCGTTTTTGTCATCTGATGACTTTACAAGACGGTAAATGACAGCATCATCTGCAATCAATCTAAGACGGCTACTGAGTTTGTGTCCAATGTCGTTAATATACACTCCTGGAAATTGAAATAAGAACACCGTGAATTCATTGTCCCAGGAAGGGGAAACTTTATTGACACATTCCTGGGGTCAGATACATCACATGATCACACTGACAGAACCACAGGCACATAGACACAGGCAACAGAGCATGCACAATGTCGGCACTAGTACAGTGTATATCCACCTTTCGCAGCAATGCAGGCTGCTATTCTCCCATGGAGACGATCGTAGAGATGCTGGATGTAGTCCTGTGGAACGGCTTGCCATGCCATTTCCACCTGGCGCCTCAGTTGGACCAGCGTTCGTGCTGGACGTGCAGACCGCGTGAGACGACGCTTCATCCAGTCCCAAACATGCTCAATGGGGGACAGATCCGGAGATCTTGCTGGCCAGGGTAGTTGACTTACACCTTCTAGAGCACGTTGGGTGGCACGGGATACATGCGGACGTGCATTGTCCTGTTGGAACAGCAAGTTCCCTTGCCGGTCTAGGAATGGTAGAACGATGGGTTCGATGACGGTTTGGATGTACCGTGCACTATTCAGTGTCCCCTCGACGATCACCAGTGGTGTACGGCCAGTGTAGGAGATCGCTCCCCACACCATGATGCCGGGTGTTGGCCCTGTGTGCCTCGGTCGTATGCAGTCCTGATTGTGGCGCTCACCTGCACGGCGCCAAACACGCATACGACCATCATTGGCACCAAGGCAGAAGCGACTCTCATCGCTGAAGACGACACGTCTCCATTCGTCCCTCCATTCACGCCTGTCGCGACACCACTGGAGGCGGGCTGCACGATGTTGGGGCGTGAGCGGAAGACGGCCTAACGGTGTGCGGGACCGTAGCCCAGCTTCATGGAGACGGTTGCGAATGGTCCTCGCCGATACCCCAGGAGCAACAGTGTCCCTAATTTGCTGGGAAGTGGCGGTGCGGTCCCCTACGGCACTGCGTAGGATCCTACGGTCTTGGCGTGCATCCGTGCGTCGCTGCGGTCCGGTCCCAGGTCGACGGGCACGTGCACCTTCCGCCGACCACTGGCGACAACATCGATGTACTGTGGAGACCTCACGCCCCACGTGTTGAGCAATTCGGCGGTACGTCCACCCGGCCTCCCGCATGCCCACTATACGCCCTCGCTCAAAGTCCGTCAACTGCACATACGGTTCACGTCCACGCTGTCGCGGCATGCTACCAGTGTTAAAGACTGCGATGGAGCTCCGTATGCCACGGCAAACTGGCTGACACTGACGGCGGCGGTGCACAAATGCTGCGCAGCTAGCGCCATTCGACGGCCAACACCGCGGTTCCTGGTGTGTCCGCTGTGCCGTGCGTGTGATCATTGCTTGTACAGCCCTCTCGCAGTGTCCGGAGCAAGTATGGTGGGTCTGACACACCGGTGTCAATGTGTTCTTTTTTCCATTTCCAGGAGTGTAATTACGTATAACTTAGACTGGAATGACCACATAGATAACGTTTAGGGAAAAGCGAACCATAGAATGAGATTTATTGGCAGAGCACTTAGAAGATGCAACAGGCCTACTAAAGAGACTGTCAGCACTACGCTTGTCCGTCCTCGTCTGGGGTATTGCTGTGCGGTATGGCATCCCAGATAGGAGTGACGGAGACCATCGGAAAAATTCAAAGAATGGTAGCCTATTTTGTTCTATCGCGAAATAGGGGAGAGAGTGTCGTGGCTATGATACGCGAATTTGGGTGGCAATCATTAAAACAAAGGCATTTTTTTTCAAGATCTGCTCGTAAAATTTCTAACACCAACTTTCTCCTCTGAATGCGAAAATATTTTGTTAGGGCCAATAATTTTGCGCCGTTAGTGTAATCAAACAAAAGCTGGCCTTTCCGCTCATTTGTATACAACACATTACATTATGATGAGTGCTAGTTTGTATGTCTGAACGGATGGTCAGTATGACAAAGTGAAGACAATGTCACCAATAGTGAAGCAATTAAGGATGTGTGTTCATCACTGAGACTCAGGATCCACCTCTGTTTCATATTCAAACTGCACTGAGAACTCGTCCACATCCATACTCGTAATCGCTCTGGGGCATATAAAAATGCTTGCACTTCCGCTCTCGCTGTTGGCTATTCTTGGAAGATGGTTTGGCAATGTGATACCTTTGTCTTGATAATTTCTCTATCCTTTAAGAAGTCACTAGATACGTGTAATATAAGTCTGCCATTTAAATACTGAAATTTTGTTGGAAAATGTTTAAAAAAAGAAAGAGAGAGAAAAGACGCACACGAAGGAATTATCCGAATGGGACGGAAATCGATAGATGTGATGTACATGTAGAGACAAGCAAATGATTACAACATTAGAAAAATTGGATCTTTATTCGAGAGAAAGAGTTCACAAATTGAGCAACTGGTTTGAAAAACATGAGTCAAGATTTGCTGTTGTCCTTTACACACTTAGATGACAAAAGTCATGGGGCAGAGATATGCACATATACAGATGGCGATAGTATAGCGTCCACAAGGTATCAAAGGGTGTGCATTGACTGAGATGTCATTTGCACTCACGTGATTCATATGAAAAGGTTTCCGAGCTGATTATAGCCGCATGAAGCGAATTAACAGATTTTCGAAATGGAATGCTAGTTGGAGTTAGAAGCATGCGACATTCCATTTCGGAAATGTTTCCGGAATTGAATATTCTGAGGCCCAGTGTCAAGACAGTGCTGAAAATACCAAATTTCAAGCATTAACTCTCACCAAGGACAACGCAGTGTCGCTAGCTTTCATTAACGACCGAGAGCAGCGGCTTTCGCATAGAGTTGTCAGTTCTAACAGACAAGCAACACTGCGTGAAATAAACTCAGAAATCAATATGGGACGTATGGCGAAAGAATCCGTTAAGACAGTGCGGCCAAATGTGGCGTTAATGGGCTATAGCATTAGAAGACCGTCACGAGAGCCTTTGCTAACAACACGACATTGCCTGCAGCGCTTCTCCTGGGCTCGTGGCCATATCGGTTGAAATCCTAGATGAGTGGAAAACCGTGACCTGGTCAGATGAGTCCCGATCTCAGTCGGTAAGACGTGATGGTAGGGTTCGAGTGTGACACAGAGCGCCCGAAGCCGTGGACCCAAGTCGTCAACAGGCCACTGCGCAAGTTGGTAGTGGCTCCATAATGGTGTAGGCCGTCTCTATATGGAACTGACTGAGTCCTTTGGTCCAACTGAACCGGTCTTTCATTGGAAATAGTTATGTTCGGCTATTTGGAGACCACTTGCAGCCATTCACGGACTTCATGTTCCCAGACAACGATGGAATTTTTATGGATGATAATGTGCCATGTTACAAGGCAATAGCTGCTCGTGATTGGTTTGAAGAACATTGTGGATGATTTGGCCACCCCGATCGCCCGACGTGAAACCCAACGGGCATTTAGGGTACCCGATCGAAAGATCGGTTAGTGAAAAAGTCCTGGACCGGCAACACTGTCGCAATAATGGACGGCTATAGAGACAGCATGCCTCACATTTCTGCAGGGTACTTCCAACGACTTGTTGGGTCCATGCCATGTCGATTTGCTGCACTACGCCGAGCAAAAGCAGATCCGACACTATATAAGGAGGTATCCCACGACTTTTGATACCTCAGTGTAATGACGACCGTACATAACGAAAACGATCAAAAGGATCTGACATGTGAACGTCAATATAATATAGAGTTTTGCAAATACCGGCTAAATAAACCTTATTTAATGTCACACTTGAAAGCTTTTGGAAACGAGCAGTCTTGTTGTTGCTGCAGTCCTCCTTCCGAAGACTGGTTTGATGTGGTTCTCCACGCTAGTCTGTCCTCAGCAAATCACTTCAACTTTGCATTAGTAGTGCGACCAACATCCATTTGAACCTCCTTGGTTTCCCTGTGCAATTTTTATTCCTAACTCTTTCCTCCGTTGCCAAATCGACTATTCCGTGAAGCCTCGCGACGTATTCTATCATCCAATGTCTTCTTTTAGTCAAGTGGTGGCACAAATTTCTTTTTTTCCCCATTTAGATCCAGTACCTCTTCAACAGTTATCTGATCTCGTGTCTAACATTCAGAATTCTTCTGGAGGAACATATTTCAAAAGCTTTTATTCTCCTCTTGCTTGAACTGTTTACCGTTCACGTTTCACTTCCGTACAAGACTACACTCCAGATAACTACCTTCAGAAAAGACTTCCTAACTTTTACATTTATATTTGATGTTGAAAGTGTTTCTCAAAAACACTTTTCCTCCTATTGCCAGTCTGCCTTTTTCATCTCTCTGCTTCATCCATCATCGCTCACTTTACTGACCAAATAAGGAACCCCATCTACTACTTTCAGTGCCTCAGTTTCTAATGAAGTTCTGTCAGCATAGCCGATTTAATTCGACTCCATTCCATTAACCTTGCCTT
Organism: Schistocerca nitens; assembly: GCF_023898315.1. NCBI lineage: Eukaryota > Metazoa > Arthropoda > Insecta > Orthoptera > Acrididae > Schistocerca > Schistocerca nitens. The sequence continues at coordinate 224,585,915 of NC_064619.1, read as the reverse complement.
ATTTTCTTGTGTTCATCTGATAATCTCTTTTCAAGACAATCCCCATTCCGTTGAACAGCTCTTCCAAGTCCTTTGCCGTCTCTGACACAGTCACCACATCGGCAAAACGGCAAAGTTTTAAGGGGGGTAGGACGTCAAACGGGCCGACTTGGAGCAGGAGAGGCACCACAGGACATTTTAATTTCCACTTTCTATACTTTTACAAATAAATTCATTAAACTTTGTCAGCATGACCAGGAAGGATTCAGAATTCACACTCATAGCAGTGGAAGTTCGAAAACATGACGAAATGATTTTTGTTACATGTGAAATTTCATCATTTTTTTCACTTACTAATGTCAGTATTTGTTGCTATAGGTACACTTTTCTTCATACGTAAGAGATATTCTTCGATGAATTTTGCACAGCATACAAACCATATTTAAAGGTGTATGAAACTCTAGAATTTTCCAAATCTATTAAAAACTGTGGTAAAAATTGAGGTAATTAACTACAAAATTTGTATTTTTTCGAAACATCAAGTTTAAAATACAACAGCTTATTTGTTTTTCCATAAATTAAATAAATTCTAGAGTTTCACACAGCTGTAAGTATGGTATGTATGCTGTGCAAAATTAATCGAAGCATCTCTCTAACTTATGAAGAAAAGTGTACCTATAGCAACAAATGCAGCCATTAGTAAGTGAAAAAATGATGAAATTTCGCACGTAAAAAATTTTATTTTGTTATATTTTCGAACTTCCACTGCAATGAGTGTGAATTCTGAATCCTTCCTGGTGATGCTGACAAAGTTTTATGAACTTATTTGTAAAAGTATAGACACTGGAAATTAAAATGTCGTGTGATGCCTCTCCTGCTCCAAGTCGACCCGTTTGACGTCCTACCCCACTTAAATATTGTCCCTCAACTTCAATTCTAAATTTCTCCCCACTTTCTTCTAATGCTTGCCCAATGTACAGATTGATTAGCATCAGGAAGAGGCTAGAACACTATCTCACTCACTCACTGCTTTCCTTTTACGTTCTTCGACTCTTATAACCGTAATGTACTCGTAGTTTCTGTGAAGTTCTAAATAACATTTCGTTCTCTGAATTTTATTCCTGCTACCTTCACAATTTGAAGGACTGTAGTCCATTCAATAATGTCGAAAGCTTTCTCCAAAACTACTAATGCTTACAAACGTGCGTTTCATTTCTTCAGCCTATGTTCTAGTAAGTCATAGAGTTAATATTGCCTCGCGTGTTCCTACATTTATCCGCAACCCAAACTTATCTTCCCTGATGTTGGCTTCTACGAGTTTTTCCAGTCTTCTGTAACTTGTATGAGTATTCCGCAGCCATGACTTATTAATCTGAAGGTTTGGTAGTATTCACACCTTTGAGCACCTGGATTCTTTGGAATTGGAAACGGGCATGAAAGTCGCTAACAAATATTTCGATAGCCGAGACGAAGAATCGAGCTCCCGAATCGAAATTTAGCAAATTGTGCAGTATGCTAGGGTGGAGGTCCTCCTAGTGCGGGACACTTGGACAAGAGGCTTTATGAGAAACGCCTAACTGCCAGGTCTGATGAAATGCACTTCAACTACCGCTCGCAGGTCACTCGGCACTTGGGTTGTGAGCGCATAGTCTGTCAGTGGAAATCACTGCTGGTAGATGCCTGTTCTAGTTGGACCTAGCCGTGGGACCCGTCTCGTCGCCGTCTGTATGCTATTTTCGCAACGCCCACCGCCCGGAAATGCTTCCATCCCGAGCATGCCACGCTACGACTTCTCGTTTTATTTTTTCAGCACATCGTATGAAACGTGTGCCAACGACATGCCCCAAAGCTTTCAAGTAAAACAGCGCTTGTCAATACTGCAGCTGTCTCAAACTTGTAACTAAAATCTGGAAAGCGATCTGAGATTTTCTTTAACATAATGGGCATCTTATTGTTTTCTTTCTCAAATGTAGAATGCGAAGGAAATATATTAACTGCCCCAAAATAAACTTTGAAGACCATAGCTGCTGTCAGCCTAGCCACGGTCTAAATTATGTGAAATCAATGATAATTATAATACACTCTACTTATTAAGAACTATAATATACAGTATTGATGCTTCACACTAATATTTATTTTATACTTCGTTGTGGACCGTCTCTGTGCTTTCTAGGCCAGCCTCAGACAACTTCAGGCGAAACAGATACGAAACACAACATCAGCTACAGTTTATAGCTGTACAAAAATTGTTTTTCCAAAGATATGTGGCCTTTTACTATAATATATCTAGAAAAAACACAAGCATAATGAAATCCACAAAGAAGGTTTTTTTTTTTTTTTTGGTCATCAGTCTACTGACTGGTTTGATGCGGCCCGCCACGAATTCCTTTCCTGTGCTAACCTCTTCATATCAGAGTAGCACTTGCAACCTACGTCCTCAATTATTTGCGTGACGTATTCCAATCTCTGTCTTCCTCTACAGTTTTTGCCCTCTACAGCTCCCTCTAGTACCATGGAAGTCATTCCCTCATGTCTTAGCAGATGTCCTATCATCCTGTCCCTTCTCCTTATCAGTGTTTTCCACATATTCCTTTCCTCTCCGATTCTGCGTAGAACCTCCTCATTCCTTACCTTATCAGTCCACCTAATTTTCAACATTCGTCTATAGCACCACATCTCAAATGCTTCGATTCTCTTCTGTTCCGGTTTTCCCACAGTCCATGTTTCAGTACCATACAATGCTGTACTCCAGACGTACATCCTCAGAAATTTCTTCCTCAAATTAAGGCCGGTATTTGATATTAGTAGACTTCTCTTGGCCAGAAATGCCTTTTTTGCCATAGCGAGTCTGCTTTTGATGTCCTCCTTGCTCCGTCCGTCATTGGTTATTTTACTGCCTAGGTAGCAGAATTCCTTAACTTCATTGACTTCCTGACCATCAATCCTGATGTTAAGTTTCTCGCTGTTCTCATTTCTACTACTTCTCATTACCTTCGTCTTTCTCCGATTTACTCTCAAACCATACTGTGTACTCATTAGACTGTCCATTCCGTGCAGCAGATCATTTAACTCTTCTTCACTTTCACTCAGGATAGCAATGTCATCAGCGAGTCGTATCATTGATATCCTTTCACCTTGTATTTTAATTCCACTCCTGAACCTTTCTTTTATTTCCATCATTGCTTCTTCGATCTACAGATTGAAGAGTAGGAGCGAAAGGCTACAGCCTTGTCTTACACCCTTCTTAATACGAGCACTTCGTTCTTGATCGTCCACTCTTATTATTCCCTCTTGCTTGTTGTACATATTGTATATGACCCGTCTCTCCCTATAGCTTACCCCTACTTTTTTCAGAATCTCGAACAGCTTGCACCATTTTATATTGTCGAACGCTTTTTCCAGGTCGACAAATCCTATGAAAGTGTCTTGATTTTTCTTTAGCCTTGCTTCCATTATTAGCCGTAACGTCAGAATTGCCTCTCTCGTCCCTTTACTTTTCCTAAAGCCAAACTGATCGTCACCTACCGCATTCTCAATTTTCTTTTCCATTCTTCTGTATATTATTCTTGTAAGCAGCTTCGATGCATGAGCTGTTAAGCTGATTGTGCGATAATTCTCGTACTTGTCAGCACTTGCCGTCTTCGGAATTGTGTGGATGATGCTTTTCCGAAAGTCAGATGGTATGTCGCCAGACTCATATATTCTACACACCAACGTGAATAGTCGTTTTGTTGCCACTTCCCCCAATGATTTTAGAAATTCTGATGGAATGTTATCTATCTCTTCTGCCCTTATTTGACCGTAAGTCCTCCAAAGATCTTTGAAATTCCGATTCTAATACTGGATCCCCTATCTCTTCTAAATCGACTCCTGTTTCTTCTTCTATCACATCAGGCAAATCTTCACCCTCATAGAGGCTTTCAATGTATTCTTTCCACCTATCTGCTCTCTCCTCTGCATTTAACAGTGGAATTCCCGTTGCACTCTTAATGTTACCACCGTTGCTTTCAATGTCACCAAAGGTTGTTTTGACTTTCCTGTATGCTGAGTCTGTCCTTCCGACAATGATATCTTTTTAGATGTCTTCACATTTTTCCTGCAGCCATTTCGTCTTAGCTTCCCTGTACTTCCTATTTATTTCATTCCTCAGCGACTTGTCTTTCTGTATTCCTGATTTTCCCGGAACATGTTTGTACTTCCTCCTTTCATCAATGAACTGAAGTATTTCTTCTGTTACCCATGGTTTCTTCGCAGCTACCTTCTTTGTATCTATGTTTTCCTTCCCAACTTCTGTGATGGCCCTTTTTAGAGATGTCCATTCCTCTTCAACTGTACTGCCTACTGCGCTATTCTTTATTGCTGTATCTATAGCGTTAGAGAACTTCAAACGTATCTCGTCATTCCTTAGTACTTTCGTATCCCACTTCTTTGCTTTTGATTCTTCCTGACTAATGTCTTGAACTTCAGCCTACTCTTCATCACTACTATATTGTGATCTGAGCCTATATCAGCTCCTGGGTACGCCTTACAGTCCAGTATCTGATTTCGGAATCTCTGTCTGACCATGATGTAATCTAATTGAAATCTTCCCGTATCTCCCGGCCTTTTCCCAGTATACCTCCTCCTCTTGTGATTCTTGAACAGGGTATTCGCTATTACTAGCTGAAACTTGTTACAGAACTCAATTAGTCTTTCTCCTCTTTCATTCCTTGTCCCAAGCCCATATTCTCCTGTAACCTTTTCTTCTACTCTTTCCCCTACAACTGCATTCCAGTCGCCCATGACTATTAGATTTTCGTCCCCCTTTACATACTGCATTACCCTTTCAATATCCTCATACACTTTCTCTATCTGTTCATCTTCAGCTTGCGACGTCGGCATGTATACCTGAACTATCGTTGTCGGTGTTGGTCTGCTGTCGATTCTGATTAGAACAACCCGGTCACTGAACTAAATGGTTCAAATGGCTCTGAGCACTATGGGACTTAACATCTGTGGTCATCAGTCCCCTAGAACTTAGAACTACATAAACCTAACTAACCTAAGGACAGCACACACATCCATGCCCGAGACAGGATTCGAACCTGCGACCGTAGCAGTCGCGCGGTTCCGGACTGCGCGCCTAGAACCGCGAGACCACCGCGGCCGGCGTCACTGAACTGTTCACAATAACACACCCTCTGCCCTACCTTCCTATTCATAACGAATCCTACACCTGTTATACCATTTTCTACTGTATCTAGATTGAGCCTTAGCATTTCCCTTTTCAGATTTACTAGTTTCCCTACCACGTTCAAGCTTCTGACATTCCACGCCCCGACTCGTAGAACGTTATCCTTTCGTTGATTATTCTATCTTTTTCTCATGGTTGAAGGTATCAACAAATAAATCTTATATTACATTATAAAGATTGAAAGTATAAAAATATACAGGTAAAAAATGGTACACAAGTGACGACTGGAACATGCTAATACATTATAGAGATAAAATATGTGGTGAATGTGATGAACAGGCAAAAACAGGGCGCAGGAGACAGCAAGGAGTAAATCGAATGTCGTTGGGAAATAGTCATACTGGTTACATTATATTATGGCGAGAAAAATAATAGCTGACTGGTGCTGCTTTATTAAGGGTGATAATGGAACTGTATTTGATCGCTAAGGATTAAGTTAGGATTCAGTGATAGATGTTTATTGATAGCCAGATCTTCAAGTAATGTCAGTTTTCTGGAGAACGTTTCATATCATAAGAATGCTTGTTCAGCAAAGGTGGAATCTTCCTTTTGCTGTCTCCAACGTCTTTCATGTCCAGTCAGTCTAGTAGTTATAGGGCTAACTGATTCACTTGCATGTAATTTGCCACGCAAACTGCGGGAAATGCTAAAAATACCACTGTTCTAAGTGTGAAATCTTTTTTTACTCTTGAACAGAATGTGGGAACAATATTCTTAGCATAAAATAATTGGTGTACATTTCATGGATTTTAATTTGATACAAGTACTTGAGAAGTGCTACCTACATACATTGTGGGAGTGCCATTTAATGTACGTGTGATTTAGTGCCTTCTGAAGAGGATACAGAAGTCCTGCTATCCTCTGCCTCCTCTTTCTACTAACATAAGAAAGTTATCAGTTAATGTGGGACTATAACCAATACATTGTGTAATTTTTTTAATTAATTTTAATTCATTCACAAAACGTGATCTGATTTGTGGAGGGACGAACATGTAAATAATGTTCATCTAAATGGCACAACAGGAGCCATAGTACAGTCCCAAAACACAGAAAAACTCACGCCTGGTCCACCCCCCCTCACCGTAACGCTTCCGAGGCCGTCCGTCCGTCGAGGCCTTGGAGATCCTACAAGACTACAAGAATGATGACAATGTGGGATCTGGCTGTTGTAGTACCTACTCTGCCTGCTCGCCCAGGTGCAGCTGTACTAAAGGACTCTACCGTTATGACTGATGCCAAGACGTCTTGGACTCACACGGACAATGTGGAACATATGGACACCACAATGGCAGCGCCCTCGTGCCATCTAAATGGCACAACAGGAGGCATAGTACAGTCCCAAAACACAGAACAACTCACGCCTCGTCCCCCCCCCCCCCCCACCGCTTCCGTGGCCGTCCATCAGTCAATGCCTTGGAGAACCTACAACACTACAAGAAAGACGACAATGTGGGATATGGCTGTGCTAGTACCTACTCTGCCTGCTCGCCCAGGTGCACCTGTACTAATGGACTCTACCGTTATGACTGCTGCCAAGACGTTCTCCCACGGACAATGTGGAACATACGGACGCCACAATGGCAGCGCCCTCGTGCCACCTTAATGGCACAACAGGAGGCATAGTATAGTCCCAAAATACAGAACAACTCACGCCTCGTCCCCCCCCCCACCCAAAGCTACCGAGCCAATCCGTCTGTTGAGGCCTTGGGGAACCTACTAGACTACAAGTAAGACGACAATGTCGGATCTGGCTGTGCTAGTACCTACTCTGCCTGCTCGCCCAGGTGCACCTGTACTAATGGACTCTACCGTTATGACTGCTGCCAAGACATCCCCCCACGGACAATGTGGAACATATAGACGCCACAATGGCAGCCCCCTCGTGGCATCTAAATGGCACAACAGGAGCCATAGTACAGTCCCAAAACACAGAAGAATTCACGCCTGCCCCCCCCCCCCCCCCCCGTAACGCTTCCGAGGCCGTCCGTCCGTCGAGGCCTTGGAGATCCTACAAGACTACAAGAATGATGACAATGTGGGATCTGGCTGTATTAGTACCTACTCTGCCTGCTCGCCCAGGTGCAGCTGTACTAAAGGACTCTACCGTTATGACTGCTGCCAAGTCGTCCTCCCACGGACAATGTGGAACATATGGACACCACAATGGCAGCGCCCTCGTGCCATCTAAATGGCACAACAGGAGGCATAGTACAGTCCCAAAACACAGAACAACTCACGCCTCGTCCTCGCCCCCCCCCCCTTCCACAACGCTTCCGTGGCCGTCCGTTAGTCGAGGTCTTGGAGAACTTACAAGACTACAAGAATGATGACAATGTGGGATCTGGCTGTGCTAGTACCTACTCTGCCTGCTCGCCCAGGTGCACCTGTACTAATGGACTCTACCGTTATGACTGCTGCCAAGACGTTCTCCCACGGACAATGTGGAACATACGGACGCCACAATGGCAGCGCCCTCGTGCCATCTTAATGGCACAACACGAGGCATAGTACAGTCCCAAAACTCAGAACAACTCACCCCACGTCCCCTCTCCCCCACCCCAACGATTCCCAGGCCCTCCGTCCGTCGACGCCTTGGAGATCCTACAACACTACAAGAAAGACGACAATGTGGGATCTGGCTGTGCTAGTACCTACTCTGCCTGCTCGCCCAGGTGCAGCTGTACTAAAGGACTCTACCGTTATGACTGCTGCCAAGACGTCTTGGACTCACACGGACAATGTGGAACATATGGACACCACAATGGCAGCGCCCTCGTGCCATCTAAATGGCACACCAGGAGCCATAGTACAGTCCCAAAACACAGAACAACTCACGCCTCCCCTCCCCCCCCCCCCAAAGTTTCCGTGTCCGTCCGTCAGTCGAGGCCTTGGAGAACCTACAAAACTACAAGAAAGACGAGAATGTGGGATCTGGCTGTGCTAGTACCTACTCTGCCTCCTCGCCCAGGTGCACCTGTACTAATGGACTCTACCGTTATGACTTCTGCCAAGACGTTCTCCCACAGACAATGTGGAACATATGGACGCCACAATGGCAGCGCCCTAGTGCCATCTAAATGACACAACAGGAGGCATAGTACAGTCCCAAAACACAGAACAACTCACGCCTGGTCCCCCCCACCCCCTCACCGTAACGCTTCCGAGGCCGTCCGTCCGTCGAGGCCTTGGAGAACTTACAAGACTACAAGAATGATGACAATGTGGGATCTGGCTGTGCTAGAACCTACTCTGCCTGTTCGGCCAGGTGCAGCTGTACTAAAGGACTCTACCGTTATGACTGCTGCCAAGACGTCTTGGACTCACACGGACAATGTGGAACATATGGACACCACAATGGCAGCGCCCTCGTGCCATCTTAATGGCACAACAGGAGGCATAGTACAGTCCCAAAACACAGAACAACTCACGCCTCGTCCCCCCCCCCCACCACAACGCTTCCGTGGCCGTCCGTCAGTCGAGGAATTGGAGAACCTATAACACTACAAGAAAGACGACAATGTGGGATATGGCTGTGCTAGTACCTACTCTGCCTGCTCGCCCAGGTGCACCTGTACTAATGGACTCTACCGTTATGACTGCTGCCAAGACGTTCTTCCACAGACAATGTGGAACATATGGACGCCACAATGGCAGCGCCCTCGTGCCATCTTAATGGCACAACAGGAGGCATAGTACAGTCCCAAAACTCAGAACAACTCACCCCACGTCCCCTCTCCCCCACCCCAACGCTTCCCAGGCCCTCCGTTCGTCGACGCCTTGGAGATCCTACAACACTACAAGAAAGACGACAATGTGGGATCTGGCTGTGCTAGTACCTACTCTGCCTGCTCGCCCAGGTGCAGCTGTACTAAAGGACTCTACCGTTATGAATGCTGCCAAGATGTCTTGGACACACACTGACAATGTGGAACATATGGACACCACAATGGCAGCCCCCTCGCGCCATCTAAATGGCACAACAGGAGGTATAGTACAGTCCCAAAACATTGAAGAACTCACGCCTGGTCCCCCGCCTCAACGTAACGCTTTCGAGGCCGTCCGTCCGTCGAAGCCTTGGACTACTTACAAGACTACAAGAATGATGACAATGTGGGATCTGGCTGTGCTAGTACCTACTCTGCCTGCTCGCCCAGGTGCAGCTGTACTAAAGGACTCTACCGTTATGAATGCTGCCAAGACGTCTTGGACTCACACTGACAATGTGGAACATATGGACACCACAATGGCAGCCCCCACGCGCCATCTAAATGGCACAACAGGAGGCATAGTACAGTCCCAAAACATTGAAGAACTCACGCCTGGTCCCCCCCCCCCCCCTCAACGTAACGCTTTCGTGGCCGTCCGTCCGTCGAAGCCTTGGACTACTTACAAGACTACAAGAATGATGACAATGTGGGATCTGGCTGTGCTAGTACCTACTCTGCCTGCCTGGCCAGGTGCAGCTGTACTAAAGGACTCTACCGTTATGAATGCTGCCAAGACGTCTTGGACTCACACTGACAATGTGGAACATATGGACACCACAATGGCAGCGCCCTCGATCCATCTAAATGGCACAACAGGAGGCATAGTACAGTCCCAAAACACAGAACAACTCACGCCTCGTCCCCCTCCCCCCTCCCCAACGCTTCCGTGGCCGTCCGTCAGTCGAGGCCTTGGAGAACCTACAACACTACAAGAATGATGACAATGTGGGATCTGGCTGTGCTAGTACCTACTCTGCCTGCTCGCCCAGGTGCACGTGTACTAATGGACTCTACCGTTATGACTGCTGCCAAGACGTCTTACCACAGACAATGTGGAATATATAGACGCCACAATGGCAGCGCCCTCGTGCCATCTTAATGGCACAACAGGAGGCATAGTACAGTCCCATAACTCAGAACAACTCACCCCACGTCCCCTCTCCCCCACCCCAACGCTTCCCAGGCCCTCCGTTCGTCGACGCCTTGGAGATCCTACAACACTATAAGAAAGACGACAATGTGGGATCTGGCTGTGCTAGTACCTACTCTGCCTGCTCGCCCAGGTGCAGCTGTACTAAAGGACTCTACCGTTATGAATGCTGCCAAGACGTCTTGGACACACACTGACAATGTGGAACATATGGACACCACAATGGCAGCCCCCTCGCGCCATCTAAATGGCACAACAGGAGGTATAGTACAGTCCCAAAACATTGAAGAACTCACGCCTGGTCCCCCCCCCCCCTAAACGTAACGCTTTCGAGGCCGTCCGTCTGTCGAAGCCTTGGACTACTTACAAGACTACAAGAATGATGACAATGTGGGATCTGGCTGTGCTAGTACCTACTCTGCCTGCTCGCCCAGGTGCAGCTGTACTAAAGGACTCTACCGTTATGAATGCTGCCAAGACGTCTTGGACTCACACTGACAATGTGGAACATATGGACACCACAATGGCAGCCCCCTCGCGCCATCTAAATGGCACAACAGGAGGCATGGTACAGTCCCAAAACATTGAAGAACTCACGCCTGGTCCCCCCCCTCAACGTAACGCTTTCGACGCCGTCCGTCCGTCGAAGCCTTGGACTACTTACAAGACTACAAGAATGATGACAATGTGGGATCTGGCTGTGCTAGTACCTACTCTGCCTGCTCGCCCAGGTGCAGCTGTACTAAAGGACTTTACCGTTATGAATGCTGCCAAGACGTCTTGGACTCACACTGACAATGTGGAACATATGGACACCACAATGGCAGCCCCCACGCGCCATCTAAATGGCACAAGAGGAGGCATAGTACAGTCCCAAAACATTGAAGAACTCACGCCTGGTCCCCCCCCTCAACGTAACGCTTTCGAGGCCGTCCGTCCGTCGAAGCCTTGGACTACTTACAAGACTACAAGACTGATGACAATGTGGGATCTGGCTGTGCTAGTACCTACTCTGCCTGCTCGCCCAGGTGCAGCTGTACTAAAGGACTCTACCGTTATGAATGCTGCCAAGACGTCTTGGACTCACACTGACAATGTGGAACATATGGACACCACAATGGCAGCGCCCTCGTGCCATCTTAATGGCACAACAGGAGGCATAGTACAGTCCCATAACTCAGAACAACTCACCCCACGTCCCCTCTCCCCCACCCCAACGCTTCCCAGGCCCTCCATCCGTCGACGCCTTGGAGATCGTACAACACTACAAGAAGGACGACAATGTGGGATCTGGATGTGCTAGTACCTACTCTACCTGCTCGCCCAGGTGCAGCTGTACTAAAGGACTCCACCGTTATTACTGCTGCCAAGACGTCTTGGACTCACACGGACAATGTGGAACATATGGACACCACAATGGCAGCGCCCTCGTGCCATCCAAATGGCACAACACGAGGCATAGTACAGTCCCAAAACACAGAACAACTCACGCCTCGGCCTCCCCCCCCCTCCCCAACGCTTCCGTGGCCGTCCGTCAGTCGAGGCTTTGGAGAACCTACAACACTACAAGAAAGACGACAATGTGGGATCTGGCTGTGCTAGTACCTACTCTGCCTGCTCGCCCAGTTGCAGCTGTACTAAAGGACTCTACCGTTATGACTCCTGCCAAGACGTTCTCCCACGGACAATGTGGAACATATGGACACCACAATGGCAGCGCCCTCGTGCCATCTAAATGGCACAACAGGAGGCATAGTACAGTACCAAAACACAGAACAACTCACGCCTCGTCCTCCCCCCCCCCCCCTTCACAACGCTTCTGTGGCCGTCCGTCAGTCGAGGCCTTGGAGAACCTACAACACTACAAGAAAGACGACAATGTGGGATATGGCTGTGCTAGTACCCACTCTGCCTCCTCGCCCAGGTGCACCTGTACTAATGGACTCTACCGTTATGACTGCTGCGAAGACGTTCTTCCACGGACAATGTGGAACTTATGGACGCCACAATGGCAGTGCCCTCGTGCCATCTTAATGGCACAACAGGAGGGATAGTACAGTCCCAAAACTCAGAACAACTCACCCCACGTCCCCTCTCCCCCACCCAAACGCTTCCCAGGCCCTCCGTTCGTCGACGCCTTGGAGATCCTACAACACTACAAGAAAGACGACAATGTGGGATCTGGCTGTGCTAGTACCTACTCTGCCTGCTCGCCCTGGTGCAGCTGTACTAAAGGACTCTACAGTTATGAATGCTGCCAAGACGTCTTGGACACACACTGACAATGTGGAACATATGGACACCACAATGGCAGCCCCCTCGCGCCATCTAAATGGCACAACAGGAGGCATAGTACAGTCCCAAAACATTGAAGAACTCACGCCTGGTCCCCCCCCCCCTCAACGTAACGCTTTCGAGGCCGTCCGTCCGTCGAAGCCTTGGACTACTTACAAGACTACAAGAATGATGACAATGTGGGATCTGGCTGTGCTAGTACCTACCTTGCCTGCTCGCCCAGGTGCAGCTGTACTAAAGGACTCTACCGTTATGAATGCTGCCACGACGTCTTGGACTCACACTGACAATGTGGAACATATGGACACCACAATGGCAGCCCCGACGCGCCATCTAAATGGCACAACAGGAGGCATAGTACAGTCCCAAAACATTGAAGAACTCACGCCTGGTCCCCCCCCCCCCCCTCAACGTAACGCTTTCGAGGCCGTCCGTCCGTCGAAGCCTTGGACTACTTACAAGACTACAAGAATGATGACAATGTGGGATCTGGCTGTGCTAGTACCTACTCTGCCTGCCTGGCCAGGTGCAGCTGTACTAAAGGACTCTACCGTTATGAATGCTGCCAAGACGTCTTGGACTCACACGGACAATGTGGAACATATCGACACCACAATGGCAGCGCCCTCGATCCATCTAAATGGCACAACAGGAGGCATAGTACAGTCCCAAAACACAGAACAACTCACGCCTCGTCCCCCTCCCCCCTCCCCAACGCTTCCGTGGCCGTCCGTCAGTCGAGGCCTTGGAGAACCTACAACACTACAAGAATGATGACAATGTGGGATCTGGCTGTGCTAGTACCTACTCTGCCTGCTCGCCCATGTGCACGTGTACTAATGGACTCTACCGTTATGACTGCTGCCAAGACGTCTTACCACAGACAATGTGGAATATATAGACGCCACAATGGCAGCGCCCTCGTGCCATCTTAATGGCACAACAGGAGGCATAGTACAGTCCCATAACTCAGAACAACTCACCCCACGTCCCCTCTCCCCCACCCCAACGCTTCCCAGGCCCTCCGTTCGTCGACGCCTTGGAGATCCTACAACACTACAAGAAAGACGACAATGTGGGATCTGGCTGTGCTAGTACCTACTCTGCCTGCTCGCCCAGGTGCAGCTGTACTAAAGGACTCTACCGTTATGAATGCTGCCAAGACGTCTTGGACACACACTGACAATGTGGAACATATGGACACCACAATGGCAGCCCCCTCGCGCCATCTAAATGGCACAACAGGAGGTATAGTACAGTCCCAAGACATTGAAGAACTCACGCCTGGTCCCCCCCCCCCCCCCTCAACGTAACGCTTTCCAGGCCGTCCGTCCGTCGAAGCCTTGGACTACTTACAAGGCTACAAGAATGATGACAATGTGGGATCTGGCTGTGCTAGTACCTACTCTGCCTGCTCGCCCAGGTGCAGCTGTACTAAAGGACTCTACCGTTATGAATGCTGCCAAGACGTCTTGGACTCACACTGACAATGTGGAACATATGGACACCACAATGGCAGCCCCCTCGCGCCATCTAAATGGCACAACAGGAGGCATAGTACAGTCCCAAAACATTGAAGAACTCACGCCTGGTCCCCCCCCCTCAACGTAACGCTTTCGACGCCGTCCGTCCGTCGAAGCCTTGGACTACTTACAAGACTACAAGAATGATGACAATGTGGGATCTGGCTGTGCTAGTACCTACTCTGCCTGCTCGCCCAGGTGCAGCTGTACTAAAGGACTTTACCGTTATGAATGCTGCCAAGACGTCTTGGACTCACACTGACAATGTGGAACATATGGACACCACAATGGCAGCCCCCACGCGCCATCTAAATGGCACAAGAGGAGGCATAGTACAGTCCCAAAACATTGAAGAACTCACGCCTGGTCCCCCCCCTCAACGTAACGCTTTCGAGGCCGTCCGTCCGTCGAAGCCTTGGACTACTTACAAGACTACAAGACTGATGACAATGTGGGATCTGGCTGTGCTAGTACCTACTCTGCCTGCTCGCCCAGGTGCAGCTGTACTAAAGGACTCTACCGTTATGAATGCTGCCAAGACGTCTTGGACTCACACAGACAATGTGGAACATATGGACACCACAATGGCAGCGCCCTCGTGCCATCCAAATGGCACAACACGAGGCATAGTACAGTCCCAAAACACAGAACAACTCACGCCTCGGCCTCCCCCCCCTCCCCAACGCTTCCGTGGCCGTCCGTCAGTCGAGGCTTTGGAGAACCTACAACACTACAAGAAAGACGACAATGTGGGATCTGGCTGTGCTAGTACCTACTCTGCCTGCTCGCCGAGGTACAGCTGTACTAAAGGACTCTACCGTTATGAATGCTGCCAAGACGTCTTGGACACACACTGACAATGTGGAACATATGGACACCACAATGGCAGCCCCCTCGCGCCATCTAAATGGCACAACAGGAGGCATAGTACAGTCCCAAAACATTGAAGAACTCACGCCTGGTCCCCCCCCCCCTCAACGTAACGCTTTCGAGGCCGTCCGTCCGTCGAAGCCTTGGACTACTTACAAGACTACAAGAATGATGACAATGTGGGATCTGGCTGTGCTAGTACCTACCTTGCCTGCTCGCCCAGGTGCAGCTGTACTAAAGGACTCTACCGTTATGAATGCTGCCAAGACGTCTTGGACTCACACTGACAATGCGGAACATATGGACACCACAATGGCATCCCCCTCGCGCCATCTAAATGGCACAACAGGAGGCATAGTACAGTCCCAAAATATTGAGGAACTCACGCCTGGTCCCCCCCCTCAACGTAACGCTTTCGAGGCCGTCCGTCCGTCGAAGCCTTGGACTACTTACAAGACTACAAGAATGATGACAATGTGGGATCTGGCTGTGCTAGTACCTACTCTGCCTGCTCGCCCAGGTGCAGCTGTACTAAAGGACTCTACCGTTATGAATGCTGCCAAGACGTCTTGGACTCACACTGACAATGTGGAACATATGGACACCACAGTGGCAGCCCCCTCGCGCCATCTAAATGGCACAACAGGAGGCATAGTACAGTCCCAAAACATTGAAGAACTCACGCCTGATCCTCCCCCTCAACGTAACGCTTTCGAGGCCGTCCGTCCGTCGAAGCCTTGGACTACTTACAAGACTACAAGAATGATGACAATGTGGGATCTGGCTGTGCTAGTACCTACTCTGCCTGCTCGCCCAGGTGCAGCTGTACTAAAGGACTCTATCGTTATGAATGCTGCCAAGACGTCTTGGACTCACACGGACAATGTGGAACATATGGACACCACAATGGCAGCGCCCTCGATCCATCTAAATGGTACAACAGGAGGCATAGTACAGTCCCAAAACACAGAAAAACTCACGCCTCGTCCTCCCCCCCCCCCTTCCCAACGCTTCTGTGGCCGTCCGTCAGTCGAGGCCTTGGAGAACCTACAACACTACAAGAAAGACGACAATGTGGGATATGGCTGTGCTAATACCCACTCTGCCTCCTCGCCCAGGTGCACCTGTACTAATGGACTCTACCGTTATGACTGCTGCGAAGAGGTTCTTCCACGGACAATGTGGAACATATGGACGCCACAATGGCAGCGCCCTCGTGCCATCTTAATGGCACAACAGGAGGCATAGTAGAGTCTCAAAACTCAGAACAAGTCACCCCACGTCCCCTCTCCCCCACCCAAACGCTTCCCAGGCCCTCCGTCCGTCGACGCCTTGATGATCCTACAACACTACTAGAAAGACGACAATGTGGGATCTGGCTGTGCTAGGACCTACTCTGCCTGCTCGCCTAGGTGCAGCTGTACTAAAGGACTCTACCGTTATGACTGCTGCCAAGACGTCTTGGACACACACGGACAATGTGGAACATATGGACACCACAATGGCAGCCCCCTCGTGCCATCTAAATGGCACAATAGGAGCCATAGTACAGTCCCAAAAAACAGAAGAACTCACGCCTGGTCACCCCTCTCACCGTAACGCTTCCGAGGCCGTCCGTCCGTCGAGGCCTTGGGGAACCTACAAGACTACAAGAATGATGACAATGTGGGATCTGGCTGTGCTAGTACCTACTCTGCCTGCTCGCCCAGGTGCACCTGTACTAATGGACTCTACCGTTATGACTGCTGCCAAGACGTCTTCCCACAGACAATGTGGAACATATAGACGCCACAATGGCAGCACCCTCGTGCCATCTTAATGGCACAACAGGAGGCATAGTACAGTCCCAAAACTCAGAACAACTCACCCCACGTCCCCTCTCCCCCACCCAAACCCTTCCCAGGCCCTCTGTCCGTCGATGCCTTGGAGATCCTACAACACTACTAGAAAGACGACAATGTGGGATCTGGCTGTGCTAGTACCTACTCTGCCTGCTCGCCCAGGTGCAGCTGTACTAAAGGACTCTACCGTTATGACTGCTGCCAAGACGTCTTGGACTCACACGGACAATGTGGAACATATGGACACCACAATGGCAGCGCCCTCGTGCCATCTAAATGGCACAACAGGAGCCATAGTACAGTCCCAAAACACAGAAGAACTAACGCCTGGTCATCCCTCTCACCGTAACGCTTCCGAGGCCGTCCGTCCGTCGAGGCCTTGGGGAACCTACAAGACTACAAGAATGATGACAATGTGGGATCTGGCTGTGCTAGTACCTACTCTGCCTGCTCGCCCAGGTGCACCTGTACTAATGGACTCTACCGTTATGACTGCTGCCAAGACGTCTTCCCACTGACAATGTGGAACATATAGACGCCACAATGGCAGCACCCTCGTGCCATCTTAATGGCACAACAGGAGGCATAGTACAGTCCCAAAATTCAGAACAACTCACCCCACATCCCCTCCCCCCACCCAAACGCTTCCCAGGCCCTCCGTCCGTCGACGCCTTGGAGATCCTACAACACTACTAGAAAGACGACAATGTGGGATCTGGCTGTGCTAGTACCTACTCTGCCTGCTCGTCCAGGTGCAGCTGTACTAAAGGACTCTACCGTTATGACTGCTGCCAAGACGTCTTCCCACAGACAATGTGGAACATATAGACGCCACAATGGCAGCGCACTTGTGCCATCTTAATGGCACAACAGGAGGCATAGTACAGTCCCAAAACACAGAACAACTCATGCCTCGTCCCCCCCCCCCCCTCCACAACGCTTCCGTGGCCGTCCGTCAGTCGAGGCCTTGGAGAACCTACAACATTACAAGAAAGACGACAATATGGGATCTGGCTGTGCTAGTACCTACTCTGCCTCCTCGCCCAGGAGCACCTGTACTAATGGACTCTACCGTTATGACTTCTGCCAAGACGTTCTCCCACAGACAATGTGGAACATATGGACGCCACAATGGCAGCGCCCTAGTGCCATCTAAATGACACAACAGGAGGCATAGTACAGTCCCAAAACACAGAACATCAAACCCCTCGCCCCCCCCCCCCCCCAAAAGCTTCCGATGCCGTCCATCCGTCGAGGCCTTGGAGAACGTACAAGACTACAAGAATGATGACAATGTGGGATCTGGCTGTGCTAGTACCACTCTGCCTGCTCGCCCAGGTGCAACCTGTACTAAAGGACTCTACCGTTATGACTGCTGAAAAGACGTCTTGGACTCACAAGGACAATGTGGAACATATGGACACCACAATGGCAGCGCCCTCGTGCCATCTAAATGGCACAACAGGAGGCATAGTACAGTCCCAAAACTCAGAACAACTCACGCCTCGTCCTCCCCCCCCCCTTTCCCAACGCTTCTGTGGCCGTCCGTCAGTCGAGGCCTTGGAGATCCTACAACACTACAAGGAAGAAGACAATGTGGGATATGGCTGTGCTAGTACCCACTCTGCCTCCTCGCCCAGGTGCACCTGTACTAATGGACTCTACCGTTATAACTGCTGCGAAGACGTTCTTCCACGGACAATGTGGAACATATGGACGCCACAATGGCAGCGCCCTCGTGCCGTCTTAATGGCACAACAGGAGGCATAGTACAGTCCCAAAACTCAGAACAAGTCACCCCACGTCCCCTCTCCCCCCCCCAAACGCTTCCCAGGCCCTCCGTCCGTCGACGCCTTGGAGATCCTACAACACTACTAGAAAGACGACAATGTGGGATCTGGCTGTGCTAGTACCTACTCTGCCTGCTCGCCCAGGTGCAGCTGTACTGAAGGACTCTACCGTTATGACTGCTGCCAAGACGTCTTCCCACAGACAATGTGGAACATATAGACGCCACAATGGCAGCACCCTCGTGCCATCAAAATGGCACAACAGGAGCCATAGTACAGTCCCAAAACACAGAAGAACTCACGCCTGGTCACCCCTCTCACCGTAACGCTTCCGAGGCCGCCCGTCCGTCGAGGCCTTGGGGAACCTACAAGACTACAAGAATGATGACAATGTGGGATCTGGCTGTGCTAGTACCTACTCTGCCTGCTCGCCCAGGTGCACCTGTACTAATGGACTCTACCGTTATGACTGCTGCCAAGACGTCTTCCCACAGACAATGTGGAACATATAGACGCCACAATGGCAGCGCCCTCGTGCCATCTTAATGGCACAACAGGAGGCATAGTACAGTCCCAAAACACAGAACAACTCATGCCTCGTCCCCCCCCCCTCCACAACGCTTCCGTGGCCGTCCGTCAGTCGAGGCCTTGGAGAACCTACAACATTACAAGAAAGACGACAATATGGGATCTGGCTGTGCTAGTACCTACTCTGCCTCCTCGCCCAGGAGCACCTGTACTAATGGACTCTACCGTTATGACTTCTGCCAAGACGTTCTACCACAGACAATGTGGAACATATGGACGCCACAATGGCAGCGCCCTAGTGCCATCTAAATGACACAACAGGAGGCATAGTACAGTCCCAAAACACAGAAGATGAAATCCCTCGCCCCCCCCCCCCCCCAACAGCTTCCGATGCCGTCCATCCGTCGAGCCCTTGGAGAACCTACAAGACTACAAGAATGATGACAATGTGGGATCTGGCTGTGCTAGTACCACTCTGCCTGCTCGCCCAGGTGCAACCTGTACTAAAGGACTCTACCGTTATGACTGCTGCCAAGACGTCTTGGACTCACAAGGAAAATGTGGAACATATGGACACCACAATGGCAGCGCCCTCGTGCCATCTAAATGGCACAACAGGAGGCATAGTACAGTCCCAAAACTCAGAACAACTCACCCCACGTCCCATCTCCCCCACCCCAACGCTTCCCAGGCCCTCCGTCCGTCGACGCCTTGGAGAACCTACAACACTACAAGAAAGACGACAATGTGGGATCTGGCTGTGCTAGTACCTACTCTGCCTGCTCGCCCAGGTGCAGCTGTACTAAAAGACTCTACCGTTATGAATGCTGCCACGACGTCTTGGACTCACACGGACAATGTGGAACATATGCACACCACAATGGCAGCCCCCTCGTGCCATCTAAATGGCACAAGAGGAGCCATAGTAGAGTCCCAAATCACAGAACTCACGCCTGGTCCCCCCCCCCCCCCCTCACCGAACGCTTCCGAGACCGTCCGTCCGTCGAGGCCTTGGAGATCCTACAACACTACAAGGAAGACGACAATGTGGGATATGGCTGTGCTAGTACCCACTCTGCCTCCTCGCCCAGGTGCACGTGTACTAATGGACTCTACCGTTATGACTGCTGCGAAGACGTTCTTCCACGGACAATGTGGAACATATGGACGCCACAATGGCAGCGCCCTCGTGCCATCTTAATGGCACAACAGGAGGCATAGTACAGTCCCAAAACTCAGAACAAGTCACCCCACGTCCCCTCTCCCCCACCCAAACGCTTCCCAGGCCCTCCGTCCGTCGACGCCTTGGAGATCCTACAACACTACTAGAAAGACGACAATGTGGGATCTGGCTGTGCTAGTACCTACTCTGCCTGCTCGCCCAGGTGCAGCTGTACTAAAGGACTCTACCGTTATGACTGCTGCCAAGACATCTTGGACTCACACTGACAATGTGGAACATATGGACACCACATTGGCAGCCCCCTCATGCCATCTAAATGGCACAACAGGAGCCATAGTACAGTCCCAAAATACAGAAGAACTCACGCCTGGTCACCCCTCTCACCGTAACGCTTCCGAGGCCGTCCGTCCGTTGAGGCCTTGGGGAACCTACAAGACTACAAGAATGATGACAATGTGGGATCTGGCTGTGCTAGTACCCACTCTGCCTCCTCGCCCAGGTGCACCTGTACTAAGGGACTCTACCGTTATGACTGCTGCGAAGACGTTATTCCACGGACAATGTGGAACATAAGGACGCCACAATGGCAGCGCCCTCGTGCCATCTTAATGGCACAACAGGAGCCATAGTACAGTCCCAAAACTCAGAACAACTCACCCCACGTCCCCTCTCCCCACCCCAACGCTTCCCAGGCCCTCCATCCGTCGACGCCTTGGAGATCCTACAACACTACTAGAAAGACGACAATGTGGGATCTGGCTGTGCTAGTACCTACTCTGCCTACTCGCCCAGGTGCAACTGTACTAAAGGACTCTACCGTTATGACTGCTGCCAAGACGTGTTGGACTCACACGGACAATGTGGAACATATAGACGCCACAATGGCAGCGCCCTCGTGCCATCTTAATGGCACAACAGGAGGCATAGTACAGTCCCAAAACTCAGAACAAGTCACCCCACGTCCCCTCTCCCCCTCCCAAACGTTTCCCAGGCCCTCCGTCCGTCGACGCCTTGGAGATCCTACAACACTACTAGAAAGACGACAATGTGGGATCTGGCTGTGCTAGTACCTACTCTGCCTGCTCGCCCAGGTGCAGCTGTACTAAAGGACTCTACAGTTATGACTGCTGCCAAGACGTCTTGGACTCACACGGACAATGTGGAACATATGGACACCACAATGGCAGCCCCCTCGTGCCATCTAAATGGCACAAGAGGAGCCATAGCACAGTTCCAAAACACAGAACTCACACCTGGTCCCCCCCCTCACCGTAACGCTTCCGAGACCGTCCGTCGAGGCCTTGGAGATCCTACAAGACTACAAGAATTATGACAATGTCGGATCTGGCTGTGCTAGTACCTACTCTGCCTGCTCGCCCAGGTGCAACTGTACTAAAGGACTCTACCGTTATGACTGCTGCCAAGACGTGTTGGACTCACACGGACAATGTGGAACATATGGACACCACAATGGCAGCGCCCTCGTGCCATTTAAATGGCACAACAGGAGGCATAGTACAGTCCCAAAACACAGAAGAACTCACGCCTGGTCACCCCTCTCACCGTAACGCTTCTGAGGCCGTCCGTCCGTCGAGGCCTTGGGGAACCTACAAGACTACAAGAATGATGACAATGTGGGATCTGGCTGTGCTAGTACCTACTCTGCCTGCTCGCCCAGGTGCACCTGTACTAATGGACTCTACCGTTATGACTGCTGCCAAGACGTCTTCCCACAGACAATGTGGAACATATAGACGCCACAATGGCTGCACCCTCGTGCCATCTTAATGGCACAACAGGAGGCATAGTACAGTCCCAAAACTCAGAACAACTCACCCCACGTCCCCTCTCCCCCACCCCAACGCTTCCCAGGCCCTCCATCCGTCGACGCCTTGGAGATCCTACAACACTACAAGAAAGACGACAATGTGGGATCTGGCTGTGCTAGTACCTACTCTGCCTGCTCGCCCAGGTGCAGCTGTACTAAAGGACTCTACCGTTATGACTGCTGCCAAGACGTCTTGGACTCACACGGACAATGTGGAACATATGGACACCACAATGGCAGCGCCCTCGTGCCATCTAAATGGCACAACAGGAGGCATAGTACAGTCCCAAAACACAGAACAACTCACGCCTCGTCCTCCCCCCCCCCCCCCCCCAACGCTTCTGTGGCCGTCCGTCAGTCGAGGCCTTGGAGAACCTACAACACTACAAGAAAGACGACAATGTGGGATATGGCTGTGCTAGTACCCACTCTGCCTCCTCTCCCAGGTGCACCTGTACTAATGGACTCTACCGTTATGACTGCTGCGAAGACGTTCTTCCACGGACAATGTGGAACATATGGACGCCACAATGGCAGCGCCCTCGTGCCATCTTAATGGCACAACAGGAGGCATAGTACAGTCCCAAAACTCAGAACAACTCACCCCACGTCCCCTCTCCCCACCCCAACGCTTCCCAGGCCCTCCATCAGTCGACGCCTTGGAGATCCTACAACACTACAAGAAAGACGACAATGTGGGATCTGGCTGTGCTAGTTCCTACTCTGACTGCTCGCCCAGGTGCAGCTGTACTAAAGGACTCTACCGTTATGACTGCTGCCAAGACGTCTTGGACTCACACGGACAATGTGGAACATATGGACACCACAATGGCAGCCCCCTCGTGCCATCTAAATGGCACAACAGGAGCCATAGTACAGTCCCAAAACACAGAAGAACTCATCCCACGTCCCCTCTCCCCCACCCCAACGCTTCCCAGCCCCTCCATCCGTCGACGCCTTGGAGATCCTACAACACGACAAGAAAGACGACAATGTGGGATCTGGCTGTGCTAGTACCTACTCTGCCTGCTCGCCCAGGTGCACCTGTACTAATGGACTCTACCGTTATGACTGCTGCCAAGACGTCTTCCCACAGACAATGTGGAACATATAGACGCCACAATGGCAGCGCCCTCCTGCCATCTTAATGGCACAACAGGAGGCATAGTACAGTCCCAAAACACAGAAGAACTCACGCCTGGTGCCTCCTCTCACCGTAACGCTTCCGAGGCCGTCCGTCAGTCGAGGTCTTGGAGATCCTACAAGACTACAAGAATTATGACAATGTCGGATCTGGCTGTGCTAGTACCTACTCTGCCTGCTCGCCCAGGTGCAGCTGTACTAAAGGACTCTACCGTTATGACTGCTGCCAAGACGTCTTGGACTCACACGGACAATGTGGAACATATGGACACCAGAATGGCAGCGCCCTCGTGCCATCTAAATGGCACAACAGGAGGCATAGTACAGTCCCAAAACACAGAACAACTCACGCCTCGTCCCCCCCCCCCTCCCCAACGCTTCCGTGGCCGTCCGTCAGTCGAGGCCTTGGAGAACCTACAACACTACATGAAAGACGAGAATGTGGGATCTGGCTGTGCTAGTACCTACTCTGCCTCCTCGCCCAGGTGCACCTGTACTAATGGACTCTACCGTTATGACTTCTGCCAAGACGTTCTCCCACAGACAATGTGGAACATATGGACGCCACAATGGCAGCGCCCTAGTGCCATCTAAATGACACAACAGGAGGCATAATACAGTCCCAAAACACAGAACATCAAACCCCTCGCCCCCCCCCCCCCCCAAAAGCTTCCGATGCCGTCCATCCGTCGAGGCCTTGGAGAACGTACAAGACTACAAGAATGATGACAATGTGGGATCTGGCTGTGCTAGTACCACTCTCCCTGCTCGCCCAGGTGCAGCTGTACTAAAGGACTCTACCGTTATGACTGCTGCCAAGACGTCTTGGACTCACACGGACAATGTGGAACATATGGACACCACAATGGCAGCCCCCTCATCCCATCTAAATGGCACAACAGGAGCCATAGTACAGTCCCAAAACACAGAAGAACTCACGCCTGGTCACCCCTCTCACCGTAAAGCTTCCGAGGCCGTCCGTCCGTCGAGGCCTTGGGGAACCTACAAGACTACAAGAATGATGACAATGTGGGATCTGGCTGTGCTAGTACCTACTCTGCCTGCTCGCCCAGGTGCACCTGTACTAATGGGCTCTACCGTTATGACTGCTGCCAAGACGTCTTCCCACAGACAATGTGGAACATATAGACGCCACAATGGCAGCACCCTCGTGCCATCTTAATGGCACAACAGGAGGCATAGTACAGTCCCAAAACTCAGAACAACTCACCCCACGTCCCCTCTCCCCCACCCCAACGCTTCCCAGGCCCTCCATCCGTCGACGCCTTGGAGATCCTACAACACTACAAGAAAGACGACAATGTGGGATCTGGCTGTGCTAGTACCTACTCTGCCTCCTCGCCCAGGTGCAGCTGTACTAAAGGACTCTACCGTTATGACTGCTGCCAAGACGTCTTGGACTCACACGGACAATGTGGAACATATGGACACCACAATGGCAGCCCCCTCGTGCCATCTAAATGGCACAACAGCAGCCATAGTACAGTCCCAAAACACAGAAGAACTCACGCCTGGTCACCCCTCTCACCGTAACGCTTCCGAGGCCGCCCGTCCGTCGAGGCCTTGGGGAACCTACAAGACTACAAGAATGATAACAATGTGGGATCTGGCTGTGCTAGCACCTACTCTGCCTGCTCGCCCAGGTGCACCTGTACTAATGGACTCTACCGTTATGACTGCTGCCAAGACGTCTTCCCACAGACAATGTGGAACATATAGACGCCACAATGGCAGCGCCCTCGTGCCATCTTAATGGCACAACAGGAGGCATAGTACAGTCCCAAAACACAGAAGAACTCACACCTGGCCCCTCCCCTCACCGTAACGCTTCCGAGGCCGTCCGTCAGTCGAGGCCTTGGAGATCCTACAAGACTACAAGAATTATGACCATGTCGGATCTGGGGGTGCTAGTACCTACTCTGCCTGCTCGCCCAGGTGCAGCTGTACTAAAGGACTCTACCGTTATGACTGCTGCCAAGACGTCTTGGACTCACACGGACAATGTGGAACATATGGACACCACAATGGCAGCGACCTCGTGCCATCTAAATGGCACAACAGGAGTTATAGTACAGTCTCAAAACACAGAACAACTGACCCATCGTCCCCCCCACCCCCCCACCCGTTCCCAGCGCTTCCGTAGCCGTCCGTCCGTCGAGGACTTGGAGAACCTACAAGACTACAAGAATGACGGCAATGTGGAATCTGGCTGTGCTAGTACCTACTCTGCCTGCTCGCCCAGGTGCACCTGTACTACTGGACTCCGCCGTTATGACTGCTGCCAAGACGTTCTCCCACGGACAATGTGGAACATATGGACGCCACAACGGCAGCGCCCTCGTGCTGTCTAAATGGCACAACAGGAGGCATAGTACAGTCCCAAAACACAGAACAACTTACCCCTCACCCCCCCCCCCTCCCCAAGGCTTCCGAGCGAGACGATGTCGCTACTGACCCAGACGGAGCTACCCCAGATTGAGACTTAGTTATGCAGACGCCAACGCCGGCATGTGGTGTACAGCATGGCTCAACATTGGCTCGTCCCACCTCATCTCCCACTGATAGCTACCCCCCACAGTGAGGCTCAGCTCCAAATGTACCCAGTAGCAATGATCAACGCTAACAACATTATCTCCCAAGTGAAAATTCAACAGTTGCGAGAGATGATATGGACGTCGAACATCAAAATCGCACTACTGTGGGAAGTACACTTGACCACACTTCCAGATGTCGTGAGCCATACCACTTATCCCTCCCCTGGTGACCACCTCAGACAAGGTGTAGTCATCTACGCCCAAGAAGGCATCCCAGTAGCTGATGTCATATACTTTCTGTCTGCTACAGGAGTGGCAATCACTATCATGGGGACGTGTACCATCGATGCTTACACCTTGTCAGGCTCCACCTGCAGAGATGAGAGAGCACACTTCTACTCAGAAGAAATCGACTGTTTATTTCTTGGGCGCCGTGACCATTATTTGCTTGGAGGTGATTAATTGAGTCCTGCACTAAAGAATCAACTGCCCCTCTACAACACATGTCAAGAACTTCGGTATGTTATCTGTGATCTGTTGCTCCGTGACACATGACCGCGACATAGATGCCTAGCCGCCCACCCCTCAAACTCTGCGGGTACACGGTTAAGACACAAATCATGACACTGACACGCTGTAGACTGCATGGGAGGGGGGGGGGGGGGGACGATGAAGGCCAGACCCCAGACTCGGCGGAACAGGAACAACGTCTCTGATGGGAAACGACAATGACAACGACTCATCACCAAGGGCCACACCTGTCGTGCCCAGCGCATTTACTTGTCAGACGTAATAGTCAATGCCTTTGCAGACCACGAGCATACAGTGTACCAGGAGAAGTCGACTAACACCTATGGAGCTTGTGTCACCACACGTCACAAGCATCGTCGCTGGCGACGAGGTGGACGAGCTGACGAAGCTGCTACGTGCGACAAGGTCAACGATGCTATCAACAAAAGTGCTTTGAATAAGTCGCCTGGTGTCGACGGATTGCCGACAGAATTTTATCGCGTCTTCCTTGCGCTAATGGCGCCGCGGGGACGACGGTGTTTCATGAACTGCTGACGATCGACAACGCTGAACTCCTAGCCTTTGTCAAGAGAATTATTACATCCATCCACAAACCGACACGGGGAGTGACAACCACACATTACCGCCCCCCCCCCCAACTCTACTTAACGCGGACTATAAAATTTTTGCATGTCTCTTGGCGACACGTTGCGTCAATACATTCCCTTACATTCTATTCCCGGATCAGACAACTCCGGGTGGCTCAGTTAATATACAGTTGGCCACAGGGGAATGTCGCAATTTAATTGCACTAGCGCCGCGGTGGTTGCCATTGATTTCGACAGAGCATTCGACAAGATGCGCCACAGTTTTCTATTCTCCGTAATGTGCCGAACAGGTTTTGCATCAGTCTTTATTGCTATCATCCGGTGCCTCTACAGCAGCGCTCAATTCTTGATTCAGGTGACCATAAGCCGCTCCATAAGGCAAGGTTGCCCACTTTCGACACTGTAACTCTGGAGCCACTCATTGGAAGATTGACGACTCACGTTACGACAGCACACTTTTCATTGTCATGCATATGTGGGAGTCTTCCTCCTCCGAATCTACTCATGGATCGGAACACAGATGGTACTCGATTTGATAAAGTGCGGAACTGCAGCGGGCAGTTCCATGAATATGGTGGCTAAATCCTGAGTGATGCCCATTGGATGTGGCCTCTCACAAGATGGCTTAGCATCCCTCCCGTTACCTTCGTATCGTTTTCGCTTCCACCGTGTGCCGTCCCACTGCCATCAATTTTCGGTGTTCTATTCAACTTACCCTCATGGCAGTACAACAAAATCTCCTCTGCTGACTAGATTCTTTACGATGCTGTGAATACCTCAATCAAAAGGTAAGATGGTCCACATGGTGCAGGTGCTCCTGCTGCCATCAACTACTGGACACAGCCCACTGGCTGAATACTTTCTTATGGCCGGTAGGCTCTTGAAGGTCTGCCATGAAACGCCCCTCCTGCTCTCACGATCGGGGGGCCTCGGCCTTCTTTGTACATGATCACCATTTACAAGCAGTGGAACAGGGCCACTTCTCTTACGCGCAGCTTGTTGGACATTCTTATGCTCAAGTCTGTATCCTTGCAGGTGCCAGCAGGACACATCACGTCCCGTCTGACGCACTTTTCTGATTTCATCTTCGACTTCAGTTACGCTCCTACTCACTTACTAAGCACGCGCCTTCCTCGAACCAAAGATTTCTATACTCCATTGCAGCACTGAATATCCTACAACGACGTCGACCTCCATCGTCCATAAACGTGGTGGCCCATGGTCTGGCATCATGTCCACCAATTTTTCCTTCCCTCCAGCATCCAGGCAACAGGATATCATGTCGCAAGTGGAAAATTTGCCAGAAATCAACGTCTTCACGCAATCGGATTGTCCGACACTGCCGGCCGGAGTGGCCGAGCGGTTCTAGGCGCTACAGTCTGGAGCCGAGCGACCGCTACGATCGCAGGTTCGAATCCTGCCTCGGGCATGGATGTGTGTGATGTCCTTAGGTTAGTTAGGTTTAAGTAGTTGTAGGTTCTAGGCGACTGATGACCTCAGAAGTTAAGTCGCATAGTGCTCAAGATCCATTAGAACCAATTTTGTCCGACACTCTGATTTGTACGATTGCCCACATCGTGGACGATGATGCCCACCACCTGACTTGTGCTGCCAATGGCGTCGTCTCGAAACTGGGTCGACAATTCGTCGCCTCCTACCTCCGCCACACTCGATTGACCCAAGGACTTTTACCCAGTGTGAGGACACTCATTTCAGGATGTTGTATGGGTCAAGGGATGGACGATTCATTACCTCTATATTGATGGCGATAATTCACGCCTTGACTTGTGGCATTACTTCCATACTGCCCACAATGAAATCGAACACCGAACAAACTGCCGCTCATTCTTTGCCAATTACATCTGCGCGATTTTTACGTCACCCACCCTCAGCTGAATGATGTCACAAGCGGTCGGCACTCTTCCGTCCCCAGCCGACGTCTGAGACTCCCCGCAGTATATTTGTACATCATACACTACAGTATGGTAGGCGCATGGACACGCATGCCTTTCTTTTATGCTCTACACCAGGGCAAGCCTGGCGTTCCCTCGACTCTACTGTCCCGTCCTCCTTGGCGTCCACCCTCCTCTCGTACGCTTCTGCCCAGGGACGGTGTCGGGGAGACCGTGGTCAGGCCTCGCATGTTGACCCTTGCCCACTCTGCCCCCAGACTCCATCTGTCGAGCGGGAGGATGCCTGGAAGTCTTACTATATCCCTGCCCCTTCCCCCCTCTAAAAAATGGCTCTGAGCACTATGGGACTCAACATCTTAGGTCATAAGTCCCCTAGAACTTAGAACTACTTAAACCTAACTAACCTAAGGACATCACACACACCCATGCCCGAGGCAGGATTCGAACCTGCGACCGTAGCAGCCCCGCGGTTCCGGACTGCAGCGCCAGAACCGCACGGCCACCGCGGCCGGCTCCCCTCTCTTTAACCATGGCATCACACCTCTAATCTTCCAGTTTTTCACATTTAGGGATGCACGTATTTTTATTGCCCCCCAAATCTTGATAATAAATCGAAATGTCCTCTGTCCTGGGTTCGAATCTCGAACCTCGCTACAGTTAAAAATCATCAGAAATGGGACTTCCGGCATAAAAAGTCACCCTCGTTCTGCCAACGGCCTCGTCAAAGAGGGCAGAGGAGCAGGCAACGGTTCTGGGTACTCTCTTGCCCTTGGTATTGGAAAGTACCCCCAAACGGTGGAAGAATCAGCAATTATCAACGGCTTGAGAATGCAGAAGGCGATGGAAACCACTGCAAAATGGTTCAAATGATTCTGAGCACTATGGGACTTAACTTCTCAGGTCATCAGTCCTCTAGAACTTAGAACTAATTAAACCTAACTAACCTAAGGACATCACACACATCCATGCCCGAGGCAGGATTCGAACCTGCGACCGTAGCGGTCGCGCGGTTCCAAACTATAGCACCCAGAACCGCTCGGACACTCCGGCCGGCACCACTGCATTAAAGACACATAATGCGTATCCACAGGATATATGGCCTGTAATTGAAAAAGTGTCATGATGATCTCTGCAATGGCAAAAGTTTCCGGACTAGTTCCCCATTCGGATCTCAGGGAGGAGACTGTCGATGGGAGGTCACCATGAAAAAAAAGACGGAATAACCATCGAAAAGATAACGTTCTACGAGTCGCGGCGTGGAATGCCAGTAGTTTGAACGTGGTAGGGAAGCAACAAAATCTGAAAAGGGAAATGCAGAGGCGTAATCTAGATACAGTGCGTTTCAGTCAAGTAAAATGGAGAGAAGACAAGGATTTCTGGTCAGACGATTATAGGAAAATATGAACAGCAGCAGAGAATGGTATAATTGGAGGGGGATTTGTTATGAATAGGAGGGTAGGACAGAAAGTGAGTTACTGTGAACAGTTCAGTGATAGGGTCGTTCTCATCAGAATCAACAGCAAACCAACACAGGAAACAATAGTTCAGTTATACATGTCGACTTTGTAAGCAGAAGATGAAGAGATAGAGAAAGTATTGAGATTATTGAACGGGTAATTCAGTTCGTAAAGGAAGATGAAAATCTAATAGTTTTAGGGGATTTGAACGCAGTTGTATGTGGAGGAGTAGAAGAAAGGGTTATGGGAGAATACGGGCTTGAACGAGAGAGGAGAAAGACTAATTGAGTTCTGCAATAAATATCAGTTAGTAATACTGAATACTCTATTCAAGAATCACATGAGAAACATATAACTGGAAAAGCCCTGGAGATATCGGACAATTCCATTCAGATTACATCATGATCAGGCAGAGATTCGGAAATCACATATTGCATTGTAAGGCTTACCGATGGAGCAGATGAAGTATCGGGCCACAATTTTGGAATGTTGAAGAGTAGGCTGAAATTTAGGAGGGTAGACCGGAAGAATCATAGTGCAAAGCAGTGGGATATGAAAGTACTAGGGAATGAAGAAATATGCTTAGAGTTCTCTTAGGCTATAGATACTGTGAGAATGGATAGATCAGTAGGCAGTTCAGTTGAAGAGGAATGGACATCTCTAAAAATGGGGATCACCGAAGTTGGAAAGGAAAACGTAGGAGCAGAGAAGGCAATTGCGAAGAAACCATGTGTAACAAAAGAAATACTTCAATTGATCGATGAAAGAAAGAAGTACAAAAATATTCAGGTTAACTCAGGAATACATAGATACCAAACGCTTAGGAATGAAATAAATAGGAAGTGCAGGAAAGCTAAGGAGAGATGGCTGCATGAAACATGTGAAGAAATCGAAAAAGAAATAGTTGCAACGACTGACTCAGCTTATAGGAAAGTCGAAACAACTTTCGGTGAAATTAAAAGCAAGAGCAGTAACTTTAAGAGTACAGTGGAAAATCCACTGTTAAACGCAAAGGAAAGAGCGGATAGGTGGAAAGAATACACTGAGGGGGAAGACTTGTCTAATGACGCGATAGAAATAGAAACAGAAGTCGATATAGAAGATATAGCGAATCCAGTATTAGAATCAGAATTTAAAACAGCTTTGGACGACTTCAAATAAGACAGAAGGGATGGATAACACTCCACTAGAATTTCTAAAATCGTTGGGGGAATTGGCAATTAAACTGCTATGTGTGGAATTTGAAACTGGAGATATACCATCAGACTTTCGTAAAAATATCATCCACAAAATTCCGAAGATAACAAGACCCGAAAGTGCGAGAATTATCCCACGATCAGCATAACAGCTCACGTATCCAATCTGCTGACAAGAATAATATACAGAAGAATGGAAAAGAAAACTGAGGTTGGGCCAGATGAGATCAGTTTAGCTTTAGGAAAGATAAAGGCACCAGAGAGGCAGTTCTGACGTTGCAGTTGCTAATGGAAGCAAGGCTGAAGAAGAATAAAGACACACACGTTCATAGAGTCTGTCGACCTGGAAAAAGCCTTCGACAATGTAAAATTGTGCAAGATGTTCGAAATTCTGAGAAAAACAGGGGTTAGCCATAGGGAAAGACAGATAACATATAATGTGTCCAAGAGCCAACAGGGAATAATAAGAGTGGACGACCAAGAACGAAGTGCTCGGATTGAAAAGGGTGAAAGACAGGTATGTAGTCTTTCGCCCCTGCAGTTCAATCTGCACATCGAAGAAGCAACGATGGAAATAAAAGAAAGGTTCAGGAGTGGAAATAAAATTCAAGGTGGAAGAATATCAATGATAAGATCTGCTGATGACATTAATATCCTTTGTGAAAGTGAAGAAGAACTACGTGAGCCGCTGAGTGGAATGAACAGTCTAATGAGTACAGAATACGGACTGAGAGTAAATCGAAGAAAGACGAAAGTAATGAGAAGTAGCAGAAATGAGAACAGCGACAAACATCGGAATTGTGGATCACGAAGTAGACGAAGTTAAGGAATTCAGCTACCTAGGCAGCAAAATAACCTATGACGGTCGGAGGAAGGAGGACATAAGAAGCAGACTAGAGATGGGAAAAGGGCATTCCTGGCCAAGCGGGGTCTACTGGTATCAAACGTGGGATTTAATTTAAGGAAGAAATTTCTGAGAATGTATGTTCGGAGCACAGCATTGTTTGGGAATGAAACCTGGGCTGTGGGAAAAGCGGAACAGAAGAGGATCGCAACATTTGAGATGTGGTGCTAGAAAAGAATATTGAAAATTAGGTGGAATGATAAGGCAAGCAATGAGGAGGATCTTCGTAGAATGGGCGAGGAAAGAAATATATGACAAACACTGGCAAGAAGAAGCGACAGGATGGGAGGACATATGTTAAGACATCAGAGAATAACTTCCATGCTACTACAGGAAGCTGTAGGGGGTAAAAATGGTAGAGGAAGACAGAGATTAGGATTCATCTAGCAAGTAACTGAGGAGTCAGGCTGTAAGTGCTACTCTGAAATGAAAAGGTTGACACAAGGCAGGCATTTGTGGCGGTCCGCATGAAACCAGTCAGCAGACTGATGACGCAAAAAAAAAAAAAAAAAAAAAAAAGGAAAAGTTAAAAAGGAGGAGCCCGCTGCCTGATCGGCCAACACTCTGCCGCCACCTCTATGGAGCTATCCGTTATCGCGGGTGTCAGCCGCTGCTCTCCATGCTTCGGCCCGGCCGGCGTCATTGAATAAGTGATAACCAGCCCAGTGCCCAAGGCATCCGACAGCAATGTAAAGAAATGCACTTTATTAGAAAACGTGCGTGTAACAGTCCCTAGTGTCCACTCGTGACGAGTCAGAAAGCCTAAAGTGAAATGACGGAATCTGGGGCTTTTGCTACAGTGGGCACCTCCCACCCATGTGTGACCCCCCAACCAGGCTCCCGCCACGATAAAAAGGCAGCAGCTCGACGACACGAGACAGGACCACAGTCAGCACCTCTCGGTCAGTTGTGGGCGGTTCTAGCCCAGAGCCGGCCGCTGTGGCCGAGCGGTTCCAGGCGCTTCAGTCTGGAACCACGACCGCTACGGTCGCAGGTTCGAATCCTGCCTCGGGCATGGATGTGTGTGATGTCCTTAGGTTAGTTAGGTTTAAGTAGTTCTAAGTTCTAGGGAACTGATGACCTCAGACGTTAAGTCCCGTAGTGCTCAGAACCATTTTGAACCAATCTATCTCAGATAATGATCTAAGACTATGTCACCCTCCCCCTTCCCTCTCTAGTCCAATCAGAATCAAGCTCCCAACCCTCTCCCTCGCCCCGTTTTCTCTCTAGAGCATCGTCATATGCTCTCTGTACTCCGTAGTAAAAGGACGAAGAAAGTTAACCTACTAAAGTGATGGCAAATATCCAGTTCTGATGTTCCACACTATCGTTGGAAAAATTAACCACCTTAAAATACCTAGGAGGTTGCAAATGGAGTGAACGAAAGCATAGTCCAGGTTTGGATTCATTTGCAGGAATCGTAAGAGAACGTTCTTCATCATCCTCGAGCGAACTGGGTTACTAAACATCTATTAGACCGATCTTTTTTAATGGTAGTTGTACGTCGGTCTGAGACCCTTCGTTTCATCAGTATGTATTAACAGCGATATTAAAATACAAGAATAGACACTACCTCCAGGATAGCAAAGCGCTAATATATATACAAGTAACCTTCCCAATTCGATCCTTCCAATACAACACCCCCCATACACGTATTACATACTCTAAGTTTATAACCTTAACATTTTTATTAGTATAACACCTTACAGTTCTCTACGTAAGTATCTAGACACACACTAGAGACCGTTAATATTGGGAGTGTCCTTCAGTCGACACACAGATCGTATTAAAAAATAAAAAAACCCACTGAGAAAACTGTCCGTGACAAGGCAGGGACACGTGTGTAGGATTTTCAAGAGGAGTTTGCCTGTTTCACGGTTCAGTCTTATAGTTGTCCAGACATATGCATAGGTAGTCCTTCGACTTGTTTCCCGTCTCCACAGCAAATACTCTTCCATGGAAGAGGGACAACATAGATCCCAAGAAATTCTGCTGGATAAATTTTATGAAACACGAGTTTGAGGTAGGCTCCACGAAAAATTCTACATCAGCAAACGTATATCTCGCATATAAGGCATAGGAATAAGATAAGATATATGGTTCAAAAAGTAGATTTAATAACTTGAAGTCTGTATTGCTTAACAATATTACACGCAGAACAGCAATATATGCAAACATTTACCGCATTGTTGATTTCCCCCATGGTATTCGATAGCGAATTTATGGCAGGGCAGCAGATATCTCTCCTGTCTGCTTCAGTAACCTCGAAGCGGTTTATAGTTCTCCAGAGTAATTATCAAAGAAACCTCTACCTATATTTAATCTGTGCTCCCACCCCACACAGATACTCTGCGAACTTGTCCCCCAGAGTGATCTACATATGTATCTTAGGATTTTAAGCGACATTCGAAGTACAAGAGTTTTCTGAGAAAGTTCCAGAGTAAATATATGTGGACTGTGCCGAGAAATAAGCTTTGTAACATCATTGCATACAAAGAATAGTTGTCAATAAATATCCATAAGAAACATGTGTGCAAGGTTCCAATGGTTCAAATGGCTCTGAGCACTATGGGACTTAACATCTGAGGTTATCACTCCCCTAGAACTTAGAACTACTTAAACCTAACTAACCTAAGCACATCACACACATCAATGCCTGAGGCAGGATTCGAACCTGTGTGCAAGTAAGTCATATATACACTGTCCGAAGAAAATTAGTACACCTGGAAAGACGACGTCGATTTCGATCCGATGACGGCGTATGTCAGCTGAGGGATAGTAGATAATGGTTTCAACGTCGTCCGCCAGCTGACAGCATAGTGGTATAGTTTTTAGAGCGCCGCCTGCGTTTACCCTTTAATAGGGAATGCTCACAGCCAGGAAGCTCAGTGTGCTGCAGACGTGTGAAGGAAGAAGGCAGCCATAACAAGGAGATGCACTCGTGCTTCCTCGAACTAGTTGAGCGAGTTTGAAAGGGGTCAAATTGTGGCCTTCTGAGTGGCAGGATGGTCCTTTTGGAGAATTGCCATACCAGCTGGACGTGCTGCGTCAGTTGCGAAACGATGCTGGTATCAGTGGTCAGGTTAACATTCCCACACCCGTAGACGGAAGTTCTGGAGGTACACGCATTACAGATACCCGCCAGGATCGTCGTATTGCAAGGCCGGCATTGGCAGATCGTACACTATCACAGCGCATATGAGAGGGCTTGTGAGCCCAGACGTGTCAACGCGAACTGTTGCGAACCGGTTGTTAGCAATGGGTCAATGGGCATACACACTTCTACCCCGTCTTCCACCCATGCCACAGCGCGGCTCGATTGGTGTCATCAGAGGGTCACTTGGAAGATGGAATGGCGCGCTCTGGTCTTCAGCGATGAAAGCAGACTCTGCCTCCACGCAAGTTCAAATGGCTCTAACAAGGGAACCTCCCCATCGCACCCCCCTCAGATTTAGTTATAGGTTGGCAGCTTTCCCTAAACGTAGATAAATGTAATATAATGCGCATACATAGGGGCAGAAATCCATTCCAGTACGATTATGCCATAGGTGGTAAATCATTGGAAGCGGTAACGACCGTAAAATACTTAGGAGTTACTATCCGGAGCGATCTGAAGTGGAATGATCACATAAAACAAATAGTGGGAAAAGCAGGCGCCAGGTTGAGATTCATAGGAAGAATTCTAAGAAAATGTGACTCATCGACGAAAGAAGTAGCTTACAAAACGCTTGTTCGTCCGATTCTTGAGTATTGCTCATCAGTATGGGACCCTTACCAGGTTGGATTAATAGAAGAGATAGACATGATCCAGCGAAAAGCAGCGCGATTCGTCATGGGGACATTTAGTCAGCGCGAGAGCGTTACGGAGATGCTGAACAAGCTCCAGTGGCGGACACTTCAAGAAAGGCGTTACGCAATACGGAGAGGTTTATTATCGAAATTACGAGAGAGCACATTCCGGGAAGAGATGGGCAACATATTACTACCGCCCACATATATCTCGCGTAATGATCACAACGAAAAGATCCGAGAAATTAGAGCAAATACGGAGACTTACAAGCAGTCGTTCTTCCCACGCACAATTCGTGAATGGAACAGGGAAGGGGGGATCAGATAGTGGTACAATAAGTACCCTCCGCCACACACCGTAAGGTGGCTCGCGGAGTATAGATGTAGATGTAGATGTAGATAGGCCATGAAAAACTGAACACAGATCAATCGAGAAAACAGGAAGAAGTTGTATGGAACTATGAAAAAAATAAGCAAAATATACAAACTGAGTAGTCCGTGTGCAAGATAAGCCACATCAAGGTACGTGTACACTGAGGAGCACCGTGGTCACGTGGTTACCGTGAGCAGCTGCGGAACGGAAGGTCCCTGGTTCAATCCTCCCTCGAATGAAAAGTTTTAATTTTTTATTTTCAGACAGTTATCAAAGTTCATGCACTCAGACATGATCAACTTCGCTCTCCAAAATTCCAGGACATGTTCAGATTTGCTTGGACACATGCAGGATTTGACGGTCTACACACGGAAAAACTTGAAAACGTTAAAAACGTATGTTTTGACAGAGCACAGGGAAAAATGTGCGACTGTGAAACTGTTGCATTCATTTGTTGCCATTTATGTGACAAACTCTTATGTTTTCATGACTTTTTTGGGAGTGATTATCACATCCAGAAGAAAACCTAAATCGGGCAAGGTAGAAGAATCTTTTTACCCATTCGCCAAGTGTGCAAGTTAGGTGGGTCGACAACATATTCCTGTAATGTGACGCACATGCCGTCACCAGTGTCGTATAGAATATTTCAGAGGTGTTTTCCTGTGGAGGAATCGGTTGACCTATGAATTTGCGATCAAATGTTTTCGGTTCCTATTGGAGAGGCACGTCCTTTCGTCTACTAACCGCACGGTTTTGCGGTGCGGTCGCAAAACACAGACACTAAACTTATTACAGTGAACAGAGACGTCAATGAATGAACGGTCAGATCGTAACTTCGCGAAAATAAAGTAATTAAAATTTTTGTTTGAAGGAGGACTCGAACCAAGAACCTCTCGTTCCGCAGTTGATCACTCTAACTACGGGACCACGGCGCTCTTCAGCTTACATAGTCCTTGATGTTGCATATCTTACACTTGGACTACTCAGTTTGTATATTTTGCTTATTTTTTCATAGTTCCACACAACTTCTTCCTGTTTTCTCTATTGATCTGTGTTCAGTTTTTCAAGGCCTATCCACTGTGTCAATTTATAACTAAATCTGAGGGGGGTGCGATGGGGAGGTTCCCTTGTAAGCACTATGGGACTTAACATATGAGGTCATCAGTCCCCTAGACTTAGAACTACTTAAACCTAAGGACATCAGACGCATCCATGCCCGAAGCAGGATTCGAACCTGCGACCGTAGCAGCAGCGCTGTTGCGGACTGAAGCGCCAATAACCGCTCGGCCACAGCGGCCGGCTCCACGCAAGTGATGGTCGCTTGCGCATACGATGTAGACCTAGTGAGCGCTGCCTCCTAGAGTGTATTCGTCCAAGACACACTGGACCCAACCCAGGCCTTATGATCTGGGATGTGATGAACTACAATTCTCGTTCACCTTTGGTGTTTCTGGAGAAGAGGCTAACCAGGGCTTGGTATGTGCACAATGTTGTTAGAGGCGTTGTTTTGATGGTCTTTCAACAGGAAGGTGGTGTGTTGTTCCAACCAGGTAATGCTCGCCTACACACTGCCCGTGGAACTCAACGTGCTCTGCAAGACCTGCAGCAACTTCCCTTGGCACCACGATCTCCGGACGTGTCCCCACTCGAGCATGTGTGGGATATGATGGGACTAGAAGTGACTCGTACGAGTTGTCAATCAACAACTCTTACAGAACTACGTGAACGGGTCGAGCAGGCGTGGCGTAACGTATACCAGGACAGTATACGCCACTTGTGCGATCGACTGGATGCCAGAGTCAGCACCTACATTGCCGCCCGTCAAGGTTACATCACGTACTAATATGGGTGTTTCAGCATAGCTTTATACCTCGTATCTCAGAACCGCTTGTACTATTGATCTGTAAATGTGAACTCATTGAGAATCGTTGAAGGGAAAAGGACATTCTTTCCACAAAACACTTAATGAGAAAATATGAGAACCGGGATTTGCGGCAGTCTGCAGAATGATTCCACTGCCGCCAATGTAAATTTCGCGTAAGGTCCGCAAAGACACGATAGAAATTATGGCGAGTATAAATACGTGTAGACAATCATTTTTTCTCTCACTCTATTTGTGAGTGGAACAGGACAGGGAACAACTAATAGTGGAATAAAGTAAACTCCACCATGCGCCACATGACAGCTTGCGAAGTATGTACACTCCTGGAAAGTGAAATAAGAACACCGGGAATTCATTGTCCCAGGAAGGGGAAACTTTATTGACACATTCCTGGGGTCAGATACATCACATGATCACACTGACAGAACCACAGGCACATAGACACAGGCAACAGAGCATGCACAATGTCGGCACTAGTACAGTGTATATCCACCTTTCGCAGCAATGCAGGCTGCTATTCTCCCATGGAGACGATCGTAGAGATGCTGGATGTAGTCCTGTGGAACGGCTTGCCATGCCATTTCCACCTGGCGCCTCAGTTGGACCAGCGTTCGTGCTGGACGTGCAGACCGCGTGAGACGACGCTTCATCCAGTCCCAAACATGCTCAATGGGGGACAGATCCGGAGATCTTGCTGGCCAGGGTAGTTGACGTACACCTTCTAGACCACGTTGGGTGGCACGGGATACATGCGGACGTGCATTGTCCTGTTGGAACAGCAAGTTCCCTTGCCGGTCTAGGAATGGTAGAACGATGGGTTCGATGACGGTTTGGATGTACCGTGAACTATTCAGTGTCCCCTCGACGATCACCAGTGGTGTACGGCCAGTGTAGGAGATCGCTCCCCACACCATGATGCCGGGTGTTGGCCCTGTGTGCCTCGGTCGTATGCAGTCCTGATTGTGGCGCTCACCTGCACGGCGCCAAACACGCATACGACCATCATTGGCACCAAGGCAGAAGCGACTCTCATCGCTGAAGACGACACGTCTCCATTCGTCCCTCCATTCACGCCTGTCGCGACACCACTGGAGGCGGGCTGCACGATGTTGGGGCGTGAGCGGAAGACGGCCTAACGGTGTGCGGGACCGTAGCCCAGCTTCATGGAGACGGTTGCGAATGGTCCTCGCCGATACCCCAGGAGCAACAGTGTCCCTAATTTGCTGGGAAGTGGCGGTGCGGTCCCCTACGGCACTGCGTAGGATCCTACGGTCTTGGCGTGCATCCGTGCGTCGCTGCGGTCCGGTCCCTGGTCGACGGGCACGTGCACCTTCCGCCGACCACTGGCGACAACATCGATGTACTGTGGAGACCTCACGCCCCACGTGTTGAGCAATTCGGCGGTACGTCCACCCGGCCTCCCGCATGCCCACTATACGCCCTCGCTCAAAGTCCGTCAACTGCACATACGGTTCACGTCCACGCTGTCGCGGCATGCTACCAGTGTTAAAGACTGCGATGGAGCTCCGTATGCCACGGCAAACTGGCTGACACTGACGGCGGCGGTGCACAAATGCTGCGCAGCTAGCGCCATTCGACGGCCAACACCGCGGTTCCTGGTGTGTCCGCTGTGCCGTGCGTGTGATCATTGCTTGTACAGCCCTCGCGCAGTGTCCGGAGCAAGTATGGTGGGTCTGACACACCGGTGTCAATGTGTTCTTTTTTCCATTTCCAGGAGTGTATATAGATGTAGAAGTAGTTACGTTCCAAAATTTAGGAGCTATAACCGAAAGCGATATCATTATCACGTGACCAACTTATAAGCATAAAGTCGCCTAGTGTATGGACCAACATTACATAGTTAAGCAATTACTCATATAAATTCTTTAGATGTGCAAATGTGATACCGGGTATTATTTCGAATTCGGGCAACACACTCCTTACGTACTGAGGGCTTTCTAGAAATATTCAGTAGCGCTAACGATGGTGCCTGATGCTGCCTTGAGAAGAAGGTTGCGTACAAATTAAGCCTATTATGGTTTTGTTGTGTTCGCTTCGGGCCGCTGATATCTGCAAGAGATTATTTTTAATCCTGTTACTATGATTTATGAGTGTGTGCAAAATAAGTTCGTAGGCCTGAAATTCGTTATGCATTTTTCTTGGGGAAAGTAGTACAGTTTTTCCAGAGTTGAAGTGTCCGCAGCGCAGATGCCTCTTCGATACATCCGTGAACTCTTTCCTGATGATTGGTCAGGAAGTGTTTATAAAACTGGGGATACCGTCTACTCTAGAGTTCCTGTCATTTAATAACAGTTTCCTTCTGACTTCACATATTGGTTCTGCGTTCATCATACTCGCTCTCTTGTTAGGTGTTAAAATGCTCCACATCTCATCTAAGAGGTGCCCGTAATCCTTACACGTGATAGACTTCTCTTTTAACCCTTTTTGCTGAAACTGTAAAACTTTATCTTTAAATCGCTTGGTCGATCTGTCCTATTACATGATTTCACATACTGTTCACGAGTTTGACGGTGATGACAGAAGACATTCATTCTCCTGTGGTCGTTTAGCCTTAGAACAAATTTTTTTTTACATACGCTCCAGATGATAGTTATCACATGGTCTTCCCACCAACCAACTACGTCATGAAAGAAACATTTCTGGTTGATACTAAAATGTAAACTTTTACGGCCTGAGATGTCATGTCCATTATAATTATCCGGGCTGTTATGCCGTGATCGGTTGATGAATTCTGTGTCAATTCCCAAGCGAAATATTACCGCAATTTACAAGCCCACCAGGAAGATACAGGAATACCTTAAGCCTGTCAAGGACGCTCGCAAACCTTTGGAAAAAGCTGGAGTGTATAGGATCCCATGCAGCTGTGGAGATGTTTATGTGGGTACCACTAAAAGAACTTTTTCAAAACGTTTGGAAGAGCACAAGGGCAATTGTAGAAGAGGAGAAACGGAACGATCAGCTGTTGCGGAGCATGCTTTCCAGCCAGGTAACCACCACATTCGTTTCGAGGAGACGCAAGTACTAGCGGCCACAAGCGGATATTACAAAAGGCTCTACAGGGAGGCAATCGAAATCGCCAAACACCCTAATAATTTCAGTCGAAAGGAGGACGTGAAATTAAACGGTATATGGATGCCGGTGTTGAAGAAGATGTGTACCGCCCGTCCACCACTGGGTGATGGCAACGGCGATCGACGACAGCGTACAGCGGCCAATTGCACTGACGTTTTCAAAACACGTGACGTCACGCCTCGGCGCGGGAGCGCGCGGACACGGAATTCAGCGGCAGTCAGTAGCGAACCAGTGGGTGTGTTGGACCTTCCACCGAGCTACAGACCCCCTTGAGGATGTCTCCCGCAGACGGGGACGAAACGTTGGGAATTGACACAGAATTCATCAACAGACCAGGGCATAACACCCCAGATAATTATAATGGACATTTCTGGTTGCCCCGTGCCTGGTAACGAGTATCGAATCCTAATGGTTCCCATCCTAACTGGAGCAAATATAATTTCCAGTATCCCGTACCAACCTTTCTCGGAACTTTTATGTTTTTAATGATGATAGTTAGGTTGCCAGAGAGGCTGATGGGGGTGATATCATAACCTTGCACGACAACTCCAATTCTGGTGTAGTTTCTGTCAAGCCTTGATGCTGCTGCTGCCGAAATATATGCTTAATAGCAAGAGGCACAACTATAATTTTCGTGTTCGGACACCCCATCATGTTTTACAGCGGACCATAGAAAGGCATTGTGCCTTTTTTTAATCTGTCATCCTTGAAATGCAGTTTAGGTATTCTCCGTTTAGATACAGAATTTCGATGTGTACTATAACAGTTTAACAAGATCGTGGAATTAAGAAAAAATGTTTCCCCACTTATGCATAATACGCATGCATCTGTGTTATCAATCTCCTTCTAGTTTATAGGTATATAATTAAAACTGTATGCGGGTAGAGCTATACACCAGTACACAATGCAGATGCATAGGTCTGCACCAAGAGATCGCTTAGAATATACCTGACAGTTCCTCTTTTCAAGGGAGTATTGCTGTGCGGTACTATGTCACGCCGTTAACATATATTCCATTAAAAAAGTATCGCTTTCTACTACATAGTCGCCAGTACTCCAGCAAAGCAATAGCACAAGATGGGTATTATAGATTTCCACCAAAGAGATAATTTATAGAAAGACCTGTCACTACAGTTTTCTAAGGCATATACATACTCTGCTAAAATGTACCACTGATGTATATCTTTTTCGTCTGTGCTACTAACCTCCTTCTATTGTGTCGACATTTTCAATTTAAAAAGCTTAAGGCAGACAGAGCACTGCTTATAACCTTTTCACGCTCGTGATAGTCTGGAAGGTGTACCCATACACCAGGCAACTTTTCTGTATTCTTATCATACTACAGAACGACTACAGCGCTATATATAAGTGTTACATTCGAAACGGGCCAATGCTATTTCAGTAATATCCACATTTTTTACTTTAATGTGGAGAATAACATCCTGGACTGAGAAACAATGTGTAATACCTGTGTCGCCTACACAAAGCTGTTGCAGCCAGTCCATTAGAAAATCCGTTTGTTTAACATCTGCCAGATCCAAATTGTAACAAGAGTGTACTTAATGCACTGCTGTAGTTGTTAAATCATGGGACACTGACAGGCACATGCCGACTTTCTGTCAGATAACTTTCTTGCAAGATCGCTGAGGTCATCAGTCCCCTAGACTTAGAACTACTTAAACCTAACTAACCTA
The DNA here is from genome assembly GCF_023898315.1 of Schistocerca nitens. Lineage (NCBI taxonomy): Eukaryota > Metazoa > Arthropoda > Insecta > Orthoptera > Acrididae > Schistocerca > Schistocerca nitens. The sequence goes on along the minus strand of NC_064619.1, from coordinate 224,542,811 downwards.
AGGACATCACACACATCCATGCCCGAGGCAGGATTCACATGTACGAGGGCAGTTCAATAAGTAATGCAACACATTTTTTTTCTGAAACAGGGGTTGTTTTATTCAGCATTGAAATACACCAGGTTATTCCCCAATCTTTTAGCTACACAACACTATTTTTAAACGTAATCTCCATTCAATGCTACGGCCTTACGCCACCTTGAAATGAGGGCCTGTATGCCTGCACGGTACCATTCCACTGGTCGATGTCGGAGCCAACGTCGTACTGCATCAATAACTTCTTCATCATCCGCGTAGTGCCTCCCACGGATTGCGTCCTTCATTGGGCCAAACATATGGAAATCCGACGGTGCGAGATCGGGGCTGTAGGGTGCATGAGGAAGAACAGTCCACTGAAGTTTTGTGAGCTCCTCTCGGGTGCGAAGACTTGTGTGAGGTCTTGCGTTGTCATGAAGAAGGAGAAGTTCGTTCAGATTTTTGTGCCTACGAACACGCTGAAGTCGTTTCTTCAATTTCTGAAGAGTAGCACAATACACTTCAGAGTTGATCGTTTGACCATGGGGAAGGACATCGAACAGAATAACCCCTTCAGCGTCCCAGAAGACTGTAACCATGACTTTACCGGCTGAGGGTATGGCTTTAAACTTTTTCTTGGTAGGGGAGTGTGTGTGGCGCCACTCCATTGATTGCCGTTTTGTTTCAGGTTCGAAGTGATGAACCCATGTTTCATCGCCTGTAACAATCTTTGACAAGAAATTGTCACCCTCAGCCACATGACGAGCAAGCAATTCCGCACAGATGGTTCTCCTTTGCTCTTTATGGTGTTCGGTTAGACAACGAGGGACCCAGCGGGAACAAACCTTTGAATATCCCAACTGGTGAACAATTGTGACAGCACTACCAACAGAGATGTCAAGTTGAGCACTGAGTTGTTTGATGGTGATCCGTCGATCATCTCGAACGAGTGTGTTCGCACGCTCCGCCATTGCAGGAGTCACAGCTGTGCACGGCCGGCCCGCACGCGGGAGATCAGACAGTCTTGCTTGACCTTGCGGCGATGATGACACACGCTTTGCCCAACGACTCACCGTGCTTTTGTCCACTGCCAGATCACCGTAGACATTCTGCAAGCGCCTATGAATATCTGAGATGCCCTGGTTTTCCGCCAAAAGAAACTCGATCACTGCCCGTTGTTTGCAACGCACATCCGTTACAGACGCCATTTTAACAGCTCCGTACAGCGCTGCCAGCTGTCGGAAGTCAATGAAACTATACGAGACGAAGCGGGAATGTTTGAAAATATTCCACAAGAAATTTCCGGTTTTTTCAACCAAAATTGGCCGAGAAAAAAATGTGTTGCATTACTTATTGAACTGCCCTCGTACATGTTGCCTCTGGAGTGCTATCCCCACATTGGATAGCACTTGTTACCAGATGACACCACTTGTGGGGTGACTGGTAGTGATTCAGTAATGTGTCAGGGTTTACTGCATGGAAAAAAATATCTGAATATGTCACCACACAAGGCATCTGTAATACGCCAATTATAATTCCTTGCTGACACCAATTTTTAGATATGCTTAGAATAAGCATTATAGAAAGGGAGTAACTAGAATTTATGGCGCATGTTGTATGACTTTAATGTAAGCACTAGATATATGGGAGGGATGACATCACATATGTGTGCTTTAACAGTTGGAAAGAAAGGACATTGTAGAGATATGGTGTCAAGACGAAACTGTCATATTCCCCTACATGTAGACAACTCTGTGGCGTCAAGATGCATATATTTGGAAAAACTGGCAAAGAGATGCCGAAAATATACTAACGGCCATGTCATAAAAAAGTGTAGTGCTTCGACGTTAAAATGGAATATCGCAACATCTTTGCGTAGACGACAAGTAGTTTGTGTATTTGGATAAAATGTAAAATTTTAGTAGGGAATTTTAACAGAATGGAGATGTGTGACTACCTAAATCAAACTACAACTTCGGTATGAAAGAGGAAGACTACCAGGAAAGCAGTAATGTTATTGTAAACAGCGATAAAACTGTTACGTCTTTCTTGGCTAAAAATCGTGATGTTACCATGCTTGAAGCTACAATTTCCAACTAAGGAATGCGCGGTGCGTTTACCCTTGTAGAAGTCTGTATAAATGTATTCAATACGAGCAAACTATTTTTTTTTCAAAAATATTGTGCTCGTTGTACTCAATACCAATCAACCCCCATGCAACAAATACGACACATGTGTTATGCATACATTAGGGTTTGCAGGAGCCTCCACGAAGATTGCGTTCACCACTCGAACAACAAGCAATCGGGCGTCCCCTGGAAACGACCTAGTCGGCCAATCCTGCAAACACCGGAGCACCAAAACCAAAGATGACAAAACTCTCCGAAGAGACTCAAAAAAGGCCTTTATCAAGACCATCACTAGTGACAACTTCCTGCAATATTGAAGGCTTATCTGTAAATAAAGAAATTTTACTATCTGACATGTGCAAACGAAACAACTGTGATGTTTTAGTGTTACAAGAAACACACAGAGCACCAACTAGCCATAGACCAAAAATACAGGGCATGAAATTAGTCCTCGAGAGACCACACGAAAGGTACGGAAGTGCTATATTTGTGAAACCGAACTTAGACGTATGCTCCTGTACTCTGACCTGCGAAAAAAATATAGAAATTTTAACTATTGAGCTACATTCATGTACTGTAACATCCGTGTACAAACCACCCAGTGCGAGGTTCAAATTTACGGAGCCTAGAAATTTCCATTCAAAAAACATTAAAGTTGTACTAGGAGATTTTAACTGTCACGGTCTCGCATGGGGTTATAAAGAGACAAATGACGATGGCGAAATGCTGGAGACCTGGGCAGACCAGGCTAAACTGAAATTGATACATGACCCAAAGTTGCCTGCATCATTTAACAGCGGAAGATGGAAACGAGGATTTAATCCAGATAACATCTTTGTCTCCGAAAAGGTATCCCTGCAAACTGTAAAGCAAATCGAGGACCCAATTCCAAGATCGCAACACAGAGCAATAACTTGCTGCATTACTGCAGTAATCAAATCAGATGTAATGCCCTTTAAGAGACGCTTCAGTTTCAAAAAAGCTCATTGGGAACTTTTTACAAAGGACCTTGATAAGGAGATCTTGGAAATTAAACCAGAGATACAATCATATGAAACTTTTATAGACCTCGTCAAGAAAATCTCTCGACGGCGCATACCTAGAGGGTGCCGCACCCAGTATATCGCTGGACTAAATGGTAGCAGCAAGGAAGCTCTGAAAAAGTATGAAGAACTATACAATAAGGACCCCTTCTCAGAGGAAACGATCCAGGCAGGTATCTCCGAAGCGAGAAAGGAAAAGTGGTGCAACCTCCTTCAAGAGACGGACATGAAGCACAGCTGTAGGAAGGCATGGAAACTGGTCAAAAGTCTCAACAACGACCCAACAGAACCACAACCAAATTACAGTGAAGTTACACCCGATCAGATAGCTCACCAACTACTCATGAACGGAAAAACTAAAAGGAAGATCAGGAATGGCAAAATTAAAAGAAAATTGAACGAGGAGATTAGCTTCCTAGCTCGCCCGTTCTTCATTCAGGAGCTACAAGATGCCATCAATGATTTGAAAAACAATAAGGCCGCTGGCCTCGACGATCTGAGATCTGAGCAAATTAAACATTTTGGACCGGGAGTACAAGCATGGATCCTAGAGCTAATGAATAACTGTATTACAACAATGCAAATTCCTAAACTGTGGAGGAAAACTCGGGTTATTGCGTTACTAAAACCAGGGAAAGACCCAGCTGAAGCTAAAAATTTCCGGCCTGTATCACTGCTTTGTCATTTATTTAAAGTACTGGAGCGAATGGTCCTCAAACGCATAGCTGATTATGTGGACAAAGCCCTCATTAACGAACAAGCTGGATTCCGACCAGGAAAATCATGCTGTGGCCAAATTCTTAATCTCACACAGTACATCGAAGACGGCTATCAGAGAGGAGAAGTAACTGGGGTCGCATTCCTGGATCTCAGTGCTGCATATGACACAGTTAACCATAAGTTGCTTACGCAGAAAGTGTATAATGTCACTAAGGACTACACCCTTTCTATGTTCGTGCAATGTCTGCTACAAAACAGACGCTACTATGTAACCTTACAATCTAAAAACAGCCGTTGGAGGACACAGAAAAATGGACTTGCACAGGGTAGTGTCTTGGCTCCAATATTATTTAACATCTATACCAATGATCTTCCCATCAGCCGCCAGACACGAATGTTCATATATGCTGATGATGCAGCAGTGGCCACACAGGATAAAACCTTTGAACAAGTGGAGGAGAATCTCACAGGAGCCTTAACAGAACTTGCTACCTATTACGACGGCAACAATCTCAAACCAAACCCTAGTAAATCTCAAGTATCCGCCTTCCATCTTAGGAACAAACAAGCCAAACGGAAACTCCGAGTCATGTGGCAAGGGGAAGAGCTGAAACATACAAACAGCCCAAAATACCTGGGAGTAACATTGGACAGAGCACTTACTTTTAAGCAGCACTGTCACAACACTAAAAAAAAGGTCTGTGCCAGGAACAACATACTGCGGAAGCTAACACGTTCATCATGGGGAGCTCAACCACATGTTTTGCGCACCACGGGTCTGGTGCTGAGTATCTCAGCAGCGGAATATGCGGCGCCAGTTTGGAGGAACTCTGCTCACACTAAGCAAGTTGACGTCGCTGTAAACGAAGCTGTACGTATTGCCACAGGATGCCTCAAACCAACTCCCACAGACATCATTTACCCCATCATAGGCATAGCACCACCCACTATCCGCAGACAAGTAGCCGCCGAGATCGAAAGATCAAAACAAAAGAATGATCCTCGACACCCGATGCATATGCACCGAAAACAACGTGTCCGGCTGAAATCCCGCAGGAGTTTCATTGAAACTACTGAAGAGCTCGCCACCAAGCCCGCCGCAAGGCGGCTATCTCTTTGGGAAGAAATGGTGCCACACTCCACAATGGAACTACTTGAGGTGGGATCTGCAGGATTTCAACTACCTTTTACAACTTGGAGGTCATTAAACCGGCTGCGCACTGGAGTAACTGGGTGCAAATCAAACCTATTTAAATGGGGTTACAGTGATGGCGACAGGTGTGAATGCGGAGCAATACAGGACTTGGACCACCTACTGATCTGCCCAGATATGTCTATGACATGCACTAAAGATGATATTTTGAAAGTCAATGACAAAGCAATCTACGTTGCTAATTTCTGGGAAGGGAAGATATAATTGGAGCATCCGGACACGGAAGAAGAAGAAGAAATTAGGGTCTGTATCATCTGGTAACAAGTGAGGTAATATAGGGATAGCACACTACAGGCAACATGTACACTCTACTAATCTATTAGTGACTGGATACTGTACTGGGGTGTATTGCACGAAAAATATCGGATTTTGTCACCAATACAACGGTCTGTAATATCAGGTCTACTGTCGCAGAAATAACGCAGCGAAGTTATCTGACAGCCAGCCAATGCATGCCTGTCGCTGCGTAATCATTTAACAACTACAGCTGTGCCTCAGATACCTCTTGCTACAAAGTGGAACTGGCAGACACTTAAAAAATGGATGTTCAGGTCGACTGTGACAGCTGTGTATCGGCGACACAGTTACTGTACATAAGTGCCGTATTATAAAAGCTGGAGAAAACATATTTTTTCTCAGTCCAGAACATTGTTCCCCACGTAATAGTAAAAAATATGGATATTACTGAAATAGCATTGGTTCCTTTCGAGTGTAACTCTTACATGTACCACTATACTCATTCTGAACACTGAAGAGTTGCCTGGTTTATAGGTACTCATTCGCGTCTGTTATGAGCGAGAAAATGTTACAAGCTATGCTCTTTCTGCCTGTAGTTTTTTTAATTATAGATATCTACACACCAAGAGGAGGTTATTAACGTAGATGAGACATGTATTATACATCAGTGCTGTATTTTAGCAGGATGTGTATATGCATCAGAAAACTGTAGTACAGGAGTTTTGTAGTTATCTGTTGGTGGGAATCTATGTTACGCATCCTATTACATCTTTCTGCTGCAGTACTGGCGTTCTTTGTAGGATAGTAGTGTTTCAACATAAGAAGAGGGTGTACATGCAGTAGAAGACTATAGTTTTTTAACGGAACAGTTGTTAATGGTGGGAGATAGTACCGCACAACAAAAGTCTACTGAAAAAACTGGTTTGTTAGGTATATTGTAGACGATTCTTGGTGGAAGTCTATATTACACATCTGTATTGTCTACTGGGGCAATTCTCTGACTGACTATAGTTTTAATTACATACCTATAAACTAGAAGTTGACTGCTAACACAGATGATAGGCGTATTACACATAAATGCTTAATTATAGCTCTGGAAACATATTTTCCCTCATTCCAGGATCTTGTGAAAGTGTTATAACGCACACTAAAAATCTATGTCGAAATGGAAAGTACGAAAACTGCATGTTAAGGATAACAGATTCAAAAGGCACAACAGCCTTCTGTGGTCCACTGAAAAACTCGATCTGGGACTGAACATGAAAGAAATCTTTGTGTGACTTACTATTACACATATATTTCGGCAGTAACACCATCAAAGCGTGGCAGGATCTATCCCACAACTGACTTGCTATCACACACGTATTTTTCGCAATAGCACCGTCAAAGTTTGGCGGAATCTATACCACAACTGGAATTGATGTATACGGATATGACGTCATTCCTTTCAACTTCTCTGACCACCACGTCATGAACATTAAAAATATAAAATGTCTACCTCACCTGAAATTAGCTTGCAGAGAAAGCTGGAAATTATATTTGTAACACAGTCCACTTACCTTGAGTACAAGTGGTGCTCATTACCAATCATGGGTCAAACCGAAACGTTTCTTTCATGAGGCGGTTGGTTTATGGGAAGACATCGTGAAACTTGGTATCTGGAGACTATGTAAAAAATATTGTCTTCCGGCTAAACGACCACAGGAGAAAGAATATCGACTATTACCATCTTTAAACTCGTGAACGGCATGTAAAAGTACGTAACAGGGCAGATCGGGCAAGCGATTTGAAGATAAAAGTTTAGAGCAGCAGCAAAGATGATTAAAAGAGAAAACTATCACAAATGAGGATTAAGGGGACCTGCCATATGAGACGTGGACGGTTCAAATGGCTCTAAGTACTGTGGGACTTAACGTGTGAGGTCATCAGTCCCCTAGACTTAGAACAACTTAAACCTAACCAACCTAAGGACATCACACACATCCATGCCCGAGGCAGGATTCGAATCTGCGACCGTAGCAGCAGCGCGGTTCCGGACTGAAGCGCCTAGAGCCGCTCGGCCACAGCGGCCTGCTGAGACGTGGAGCACTTTAACACCTTATAAGAGTGCGAATATGATGCACGGAGAACAAATATACGAGGTCCAAAAAAAATCTCATGTCAGTCTCCTATGAATTTAATAAATACTTTCTGATCAGCCATCAGGAAAGATCTCATGTAGGCAGCAAGGAAGGTACAACTATGTGGACACTTCAACTCTGGAAAAATCGTACTCGTTTCCCCAAGAAAAATGCTTAACGAATTTCAGGCGTTTAACGTTATTTTGCACACACTGGAAAATCGCAGCGGCAGGATTAAAAATAATACCGTCCAGATATCCAAGGCCCGGAGCGAAACCAAAAAGGCATTGTAGGCTTGATTTGTACACAGCCTTCTTCTCACGGCAGCATAAGGCACGACCATTAGTGCTACTGGACATTTCGAGAAAGCCCTCAGTATGTGTTGCCCGAATTCGAAATAATACCCTGTATCACACTTGCGCACCTAAAGAATTTATACGGGGAATCGCTTAAGTATGTACTCGTAAACCTAATCCGAACGCATGATTTTCACAGTCTCTTGCTCACTACACGCAAACTATTAGTTCTACAGAAAATTAATGGGATCCTTTTTGTAAGAAATTTAATGTAGTTAAATTTTATACTGGGGTAGTTTTCGCTAGACAATTCTCAGCTGCACTCTGCAGGGGCAATGAAGATCCTCCTACAGCGTTTTCAGTGGGAAGTGTTTGGTGGTCGCGCGGGATTAGCCGAGCGGTCTAGGGCGCTGCATTCATGGACTGTGCGGCTGGTCCCGGCGGAGGTTCGAGTCCTCCCTCGGGAATGGGTGTGTGTGTTTGTCCTTAGGATAATTTAGGTTAAGTAGTGTGTAAGCTTAGGGACTGATGACCTTAGCAGTTAAGTCCCATAAGATTTCACACACATTTGAACATTTTTTGGAAGTGTTTGATCACCCACAATACAGACCGAAATTGACCCCCTGAGTTTCTTCTCTGCTCGCACGAACCACTGACTATGAAGATAACATTTTGGCACAGACAACGAGCGGCAGACCTGCGTAGAGAATTAGCGGAAAGCACTGGCGGCTGCCTTCTGTGACAAGGCTATCGAAACTTGGTACGACGCCACGACAAACGTGTAAGTCGGAGCGGCGATTATTTAGATAATTAGCTGGGAGTTGTGGCCAGCTGTTGCAAGTAAAACATTTTTGATTTTTTTCAGTAGTGCCCATTTCGCGGACGATCGGAACTTACTTTCTGCATAGCCCTCGTATATATATACTGGTTGTTCTTTGTGTATTTTACTGTACCACCTAAAGTATATCGCAATTAAATGAAAGGTTTCAGGCCAACGTGCAACTATTCGTAAAAAAGAAGTCTTGTAGCTGTTTAGTACATCACTTCTTTCATAGATGGTGAATTACATTCCCTTACAATTGCTGCAAATCAATCAAAAGTTGGAATATGCTTGAGCTCACTCCTGATGCTTACTCCTTGGTATTTTCGGTGTAAATTAAATAAATGTTCAAATAAAGCAATTATCTGCGTCAGTCACTCTTTTAATTTTATTTCACGACGCGTTTCCAGAGTGGAACAATGATATTGTGTTACATATTTGCTAGCTGGATGTAGCCAGTTGTTTCTTGTTGTTTTATTTTTAATGTTCAAATGACTCTGAGCACTATGGGATTTAACTTCTGAGGTCATCAGTCCCCTAGAACTTAGAACTACTTAAACCTAACTAACCTAAGGACATCACACACATCCATGCTCGAGGCAGGATTCGAACCTGCGACCGTAGCGGTCGCGCAGTCCCAGGCTGTAGCGCCTAGAGACGCTCGGCCACTCCGGCCGGCATTTTTAATGTGTTCCAGTGCGCAGAACCCTGCGGCTCGTCAAAAGTATACATTTTTAACTTAATTTTTCTCACAGAACACAAAACAATAACACAAACAAACTAAAGATGATCATTGAAACATATCTTGTGGCGCTTTTCCTGTTGCGTGTAAGGGTGAAAGCAGAGCAAGTAGTAAGTGCACCAACTTAGACTAAAATCACTGACACAAACAATGTCAGGATGGCAAACAATGAACATTCGATATAAATGTAAAGCTGATTTACTTTAACAATAACAAGGTTCAGTAATGGTGCTTACCAGAGCACTTGACAGTGAAGAGACACTTGGTACGTTGCAAATGTGGGCATTAACAAAATCAACACTACATAAAATAAATTCATAATGTGAGTATTAACTAAATCCATCACTCCCTCTTTCCTAGTATCGTAAGTAGTGCACTGTTTTCATGAGTGGACAAATAATTTTATTTAACTTTTCGCCCAGATGTCCTGGTCACCATAGTCGTCAGTTAACCCAAGGGAAGGGAACCATGTGCGACATCTGCCTATGAACTGTGTAAACTTTGAAACTTCCTGGCAGAGTAAAACTGTGCCGGACCGAGACTCGAACTCGGACAGCATCTGTGAAGTCTGGAAGGTAGGAGACGAAGTACTGGCAGAACTGAGGCTGTGGGGACGGGTCGTGCTTTGATAGATAGCCGGTACGGTAGCTCAGCGTGTTGGGTCGGAAGGTTAGCAGCCCTCTGCAATAAAAAAAACTGAGTGAATAGATCATCGATGAACTTCAATGGGTGTCATGGGACATCCACCGCGAACAAATACAACGAACAATACAGAAAAATGAGACCAACGAAGAATAAAAGAGAGAGAGAGCTCTGTCGATAGAGCACTTGCCTGCGGGAGGCAAAGGTCCCGAGTTCGAGTCTCCATCCGGCACATGGTTTCAATCTGCCAGGAAGTTTCATATCAGCGCACACTCCGCTACAGAGTGAAAATCTCATTCTCTGTAAACTTTGCTCGGTGTGTGATAGTATTTTAAACTGTTTGTGTATTATATTTTCTGAGGAAGCGGGTTGGACCAGCCCAGCATTTACCTAACCCAGCGTCAAAAACCACCTAAAGCTCACAATCTGGCTGACTGGTGTACCATTAATCCAGCACCCAGACTCGATACGGGTCTGATTCACCTTAACCTCTCTCGAGCAAGCATGCTGCATGTTTAGTGGTGAGGCGGTAGCGTTCTCGCCTCCCACGCCCGGGTTCCCGGGTTCGATTCCCGGCGGGGTCAGGGATTTTCTCTGCCTCGTGATGACTGGGTGTTGTGTGCTGTCCTTAGGTTAGTTAGGTTTAAGTAGTTGTAAGTTCTAGAGGACTGATGACCATAGATGTTAAGTCCCATAGTGCTCAGAGCCATTTGAACCATTTTTTTGCATGTTTAGCTGTACGAGCAGATCACAAGTAAATCAGTCAGTCCAAGCACCGTAATACAAAGTACTGTGTAAGGCACTTACAAGCTCCAGACCGACTGCCCAATCGGGGCCGATCTCCGGGAGTTTGCCGATCCACCTGACGATGCCACCTTGAGGCAGTCCCGTACCACTGCCCAACCACACGACTCGTTCACCCACCAGAACGGGCGGACGGAACATCCACTTCTCCATCTTATGCCTGTGGATGACGAAAGACAGTGGAAGTTAAAAGGACCTCTCTCAGCATCTGGTACTAACACTGATACATCAAAATATTATCACAGAGCAGAGAGACATCAGAGACACTGTACCATTGTAAGTCTATGGAGCACTAGATACGATATCCCTGAAAGAAATTATTATTTATTTGTATGTATTGCCATAAACCTTATGACTTGTTACCTAGACTCTATAATAGGTTTAATATATTACAGTTATGGTGTCACTGATTCACAGTTAATTTTACAATTAAGATCTCATAAAGCTTTTACTTTGTTTCCACCTATTTATGGAAATTCTGTAACTTATGCTAAATGAGAATTAGGAAAGGTATTAAATTAACAACGGTCATTGGTTTTAAGAAGAGAAAATAAAGAAGACAGGAAAGGTAGAAGCTGTACAGTCTCCCACCGCCAACGCAGAGCAGATATAGAGAGAGGCCTCAGAAAAACTGGATGGCATGTGCTGCCTATGGACCAGATAGACTATTGTAATACCTCATTCAGGTACAGTGTCTTCGAAACACTACAGTCTCTGTTCCATGCATCTGATGTTTATTTATACGTTTATACTCTTTTTCAATGTTCCCTTTTGGTATGCAGTAACCAGGCATTATTCTAATGATCTACAGTACACTTGCATCTGTATTTTGTTGTACAATACCTGGTAAGAAGTTTTATTTAAAATGTTAAGATCTTTTTATTTGAGTTGAAGAAACCCTATGTGTGTGTAATTTACTCTGTCTTTGGTTATAGATGTATGTTCGCATAGTCATGTTAGCTTTTGCTTAGCCTGAAAGGGCCCACTTCACTTGGTCTTTAGTTTCATTTATTTTCTGAAAACATTCCAGATCACGAACTAATTTGAAATATTCTGCAATCTTATTTCGCTTTTTATCACTTTCAATTTTCCTTCATCCACTCTAATCGATTTCCAAAAATATACAGAAGCATGCATCTTCTCATCACCTATATACACTCTTCTGAGCTGAAACATATCCTCGCCACAATAGGATAATGGAAGTTGCGGTACATTTTCAAACACCCTGGAACATTTGGAACATTTTAGAGCACTCCGGAAAATTCTGGAAGATTCTGTAACATTTTCCTACAGCCTCGAAAATTCCATAACATTCTGTCTGGAATGTTCTAGAACATTCAGGAGCTTTTTGACCAGTCTCGGCCATTTCGACACTATATTCTCAGGATGCTTTACCAACTTCCTATAAGAAGTCCATTGGTAGGACGCCGTCTTTTGACTCACGTTTTCGAACCCAGCCCTTGCAGTTCCAAACCGAAACCTTGTTGGATGAGGGATGGAGGGCTGCAGGGGGTGATTTGTGGAGTTATAGGGGTATTTATTATATAACGGCAAACCCAGCAATGCTAAACAATTCCTAAATACGTGTAGGAATAGGATAAACATCCTAAACTCCTTCCCTCCCCATTTCTTCTCTCTGCCCATCTCCTCCTTGCCCCTCTCTTTCTCGACCTTGCCTCCCCCCCCCCCAGCTCTCTCTGTGGATCACTTCTTCCCCTCCTTTCCTAATTCACTTCCTCCACCACCTTTTAACATCGACTCCCCCCACAGGCCCTCTGTACCTCTCTCTGACCTTGAGCCTTGTTTTCTTTTACTACAGACGAAACCTTGACTGGGAATTGTAGTCGCTTAAAATAAATGGGTAATTTCGTTGCGGTCATTGGTATTCGGGGTATCAGAGCAGGAGAGTGGATTTTTTTTTCCTCTGGAGGGTGGGAGGGGGCGTTCTCTTCTATTCCAGTGCAAGATGGTCACTCAGATCAGTATCCCAAAATATCAGCAGCTACACAGCCATAAACTGTTTCAACGTTTAGAATTGGAAAACAGGTTACATCTACTGAAAATTCTGATACAAAAGAGTAGAAATGAAAGCAATGTAGTACAAAAATTGCAACGTGAATTGATACTGACGTAAATAGCTCCGTAAGTGGTGAGTATTTAGCGTCTATAAACTGCATGTTATGCTACAGCCTACTTCAAATGATTTCTTCCCCAGAATAGTTACTAATATATTGCTTACTATTTCAAATCAGTCATCATTGTTAAGCTACTTCTATCAACAAACAAAGAAATGTCATTTTTACAGTTCCGTGCCTCAGTTGGTAAAAACGGACCCCTTATAAGATCGCCTTATAAGATTTCCGTCTGCCTGTCTGTTCGACTGCTAAGGACCCTTTTTCTCAGGAACACGTAGACGTATGAAGTTCAAATTTGTATCACATAATCCCTTGGCAGTGAAAAATTAAAAATTTTAAGATTCTAAGTCAATTCTGTCAAAAGATACGCCCATTTATGTCACATATTTTGATACTCGAAAACTCACTCATCAAAACCTAGAGGGTACTTACCGTTGACCTAGCACCATTAAGCAAGAAGCAAGGTTGCACAGTAAAAGAAAAGGAAAAAATCCGAAAATTGTTAATTTGTAATTATGTAAAACGAAAAACAGTTTTTAGTAATTTTCCATCCGCCTGTCTGTCCCTCTGTTAAAACTCTTTTTTGTCTATAACAGGTTAGCTTACCAAGTTCAAATTTATGTAACATAGTAAAGTCTATGATCCCTTTGCGGTGTAAAACATTTAACGTCCTAAGTGAATACAATCGAAAGATTCGGCCATTTACGTCACATGTTTTGTAACTCGCAAACGAACTCACCAAGACCTATACGGTATTTCTCGTTGAAGCAATGTTTCACAGAACAAGTAAAGCAAAATATTCTGAAAATTGTTGAATTGTAATTATATCATATAAAAAACATCTTTTTGCCATTCTGACATACGTAGCATTCATCATCTCTCAAAAACATAATAGACGAACATTACTGCATGCAAACATAAAATGTAATTTGTAGTCATGTTTTTGTAAGTAAATAATAAAATATTTTATTAAATCTTGTATGACTACACATGTGAACTGAAGTCCATTGGTCGTTTCTTCTTGTATGCCCCGGCTAATTCGAGGAACTAATGTAGAGATTTTGATACGGCCTTGAATTTCCCGGGACTCATACCTTGCCAGTATCTATATCAAAAACAGGCAAAAATCGTTGAGATTCTCCATTCCCAGTGTATATAAATACACACTGAAGAGCCAAAGACATTGGTACAGCTGCCTAAAATATCGTGTAGGGCCCCTGCACGCAGAAGTGCCGCAACACGAGTGACATGGACTCGACTAATGTCTGAAGCAGTGCTGGGGGGAACCGAAACCAAGAATACTGCAGAGCTGTCCATAAATCCGTTTGAGTACGAGGGGGTGCAGATATCTTCTGAACAGCACGTTACAAGGCATCCCAGATATGCTCAATAATGTTCATGACTGGGGTGTTTGGTGGCTAGCGGAACCGTTTAATCTCAGAAGAGTGTTCCTGGAGCCACTCTGTAGCAGTTCTTCACGTGTGGTGTGCCGCTTTGTCCTGATGGAATTGCCCAAGTCCATCGGAATGCACATTGGACATAAATGGATGCAGGTGATCAGACAGGATGCTTTCGTACGCGTGACTTGTCAGAGTCGTATCTAGACGTATCAAGGGTCCCATATCACTCCAAATGCACACGCGTCACACCGTTGCAGGGCCGCCACCAGCTTGAACAGTCTATTGCTGCCATGCAGGGTCCATAGATTCATGAGGTTGTCTCCATACCCGTACACGTCCCTCCGCTCGACACAATATGAAACGAGACTTGTCCGACCACGCTACATGTTTCCAGTCATCAACAGTCCAATGTCGATGTTGATGGGCCCAGGCGACGTGTAAAGCTTCGTGTCGTGCAGTCACCAAGGGTACACGAGTGGGCTTTCGGCTCCGAAAGCCCATATCGATGATGTTTCGTTGAATGGTTCGCACGCTCACACTTGTTGACGGCCCAGCTCTGAAATCTGCAGCAATTTGCGGAAGAGTTGCACTTCTGTCACGTTGAACGATTCTCTTCAGTCGTCGTTGGTCCCGTTGTTGAGAATCTTTTTCCGGCCGCAGAGATGTCGGAGATTTGAGGTTTTACCGGATTCCTGATATTCACGGTACACTCGTGAAATTGGCGTACGGAAAAATCCGCACTTCATCGCTACCTGGTAGATGCTGTGTCCCATCGCTCATGCACCGATTATAATATCACGTTCAAATCTACTTAAATGAATGTTTATGAAGTTCTTTTTTGAGATGCTCGATCCATGATTGTTCCTAAAAAGAGGCAATAAACATGTGAAATGTTTAGTGCTGAAATGTTGAGATACAGAAGGGCTAAAACAATCTTAAGTATACTGTTTTAAAGGAAAAGAGTGAAAATAGACTAAGTAAGGTGATTTTCTAGAATGTGTGTTTTCTAATACGTTATCTGAAAAGTGACAAATTACATAGAATGAAATGATTAAAAATGTCACAGACTGACTTTGGTAATACTTCAGAAGATAGACCTATTCAAAAAAGCACATCACCGCAAGTTTTTACTCATTACAACAAGGTAACTAATATCTTTTAAGGTATTTGTATAGCTGTCGGTAGATTAGTTTTTTTTTCATTGCTTAATTAGCTCCGTCGGGTAATCTGAGCCGTGCTTTCGGGTTATGCCACTTTGTTTCTATGACTTACACTTACACTTTTTGGGTTTGAATTAAAAAAGTTATTTCCATACTATAGTTCATGTATAGCTCGCAGTTTTTTATTTAAAATCAAAAAGCTTCCCTATCTGAGCGAAAGTAGTGGACACCTAACTTACAATTCCCATTTCTTTCACAGTCATGTACTGGAGTTCTAAGCACATGTAAATGTTTGTGTCAAATGCCGTTGCAGTTTCTTACTTCGTCGACTAGGATCACTACAATCTCATAACATGACCATATTATAGAGGGCTGTCAAAACAGTCTGAAAAGCTTGTAAGGGTGTTGCAGGGTACTGTACTCGTATCTGGTGGGTCTCTCGAATTTGCGATCGTAACGGCCTTATTGGCTAACTTCAATGGTAACTAACTCCGAAACGGCGCAACGATTCGAATATTTTTCTTAACAATTATTTCTCATCATAGTCTACCCTACAACACCTTTACAAGCTTTTTAGCCGGTTTCCGACCACCTTGCGTAGCTTGCCCAACTTTTCTTGAGGACTGCTCCTCGAACCGCTCGGAATTAATCGAAAGAATTCGGAAGTTTTCGTGACGCTTGCCAATCTACACGAGCTGACAATTAACAAGAGGAAGGCCTCAGAAACGCCAGCCAATTCGGATCATATTTGGGAGGTCGCTTATGTACAATCTACAGTGAAAGACTCAAGACATTTTGGCACAGCACAGCCGTTCTGTAGAAAATTACGCATAAAGTTGAGGACGTGCAATCGACACAGAATTGATGAGAACGTTATATAATTGAAACTTGAGCATTTTCATCAATATATATGGGGTGCATAAACGCGTATCTTCCTAGAAACCGAGAAAAGAATCTTTTCCGATTTCTGTCTCACGTTATCTGCGTGATCGTTCCAATTTAATTTTTTCGTAATTGTAATTCCTAAGTATTTAGCTGAATTGACAGCCTTTAGATTTGTATGATTTATCATGTTTGAAATTTAACGGGTTTCTTTTAGGACGCATGTGGTTTATCTCATATTTTTCGCTACTAAGAGACAATTGCCACTTCTCGCACGGTACAGCCATCGAGTCTAAGTTGGTTTTGAGCTTCTAATAACTTTCCTACACCGTAAAAAGACAGAATCCTCTGCAAACAATCTAAGGGGGCTGCTCGGATTCCCTCCTAAATCGATCGTATAGACCTGGATTAGCAGAACGCTATTCATTTTTCAGTTGACACACAATATGAGTTCGCCGCACTACTGTAGTCCCACAGCTGTTACATCAGTGATGTTGGCAACAGTGATAAAGATAAGAGAGTCGACAAAAACGTACCGGCAAGAACTAGAGAGCCGAAGCTCAAGCTACCATAGACAACTTACGTATAGACTTCGCGCCACTTCTCGCTCCTGCCGAGCTTTGCAACCTGACAATCACTGTATGTGTTCAACAGGCAAAATTTAATCTCATATTGATTACAACTAATAACTGCCATACTTTAAGAGAACGACTGTAAACTCGCATAAAAATTATTCTTTTCGTTGGGGCGGGGGAGTGAGAGGGGTCAATCTACGCCCCTGTACGAGAGGCAGTTCTAGCTGCTGAGTATATGAGGTAAGTAGCTTCAATGGCGCTATTTTGCATAGTTGTAATCAGTGAATGGGTAGTATTCTAATCACAAGCCAATAAGCCATATATTCAATTTTTCTGTTTTCTGTAAAATCCACAGCGAGGTGACAAACAAAACAGTACATTCTGTATACAATTTTTGTTTGAAAATATACAGGGTAGTCAGATGCAGTCGGATAAGTTTGTAAGGGTATTGAAAGGGTAGGTTGTACCGAGAAACAATTGTTAAGAAAAAATTCGACACGTGTGCCGTTCCTGAATTAATTGCCTTTGAAGTTAGCCAGTCAGGCAGTTGCGCGCGCAAACTCAAGCGGCCCGCCAGATATGGTGCCGCCAAACTTGTTCTTCGTTTGATATCCTAAAACTGAACAAGAGAGCGATACAGAAACTGTAAATTGGACGGTAATAAAAATCGAACGCGAGCCAAAGACTGAGCAGTTTCGTGCGCTATCATCTACACTATGAGAACAACAGTCTAGAATTGTATCCGGCAGGGCACTTGAATTGGTTAACTTCAATGGTAATTAACTCTGAAACAGCTCAACGTATCGAATGTTTTTCTTAACAGTTATTTCTCAGCACAACCTACTCTGTAATACCCTAAAAAGCTTTTCAGATTCTTTCTAACCACCCTATACAGGGTGTTACAAAAAGGTACGGCCAAACTTTCAGGAAACATTCCTCACATACAAATAAAGAAAAGATGTTATGTGGACATGTGTCCGGAAACGCTTAACTTCTATGTTAGAGCTCATTTTAGTTTCGTCAGTATGTACTGTACTTCCTCGATTCACCGCCAGTTGGCCCAATTGAAGGAAGGTAATGTTGACTTTGGTGCTTGTGTTGACATGCGACTCATTGCTCTACAGTACTAGCATCAAGCACATCAGTACGTAGCATCAACAGGTTAGTGTTCATCACGAACGTGGTTTTGCAATCAGTGCAATGTTTACAAATGCGGAGTTGGCAGATGCCCATTTGATGTATGGATTAGCACGGGGCAATAGCTGTGGCGCGGTACGTTTGTATCGAGACAGATTTCCAGAACGAAGGTGTCCCGACAGGAAGACGTTCGAACAATTGATGGGCGTCTTAGGGAGCACGGAACATTCCAGCCTATGACTCGCGACTGGGGAAGACCTAGAACGACGAGGACACCTGCAATGGACGAGGCAATTCTTCGTACAGTTGACGATAACCCTAATGTCAGTGTCAGAGAAGTTGCTGCTGTACAAGGTAACGTTGGCCACGTCACTGTATGGAGAGTGCTACGGGAGAACCAGTTGTTTCCGTACCATGTACAGCGTGTGCAGGCACTATCAGCAGCTGATTGGCCTCCACGGGTACACTTCTGCGAATGGTTCATCCAACAAATGTTCTCTTTAAGGATGAGGCTTCATTCCAGCGTGATCAAATTGTAAATTTTCACAACGAGAATCCGCACGCAATTGTGCAATCACGTCATCAACACAGATTTTCTGTGAACGTTTGGGCAGGCATTGTCGGTGATGTCTTGATTGGGCCCCATGTTCTTCCACCTACGCTCAATGGAGCACGTTATCATGATTTCATACGGGATACTCCACCTGTGCTGCTAGAACATGTGCCTTTACAAGTACGACACAACATGTGGCTCATGCACGATGGATCTCCTGCACATTTCAGTCGAAGTGTTCGTACGCTTCTCAACAACAGATTCGGTGACCGATGGATTGGTAGAGGCGGACCAATTCCATGGCCTCCACGCTCTCCTGACCTCAACCGTCTTGACTTTCATTTATGGGGGCATTTGAAAGCTCTTGTCTACGCAACCCCGGTACCAAATGTAGAGACTCTTCGTGCTCGTATTGTGGACGGCTGTGATACAATACGCCATTCTCCAGGGCTGCATCAGCGCATCAGGGATTCCATGCGACGGAGGGTGGATGCATGTATCCTCGCTAACGGAGGACATTTTGAACATTTCCTGTAACAAAGTGTTTGAAGTCACGCTGGTACGTTCTGTTGCTGTGTGTTTCCATTCCATGATTAATGTGATTTGAAGAGAAGTAATAAAATGAGCTCTAACATGGAAAGTAAGCGTTTCCGGACACATGTCCACATAACATATTTTCTTTCTTTGTGTGTGAGGAATGTTTCCTGAAAGTTTGGCCGTACCTTTTTGTAACACCCTGTATATAAGGAGAAAGAATATACATTGGAGCGCCAAAGAAACTGATACAGGCATGGGTATTCAAAAACAGAGATATGTAAACAGGCGGAATACGGGGCTGCGGTCGGTAACGTCTATATAAGACAAGTGTCTGGCGCAGTTCTTAGTTCGGGAACTGCTGCTACAATGGCAGGTTATTAAGATTTAAGTCAGTTTGAACGTGGTGTTATAGTTGGCGCACGAACGATGGGATACAGCACCAACGAGGTAGAGAGGAAATGGGGATTTTCCCGTATAACCATTTCACGAGTGTACCATGAATAGCAGGAATCCGATAAAACCTCAAATTTACGACATCGCTGCGATCGGCGATCGGAAAAACATCCTGCAAGAATGGGACACACGACGACTGAAAGGAATCGTTCAACGTGACAGAAGTGCAACCCTTCCGTAAATTCTGCAGATTTCAATGCTAGGCCATCAACAAGTGTCAGGGTGCGAACCATTAAATGAAAGATCATCGATATGGGCTTTCGGAGCTGAAGGACAACTCGTGTACCCATGACGACTGCACCACACAAAGCTTTACGCCTCACCAGAGCCCGTCAACACCGACATTGGTCTGTTGATGACTGGAAACATGTTGCCTGGTCGGACAAGTCTCGTTTCAAACTGAATCGAGCGGATGGAGGTGTGCGGGTATAGAGACAACATCATGAATACATCGAACCTGTATTGCAGTAGGGGACTTTCCAAGCTGGTGGAGACTCTATAATGGTGTGGAGCGTGTGCAGCTGGTTTGATATGGGACCCCTGATACGTCTAGATACGACTCTGACAGGTTACACGTACGTAAGTATCCTGTCTGATCATCTGCATGCATTCATGGCCATTGCGCATTCAGACGGACTTTTGTAATTCCAGCACGACAATGCGACATCCCACATGTCCAGAATTGCTACAGTGTGGCTTCAGGAACACTCTTCTTAGTTTAAACACTTCCTCTGACCACCAGGCTCCCTAGACATGGACATTATCGAGCATATCTGGGATGCCTTGGAGCGTGCTGTTCAGAAGAGATCTCCACGCCCTGGTAATCTTACGGATTTGTGGACAGCCCTGCAGGTTTCATGGTGTCAGTTGCCTCCAGCACTACTTCAGACATTAGTCGAGTCCATGCCACGTCGTGTTGCGGCACTTCCGCGTGCCCGCGGAGGGACTAAGCGATATTAGGCAGGTGTACCAGTTTCTTTGGCTCTTCAGTGTACATGGGACAAATCAACTTGTCTAATGGTTTACAGCTGAAAATGACTGTGGGAAAGAAATCGAAATCATACATGTTCAAAGCTCAGCAATTCTCTTTCTCTCAGTCGGTTTTAACAGAAATCATGTTCCTTGTCGTTTAAAAAGTGATTAGGGTATTGTGTAAAAATTTGAAGTAAATCGGTCAAGTACTTTTCGAGATTTTTGGTAATAACTGTAAATAACGATTGCCTTTAAACAGCAGCATAGAAGACAGATATTGATTTTATTCACTGCTACAAGCATGTTTCAAGCTACACCTAATAGGTATGACTATTAATGAAATGATAGGTACTTTACCCTGAAACTGACGAATGAAGCTACAAGCTACGAAAGACTCAAACCTTTTAAACCGAATAGTTTCTGAAAGACTGCGCGTCTTCGACCATAGATACTAGTAGACTGGCCTTGCTGTGCAGAAGCTACAGGGCTCGTGTGGCTCCAACATAAACCACATGACTGTTAGCAAAACGTGGCGGGATTTCAAATCAGCGGTCTGCCATCCTATGTTTGTATCGTATTTTACCCACATTTCTCAATTGACTGCCAAACGCTTCCAACAAAAATAACGTCAGAACTACATTTGACCTGGATTTGTTCACAGTACCATTTATAAAATCTAACAAATACATCGAACGTTCCTCTGGTGGGCAGCGGGACGAAATTACTATAAACTATCACTTAAAGTAAAATGTCGTTAAAATTCTTTTAAACAGTAAGATGGGGATCGTGTCAAAACTTTAAACACTGGATTCGCCGCGTTTTGAGCTCTAGTCACTTGTAAAAGAAACGGGATATGGGAATTATGTCAACTATAGGTGCCAAAATTTTCGACATTAGGAGCAGGTCCATTTTAGAGTATCAATTTTAGGTGCACTTCAAAGGTTCAGTTCCTACTATTTTTACTAAAGTTTAAACTATCACTTTTTAAAAAAATGATATTTTAAATGAAAGGTGAGACTTTGAAGTTTCAGAAAATAATTTTGAAGCCTACATTTATTTAATAGTATTAGAAGGTAGAAAAAAATTCTCTTCATGTGTCGACTATAGGTGCTCTTACCTTATTATAATCTCCCTTGTATATACAAAAAGGCGCATATGTGCAGATGGCTTAAAGTTTCTCCTTTTCAGGGCCTGTATCCAAAGCTGCCTTCGGTTTTCATCCTTAGGGAACCTATGAGTAGGAACGCGAAACAGTTATACTTACTTCTGTAACCGAATTATCACAGATACTTTCCAAAATGTAATATGAGTCTAACTTTACAGGCGTCACTTTCAACACTTCAATTTACGTGATACTCTATTTCAAGTGTAAAAAACATATAAAAGTCACTTCAGCAGATTTCAATAAACGCATCTGCGCTATCATAGAAACACTTACAAGTGAAATGTAATGCCATTTCCCCCGACAAAACGCTGAGTACAGCAATACGCGCAACACGAAACAACCATGTTTTGCCAACATTCACGTGACTTTAGCCCAGAGATGTTGGAGCCACGAAAATGACGTCAGGGCCAGTCTATTATATTTATGGTCGAAGCTGTGCGTAGAACAGTGCGGAGCGCATGTGACGTAACGGCACTGCTGCACCGTGACTAGCACATTCTGTGTGTGCCGCCAGGCGCATATAACTGCACTAGGCAGAGCAGCGAACTGGCATGCAGACTACTAGGTTGTTTCCACAGCAAGACCTGTTGCCAGTGGCGGCTCGTGAGTACACATTCTGCGTGTTCACAAATTTTTAAATTTAGATAAATATGAAAGTGGGAAATTAATAGCATCAGTTGTATAACAGTTGTAGTTGTTGTTGTTGTGGTCTTCAGTCCTGAGACTGGTTTGATGCAGCTCTCCATGCTACTCTATCCTGTGCAAGCTTCTTCATCTCCCAGTACCTACTGCAACCTACATCCTTCTGAATCTGCTTAGTGTATTCATCTCTTGGTCTCCCCCTACGGTTTTTCCCTCCACGCTGCCCTCCAATACTAAATTGGTGATCCCTTGATGGCTCAGAACATGTCCTACCAACCGATCCCTTCTTCTGTCAAGTTGTGCCACAAATTCCTCATCTCCCCAATCCTATTCAGTACCTCCTCATTAGTTATGTGATCTACCCATCTAATCTTCAGCATTCTTCTGTAGCACCACATTTCGAAAGCTTCTATTCTCTTCTTGTCCAAACTATTTACCGTCCATGTTTCACTTCCATACATGGCTACACTCCATACAAATACTTTCAGAAAAGACTTCCTGACAAATCTATACTCGATGTTAACAAATTTCTCTTCTTCAGAAACGCTTTCCTTGCCATTGCCAGTCTACATTTTATATCCTCTCTACTTCTACCATCATCAGTTATTTTGCTCCCCAAATAGCAAAACTCCTTTACTACTTTAAGTGTCTCATTTCCTAATCTAATACCCTCAACATCACCCGACTTAATTCGACTACATTCCATTATCCTCGTTTTGCTTTTGTTGATGTTCATCTTAT
Organism: Schistocerca nitens; assembly: GCF_023898315.1. Lineage (NCBI taxonomy): Eukaryota > Metazoa > Arthropoda > Insecta > Orthoptera > Acrididae > Schistocerca > Schistocerca nitens. The sequence goes on along the minus strand of NC_064619.1, from coordinate 224,519,678 downwards.
ATCCTCCCTTCAAGACACCATCCATTCCGTTCAACAGCTCTTCCAAGTCCTTTGCTGTCTCTGACAGAATTACAATGTCATCGGCGAACCTCAAGGTTTTTATTTCTTCTCCATGGATTTTAATACCTATTCCGAATTTTTCTTTTGTTTCCTTTACTGCTTGCTCAATACACAGATTGAATAACATCGGGGAGAGGCTACAACCCTGTCTTACTCCCTTCCCAATCACTGCTTCCCATTCATGTCCATCGACTCTTATAACTGCCAGCTGGTTTCTGTACAAATTGTAAATACCCTTTCGCTCCCTGTATTTTACCCCAGCCACCTTTAGAATTTGAAAGGGAGTATTCCAGTCAACATTTTCAAAAGCTTTCTCTAAATCTACAAATGCTAGAAACGTAGGTTTGCCTTTCCTTAATCTTTCTTCTAAGATAAGTCGTAAGGTCAGTATTGCCTCACGTGTTCCAGTATTTCTACGGAATCCAGACTGATCTTCCCCGAGGTCGGCTTCTACTAGTTTTTCCATTCGTCTGTAAAGAATTCGTGTTAGTATTTTGCAGCTGTGGCTTATTAAACTGATTGTTCGGTAATTCTCACATCTGTCAACACCTGCTTTCTTTGGGATTGGAATTATTATATTCTTCTTGAAGTCTGAGGGTATTTCGCCTGTTTCATACATCTTGCTCACCAGATGGTAGAGTTTTGTCAGGACTGGCTCTCCCAAGGCCGTCAGTAGTTCCAATGGAATGTTATCTACTCCGGGGGCCTTGTTTCGACTCAGGTCTTTCAGTGCTCTGTCAAACTCTTCATGCAGTATCGTATCTCCCATTTCATCTTCATCTACATCCTCTTCCATTTCCATAATATTGTCCTAAAGTACATCGCCCTTCGATAGACCCTCTGTATACTCCTTCCACCTTTCTGCTTTCCCTTCTTTGCTTAGAACTGGGTTTCCATCTGAGCTCTTGATGTTCATACAAGTGGTTCTCTTATCTCCAAAGGTCTCTTTAATTTTCCTGTAGGCAGTATCTATCTTACCCCTAGTGAGATAAGCCTCTACATCCTTACATTTGTCCTCTAGCCATCCCTGCTTAGCCATTTTGCACTTCCTGTCGATCTCATTTTTGAGACGTTTGTATTCCTTTTTGCCTGCTTCATTTACTGCATTTTTATATTTTCTCCTTTCATCAATTAAATTCAATATTTCTTGTGTTACCCAAGGATTTCTACTAGCTCTCGTCTTTTTACCTACTTGATCCTCTGCTGCCTTCACTACTTCATCCCTCAAAGCTACCCATTCTTCTTCTACTGTATTTCTTTCCCCCATTCCTGTCAATTGTTCCCTTATGCTCTCCCTGAAACTCTGTACAACCTCTGGTTCTTTCAGTTTATCCAGGTCCCATCTCCTTAAATTCCCACCTTTTTGCAGTTTCTTCAGTTTTAATCTACAGGTCATAACCAATAGATTGTGGTCAGAGTTCACATCCGCCCCTGAAAATGTCTTACAATTTAAAACCTGGTTCCTAAATCTCTGTCTTACCATTATATGATCTATCTGATACCTTTTAGTATCTCCGGGGTTCTTCCATGTATACAACCTTCTATCATGATTCTTAAACCAAGTGTTAGCTATGATTAAGTTGTGCTCTGTGCAAAATTCTACCAGGCGGCTTCCTCTTTCATTTCTTAGCCCCAATCCATATTCACCTACTACGTTTCAATCTCTCCCTTTTCCTACACTCGAATTCCAGTCACCCATGACTATTAAATTTTCGTCTCCCTTCACTATCTGAATAATTTCTTTTATTTCATCATACATTTCTTCAATTTCTTCGTCATCTGCAGAGCTAGTTGGCATATAAACTTGTACTACTGTAGTAGGTGTGGGCTTCGTATCTATCTTGGCCACAATAATGCGTTCACTAAGCTGTTTGTAGTAGCTTACCCGCCTTCCTATTTTCCTATTCATTATTAAACCTACTCCTGCATTACCCCTATTTGACTTTGTGTTTATAACCCTGTAGTCACCTGACCAGAAGTCTTGTTCCTCCTGCCACCGAACTTCACTAATTCCCACTATATCTAACTTTAACCTATCCATTTCCCTTTTCAAATTTTCTAACCTACCTGCCCGATTAAGGGACCTGACATTCCACGCTCCGATCCGTAGAACGCCAGTTTTCTTTCTCCTGATAACGACATCCTCTTGAGTAGTCCCGCCCGGAGATCCGAATGGGGGACTATTTTACCTCCGGAATATTTTACCCAAGAGGACGCCATCATCATTACCCATACAGTAAAGCTACATGTCCTCGGGAAAAATTACGGCTGTAGTTTCCCCTTGCTTTCAGCCGTTCGCAGTACCAGCACAGCAAGGCCGTTTTGGTTATTGTTACAAGGCCAGATCAGTCAATCATCCAGACTGTTGCCCTTGCAACTACTGAAAAGGCTGCTGCCCCTCTTCAGGAACCACACGTTTGTCTGGCCTCTCAACAGATACCCCTCCGTTGTGGTTGTACCTACGGTACGGCTATCTGTATCGCTGAGGAACGCAAGCCTCCCCACCAACGGCAAGGTCCATGGTTCATGGGGGGGGGGGGGGGGGGTATAAAAGTTATGGATATCAAAGTATTTATAGAACTGCAGCCACATAATAATAATAATAATAACAGTAATAATAATAATAATAAAAATGGAAAAATGGAAAAAAACGGATGCCTATAAATATCTAGGATACAGACAAAAAATAGGAATAGATAATACAAATATTAAAGAAGAACTAAAAGAAAAATATAGACAAAGACTAACAAAAATACTGAAAACAGAATTGACAGCAAGAAACAAGACAAAAGCTATAAATACTTATGCCATACCAATATTGACCTACTCATTTGGAGTAGTGAAATGGAGTAACACAGACCTAGAAGCACTCAATACACTTACACGATCACAATGCCACAAATATAGAATACATCACATACATTCAGCAACAGAAAGATTCACATTAAGCAGAAAGGAAGGAGGAAGGGGATTTATCGACATAAAAAACCTACATTATGGACAGGTAGACAATTTAAGAAAATTCTTTCTAGAACGAGCAGAAACTAGCAAAATACACAAGGCAATCACTCATATAAATACATCGGCTACACCACTGCAATTTCATAACCACTTCTACAACCCTTTAGATCACATAACATCAACAGATACGAAGAAAGTAAATTGGAAAAAGAAAACACTTCATGGCAAGCACCCGTATCATCTAACACAGCCACACATCGATCAAGACGCATCCAACACATGGCTAAGAAAAGGCAATATATACAGTGAGACAGAAGGATTCATGATTGCAATACAGGATCAAACAATAAACACCAGGTATTACAGCAAGCATATTATTAAAGATCCCAATACCACAACAGATAAATGCAGACTTTGTAAACAACAAATAGAAACAGTAGATCACATCACAAGCGGATGTACAATACTAGCAAATGCAGAATACCCCAGAAGACATGACAATGTCGCAAAAATAATACATCAACAGCTTGCCTTACAACATAAACTTTTAAAACAACAAGTTCCTACATACAAGTATGCACCACAAAATGTACTGGAGAATGATGAATACAAATTATACTGGAACAGAACCATTATAACAGATAAAACAACGCCACATAACAAACCTGACATCATACTCACCAATAAAAAGAAGAAATTAACACAACTAATCGAAATATCCATACCCAATACAACAAATATACAAAAGAAAACAGGAGAAAAAATTGAAAAATACATCCAACTGGCTGAGGAAGTCAAAGACATGTGGCATCAGGATAAAGTTGACATCATACCAATTATACTATCAACTACAGGAGTCATACCACACAATATCCACCAGTACATCAATGCAATACAGCTACATCCAAACATATATATATACAACTACAGAAATCCGTAATTATTGATACATGTTCAATTACCCGAAAGTTCCTAAATGCAATATAACACATACCGTACAGTTAATAGGAAGTGACGCTTGATCAAGGTCCGCGTCGCTTTCCATTCTTAACCAGACTTAACGTCCGAGAAAGTAAAGAAATAATAATAATAACAGAAGTAATAATAATAATAAAAATAGTATGCATAACTTGTCTAAAAAAGAAAGCCTTTTCTATTTTGTTGTTTTGTGCTGAATTAATAATAATAATAAAAATAATATGCATAACTTGTCTAAAAAAGAAAGCCTTTTTTAATTTTGTTGTTTTGTGCTGAATTAAGTACAATTTCGGGCGAGAACGAAATAATGTTTAAACTTTCGCTACTCTCCGTTTCGCATTTTGTGTAAGAGGAAGTTTTCAAGCTTTTTATTTTTTTGGACAAATGTACAAGATCCCTAACACATTTATATGTATTAGTTAACGAATTAACTTCCGGGCTGAAGATCAGATATTGCACTCACACATCTTATGCCTATTATGCACTTCTTTGTTGAATGTTCGGTTGTAGTCACGCTTATTTGATGTCATCGCTTCCTCAGTCAACGAATCTGATCTGGGATACCGTAGCTACTTTGCGCTGACTTCTCCTGGTAATTTTCTTTTCTGGTAACGCTTCGAAAAGATACAACAGACTTCATGCTGACACCGCACACGAAAGCTGATACCTGCACACCAAACACAAACTACCATTTGTGAAACTGATTAAATTGAAGTAGTACTGTTTGCTAACATGGACACTTGATTGGAATACAAATGAGGCGCTGCCTATAACGTGCTGACATGAGGAAAGTTTCCAACCGATTTCTCATACACAAACAGCAGTTGACCGGCGTTGCCTGGTGAAACGTTCTTGTGATGCCTCGTGTAAGGAGGAGAAATGCGTACCATCACGTTTCCGACTTTGATAAAGGTCGGCTTGTAGCCTATCGCGCTTGCGGTTTATCGTATCGCGACATTGCTGCTCGCGTTGGTCGAGATCCAATGACTGTTAGCAGAATATGGAATCGGTTGGTTCAGGAGAGTAATACGGAACGCCGTGCTGGATCCCAACGGCCTCGTATCACTAGCAGTCGATATGACAGGCATCTTATCCGCATGGCTGTAATGGATCGTGCAGCCACGTCTCGATCCCTGAGTCAACAGATGGAGACGTTTGCAAGACTACAACCATCTGCACGAACAGTTCGACGACGTTGCCGGCCGAAGTGGCCGTGCGGTTAAAGGCGCTGTAGCCTGGAACCGCAAGACCGCTACGGTCGCAGGTTCGAATCCTGCCTCGGGCATGGATGTTTGTGATGTCCTTAGGTTAGTTAGGTTTAACTAGTTCTAAGTTCTAGGGGACTAATGACCTCAGCAGTTGCGTCCCATAGTGCTCAGAGCCATTTGAACCATTTTTTCGACGACGTTTGCAGCAGCATGGACTATCAGCTCGGAGACCATGGCTGCGGTTACCATTGACGTTGCACCACAGACAGGAGCGCCTGCGATGGTGTACTCAACGACGAACCTGCGTGCACGAATGGCAAAACTTCATTTTTTCGGATGAATCCAGGTTCTGTTTACAGCATCATGATGGTCGCATCCGTGTTAGGAGACATCGCGGTGAATGCACATTGGAAGCGTGTATTCGTCATCGCCATACTGGCGTATCACCTGGCGTGATGGTATGGGGTGCCATTGGTTACACGTCTCGGTCACCTCTTGTTCGCATTGACGGCACTTTGAACAGTGGACGTTACATTTCAGATGTGTTACGACCCGTGCCTCTACCCTTCATTCGATCCCTGCGAAACCCTACATTTCAGCAGGATAATGCACGACCGTATGTTGCAGGTCCTGTACGGGCCTTTCTGGATACAGAAAATGTTTGACTGCTGCCCTGGCCAGCACATTCTCCAGATCTCTCACCAACTGAAAACGTCGTGTGAATGGTGGCCGAGCAACTGGCTCGTCATAATACGCCAGTCACTACTCTTGATGAACTGTGGGATCGTTTTGAAGCTGCGTGGGCAGCTGTACCTGTACACGCCATCCAAGCTCTGTTTGACTCAATGCCCAGGCGTATCAAGGCCGTTATTACGGCCAGAGGTGGTTGTTCTGGTTACTGATTTCTCAGGATCTATGCACCCAAATTGCGTGAAAATGTAATCACATGTCAGTTCTAGTATAATATATGTCTCCAATGAATACCCGTTTATCATCTGCATATCTTCTTGGTGTAGCAATTTTAATGGCCAGTAGTGTATATATATAGGGTGAGCACAGTCTTCCCCTGATTATAATAATTTATTACAGAATAACAGTTTGACATAATAATTTACATTTGATGCCGATACATAGGTTAGTGTTACTAGTTTTTTTTTAAGACCACTTACGTTAGTAAACCTCAACCTGTGCTCCCTTGGTAACCCAGAGAATGTCGAGGCGGGATTCCAGTTCCCACCAGGTGTTTCATAACATGTATTCTGTCACAGTACCCCTAGCAGCTTGTACCCTAGCATATATATATATATATATATATATATATATATATATATATATATATATGCCTACAGCACAGATAAACGCGACCCACAATAAAATCAACAGCATGAATAAATGCTAGTCTCACAGTCAACAATGATGTGCTTTGTGGTCGTCAGCGCCTCAAATGGATTACTGCATGATAAAATCAAAAACTTAGTAAATCCTATCTTATTCACAATCCCACAAAACAGGTTTCTCTATCAGTATAGCAGAATAGCTATAACATATTTTGAGGTCCGATCTAATTTTACTATAAAGTGAGTGAGTTGGCATGCCTAAGGAGTGTGCTACTGGCTACTGTCTTGCGGGATTTATGCCGAGCGAACGGAGATAAAATCTGCTGCAGTGTACTACCATCTGGTGGCATTGAAATAAACTTTTAGTAAAATGTTTACTGTGCACGTTGTTTATCAAATCTGTGTGCATCAGTCGCGCATGTGCAATTGGTCCTTAAAACGTGCACAACTTAAGGTATGCTCGCGACCCTGATGCCAAGTTTCATAGAGTCTGGAGGAGTAGCAATGTAGCGTAGCGCGGTAGATAAATAAATGTAAATGTCGTGTGACTAGGGCCTCCCGTCGGGTAGACCGTTCGCCGGGTGCAAGTCTTTCGATTTGACACCACTTCGGCGACATCCGCGTCGAAGCGCGGTAGATTAGTGCCACGTATTTTAGATTACCGTATTACGTTGAACAGCATTCAAACAAAAATAATCAATAAAACCCGCAAGGTGTTGGCATGCTCTTGTGCTCGTATACAATAGCCGCCACTGCATGCTGCCAAGTTAAAACTGAAGCCAAAACGAGTGTACAGAGAGCAATGAGAGCAGTGTTCGGTGAATGCAAAAGTGAAAATCCAACGAAATTATGGTCTTATATGTGCTCAGTTTTATTGTCGACGTAAGCTACTCAAGTGCTAAGTGATCATAGTGACATCGAAACGAAAAATGATACAGAGACTGTTGACTTGCTGAATTCAATTTTGTAAATTTATTTCACTGACAATGAGAAATATCGTAAAACGGTTCCTGCTTTAAATCGTATCATGAATAACAAAATGACGGATACTGGGACATGTGAGCGTAGAGTAAAATCAATTAAAATCACTCAACACAGGATAGGAAACTGGTCTTGAAGGGATACTTGTATGATTCTATATAGATTATGTGAAAGCAGCATTTTATCGTAGGACTCTGCAAGAATGAAATATTCCAAGGGAGTGGAGAAAGGGGGACATGATTCCTGTTTTCAATAGGGTAATAAGAAAGACGAAAATACATTCTTACACACAAGCGGCTTGTAGTTAAATTGCGTGCTTATGGAATATCGTCTCAGTTATGTGACTGGATTCGTGACTTCCTATCACAGAGGTCAGAGTTCGTAGTAACTGATGGAAAGTCATAGAGTAAAACACAAGTGATTTCTATCGTTCCTCAAGGTAGTGTTAGAGGCCCTTTGCTGTTCCTTACCTATATAAACGATTTGGGAGACAATCTGAGCCGCCGCCTTAGGTTGTTTGCAGATGACGCTGTCGTTTATCGACTAATAAAGTCATAAAAAGGTCAAAACAAATTGCAAAAAGATTTAGAAAAGATATCTGTATGGTGCAAAAATTGGAAGTGACCCTAAATAACGAAAAGTGTGAGGTCATCCACATGAGTACTAAAAGGAATTACAAGAGGAGGGTTATGGCAAGTGCCTCAATATTGCTGGAAATTATGTAAAAAAGTAGATTAAGGTACAGGCTTTCATGTAAAAATAAAATTATTGAGATATCTTAGCACGTCTTTTTTTAATTTCAAAACGGTACTTACTTAAAAAACACGCCTCGCACGATCAGACAAACTCAATACTGATGGAATTAAACAAGAAGTATTACCATGTTATCATCTTCTCTGACCTTGCCAACATCTTCGACCGTGCAGATCATAAAATATCCGCATAATCGAAACAAAATAAAATAATACCTTAATAATCAATTATTCCATGATTTATCAGAATTTTGGATTCGTGTATGCAAATTCCACTTAACACTAATGCAATATTCTAAGAGCATCTGATGCAAATGTTGAAAGAGAAGCAGAGTTCTTCTTTCCCGAAATTAATGTATCTAATCAGAAACTTTTAATTGCATTAATCTGCCAGTCACCCAAAATCGGCGCTTTATCATCCTTTAAGTCAGCTTTGTCCTTGCTTGTGTCGTAGTACGAACATGCAACCGTTGCAGGAGACATAAATATAAACCTGCAATTAAAATATCGTTCTGCAAAGATTTTAAGGAGACTGTTTCATTCTAACGATATGAGTATTGTACCTCTGGATCTTAACCATCGCACGCCACACGGCCACACCCTGAAAGACGTAAAATAAAGAAAGAGGGCAGATAAAGTAATTCTTGGCACACTCAAGAGCTTTCTGTTCATCATGTGATATTCTTAATGTACTCATTGCAGATCACCAGAGAAAAATCTCATCTGACAACCTATAGAAACATAAAGCAAGTTAACTGTATCTCCTACAGAGGGACTGTTAAGATATCCCATGGCAGCATATAAGAAATGAGCCGACACTAGGCGGTAAAGTCAGGAAATTACGTCGCAGACTTACAGGATTATATGACTGACATGTCCCTAAACGTTCTTTCAAAGTAAAGAAAGCTTCTGCTCCATGGCTGACTATAGAACTATACCGTTTAATGAAGACACATTGGACATAAAAGATTCAAGTGAAATCCAACTCCTGAATTACATTAAGTACACCGGAAACCGCGAAACAAAGCGAAGCTAAATGTTTGCAATCCCAAAATCAGGTATGACCGCTCTTTAATGCAGCATGTCGAATCCGGCAACGCCGTGGATAAAACTGAGCAGCTTTGGCATGGGAAAAGCAAAATCTGATACTTTTCAAGGCCTTGTAGAAATTAAACGATTTTTTCTCAAAAGCATTCATTTCTCACGTTGCGATAAATTATCATCCACAAGATAACACCTTCTCAACAGACGTGTGTTACGCTAACCGTTTCTACACAGACAGTACCGAAAGCAAACATGAGAATACCTTCTGAGGATGGATGGAGGTAATGACGGAGTGCGCTTAGGTACAATTAAAAACTTGATACTATTAACCAGTCCTCACAGACATCATCAGTCTTTCCCTTGTTAGTGGTACATGTTCTACTGAGTGGAAACAAGCTTAAATCAACAAATACCCTAGAATGATGTGAATGACAACCCAAAATCACCAGGTGACTGTACGCCAGTCAGCATATTACATGCGGTCTCTAAAGCCTTGGAGTACATTGTTCATGAACAATAACGGATTACGTCAAAACTTGCAACATTCACGACAGATATCAATCACGCTTCCGAAAATACCTGCATTAATCAAAGTGACTGATGGCATCAAATATGCCATGACAGTTATGAAGATACCACTTTAACAGCACTTTATTTCAGGAAGGATTTTGATAAGGCCGATTTCAGTATATTAATTATTAAAATGAAACAGCTGAATTTCTCAAACAGTGCAGTACTGTGGTTCAAAAGCTATCTCATGAAAAAGTCAACGTTTCACCTGTAAATTGGAGAAGTGATAAGGGAAAAGTGTGCTCTCTGGAATCCACAGGGTTTCAGCATTGGTATATTTATTTTCTCGTTGTATATCAATGACATGTCATGCATGCTTCTCTCTTGTAATTACCACTTATATGCTGACGATACCCAGTCATACATAAGTGTCAGCCCTAAGAACATTGTTGCTGCTGTATCACGTACGAATGGCAATCTTTGTTCGATATCACAATCGGCACAAAACCTATGTTTTAAAATAAATTCCAAGAAGTCACCGGTCATCCACATTTCTCATAGAAATTTCATCAGCGGCCATTTCCATGAAACACTTCCTCCAAAGTTTTTAATTGGCGTCCAATTACTGCTTCGAAAAATAGTAAAAGACGTTGGCCTTGAAGGAGCATCTAAACTGTGAAAAACAAACTGTTGCAGATTGCAAGTAATCTCTCTTGTGTCTACATGCAATCCAGAAATTATGAAAAATATTCCCACCTTAAATTACGAAAAAAAGTCCAGTATTTAGCCCTCCCAAATTCTTATGACTGATGTAGTTCAACGGGGCAGAAATAGTAAAAACCTAACAACTGGAGCTAAGTAATGAATTCTTGCGTGAATATATGTGCAACATTGGCGTGCGATGGTTAAGATCCAGAGGTACAATACTCATATCGTTAGAATGAAACAGTCTCCTTAAAATCTTTGCAGAGCGATATTTTAATTGCAGGTTTATATTTATGACTCCTGCAACGGTTGCATGTTCGTACTACGACACAAGCAAGGACAAAGCTGACTTACAGGATGATAAAGCGCCGATTTTTGGTTATTGGTAGATTAATGCAATTAAAAGTTTCTGATTAGATACATTTATTTCGGGAAAGAAGAACTCTGCTTCTCTTTCAACATTTGCATCAGATGCTCTTAGAATATTGCATTAGTGTTAAGTGGAATTTGCATACACGAATCCAAAATTCTGATAAATCATGGAATAATTGATTATTACGGTATTCTTTTACTTTGTTTCGGTTATGTGGATATTTTATGATCTGCACAGTCCTACACTTAGTTACGTTGGGATGGGAAGGGATAAGCGACGTGATTCTCACACACTTCGTTTACTTCATCGGTTTCTTAGTCAATAAGGTTCTCAATACCTCTCCTTACAAATCAAATACCAATCATTATTTCAAAACAGCAACACCAGAACCGGTATGTCTAGCATCTTGACTGTACCTTTGCGCAACACTACACCTTTTTCCATCTTCTCCTTCATTTCAGCCATAAAACTATGGAATAAACTACAGCGTAACTTGCACCTTATCCAAGACCGCGTGCTTCAACAGGAGATTAAAACTTTATCTTTTATCATTGATTTACTTTCTCTCTCTATGCTTTTCTCATCACTTTCTATTTGTTTTCTTCTTTCCATTCTTTCCGCTAATCTTACCCTATTATTACTTGCTCTTCCTCTGACCACTCAAGTTGATCTCCACATCGGTTCCTTCTGCACTATAGATGTGTCTATCCACATTTGACAAGAACATCATAAAGAAATTGCTTAACGTTAATAACAGTGACATTTATTAAGTTCTACATATTCGTTACACTATGTGTCATTATTATTATTATTAACAAGGTGATTCATAATTCCTGTTATCCAGTTATAGTTGTAGAAGGTTATCAGAACAGCAACATTTGGTAATAAATCCATGTCTGGATACGCGCCGTTTGGAAGATAAACGACTCTGAAAGGATGTCAAAAGATACGCAGCACATGCATCGACTGACATTTGCCTGCATGAACTATACAACACATGCTTGAAGTGGCGACCCACAGTTCTATTGCAGAAAGTGTACCTGTGAACAATGTTCACATACACCAAGTCCAAAAGTTCTGGAGTGTCCTGAAAGACCTCTGCTACAGTTACTACAGTGGCAAGGAGATTCTCTTGTGACTCCATAGGAGTCTTGTAAACAACACTCTTCATCAGCCCTACAGGTAAAAGTCCAGAGGTCTTAAATCTGACCATCTTGGTGGCCGACAAATCGGTACACCACTACATATCCACCTGTCCCCGAACGTTTGGTGAAGTGCTGATGGATTTCGCGTGAAAAGTGGCTGGCACACCATCATGCTGGAACCACATCGTATGACGGATATGTAATGGCACGTCCTGCAAATGCTGCACCAATATGTCTTGCAAGAAGGCCAAGTAACTGTCAGACAGGGCAGTAGAATACACAGACCAAGCAGATGATCACGGATAACACCAGCCCACACATTAATACCAAAATAATATTGATATCCAATTGGATTATGTGGCATGTGGGCTTTCCTCATTCCAAATTCAGGTGTCACGATGGTTGTGCAGACCCTCATCTGTGAAATTTACTTCGTGAGTGAAAAGCATGGTCTGAGGAAAGTCTGGAACGTCAACACAATGGTGTAGGCACCATGTGCAGTAATCGTCACTTGGCGCAAAATCTGCTGGACCCACGGTGGTGGTATGGGCGAAGTTTCTGTTCATGGTGAAATCACCAGGTATCTCTCTGGGATGTATCCATAAAACCTGCGATGTTTCAGTGGCATGTGGCCACAACCACAGCTGGCCCCATTAGCTTTGTAGGTGTCAGTTTCCTGAAACGTGTACTCTGCCCTTCTGTAATACACCATCTTTCTCAGTCACACAGTGGAAACTGATGTACATGCGCACGTTATACAAGACATCATGTGACACAGGACACCAACCTCTGTCAATCTGTATTGTATTCCATCATTCAGAGTCGTTTATTTTTCAAATGGCGAATTTCTGGACATGTGTTTAGTATCAGATATTGCCGTCCTGAGTCCCCTCTATAGCACCTACAACTGTGTAATAGGAATTCTGAAACGCCCTTTACGTTACCTGTGTACCATACAGATTCTAATGTTTAGTCGACAAGAAAGTCTGGCTAGATGTAACAGAGGGCCTGAAGGCCTTAACCTTGCCAGGTGAAATACACTCCTGGAAATGGAAAAAAGAACACATTGACACCGGTGTGTCAGACCCACCATACTTGCTCCGGACACTGCGAGAGGGCTGTACAAGCAATGATCACACGCACGGCACAGCGGACACACCAGGAACCGCGGTGTTGGCCGTCGAATGGCGCTAGCTGCGCAGCATTTGTGCACCGCCGCCGTCAGTGTCAGCCAGTTTGCCGTGGCATACGGAGCTCCATCGCAGTCTTTAACACTGGTAGCATGCCGCGACAGCGTGGACGTGAACCGTATGTGCAGTTGACGGACTTTGAGCGAGGGCGTATAGTGGGCATGCGGGAGGCCGGGTGGACGTACCGCCGAATTGCTCAACACGTGGGGCGTGAGGTCTCCACAGTACATCGATGTTGTCGCCAGTGGTCGGCGGAAGGTGCACGTGCCCGTCGACCTGGGACCGGACCGCAGCGACGCACGGATGCACGCCAAGACCGTAGGATCCTACGCAGTGCCGTAGGGGACCGCACCGCCACTTCCCAGCAAATTAGGGACACTGTTGCTCCTGGGGTATCGGCGAGGACCATTCGCAACCGTCTCCATGAAGCTGGGCTACGGTCCCGCACACCGTTAGGCCGTCTTCCGCTCACGCCCCAACATCGTGCAGCCCGCCTCCAGTGGTGTCGCGACAGGCGTGAATGGAGGGACGAATGGAGACGTGTCGTCTTCAGCGATGAGAGTCGCTTCTGCCTTGGTGCCAATGATGGTCGTATGCGTGTTTGGCGCCGTGCAGGTGAGCGCCACAATCAGGACTGCATACGACCGAGGCACACAGGGCCAACACCCGGCATCATGGTGTGGGGAGCGATCTCCTACACTGGCCGTACACCACTGGTGATCGTCGAGGGGACACTGAATAGTTCACGGTACATCCAAACCGTCATCGAACCCATCGTTCTACCATTCCTAGACCGGCAAGGGAACTTGCTGTTCCAACAGGACAATGCACGTCCGCATGTATCCCGTGCCACCCAACGTGGTCTAGAAGGTGTACGTCAACTACCCTGGCCAGCAAGATCTCCGGATCTGTCCCCCATTGAGCATGTTTGGGACTGGATGAAGCGTCGTCTCACGCGGTCTGCACGTCCAGCACGAACGCTGGTCCAACTGAGGCGCCAGGTGGAAATGGCATGGCAAGCCGTTCCACAGGACTACATCCAGCATCTCTACGATCGTCTCCATGGGAGAATAGCAGCCTGCATTGCTGCGAAAGGTGGATATACACTGTACTAGTGCCGACATTGTGCATGCTCTGTTGCCTGTGTCTATGTGCCTGTGGTTCTGTCAGTGTGATCATGTGATGTATCTGACCCCAGGAATGTGTCAATAAAGTTTCCCCTTCCTGGGACAATGAATTCACGGTGTTCTTATTTCAATTTCCAGGAGTGTAAATAAAAATAAATAAATATTATAGGGAGACTCACATAAGATGTAACAACTCTTATTTCATAAATGATTCAAGAGGGAAATAAACCGAATATTGAGGCAAATATGTTATATTTTAAATGGAATAATATTTTTAACAATACTGAGAAGCTCTCAAAAGAAGAGGGTAGTTATCAGGGACTTGTTCAAGGGCAGGAGCAAGGAAGGGACAGGCAACTTGCACATCTGATGATATGATAATGCTGTAAATGATAAGCAGTAGGTTAGAACCAGTCTGGCTTTAAGTGAACGTTTATCTCAAGATCACTTATAAGATAAGGGAGGTAGGGGTTATGCTTCTGGTGTCAGCATGCACACATGGGTGACTTACAATCAAGGACACTTCAACTCTTCTACCAGGGAATCACCAGCACTTAATCATGGTCATCCAGGGGAAACTACTACACGTTAGGCAATTGTGCGAGCTATATTATAGGTTATCCAGGGGAATCACTGTCTTACCTATGCACCTTAGGCAATTCTGCAAGCCATGACGTAATTTGATACTGGTCATGTGATATGAAATTGATGGGAGACCCCTGGACCAACGGGAGCAGATTGAAACAAAGGGAAATGCCACCCTTCCCCTGGACCAATAAGATTCTAACTTCCCCTCCTCCCCCTTCTCACCCTTTATAACTATCTCAGCTCTGAAGCCCACTTGTAGGCGTCTTTGTTGAAGGTCTGTGCATCATGGGGAGAGGTTTGTTATAAGGAATAATTCTTTACTGAAAGTGTTTGGAGATAACAACAATGATATAAAAAATTAACTAACAGTTTATTATAAACAATTTTGTAACTTTTTGCAGTACATTTTTTACAATAATTTGTTGTTTATTAACAATTATTTTACTTAACAAAGTTGTTCTTATGCAAACAGTGTGTTGTTTATTTACAGCCGTTTGTTGTTTATATCAAAAGATGCACTTGCGCACGCACGCACACACACACACACAACTCTGACAAGTGAACCATCTACCTGTTCCACACGTGCTCGCACAAACATCCACTATTTACAAATAAATAAATAGATAGCCGCACACTCAGTCATTCAGTGAGTGGTGTGAGTACAGGAGGGTTCCAACCAAATCCTCACAGATGAACTGTTTGTCATCATGTCGTGAGAGCCCTACTTTCAGCTGCAGTGCAGAACGTACCTCGGTGCCTTGCAATCGACAGATCACCTGGCACATCATACATGGAGCAGCCCAGTGTCAACAGTTGCCAGAGGCTTTGAAACTGCGTGATCCACAACATCAGCCAACCTCTAGGTAGCACCTGCATCTATATAGCATGCTTAGATTTTCTAACCGCACCCCACAAACTCCACGATTTGTGAATCATTCGCCTCGTCTTTCATCAGGACGATGAGCTTCTTGTTTTATGGTATTATTCCAAATGCACTGTCGGTCACCTATCCAGACGTATCAAATTCGGCATGATTGTACCTAATTACTTCATACAGATCGCAGCCTTTCACCCAGTAGATAACACTATCTGTATTCATATAAAGTAATTTGGGATCGGAGAAGTTTGGCTTCACAGATCCGTAGTAAAATTTGTACATGTGGAGTTTGGAGAGGTCCAGAACGTACCTACTGATACAGACAGGTTTCGTGAACTCCAATGAAACATTTGCCATCTCCACAGAAACTAGTCCTTCACTGAAGATGGTGGTCTGCTTCCAATTTGGGCAGGAAATATAATCTCTTGTGCCAAACGCCCTTTCCACCAATAAGCTAAATGAATTTCGCGTTAGTGTATATCATTTTCCTTTGTTTTTCCAAAAATTGAATTATTCATTGATCTGTAATAATCTTTTTCGAAATCACATACAATGTACTCCTTCAACCAGAAATGCTGGTCGAAAGAAATGTTGCAGGTGGTACTAACAAGTTCCATCCCCATCCTGAGACGTTGCTGCAGATTTTTGTAGTGCAGGATACCTCTCTGCTTAATCCACAGTGCTATCAACAGCTTCGAAATGGAACCATTTCGTGGAACTAGGTGCTCCAGACACAACAGGGAATCGCTGCACACATCATGTGGGATATGCCAGCTCTAACTCCAGAACATATCTCACCAACATCCACAACCACATCATGGATCTTTTCCTTCAATCTCGCGATTTCCTCTTTGCACATCCATTGGAACCCTCCAAATGATAGACTTTGTTGCGTGGTTTACTCATAAATGTTGTTTACATCCAAGTAAAGGATGAACTTCAATCATCCGATGGCTTGTACTCCTCCTCATTTATTTGCAGGATATTCGCCTTGGCATACCTGTGGATCCCGCGTTTAAAGAGAGTAACATGTTAACTTTGGTCAATAGTTCGATGTTCACAAGTGTCTTCCTTAACAATGCATCCCACAAAAGCCCTGGCATGGTGAAATGGAAGGCAGGATTCAGATAGTATGTGCCCAGGCACACATTCCAGAATTTCTTAAAGATGTCTGTGAGCAGTTCTACACTGGTGATCATATATAAGCTAGTATATTCTCTTAACTCAGGGATGTCGAACTCCTGCCAAACATTTTCAGCAAGCTCATACTCTGCACACATCATGGCGGTGCCTATTACTTTACTGGAGAATGTGGTTATGTCTGGCAATGTGGTTTCCTGGAGTCTCTCAATCGAATCTAAGTCTTGGTATAGAAAGACCCCTTTCTTCATCACAAGCTGAAACTTTGCACCAATGAGATTTATGGCTCTGTTGATATCCATAGGCTCCTGATGAATCCTCTCAGCAAGTTTCTGAAGAGATGCTTGCATGAAGCAAAGTGAGTCCAGGAAACGGACAGTTGTGTTTGACGTGATTGTCTTAGGAAAAGGAATGTACTTTAAAATGGTATCAGAAATAACACTGACCATATCATCTTTCAAAGCGAAATCATTCAAGTGCTGAATGAGAAACTGGGAATCATACCCACTGAAATGATAAAAGACGATCGGTGGGCTGCACCATGGAACTTCCTCATAAAATGACTATGGTCTCTAATTGATTTTCCGCTTCTCTAACCATTGGCAGCCCACAAATATGACAGTCAACTACCTGATCATACAAGGCATCATTCTCCTGCGAGTTGGTCATGGGGACATTGTTGTGATCAATTCCATCAGTTTCCCACACAACTTTTTTTTAGCTCAGAGAGCACCCATCTCGTGGTTCCTGGCTTGATCAGTCAATGAGATGCCTTTCTAGAACCTCAGTAGTGGTAAACGGTTGAGGCATCTACAGCAAAAATATTGTTTATGGTCTTTTTTACTCAACTGGGAGAAAAGTAGGCAGGACATGCTTTTGATCCACATGTAGTGTTGTTTCTCATCCTTAGAGAGTAACAACAAATCTACCTGTTTGGGATGCTCCTGGCAAGGTATTTTAAAAGATAGAGAGGTTCAACTACTCCATGCTTAACTTCTTTGTTCAGCACAATGTGCTCATGGTCTTAATTGTGTTGCTTGCTACCATCAACATCGCCAGTGCATATGTGGACTGAATAATCATGGTTCTGCATCTCTAATTTTGATAGGTCCTAATGTTTTTCAGGGGATGAGATGCCTTGAAAATTATAGTTGCTTACATCAAATGATTTGTATTTACTTGTATGTATCTTTTGGATAATTTCTCTTGCTAGCCAGAAGCGACCATGCAAAATAATATACACCCCTCTCATCTAGATCCTGAATGTTAACACAAGCATGTTTAGCACCAATTTCTTTCAGAAGAGGAATGAAACTCGACATGCGAGTATATATCATGGTGGAGCGCCTTACCAACCCTCTTTACTCCATACTGGAAAATGGCCGGGCATGAAATTCTTAACAAAAGTTCCTAGCCACTCGGTGATTGAATCACCCTGCGATATCACGTCATTTCTTCTCCTCATGAACACCATTTTCCTCTTTTGGGGAGTGCCTGGATTCACAGTTAGAGCAGTGTTACACTTAATGATAGGATACTGCAGGTCGTTGACAATTTCAGGGAGCGCCTTCTCCAAAAGATCTTGATAGGTATTGAGAAAAGTTGCAGGATCTTGGAAGTCTGCTTTCAAGTTGCCAGTACGGGCTTAAGAAGTGCTGTCTGAAAAGTGCTAGCAACTACAGGGTATTCGAAGGTGGCTACACGACATACTTGGTGATCCATAACAGAGGGGGTAGGGGTACTGCTACTGCTAGGCCCAGAATAATATCTAAGAGAAGCCTTATGCTGTGAAGAAAGTTGCAACACGGTCCAGGGTGTGGCTGCATTGGCAAAAGAGCTGGTGTCATCAGACTGTACAATGTTGATAATTATGTCAGACCCACTGGGGGTGGTTACTGTGCATTTGGTGAATACACCATTAACGAACTGTACTGGGTGATGAAAGTACCATACTCAGGTCAGGCAGTGGAGCAGTTACAGGTGCAAGTCCACAATCGCATACAGCCTCCATCTCATCAGCAAAGAAAGAAAAAAAGAGAAGTATTATACATAAGTAAAAAAGGATATACATACAGGTGTCCATAGTAGTTTTACTCATGTTCTACATTAGTTATATCCAAATAAGTTCACAAGTTCCTCATCACATCATTATTTGCAGCGATGTCTTGTAATATCATATCCTGCCGATTCATCATACTGTTATCATCAAGTGCGCCTAGACAAAAAGATCCATGATGATTGCAAAATGGTCCTTGGCATGGCTGCATTGGCAGACGAGCTGATATCATCAGCCCTTACCCCAGTGATGATGATGGACTTTGCCGAGATGGTGTCCGCAGGCATGGCAAATATATCGTACACAATCTGGGCTGGGCTGGCGAGAACATAATCATCTTGTCAGGTCATGGAGTAGTTCTTGTAGGCACAGATCCAAGTCTACAAGGATCATCACATATCCAGCAGAAGAAGAGGAAGAGAAAGAATAAGAAGAAATCGATCAGCAGTATGCAGCTATAACAAGCACGCACAGATGTGTAAAACAAGGCGACCAAAAAAATTATCTTAAACACATACTTGCAGAACCACTGGAGTAAGATTGGGGTCACTTATTAACCCCTGATCAACCATAATTTCTATTACAGCGATTCGTCTCTGTTGATTTTATCAGCGCTATTGGTGTTGCTGCTAGAAAGTCTGTGACTGGAACGACTTCTGGCATCGAAACGACTCGTATTTATAGGTGAAAACCACAAGCCCTTACTGATTTCAACCAATAGGAAACGATCCTCTTATCTCTAGCCGCGCATTTTTAGGAACTGTGGTTCCTGCTTGCGGCTGTGCATAGGTAACACTTTATTTCGCTGTTTCTGTCGGTGCTCTTATATATAGGTTTATATTTCAGTGAAGTGTGCACACTGGTCCATCAAGTGGACAGAGCACTCACTGTTCAAAGAGAACAAGAGTTTACCAGTGCTTTGAGACTCACTGTGTGCTGCGACCATTGCCTGCAGAATAATGCCCATGCATCTAATGCTGCTGATGGTTCTTTCGAAAAATACCCTATTTTTTTAGTAATGCGCCTTTTGCAGGTTCCCACTGGCATGGGAGCCGTCGAAGTAAGCATCAGGCTCGCTTAGAGAACGGTAGCTATCATGCTATGTACCGCTTCCAAAATAATATTGATAATAGTAATGGAAGGTAGTGAGAATAATTTTTTACTTTGCCAGCAAGAGCTCATGAGATCCTCACAGAACGTCTAGTAGCATTAGGCAGCCACTATCGCACAGAGCCCACCGTTGGTCCTGAAGGCGATATCTGGAGATAGAGGTGCATGGCTGAATCAAGAAACTATGAGCCTCTGATGTGTGTTTTAAGAAATATGATAAAAACCCGCATATTTTTACCAATATCATCCTGAGAGGAGTGTGGTATTTCATATGAGCACGAGTCTGTGGTTTCCACATTAGATAATTAAAATTATAGACGGATGGATAATATTTTGCATTGCACCCCCACATGTCAAACACAGTTTAGCTGATTATTCATATCGGTAGCAAAAACTGATGAGTAAAGAATCCAGATGGCAGCAGTTTCGGTCATGTGGATGTAATTACATTATTCTTTTGTGTGTGTGCTGCAACATGGATACCTCCAGGCCCTGGGGTAGATGGGATGTGATTTTTTTTCTGTTTGCATGGTGTTACTCAAAATGCATACTAATGGCCAAAAATAATTTTTATCGTCATCCAGATCCACTTTATAGCAAGAATGTAATTACTTGTTGACATAATAATAATAATGTATAACAGCAAAATGGTTAAACATTGAAACCACTGGATGGCGACTGGAGCTCAGTGGCTGATGGATAACGATACATGTCTGCCCTGAGATAGAGATATCGAGAGGCAGACCTAACTTAATCTCATTACTCAATGACTGCATCTTCGACCGTCTCTTTCCAGCATGTGTTCACTTTCCTCCTAAACACTCAATTGTATATGTGCCAAAAGCAATTAATTTCCCTCGACTGACACTAGCAGAGAGAACAACCGAAAAACTGTTAAATTTAGGATAAATGGTTTTAAAAAAGCTAGACAAACACCGAGCAATAGCATTAGGTGCTAATCTGTCATGCAGATAAAAATGTATGCTACTTGTGATCAGCAAACTTCACATGAATTCATTTAAAATAACATCAATAAGCGATCCCTGTGTATCGCTTTTTGGCACAGGAATCATGCCACTTCCATTGTACCCAAATATTTTTAAGATTCCAAATACATATGACCTGCAATTCATATTTATTGAGGAAGAACACTGTAGGATCAGAATAAATAACATTACCATTTCCTCAAACACACACAACTGGTGGGAGTATGACAGTTCCATCTTGTCACCGCGTCTTTCTCTAAAATGCGTCCGCTATTAAGGCATATGTTGTGTCATTCCCTCTCTTATATGTAGTCATCACAGTCCCTTTCTACCTATTACTCCATCTGTATAATGGTATTTTTATTTCTAAGTGTATGTGTGAAAGCAAGTCTCTGCCTCCCTCCCTCTGTGTAAATAACAAACTCTACATTTTTATCCAAGGGGTATGTGAACTCTCTCAGACTTTAGCACAGATTTTTCAGTCATTCTTTTTGTGAGTGGATGGTGTTGTGGATCTAATAGTTCTCTCTGACTTAGTACAAACTTATAGCTATCTAGAAAAGTATTCAAGATATCTCCAGACACTTGAATCAAGTGCATATGTCAAAAAATTTCGACTACTTCCTATGTATTAATACAGGTCTCCTGTATGACGATGTCATATTCAGATTTTACAGTATTTTTGACATTTTTATCACTCTTCCATATTTTTAGATTTTTGCATATTCTATATGTAAATGTGAAAGGGTATATATAGGGGACAGGCACAATAATGTGAACACCTATACTTACTTGTGAATGGTTTATTAATAAGGGGTTGGACCCCCATTTGCCCATAATACAGCTGTTACATTTACGCGATGATGTCTTTCCATGTTTTGTGTAGGCTGTCTTGACTGTTGAAACAATTGCTCTTGAAACATTCAATAAGTTGGCTGTCTTGGTTGCTGGTTCTCCAGCTAAGCGGCCCCCCCCCCCCCCCCCCCATCTGCCCTCTTTGGATCTGTGTTAGGTCTTTCATTGCACATTGACCTCGGCCTCTGAATGCAAGTACGAAGGGCACACTGCTCGTAAACAACCCATTACTGATACCTAGTCCATGCTGAACATGCACAGTACAGCGTGACACGTGCCTTACCTCCATTGTTGACCAGCAAACACAACCATCCCATTATACCACTGTTCACATTATTTTGCCTATCCCCTGTATGGTCTTATTGCTTACATTGTCAGGTATGGACTGCCATTTTTACCATCCAACTGTGATACAGAGTCCCAGTCCAGCCAGTGTATCTACTACCTATACTTCTTCCAAAGCCAAAACACATAAAAGTGCCAAAGCCAACGTTAAAATACATGCACATACATGGATTGCTGTGGGAATAGAGTGTTAATGTATTTTATTCTCTTGTAAACACACACAGCTCAGTTATGCTGTTTTGAGTGACACCTTCCCAGGGGAACCCACCCTACCGCCCAGATCTGCTGGAAGTGGATCCATTTCCAGACACAACTCTGGATCATATGTGGGTGGATCCATACTGATCATTTTTGCACAGATGGATCCTCCCTGAACATTAACAAACGGACTCATCCGCAATACGTCTGGGAGGTAGATGCACATGCATATAACCTCCTCCCTCCATTCAGCCCCTTGGAAGGTATATCAGGACATGCTGCATGGCTTGAATTCACTTCAGTTTCAGGCTGAATATTAGGTGCTATGAAGCAGCCTTGTGATTGATCTGGCGATAGTGAAGAGGGCCATAGACATCTCTGTCTGGATGACGAGATTGTGGGTATGTATCTAAAGCATTATATGTGTGTATATGTGTTTGTTCAGTATAGGCATGATCTTGTGATTTTTTTATTTTTTGTTACCGACGGCACCAAGCCGACCACACTGATGGGGGACAATACTTTAAAAATCCTCATGTAGATAATAAGCGCTCTGGAGGCAGTGGACAGTTTGCAATGGCTGAACCAGCACCAAGAAAGAATAGAGCTGGGATCATAAATACAAGTGTTTATATACAGTGTGATTATAATTAAAGTTAAACTTTCAAACTGCTGTAGAAATAACACCACCGGTCAGAATGACGTCATTGCAACGGAATATTATTGGAGAAGCGGGAAAACGTATGGCAGAAGAAAAACAGATAGATGACGCTTAAGCTTTATAATTTAATAGTGGTCGACTACAAATGACAAATGAATCCAGCAACAATGCCTAAGGTGTACTTTTGACGTTAAACAAATTGTACTATTCAGTGTGCATGGGTGTACAGGTGTGATAGTGTTAGTTACGTAAGCCCATACTCTATGGCAAGGTCATATCACATCGGATGGGAAAATTGGTTTTTAATTGTCCTGAGGCCAAAAACCGCATAAAAAGCATCAATCAAAATCAAAATAAACATGTTCAATATGCTGTCCCGTTTTCTGCAACAAGTTGAAATCGAGAAACATCATGTTCCACTACTAATCGGAGTGTTTCCAGGGTCACGGTCATAAGGTGTTGTGCAATGTGTGCCTTCAAAGCAACTAAGTTTGCAATTAGAACACTGAACACAACATCTTTGACATAGCCCCACAGCCAGAAACCACACGGATTAAGATCAGGTGATCGCTACGGCCAGGCTGTAGGGAAGTGGCGGCTGATAATTCTAGCATTTCCCAAATGGCTCTTCAGCAGCTGCTTGACTGGATTTGTAATGTGCGGAGGTGCACCATCTTGCATAAAAATCATCCCATCCACGCTGTGGGAGAGCTGGAATGACGTCGTTGCGCAAAAGACACTCATAGTGCTTACCATAATGGTACAGGTAAGTAAGGAAGAAGTGGTACTGGCTGCTTTGCGTGTGGATTTTCCGTTGCCCATATTCGACAATTCTGCGTATTGACATATCCTCTCAGATGGAAGTGGGCTTCGTCTGTCCACAAAATCTTCCACAGCTAATCATTGTCCACTTCCATGCGAGCAAGAAATTCTAAAGCAAAGGTCTCTCTTGCTGGCAGGTCAACAGGAAGCAACTCGTGCACATGGGTAATTTTGAGTGGGTACCAAACAAGGATTTTTAGTAGGATCCTATGCACCGTGCTCACAGGTATGTCCAATGTTTGGGCAATTCTCCGTGCGCTAAACGTTTGCACACCACTACTCGTCTCCTCTTGCATTGTTGTGGCCGCTGCTCCCACTGACGTCGAATCAATTCGTTTCCTCCCTCTACCAGGTTTCAAAACAAAAGAACACGTCTTTTCGAGTTTCCGAATCATTTTCTCCAGACCCGCGGCAGTCACAGGACCAACGCCATTTTTCAAACACTTCAGTGTCCGGAACTCGACGTGTGCACAGTCATCATTCTTGTAATACAGATTTACAAGCAGAGTGCGATCCTGCATTGAGACAGTCATGGCGAACATCGCATATGTGAAAGAAGGAAAAGCCGTGTACCTGGCATGTTTATACCAACTTCAATGGGTCGTGCGCATAACAGGTGTTTACATTTACGTATTCTGACACATACAGCGCCATCTACTGATCAATTTTCACACTATTTTTTTCTTCTGCCATACGTTTTCCCCCATCTCCGATAATATTCCGTTGCAATTTGATGTCATTCTGACCAGTGGTGATATTTCTAAAGTGCTTTGAAAGTGTAACTCTAATTATAATCACCCTGTATATACGTAGCAGTGTGTGACACAGTCAGTGACATAGATAGTGATGCTGAGCTGAAGTATATAGCCTACAACATACCAAACAGCCAACCTCTTGATGAGGATATGAAATCACAGTGGTACAGTACTGACATTGGTGAAATCCTACAGAAGTATAACAGTTATTTACGTTTGCATATGGTTCTTATCTACTGTGTTTGGAATTACCACACAGTAATTATCTATTTGGTTTTTTCCTTAGGAATATTTTAATCCTCACAAGGTGGTTTTACAGCAATACCACCTCAGCCAGGTCCATCGCAATCATCCTGTCCTAGACTGACAACAGCACAATTTCCTTAGCCATGATCATTGACATTGGCTACTAACAGTAATAAACCGACCAGCAGCCAGTTTCTTGGCACATTCTTTTAGTGTGAACTAGCATCAGGTATACTGTGCACCAGCTGTAGGTTACTCTGCGATTCGAGGTGCATTTGGGGATAGGATCTCACATGCCTGCATTGACAATTCTATCGCCAGCGACCAATATCCGATATCTTTCCCAAATGAGTGTCTACCCATTCTGGAAAGGATGCTTCCTAAAATCATAAATGATCTGCAGTATGTTGCTGTTAAGTGTAGTGCAGTGTTATACTGTGAACTCACGCAGCACCCTCAAAACAGGATGACGATGGTAAAGAACAAACCATTATGCATATTTGGGAGGCAAATGTCGTGATATCGCTGGGCACCTTGACAGC
The DNA here is from genome assembly GCF_023898315.1 of Schistocerca nitens. Classification (NCBI taxonomy): domain Eukaryota; kingdom Metazoa; phylum Arthropoda; class Insecta; order Orthoptera; family Acrididae; genus Schistocerca; species Schistocerca nitens. Next base: position 224,494,126 of record NC_064619.1, on the reverse strand, counting down.
TGGGTGCTTCAAAGTTTTCATTTTGAGTGTCACACAGGCCCAATTCCCTGGAGTGCAGGAAAGAGGGTCTGGCAAGCCACTCAGAAAAGTACTTCACCCTGATGTTCACTTGCATGTTTTTGACACATTAAATGGGGAATCTTCCTATATCCTATATTCCAGAGGATATAGCTACAACACATGTCATTTTGATGTGCAGAATGATGCCAACTATTGCTTCACAATGTGCAAGTAAATACCAAGTGGATGACGATATTCATGGATATTATAACTTTGGTGGTACCAGTTTCCCCCCTGAATCTCCAAGACATACCTACATTTGAGAGGCTTAAACCCTATTATACCTATTCACATTTATAGCTTGGGGGAAAACTATTCAGGAAAGAACAAACCTGTCCAATCCCTTCACTTCTCCAATTTCGCAGAGTCAGAATCTGAAATATGTCCTAGAGAGGACAATATGGATGCCGCTGCTCTGTACTCACACGTTGGGTAATCTCAGAAGGGGTCAGTGTCGTTTAGAAACTGTCTGCCAGCTCAATGTGCAACATGGCTTCCGGCAATATGTAGTGCCAATGGCTGCAGGGTACTGTGAATGACCCTCTTGCAAAGCATACGAGGTGTGGCTAGAAAAAAACCGGACTAGTACTGGTGAAACAATGAAACGAATGCAATAAGGCTGAAAGTCGCGTGGCCTGTCATGTGACTCTCGCTCCGCCTACTGCTCGAGTTTCATCTGCCTCCTGCACTCAGTCTTCCCGTGGCGTCTGTTTTAAGTAGTTGACGTTTTGTCTGTGCGACGGAAAATGTTGAGTGTACAGAAAGAACAGCGTGTTAACATCAAATTTTGTTTCAAACTAGGAAAATCTGCAAGTGAAACGTTTGTAATGTTACAACAAGTGTACGGCGATGATTGTTTATCGCGAACACAAGTGTTTGAGTGGTTTAAACGATTTAAAGATGGCCGCGAAGACACCAGTGATGACACTCGCACTGGCAGACCATTGTCAGCAAAAACTGATGCAAACATTGAAAACATCGGTAAACTTGTTCGACAAGAGCGCCGTTTAACAATCAGAGCAGTGTCTGAGTTAACAGGAGTTGACAAGGAAAACGTCGAACAAGTTTACCGATTTTTTCAATGTTTGCATCAGTTTTTGCTGACAATGGTCTGCCAGTGCGAGTGTCATCACTGGTGTCTTCGCGGCCATCTTTAAATCGTTTAAACCACTCAAACACTTGTGTTCGCGATAAACAATCATCGCCGTACACTTGTTGTAACATTACAAACGTTTCACTTGCAGATTTTCCTAGTTTGAAACAAAATTTGATGTTAACACGCTGTTCTTTCTGTACACTCAACATTTTCCGACGCACAGACAAAACGTCAACTACTTAAAACAGACGCCACGGGCAGACTGAGTGCAGGAGGCAGATGAAACTCGAGCAGTAGGCGGAGCGAGAGTCACGTGACAGGCCACGCGACTTTCATCCTTATTGCATTCGTTTTATTGTTTCACCAGTACTAGTCCGGTTTTTTTCTAGCCACATCTCGTATATGCAATCTGCTAACTGTAATTTATGGTCCAATGGGAGTCCTTTGTTGCATATTAAAACAGCTTGGATTTGGTGTGGCAGTTTGTATGATCATATGATCCACAGTGATGTCACACATTAATGAGGGTTCCACAGTCGTCCAACTGCCAGGTGCTTGTCCCTTTAATTGTTCTGCATGGATGGCTTGAAGTACTGCTTGGTCAAGGGTCCTGCACAGTCTTAGGAGCAGCGCTTTTTGGGTTCCCTCGAACTTGTTAAATTTAAATGAAGACAGAATGATGTCACTGATGTGTTTGCATAAATGACAAAATAAAGTCGAATACTTCAATGCTTCTTCAAACATGTTGTGTGTGGTGAATATTGATTCAGTGAGAGTGATCCAGTTATGGGGTTCGTCCACTAAGAATGGAGACAGTTTAGGAGGTGTACATGGCACTGTTGAGGTATTTTGGAGAAGGTGTCTGTAGGTTACTATTTAATTATATCCTGGGGTAGTGATGTGTGGAATCCCATGGTTCGTATGTGGCATGGTAGGGAAACTGGGAATGATCTGTCATGACTTGGCCAGCAGATCTCCTCCACTAGGTAGGACTGGATTTGTTGCCTGAGAGCCTGATGTGGTGGTCCAAGTCCCATTGCATGTGAACACAGGCATCCAGTGGGATGGAAAGGTGGCCTGCATGTGTTGGCTCCAGACACTGCTCTGTAAGGGGTGGGTTGATTTATCAATTGAGGTGTGTTGAGGCAGCTGGTGCCAGAAAGGGCGAGGGTTTCTAGAGCACACATGGCAGAATGGAAAAGTCACTTCGCTCGGTTTCTTGTTTGATGTGCCCCGAATTGTTCGTTGCACCATGTAGTTCATGAAGAACACTGTTGAGCTCAACGAAAGGTTCAAAAATGTCCTGTTGGTCACTGGTATTCATTATCCTGGCGTCGTTTTGTGTTTTCCTTACGTATGCAGCAGATATACTGTGGTCTTGAATCACCAATATGGGATTAACATGTAGCTGGTGTCGAGTAGAACGATGTACATACACATTGGGGAAGTACGCCACACTTCATTGCTGTGAAAATAAACTGAACATGTACAAGAAATGTTACCACAATAACCACTGTTCAAGGAACACGTGGGAACTGGCGATCAAATATCATGAACTTAGGTTACATGTAAACCATATCCATAGCTGCTGTGGTCAATATGTCAGCTGGCATCGATACTGGTGGTGGATGTCACCACAGATCTATGGGAATGACAACCATGAAGATGTAATGATATCAAAGAAAATCGAGGAGAAATGTTAAACCTACAGTGTAATGAATGTTTAGTGAAAATTTATGCCCCACTTGGTCTTGAATCCAGATCTTCTTTTTGCGAGCAGTAGCCTTAAACATTTTTTCGTTCACTATTTGGGTGTCCATCCTCTCTTTCAGCTCTCTCTTGCACCCTCCAAAATCTGCCTTTGTTAGCTTGGCTTCATAGCCGTTGCGCATTGAGGGTTTCCTCTTTGCATTACTAAAGAAAACACTCAAAATCCAAGAAAACCAGTATGCTGTGTAAGTGCATCTCCAGATCTGCCTAAACTTCCGTTGTGACTATACTTCCTCCTATTGTTTTTGAACATCACACCAGACGTTCTCCAATGGGGTATTTGGGAGTAGCATCACTGGGGAACGGATTTGGTGGAGTACTGTGGCTTACCCTACCACAAGGAGTATAAATATCAGTTGAAATACATTCACTGAAATGAAATGAATACATGAATGAGGATGAAAAAATGAAATGACATGAAATATCAGTGAAAACTGATCACAAATGTTGAACCTGCAATGTAACTGTGATACATGGTTGTAGCATTCCAAGACAATAGTAAGAAATCAGTGACAATGAAAATTTGAGTCAGGACTCAGATATCGTATTAGTTATGGCGATTGCTCATAAAAAGAAGGAAATTTAGGTGAGAGACCCTGTCCAGCACAAACAGTCATTAGTTACGACGTACTGTCCCAGAGCCCATGTAGGACAAGACGGAACAGCACCAGCTCTGCATTCCCTGCTGCATCTCATCAACAATAAGGGCAATAGAAGTTATGTGGAACCCTTTATCCCAAGATGCTATATGGCATCTCTACAGTTGATAGCAACTCTGTAGATGCAGAAAACTACAAAAGATACAACAAACGTTCTACCAGACAAGTTGTCTATAGGTCTATTATCCTGTCATTGTGATTATCGTGTAATATGTGCATAAAACTGCATCACATTGACCACAGTTTTAGAGCATTCATTTTTCATTTCCCACTAGCAAAGCCATGGGAAAAGAACAAAGTGGTTGAAGTTCTAGATTTAAGCTGCATTATACTGTGTTCCCACAGTAAACACCTGAGACGTATGACCTTCGCAGGCTGCATATATAGCCACAAAGAACATGATGTGCAGAAGTGATCCTGTGTATCACTGTACTCTGAGGATCGTCACTTTCCTGGTTGTTGATGAAAACGATCATCAGTGAAGCAAAGGTACACCGCGCTCATCACAGAGACAATTTTGAATCATTCACTCCTCCAGCTGCTTCTTCTGATGCACCATTGGAAGTAGACTGCAGAGTGATGAGACGAGAGAAAGTAGTATCCATGCATATAGTACAGTTTCTAGTAGTTTATGATGGTTCCAGCTGACATTCTGGGCGGAACATAGTCATAATTTGTAATGCAGGCACCTTAAATCAACAATGGCTGCTTCTGCTTTTCTGATGTAGCACGTCATGCATAACCATGTGTGCTGTTGTAATTCTTCAGGTTTTCCCAGCGAGGTGTTGTCATGTTGATTAATTGAGTTTCTGCTAGTTATTCAAATCTTAATACGCGCTTTAAGACGCGAATAACCGGCAGAAACCAGAATAATCAACATAACATTCTGCTGTTGCTAACTAGAGCAAGGACATTATGCACATGCAGTTTCGTTTGGACACACAAGGCACTGACACCTCAGATCCAACTAGTTGAACAGTTTCTCCGATGGACTACCGAACTTTGTGCATGTCAATGATTCAATCGCGCAGAGCAAGACATCTTTGTAGTTAAGGCATTGGTCTGCTACACTGGAGGAACAGGGTTCAAACTGCACGTGGTTATCGAGATTTAGGTTGATTGCAATTTCACTATACCACAGCGAATGCTAAGATTGATCCCATGTGCTTGGTTTCACGCTTCATTACTGCCCAGAGAGAGCTTTCATTCAGTCTCTAATTCAACGATGAGACATTTAATGCTAATCTTTGCTCCTTTTACAATTAGACTTCATTCAAACTTGACAAAATTGTGCTCATCGACATCATCATGACCATAGGATGGAGTTTTAGATGTATTTCACATGTTAGATAATAGATGTATACTATCTCCATTAATGCATAAAATACGTATTCTATCAACTTGTCCCATTCTTTGAGTAAATATTAAAAGTATGGCATTATTTACCAAATTCTCTCATTTGTCCACAGAGTCTTTCGTGGTGGCATGTGTCAATAAAGTCTTCTTGATTCACAAGTGACGTCAATTCGAATAAAGCTCTCAAGCTTTCGATGGCGATCTCCATCATTATTGTCGGGAGTAAAACCACTGACTGCTCGGGCTGGCACAGCTAATGGCATATATAACCAAGATTGTGACTTTTGGCACCAAACAGAGAGGGTTGAAACGATGCAGATGAGGAAGGTGAGTTGAGCACCTCATAGCACCCCCGGTCTGCCGTGAGACCAAGTGACATCAGCTGGCTTTAGAGGCCAGTGCAACATTTGACATTGCCGTTCCTGCCTTCCTACAAGTGTCAAGCAGTCGTCGTCGCTTCTTTTTGACATCCAAAACCTGCCCCCATGCCCTGCTAAGTGCTTATACCTGTTGGTGTTCATTCTAATCTCAGCCACCTCTTTTATAACAGAATCCCAGTATGTTGACACATGAGCCAAGCCCCCCGTGTTTTCAAACTATGTTTTGTGTCCGTTCTCCAGGCAATGCTCAGCTATGGCCGATTTGTCAAGCTTCCTTTGTTTAGTATGTCACTTGTGCTCAGTATAACACACTGCAGCTATGCATGGTAGGCAGGCAAAGTGGGGTCCGGGGTGCTTGTACTGCAGATTGCGTACATTCAGGGACAAATATGACTGATTTATGGCCCCCTCCCCTTAACCTATTGTTCTGTTCTGGCTTATGACCCACTGGGGGTTGATTTATGACCCCATGGGGATAATCTATCATTCTGAAAACCCTCCACCCCATCCTCCCCCACCCCTATGGGAAACCCTCTCGCCGATACAAGCATACTTTTGACATCAAATTAATTGACTAATTAATTAAACCGATTAATTAATTAACCCCTCCCCCTGTAGGAAATTCCACAGCCCTCCCCCTCCCCCTGGAAGAATCTGGAGAGGAAGAATCTTATGACAGGAAATTCAAATCAGTGTCAATTACCTGTTTATTTATAAAATTCAGTTTGCAGGGGTTGGGTCTCTCTTTTGTTTGGTGAGGAAAGTTCATCATTCTCTGCTGTTTCGGAAGATGAAGATCTTGTAAATATCAAAAAGAAGTAATTATAAAGATTACTTTTTCCGATCATGCAAGGAATGCTGTCAAGAAATCAATGTCTACATAACTCATCACACGTAACTGTACTTTCCAAAATTTTTTGACCCATTTTCGCACTGACTGCTGGGCAGACATGCCTGCCGAGACGTTGTGCGCCCACCACTTTGCTGGGCTGCACCATGCGCCAGTGTCCAAGATGCCGCACTACGCCCACTCTGGCCCCATTACTGCTGTTGGCCGCTGCATCACCAGGCGTCATGTGGTGTTAGCGCACCCAAAGTGGCTACTTCCTGTCATGTGGCATTTCTTGGGAGAATTCCGACCAACTCGTCCAAATCAGCACGCCATAATGTCTCAAAATGCTGCACTCATTTTTCTGTGACTGTCCAGCAGCCAGGTCACACACATGAAGAAAAATAGTGCATTTGCAATGGGTGTTGACAACTGTACTACATGTACAAGCAATTTTAGAATATGTGACAAGAAGTGATGTAATGATTGCATGGGCAGTAATGACATTAAATCGATAAAATTACGAAAATTTACGAAAAATACGTATAAATTCAGGGAAAATGCGAGAATAAGTTGATGTGGAAGTACAGGGAACCACAAAAACAATCATTTTTCGTCGACAGCGATAAGACAGCTGCAACAGGATGTTTAAAATGGATGACCACCAAATGTAGAGTAATAAATTTATATAAGTCAGATCACAAGCCCAATTGTGCCTCCAATATACCACCTTATACATTTTTATACAGTGTCCTTAACCAAAGAATTTTTTACTACCAGCTGGGGGAGTGCAATATAAAACTACAGAATGGATCATGTGTTTTACTCTGTGCAAGACTGTTCAGGTGTACTGAACCCTAACAAACAGTGTTTACAGTGCGTTTCTCTGTACTCTCCACCAAAAACAATTATACAGTGTCAGCTAACAAATACCTCACAGAACAGGTTGCTGCATAGTTTAAACAACATTCTGCTGTATGTCTGTTGAGATAATAGCGATACATGCAAGTTGACTACTGCCTTTGATGCTTTCCTCTCAGTCCGAAACCGCGCGACTGCTACGGTCGCAGGTTCGAATCCTGCCTCGGGCATGGATGTGTGTGATGTCCTTAGGTTTAAGTAGTTCTAAGTTCTAGGGGACTGATGACCACAGATGTTAAGTCCCATAGTGCTCAGAGCCATTTGAACCATTTTTTGATGCTTTCCTGGAAAAGAGAACCATGTGCTTTTAAATTGAAATGAATCTGCATTCAAGGATGATACAAAATCTATGAAGTGATTGGTTAAGAGGCATTGTAATGAGCTATGATTTAATGGTAGACTGATGATGCAGTCTATAGAGAGGGGGATGTTGCTGCAGATCATTTATCACGCATTTAACCGTTTTTTTCCATTGTTCTTTCGGGGTGCATCAGTTGTGTGGTCTAACTTGTGATCAACTTTTATACAATTGTGTCTTGTGTGTATGACTTACAGCACTGTTTACCTGCAATCGTTGACAGCAAACTTCTCCCTACCACTGCCAGTAGAGGACTGTGATGACTCATGTCCATCAATGGAAAACCTATTTAAACACCCTCCTCTACATGAACGAAGGCGTATGTGAAGAATTCCATTTCTCTGCCACATCTTGGACATAAATTGAATCTTCTGTTTCATGACTGCAAGGATTCTCAGTTAGTGACAGGGATTTGTGAAGTACTGCAATCCCTGTGTATACATCTGCTTGAGAAATGTTGTGTGTGTGGAAGAGAGTGTGTTCTGTTCACAGAGTTAGTGTTCTGTTCAAAGAGCTAATGCCGCATGGATTTTAATTTCATATATCAAACACCGCTGCTACACATTTGTGCTTATGTTCTACAATAATTTCTCTCTTCCTGGCCCCTTCTTGGTATGGAATCCAGAAACTACAACAATTCTATAGAATTGATAGAACAAGTGATTTACAAAAAAAACGTTTCAAAGTACTCCTGTCTGGAGCTCCATTATGCATTACTTAAACATTTCTTCTTCTTCATTGTCTGTTATATCACCACAACACACTCAAATGTATCAGGATTTCTTCTACGGTACACGAATAAAAAGTGATAAACTCCTCAACATGCAAGCATCCAGAGAGATGTGTAATTGGCTGGGTGACGTAAGACTGGTATGGAACAGTCTTTGAAGAACATTAGTTACAGCATTGGAAGGAGAAAACTGGTCTATATCACTAACACTAGTCACTTTAAATCTGGAACAGGTGTTTTACTCTTTGCAAAAGTAAAATATCGAAATGTATTTATTATGTGGAACTCAGCTCATTCTGTTCCTTCATGAGACATCGAATTTACCAGGTACCGCACCCTCCTACTACTGTTCAATTTCAAATTAAATTGGAGACAGTGTTGCAGGGCGGATGGTTAAAGACAGGGAAAGAGTTACGAGATGCATAGAGAGAGGAAATATAGTTTTATACAGGGTCCTTAGCCTATAAGTTCAATGAAGCGGTAGCTCACTTCCAAATAGAGGGATGAGTGTTAGAGCTCTGAATCTCTGACTTAATCCCAGAAATGCGAGAATACTTTGCGACTCCATCCGTATGCGGGATGGAGGGGGGGGGGGGGGGGAGGGGGAGAGAGAGATCGCAAATCATAATAAAATCTTATCAAATTTATAAAGTGTTTTGGTTAAGGATGTAATTTTTGCACCTCCTCTCTGCCGATAGCTACTTCCTACACTACAAAACAGTATTTGTTTCATGTGATGTAGGCTGTGTAACAGAGTTTGCAATACGCCCATATGTATATGATCTTCACAAAGCAATGGAGGGAGTGGTTTAGCGATGGTACAGGAATTGAGAACCACGCTGCACTGTCGTTGGCTGATAGGATCATGAGATCAACGTGATGAAATGTTTTGTTGACACGACAGTTTGTCGGCAGTGGTGGTTTGGACTTCGAGTAATTGAGTAAAATGCGTTGAAATTACGGAAAATCTGTTAAATTTACGAAAATTTATGGAAAATACGTAAAATTGATGAAAATACGACAAAAATGTAGAAGGATGCTCGCCTAGGTGTATGAAAATCATTTCATTCCTCCACTGGTGGGATTGACAACTGATGCTGCATACTATCCGCAGTCTATGGGTTTAAGTCCTGCAGAGAACCCCCTTGTTCCAAATTTAGTTACATACTGTAAGTCATAAAAATGAATGATGTCTACCACACAGGACACCAAAACATCAGTGATATACTTTGGTGCAATATGCATCACAAATACGAGGAATCAATGCTCATGGTCTCTTCAAAAAATGGAACACCAAGACATCTGCTACCCCATCACTGTGGAAGATGAAATTAAATGTAGAGATCAGCACCTTTGGACAGCTGTTTGGAAATGCTCCACAATGCTGCAAACTCTTCCAGCTTCTGTATGGTGTGATGTCCTTCACAGTTTAGTCAAAGGAAACACTGTCTCTGTCTTTTATTTCAACTATCCTGTGTGTTGTGGGACCAGCATAGTTAACACTACGTTATGTCCAGCTTTCTGTGAGAGCTAATGGATCAAAACGTGTTAATATCAGTTTAGCACCATACACAGTCCTCCAAGTTGTGGTGGAAAAACAAAATGTATGGCAGTGTACAAAGCTGTAGTCATACACTGCTTGGGTGTGTTACAGAGAAACAATGTATGAAACTGCGTATGAAAGAACCTTCTCTTGTGATTGATTGTCTGTGGGATATGGTTCTCCTACAATACAGGTGACGAAACCTTGCACTGGTCTGACTTCTGCTCAGTTCTTACTTAAATTGGAACGATCACTTGGAATAAACTGCATGTGGAGTGGGGCAGAGATTGAGGAACACTTACAAGATACAGAGAGACCATCTAAAAACATGCTGGAATTTTGCTTTATGGGGTCCTTAGCACACAGATTCGAAAATGGTGACTCATTTCGATATATGAGAGTGTCACAAATATGATTCACCAGTGGCTGTAATCATTAAACGACACCTCCATAGGATCCAATGCAAGTATGTTACTGAATGGAGAGACCTGATTCCAAACTGCACACAGAATTTCAACCAGAAAATGTGACACTATAGATCCGAAAAACTGGTGTATTTTATCATAGGATTTTGTACATTTCTTATGACTTCACTCTGGCATTGCATTTTTTAAGTGATTTCTCACACAGCACACCGTCTACTGTATGTGATCATTCTCAGCAAACATCTGCCCCCCCCCCTCTCCCCCACCAATAGCTCCATGGATATATTGCAGAACCTCTGTTACACTGTCTACATCGCATCAAGATGGAATGTGTTACAAATACTGTTTGTTAGTGTGGGCAATATCCAACAGCGGTGTGAGGGAGTTGCAAATATCAGCTTAATACCACGTTCCTTAACCAAGTCACTTTCTAAATTTGATGAGAAGGGTGATTGTATTACGAGCTTACACCTCTGGCGAGGTGCACTGGCACTTTGGATCTGTTAATACACACCCCTGTGATCACCGTCTATATTCAGCGTCAATTGTGGAGGAAGAGCCTTCATTTGCAAGCAATACCATACCTCGATTTATAAAGCACATATAGTTTTTAAAATGGATATCATTAGTGATACTGCTGTGTGCCTGTAGAACCAAGACTGCTTTTTATGCAGGATGACAGTAACATAGTTATTGTGATCGTGTTTTTAATAGCAGTGGTACCACTCGCAAGAAAAACAAATTAGGCCCATCCATCCGTCGCGGATTTTCGCTCAGTATTGTTTGGTGGCACCAGCATTCAGTTATTGGCAAAGTATTGTACTTAGTAGGGGCTACGTGATAGATTCGCTGTGGTCGACACGCTTATAAAATATGCGTTAAGTTTTAAAGTTACTGTGGTCAGTGTTCCGACATGTACAAAGAAAATGACTTTGTGCGGTTATAAAGGAAGTATGGATTTGCCGCGGAAAATTGCGATTTCAGTGCTTATATAGCCATAAGGGGGATGGAAGATTTTGTGTGGAAAATTACGTCCAGTCGTAAGGAGGATACAGATATTGATATTTCAACATGAGTTTCGTCCCAGAGCCTCTGCCATAAGAAGAAGATATTTCCGACACTTTGCTCATTGTCGAATGTCACCAGGTTGGGGCTGCAATTGTAATTGCAGTGATAAATATGTGGCTAGTTTTTTAGGACGACGCTGCTGGCTGTTCGGGTGTGTGGCAGAGGTAGCCGGTGTCTGGAATGAATTGACATTTCTGGCTTAAGGCTGTCGTGAGTGGTGGGTATAGGGAAAAGTTCCAGTTGGCCAGTTAGTTGGTTTTTGCCTGTAGTTGTAGGCACAAGCCCCAGCGGCAGCCCTCTGGATAGCTGAATAGCGAACTAATACTCGGTATGGATTGGGCTATCTCCGTCATTGTGTGTCTTGCACGTATTCTCTGTGGAAAATTGAGTGATTCAATATCAATCACTGCCAAGTGTTGGCGCTGGAAATATTGATAACATCTGAATTCATACCTCTACATTCATCCCCAGATACCACCTATATCCGGGTGTGCACTCTGGCGTACAGGTTCGTCCACGGCTATGACTCTGGTCACGGTGGAAGTATTCTCCGACCTCTAAGCACTGGTGCTGCACAACGGGACGTATGTACGAGTGTTTTCAGTGATCTTGGGCATCTAGCCGTAACAACTACTAGAACTGTGGTTTAGTGCTTCTCAATGTATTGCAGTGCGCTCTGTCTTGTACTGCTATTTGTTGTTGTTACTATTTTATCACACAGTAGATCCTTTCCCCCTCCTTCTTCGTCCTGATGTAGCTGAGAGAACGAACTTAGGAATTCTATAATGCTTTATAAAATACATTCAGCAGACCTGTAGTGGTCGGGAATTCCACAGCTGTGATGGTATAAATTCACACCAAAATTTGAAATTCCAGTTATCATTTTATACAGCACTACTTCCAATCAAAATGTCAAATCCCCGATTGGCCAATTTATTGTTTTCAATAGCAGTGCTGAGAGCACACACATCAATCCAACCCCTTCACAGATAGTTTAAGGATACAGCATGCAATTGAGCTGAAATTTGAAATTCTCAGCTACCTCCAATGTAACGGACCTCCTGCTAAATGACCTAACTGTGCCATTATCCACCACCATGAGGCAAGAGGAAAGAAATATCCAGAAGGGTCTAGAAACCGGGTAGTTGCAGGATCAAATCCAGCTGTACATACCAGTCCTAGTAACCACCAGTAGGATGCAAGGAAAAACTGCCCACACAAAAATGGGTATTGATTGAATTAATTAATTAGTTCGTCATTCTGATAGAGTGAGGGAATATTTCCAAGACATCCACAGCTGATGATTGGAGATTTAATAGGTATCCATCATTACTTTCTTCAGGACAAAGGAGAGAGAGGGGGATATATGTTTCAAGAGGAATTTCCCAGGCATCAGTATCAGAGAGTTGCTGTCACCTGATGCTTTGTCCGACTGGAAGTAACTGGAGGGATGAGGAGGAGGAGAAAAGGGAATTGAAGGTGTAGAGGTGGTGGGGGTTGCTTCTCCCAGTGTCCTGTGCTGGTGGTATTGTGAACTAACTCTGTCAGTATCTGCACAGCAGGGTGACCACATAGAGCAGCTTCTTCCACTGACCTGGTATGGAAGGTGTGTGTTTGGGAGCGGATTGTGCACATGCTGCAACCAGAAGTAGTCACTTGAGGTGGCAAAGGACACTGCTGTAAACAAAGGGGACAACAGTTGTGGGGGTGATCTGGCTGCTGGATGGCCACAAAAAAATGAGCAGAGTATTCTGAGACACTATGGTCTGCTGGATTGGCCAAGTTGGTTGGAATTCTCCGCATAGTGCTGCCTTTTGGACTCCGGTGCATGGTGCAGTCTGTCGAAATGGTTGGCGTGTGGGCATGGAAGGTGCCATCCAACCTGTCTGCCCTGCAGTCAGTGCGAAAACGGGACAAAAGATTTTTAACACAATAATTATATGCGGTGATTTATGTTGACGTCAATTTCGTGATGGTATTCCTTGCAAAACTGTAAAAAAAAAAGTAATCTATTTAATTACTCCTTTTCGATGTATTTTACATGACCTGCATCTTCCCAAACAGCAGAGAATGACAAGCTTATCTCACCAAATAAGAAAGAGATCCAACCCCTGCGAACTGAATGTTATAAATAAACTGTATATCCTTTGCTATGTAACTGACAATGATTTTAATTTTCTGTCAAGAGATCCTTCCTCTCCAGCAGAGACTGAGTCCTTTTCCTGCTAATTTCGAGATGGGGAGAGGTTAATTAATTGATTGAGCAATTTAAGTAATTAGTCAATTAATTTGATATCAAAACAGTGCTTGTATCAGCGAGGGGATTTCCCAGAGGGGTGGGAGAGGAGGAGGAGGATGGGGAGGGGGTTTCTCAGAAGGACAGATTATCCCCAGGGGGTCATAAATCAATTAACAGAACAATAAATTAAGGGGACGGGTAAGGAGTCATAAATCAATCAAGTTTGCCCCTGAATGTATGCAGCCCGCACATCCAACACGCCTCAGAACACGCTTTGTTCCCCTGCTAATATAATATGCCGCTTGTGCTCAGTACAATGCTCTGTGACTGTGCAGTCATACCTGCCGCATTCAGGCACATGAAAGCTATGTCGTCTTTAACAGGGCGCAGCATATCTTGTTATGTTGGGTGTGGGCCAGAATACTGGCCTCAGTCCATGTCTGTGCACCACACATCCTAACTTGCTTCTCCTTGCCACACAGTATGGCAGGAAATCAGCTGGTTTGTCCTCTTCTGCCAATTCACAAGGCTTCCTACTTCCTTTGCTGTGTTTCTTCTGCTACAACCATTCTCTCTGAACAAGTGCTGCAATTTAGATAATGGAAAATAACTTTTGCTTGATGTATTCAGGTGTTCAGGACTGCTTTCTTGTGTAGAGCATGGTGAAAACATTTGGCATTCAAGTACACAGGAAATTGATCCTGAACACGTTAATACTAAGAGCAAATGTTATTTCTAATGGTGACCATCTATAATCTGAATTTCAGCACTTGAGACATGTTCAGAGATAATGGTTATAGCAAGAGAGGCATTGCAAACATTTTCAGGTGCCACCGAAGGAGGATGCCTTGTGAATCGGCAGAAAAGACCAATCCAGCTGCTTTCCAACTATACTGTGGGGAAATGCGCAGCAAGTTAGGACATACGCTGCAGATACATAGACTGAGATCAGTGTTCTGGCCTGCCCCCAACATACGAGACATGCTGCACCCTGTTAAAGACGTAGCTCTGTGTGCCTAGTGCGTACGATGTCTCTTGCAAATGCAGCAGCATCTAGATTGGTCAGAAAATTCGCACAGCTGCACAGCATTGTACCAAGCACAAACGACATGTTAAACACAGAGAGCTTGACAAGTTGGCCATAGCTGAGCATTGCCCGGAAAACAGACACAAAATACAGTCTGAAAACATGAGGGTCTTAGCTCATGCGTCAACGTACCTGAATTCCATTATAAAAATGGAACTGGGATTAGAATGAACAGCAACAATTTTAAGAGGCCACAGGCACTCACTCAGGAGGGCGTAAGGGCAGGCTTTGGATGCTGAAAGGCAGCAACGATAAATGCTTGACAGTCGTAGCGAGACGGGAGCAGCAGTTTCAAACATGTCGCTGGCCCCTCATGCCACTCAGTCCTGCAGCAGACCGGAGCTGCTTTGAGTTGCCCAGCTTACTTTTGATGGCACGTGTTGTTTCGGTCTTCTCTGATTGGTGCCAAGACCAAAATCGTGGCTATATAGGTGGAAAACTGTGCCAGCCTCAGCAGACAGTGGTTTTACTCCTCACAATGGAGGAGATGGCCATCAAAAGCTTGAGAACTTTATTCAAATTGACATTGGATGAAAGCCAAGAATATTTTATTCAAATTATCTTGTTCTCATTGTTCCTATGAGAGATACGTTACGGCGACAGGAAATTGTCATAGTCTTTCTCCAGTGGTGGTTCTCTGACATATACAGCATTCCCAAGAACATGGCTGCTTATTTACAAAAATACCCATTTAAGTTCACATAACATCTCTGTTCCACATTAGTTTGGGCTATATTGATCTGTTGCAATATTAACAACCTCTCACAGAATTGGTGCAATTTCTGTTATTGGGCTCCTTTGTTTAAGACTTCAAATGTCGTCCTTGCAGGGCATCATTCATAAATAGCTGCCACAAAGGTGGTTTGAGAAGAACTGGTGTAGATGTTAACGTTAAGGTGCCAACATGCATGCAGTTACGTGCACAGCTTATAGCATTTGACATTATGTCAGAGGGATAAACTGTACAAATATTGGTGACAACTATACAACTCAGGTACGCCATTCGCATGCGCGAGAGATGTGTCTTTTGTGATGATAAATCACACAGCTGTCTTTGGAATCATGAAGTTTGCACATTCTTGACATTGCCAGTCACCATCATAACAAATTTTTTACCCAAACTGGCTGTTTACGGGGATGCTGCTCATAAACTTGTCAAGACAAGTGCAATATACAAAGACCACAAATAATAGAGAATGCTGAAAAAACAGGGAAGCAATGTGTTTCACCATGCCAAAATCAGGCCCGATCATTCCTCTGTGTGCTGCAACATGACTCTCAAACTTCAGAGGAAAAATCTCTGTAGCTTGGGTATTCAAAACACAAAATCAGAAACTTTTTTTCCTGGTCTCTGCTGACAAATTGAATGAATTTTTCTCAGCACCATTCAGTCCCCGTACTATAAAGCACTATCACCCACAAAAATCCACAAATCACATAACTAGCCACACCACTTTCCAACGAAAGCACATAACAGTAAATACAATAAGAAAAGAAATAATGTGAATCTCCCTTGAGGCTACAGGCAATGACAGTATCCACATACCTGTTATAAACAATGTTCCAGGCAGTTTAGCACCTGTCTTAAATGACATATGCAATTTTTCTCTTGTGAATGGAACATAATCCACTCTACGGAAAAGAAGTACAGTCCAACCTACCCACCCTTATCAACGAAAGCCCAACATTACATCGTGATTATCGACCAATTAGGATAATATTCATTGTATCCAAAGCCCTGGAATATATTGTGCTACACAGTCATGACTCACGACCTGCTATCAAAGATTCACTTCCACCAGTACTTCATTCCTATCTTCCAAACCTCACCGAAGTTCTCCCGCAAACCTTAAGGCACTATTACTCCCAAAAGTGCACTCCAGTAAAGGTATATTTGCCCTGAGGAAACCACGCCTTTGTGTTAGTAGCCTGTACTGAAAGTTGTCTATTAAGCCTTAATAGATAGTCCTCCACCGTATGTTACCATTCTGCAGGACAAAAACAGTGAGGATAATACCAGGGCTATCCACAAAGTATATTACGTTTTCGTTTGTCACCATTAGGGGCGGGGCTGCGCGGCCATCTTGGTGATGGCATTCCGCCACTCAGTCGGCATTCTGCCGTGCTAGTGAGAGGTTCGTGCTGTACTCTGTTGAGTTACTGTGACAGTTTGAAATGTCAGCGTTAATTGAAAATGCCGCGAAATGTGAAGTGCATGCTGTAATAAGGTTTCTGACTGCAAAAAACTGTACACCGATAGAAATCTATCGGCAGCTTTGTGAAGTGTATGGGGACAACATAATCACTGAAGGTGGAGTGCGTCAATGGGTCATAAAATTTAAAAATGGCCGAACTAACGTTCACGACGAAGAGCGAAGTGGAAGACCCAGCATAGTGACTGCCGAACTTGTCGAAAAACTCGATGCCACGGTCCATGAAAACCGTAATTTCACAATAACGGAACTCTATGAGTTTTCCACAAATTTCACGAAGTTTATTGCACGAAATCATTACCGAAAAGCTTGGTTACCACAAGTTTTGTGCAAGATGGATACCAAAAATCTTGACAGAGATTCACAAAAATCAGCGAATGGCTGCAGCGTTAACGTTTTTGGACGCTTACGAGAAAGATGGCGACTCATTACTCGATCGCATCGTTACTGGTGACAAAACATGGGTTGAGCATGTGAACTGTGAGACAAAATTGCAGTCAGTGCAGTGGGGGCACATAAACTCCCACCAAAAACCCAAGAAATGCATGCAGACAATGTCGGCAAGGAAGGTGATGGCGACTGTGTTTTGGGACAGAAAAGGTGTGATTTTTGTGGATTTCCTGGAAAGAGGCACTACAATAAACTCTCAAAGGTATTGCCAAACTCTGCACAACCTCAGAAGAGCAATACAAAACAAGCGCAAGGGAAAGTTGGGCTCAAAGATCTTGCTGATTCACGACAACGCCCGGGCCCACACGGCAAAATGCCACTCGTGAAGTTCTCGAATCTTTTAAGTGGAAGTTGTTTCCTCATCCGCCGTACAGTCCCGACCTGGCACCGAGCGACTTCCACTTATTCCCAGCAATGAAGAAGTGGTTGGCTATGCAGCGTTTTGATGACGACGCACAGCTTCAAGAAGAGGTAACCACGTGGTTGAAGGCGCAGGCGGCCGAATTTTACGACGAAGGAATTTCCAAGTTCGTCCATCGCTACGATAAGTGCTTTAATTTAAATGGCAACTATGTAGAAAAGTAGTATTTAAGTGTGGCTTTCAACTGTATATAATAAAAAAAATTTCCAATACTTTATATTTTTAATTCCAAAACTTAATGTACTTTGTGGATAGCCCTCGTATGAAGCATGGCACCTAGAGTTCACTGTAAATATAGATTCACAAAACTAAGGAGTACGACTCTTGCAGTGCGTAATGCTGATCAAGAAGACTATTGTAGATACCAACAGTATGTCATGTGCCATAAATGCAAAACCAGGAACAAACATGCTCTATTTCATTCTGCTGTTACTATTTTTAAAAAAGACAGAAGTGCTTTGTGCATAAATTAGTTAAACTCTTTAATGTCATATGCCAGTGTTTCAAGGAGGTACCAGATTTACAGTTCAAAAGAAAAAGTAAAGAATTTCTGTTAGAACTGAGTCCTTATTAAATTGAAAAATTTTAATTAAGACCAAGAAAATGGTGTGACTGTAATACATTTGCTATTGTACTCCTAGAATTAGGATGCAAGTCATCAGTAAAAGTAACATAATGGAATGTATTGCAAATATTGGATCAATAATATATTGGTGTATGTAGTACCACAACAATTAACAATTTGTTGTATGTGTGCATATCATAACTGTGTTGACACTTATAATGCCTCAGGTAACTTCTGAGGTCTTCAAAATGACAAAAATTCGATTTGTTTACTGAAACTTAAGTGAACAAATAATGCTTAGGACCTATCCTCCCCCCAGAACTATCTACTTTCTTCTGCTATTAATGTAAATAAGTTACTGGGCCACAAACAAAAGTGATTTGGCTCTACTTGGCTCTGAGCACTATGGGACTTAACTTCTGAGGGCATCAGTCCCCTAGAACTTAGAACTACTTAAACCTACCTAACCTAAGGACATCACACACATCCATGCCCAAGGCAGGATTCGAACCTGTGACCGTAGCGGATGTTTGGCTCTACTTAGGATCAGGAGTAGTAAACAGATTAGCATTGAAGATCATCGCAATATTTTCACTAAAAAGTCTTTAAATGTCATAAAAATACATGCATAATTAGTCACTTACAATTACAGTGTATTGAGTAATGAGACACCATTACCCAGTCATCCACCGGAGTCAAAACCCTCAATTATTTGTTGTATACATTGTAATCTACGCATTCTACAATTATCGCCCTCTACAGCTCCCTCTACTACCATGGAAGCTATCCTCTGATGTCTTGACACACATCCTGCCGTTCTCCCCCTTCTTCTAGTGTGTTTTCCACATATTCATTTCTTTGTCAATTATGCTAGTAACTGGTAGAAACCTGATTAATCAACATGACAAATTTAATGTTGTTGGGACAGGGCATTCCAACTCCTCTTAAGAGGGAATGTACGAAAACGCTACCAAAAATTTCATTTCTTGATATTGTTTGCACTCAGTAGTAAAATTTACTGACTACTATTTCTGAAAGTTTCATTTTTGAAATCACATGGAAAGTGGTGAATAGGATTTGTTTTTCAATGTTTTTGAACCATGCCCCATTTCGCTACTGTCTGTGGAATAACAATTCCTATAACAACAAGAAATGCATTCCTGAATGTGTAATGAATGCTATCAAGCCCACAATTAAGTTCCTGCCAAGTCCTCTCCTACTAAGGGAGTGTGTTCATGGTAAAACTCAAAATTTCAAATTATGAATCTCTGAATGTTCTATTTGGAAAAGTTGTCCCAAACATCATTTACATCATCTACAGTTGTAAAATGTTTAACAGTTGATGCTCTACCTACTTTAATGATACAAACACAGGGAGAGAAAAAAATGCTGTGCCTGGGCTTCAGGGCTGGTGCATTCACTTCATCCATTCGTGAGGAAATTGAACGTTGTTGTGTATCTAGAGCTGAAGTGTCTGTTCAGGACCTATCAGAGGTAACAAGAAACAAGAAGTTAGAAGACAAGTGTTTAGGACACAAACGATCCTAAGTACAGTCTTTGGTCATTCTGTGAAGGTATAATTGAAGAAAATATAAATTTAATCTTTAAATTAATTTTCTCGGAAACTACACTTTGTGACACTTATTTGCCTTCTCAGGACACCTGTAATGTAATGCCTATATATTTGGCCCATACATTTCTCATAGTGCAACAAACACACAGAGCGAAATTTTCAAGTGTTTTGTTTAAGGTGAGATATGAAGATAAAGGTGCTGAAATTCCTATACTGTTTCATACCAAAAGACATAAAATGATATAAAATCTTGTCTTTTTTTTTTATCAAAGATATCCAAAATTGCTCAAATATAATTCCGACATGGATGGAGATATAACACAGTTCAACTTTGGCAGTGATTGGTTTAATAGGTTATGAGGAAAAGGAGCATTAATAATTATAGAGATATTAAAATTGATAATTTTGTAATAATTTCTAAATTCAAATAAAAATTTTAAAAACTGAATTTAAAGTTGCATTATACTATTACTAACCAGCATGCAAAATTATAATTGTTAATCTTTAATACCTTAGGCGCTTCATTTGATAATGAGAGTATATTTTTCACACACATACCGCCTTAAAACTTTCATGGACCACTCTACTACTACAAGCCCAGCACAACACGGTAACACAACGTCCTAATTCACAGAAGGACTCAAATGATGACAATCGGAAGATAAAATGTTTAGCACAGCTTGGAAGCCATTCACAACTTAATTTAGCTATATTGACAATGGATAATAACCACAAAGTATGCGCACAGCGTTCGGAACAGCTGCAGCAAGAAGAAAATGCTAAAGCCACTGCTATTGGTCAGCGCACACCGCGGACAGAGTGCCAGTCGCGGAGTGGACCGCAGAGGGAACGCCTAGCACAACGTAGGCATAAATACCAGACCCGTTCCGCACTGGAATCAGTGTCAGACAGCACCTGAAGAAGACTGTGAGTCAGGCAGTTGAAATATCGTGCAGTAAAGATGTGAATAACCAGCAGAAATGCGAATAATAAACATCACAATGCCTCGGTGGGAAAGCCTGAAGAATTACATCCCTGTATTTCTGGAACCACTGTAGCCATTGACATGAAACTTATACAGGACATTAAACTGTATGTTCTGAGTCTAATGAACTACAAAAATTGCATTTCAGCCACTGCTTTCAGAAATAAAATTTTTTAATTACATGGTAAAATTTTTTTTTTTTTTGTACATTATCCTAAATAATTTTAATTATATATAACATAATGTTCTTCTTTTAGTTCAGTTGACTCAGTATATGTATGTTATTACTCCCCAAAAATTTGAATACTCTACTCGAAGTGGTTTCTGATATTTGGGGGAAAATGCAACAGAAAATGTAGATTTTCAGGAACGGCTTCTAAAGTTTCAAAAGGCTGTAACTCACTTAATACATGCTTAATTTCTTATTTTTAGTCACTCAGAAGCACCCTGCACCATACTGTATGTCATCCTCTTGATCTTTTTCCAAGTTTTTTCTTCTTTCCTTCTTTGTGGACTCCTTAGTGGCCAACTGTGCTGCATACTCTGCTTTATCAATGCAAACCTTGTCCATCCGTTCAAGTTCTCTGATGCAGTTTGCTCCAGGATTAATTCCCAAATGCTGTAACACTTTCACTCTACCAATGTTGCCATCATTAAAAGCAATAACAGCTTCACTGAACCCCCCGCCCCCTTTGGTGTCTTCATTCCAACAAAAACATTTTTTTGGTAAGCAAGTCCATATAAGATTATTGAACGACTCATTGGGATTTTGAGTCTGACCATGCAGACACTTCTCAGTAATTCAGGATTTGCCAGGTCTCTGTAAATAGGTTTTATGATATCCATGACTGCTGCTGGGATGGAATGTTCATGGCTGTATGAACTGTTTGAGTACTGGGCATTACAGTAATTGCACCATGAATCAGGTCCAGGAGGGCAAAGATGGTGTAATGGTTTTTCATCAGTTGACAGTGTGTGGAAGAAGGTAGCCTATACTGGCTGCTTCATTTTCAGCAAATCCTCAGTATTATTTCTAATGGCCATCCCATAATGCTGCTGTAGTTCATCAATAATTTTGTCTGCTAGCCTGCCTCTTATGGTTTTACCATCTGACAGTTTCTTGTCTCTCAAACTTTGTTTCAACTTCCTCACCCTGGTGCCCATCCTCTTCTGGACATGACCAACACATTCCAGTTTTGTGATAATCTTCTCACCATAAGGCTGAGCAGCTACTACACTGTTATATGCTCTTGAGTCTCCATCACCTAAGAACTTAGTGTAACACATTCCCCCTTCGTTCACAGAGTGACTAAAAATTTCAATAGCTGCAGAGGCCTCCATATCACCACTTGTTCGTTCATAATTTCTGTCACAGATATGCCTTTCTTCATTCCCTGATTTACACTTATAACAATGTTTGTTTAAAAATCTGGAAATCTATAACCTTTCCAGTATCCACACTGGTCACCTTAGCAACAGAATTCTTAGAACTGTAGCCGCACTTCTGCCAAGTGCCGTCAAAAGCTACTCGTATGTCAGTCATACCATCATTTATTTCAACAGCTTCATTTGCAGCACCCTTCATTGACTCACATGCAACAGATTCCACAGCAGCTCCAATAAATCCTGCATACTTGTCGATTTTACAAGGTTTGTGTGGCATATTCATCACGGCACACATTGTTTCTGCTGAAGTGTGTCCTTTGCCAATAGCTCTCAGTCCATAGAACCCTCTAACATTTACTTCAAAATAATTATCTTTACACTTATCAGAATTTCAAAATGAATGAGTATATTTACTATATAGTGCTTATTACATGTGGTATAGTGTACATCATTGGATCCAACAATCCTACAACATTAAACCCATACTGGTGACCCTGAATTTATTCATGAGTGCTACAATGAACTCTTGTTCCATCCAGCAGTACACAATGGATCGCTTGCTGTCTACTACACTGCACATGCGCCAACTAGGTTTTCCAATCGATGCTAAGGCACTGTTTTCCAATTATACACCTTCTGTTCACAATAGTTCAGTGCAGTTTCCCAACACACTGACTAGCTGTACTCAACAGGACAGTGCTTCTACATTCCCACAGCCATGTGTGCCAGCATCAGGTACAAACAATAACTTTTCGTTATCATACATGAATCAGCAGTCGTGTGGCAGTGTCCGGTACCAACAGAACGTTTTTCATGCACAAAACTTCCCAGGCGAACGTTTTACATCAAATGTGAACTTTCCACTTATTCCGAGTGCTCAACAACAGCCGACACAATGTGCTCATACACCAGTGACTTTGTTTTCAGTTTCCCCAGGTGCCAGTGTAAAATATCACGTGGGTCAGTGGTGGTACAAATCGAGCCAGACACTCAGGACAGGAAATTTCATGTTTATCCCGGAACTCTGGATTATGCACCAGCACCCACGCTTGACCCCCCACCCCAACACTGCTTTATGAGTGTTTCCAACTGTTTGCTCCTGCCGCATCTACCGTATGCGTTCCACAAACATTAGGTGATTTTAACAGTTTTAATGCACCTGTAGGGGAGGGGCCCAGAAGCTGTACTCCATCATTTCCTGCACATCGGTCGACTATGGCCACTCTTCCGCGCCGGTCCACTCTACACCTGCTGGCATTACTCTGTCAAACGCCAGACTTATTGATTTCTCGGCCACGGTTGAGAAAGTCGTGCCTACCGTGCTGCGTGCGACTGACAGTGTCGTGTACTGGTACACTGCTACTGCACCTGAGCCAGTTATGCTGCAGAACTATGGACAAGGAGCGATAGTTTCTGATAAACCATTTCGCCAAGACCTCCACATTCATTGGCCTAAACTACTGCCATTTTCACAAGGACCACCCACGCACATGGTATGCCTTGGTGAACCATGTCCTGCAGCTACGCAGCATCGCTGATGAGAGCTCTAAGTTCCTTTGCTCGCTATGTTACCTCCATGATGAAGCAGACTTGATCTGAGATATATTGTGGCTTCGCCTCTCAATACAGACAAATATGCGTTTGCACGACACACCATCCTCAAGCACCTATCCAGATCTACAGAAGAAGCTATCTGCCTCTTCATCAGTCACGAGTTGCTGGGTTCCAGATCACCGTCGCAGTTCTGGTGTCATCTCCACGCTACGATTGACACACATCATAAGCCGGACAGTACACTTTGGATCATCCGGTTGCTCAAAATTTCTCTGGAAGTTCAAATGCACCTTCTCCATCTAACTTTGGCCCCACTGGACACTAAACTGAAGATCGCAGACCAGGCTTACAACATCCTGCCACCCTCACATACCCCCCCCTGGGGGCCCTCAGGCCTCAGGGGTTGGCACACCTGCACTGCAGTTTCCATCACTTGGTACAGTGTGTGCATGATATGCTCCACACATGTGTGTAGACCCAACGCCACCTGGCAGCCACTGCCGTAGCTCCTCCCCTACTGCAGGGCAGCCGTTGGAGGAATCTACAAACACGACCCCCTTCACTGTCGCACTGGCCTCAGGCAGCTTGACGGACGATGATATGCGCTGTTCTGCTTGGTGTTATTTCCATTCCCGCTTTGGCGACGCAGCTAAGAAATGTCGTTCCCAAACTTACACTGTTACACTGGGACCCCACTCAGGTGCTACGGGCCACGCTGCATAGCACAGATGCCTATCACTAAATACTTCTTCACCTCACGCTCCAGGACGCTTGTACGCGAAGGACACAGTGTCTTGCCTTTTGTTTCTAGCCGACACAGGGGCTGAGGTCAGCGCCATACCTTTGTCCACAGGCATTAAATTTGAGCATCAACCTTGCCCCCCACTTTGCGCCGCCAATAATTCCTTGATCCAATCTTATGGCATAACTAATTTAAACCTTAAACTGCAGGACAATAACACTCCCTTACAGTGGACGTTCATTATTGCCGATGGGTAAGAACCCGTGCTCGGGGTAGATTTTCTCTTAGCTCATGCTCTTTTTACCGAACCTACAACCATGTACACTAATCTTTAACTCCATATACCATACCATCGGGTCTGATATTTCTTCCCTATCATCTGAGAGCGCCATTGTATTCTGCGAGCTAGCTGAAGCCGCCGTTGCAGTGCTCTCTCTTAAATCACACAATGATGAGCTTAGATGCTCGTAAGCAGGTCACCCAGCTGTCACAAACGGCCATGCCCCCAGCCCCCGTACCACCTCCTCGTGCCCGCCATTGACACCGCGTGACTTTTCTATTGCCCGACAGAAGCTATGTTTGTGACACCACCAAGTACCCCACTAAGCACCACAACAAGGACTACCAGTGGATCACCGCCACAGCTGATGATCTGCCACCCTGGGACACAAAAGCATGTACATTACATGTTAGTATTACTTCATCGGGTGCGGGTCCATCATCCTGGCCAGCATTTGCGATCAACAACGGTACTGTCCGCAGAATCAATACCACAGAAGGTTCACCAGTGCGCACAGAGGCTAGGCATTTAAACCCGTAAAAACTGAAACATACCAAAGAAATTATTCAGGAACTTTTGACAGTAAAACTATTCGCCCTTTTTCTAGTAGTTGGTTGTCACCGATTCATTTCGTGCCTAAGAAAAATGACACTTTTTGCCTCTGCGGTTACTATTTAGGACTTAACACCAGAACAATTTTAGATAATTAGTTGGAAAACTGGACTTTGTGTATGCATACCTGGACGATTTGTTAATTTTCTCTTATTCACTCGAGGAACATGAACTCCACTTAAATACAGTTTTACAACTATTACAAGCAAACGGTGTCACAGTGAACAATGCTAAGTCACAACTCTACTGCACTAGTGTCACTTATCCGGGTCACATAGTTTCTGTCGACGGCATCCACCCCCTTCCCAGACAGGTCGAGGCTATTAGTAGGGTGCCTTTGTTCATAGACTTTCAGGGCCTCTGCCACTTCCTAGGAACTGTAAATTACAACTGCAAACACATTCCCCATGACACCAACATAGAAGCCCCACTGACAGATGCTCTCGTAGGCAGAAACACTTCAAGGTCTCAGGCGGTCATGTGGACTCTAGATATGCACCATGCATTTGATAACCTCAAGTCAGCCTTCCAGATGGCCGTTACGCTTGCTCCTCCCATCCCTGATGCTCCTGTCTCTCTTACTACAGATGCGAGTGATACAGCAGTAGGGACAGTATTTCAGCAATCCATGGGTTCGGTTGTACAGCTGCTCCGATTTCTCTCCCACAAGCTGTCCACTTCCCAACGTAAATGGTTGACCTTCGACCGGGAACTATTAGCTATTTACGCCAATATCAAATATTTCCAAGAAGGTATTGAAGGTCGCCATCTTGTGGTATTTACCAACCACGAATCACTCGTATACACTTCCCGTAACACAGGCAAGGACTCATCCCTGAAAAGTTTCCGTCATATGGACCTCATATGCCAGTTTACGAACAACATATGTTACATCAGAGGGGTAGACAACGTTGTCGCCGATTTTTTATCTTGTGTGTCAATATTATCTTCACAACTGGACCTCAGCGAACTTCCTAAATTGCAAACAGATGATACTGAACTTGCCGCATTGCACTCCGATACTAAAACAGGACTCAAGCTCGAGTTACGGGTACTTCATGGGTTCTCGTCACCCATCTGGTGCGACATTTCAACAGGACGCATATCCGGTGATTCCTGCACTTCTCCGCTGGGACATTTTTAATAGTATTCATGACTTGGCACACTTTAGCATACTGCACATCTTGCATCCGAACGTTTCGTTTGGTTCGGGATGATAAAACAATATCGCAGTTGGGCGCAAGCATGTGTGGCTTGTCAGTGAGCAAAAGTAGGACATCATGCACAGCCCCCCATGGGTACGTTCGACATGTGGCAAAATGAAGATTTCAACATATACACATCGATATCATCGGGCCCTTACCACCCTCAGGCCCCTTTCATTACATACTGTCTGCCATTGACAGGTTTACCCGCTGGGTAGAGATAATTCCCCTCACTACTATCAGAGCCGACACAGTGGCCTGAGCCCTTTTATTAATGTGGATCTTGTGCTTTGGTTGCCTCGCTTATATCACCACCAACCAGGGGCGCCAGTTCGAATCCGCCCTCTTCCAGCAGCTTTGTGAACTGTGCGGGCTGAAACGATTTAGGACAACAGCACACCATCCCCAGAGCAATGGGCTTGTCGATCACTGGCACCTAACGCTTAAAGCTTCACTGATGTGCCACGGAGGCGAGTGGGCCGATGTCCTACCATGGGTAATGTTAGGCGTTTGGGCTGCATACAAAGAGGACCTTGGCATATCTGTGGCGGAAGTACTATATGGAGAACCCTTCACACTTGCAGCAGAGCTAGTCGAGCCTTCACTCCCGCCAGATCAAATCTGTGACTCTACATTCGTCGGACATGTTAAGCAGCTAATCAAGAACATTCGTGTGCCCCTCCTCAGACACACTCATTTCCCCCCATATCCCTCCATAAGGACTTGCCATCATGCACTCATATCGTGGTGCGCGATGATACTGTATGACCAGCACTCAGCCCTCCATACTCGGGCCCGCACAGAGTCATCTTGTGGTGTAACAACACATTGGAAGTGCTCATAAATGACATGCCTCAAACTATATCCGTCTGCCACCTTAAACCAGCGTGGACACTAGAAGAACTGCTAGATACCCCATCCAGTCAGTCCCCACCTTCTGCTACACTCGCCTTGCACGAGGTATCTATCAATGGTCGGCACGTGAGTGACGACCATCCCCGCGCATGTGACATCACCCTACAGAGTGACACATGTGATGACTCACCCTCCTACAGGCAGCCCCTTGCCTCTTCCCTGTTAGGTTTTAGTGACGTATCAGGGGCCAGCCTCGGCACGTGTGACATCGCCGACGATGATCTGTGTGGAGATTCTGTCACCCCTCTACGGAAGTGGTAGTTGATGTCAACACTGATTTCATTTGCAGTTCTAAAGTGTTTTTTTGTTGTGCATCATGACAATGTGTTTGTATTCTATGAACAAGCCAGCTTCCCCAATGACAACTTGACCCACAATCACTTTCTCCAGTCTGTCCCCTTGCCTGTTGGCACTGACCCATCAACGGTAAGAGTCCTTCATACCGCAACAGGCATTCAGGTTCACTACCCCGGCTCCTCACAATCCACCATCTCCTCTCCGGATCCCTCCCGTGCTGTACAAGGATTCACCCGGTTGGGCAGGACCATCCACCCCCACACTGGCTTGATGACTTCATTTACTAATGTAATGTATTGTTTCTGTTTAAACACCCTTTTCCTTCCCCCTGGGTGCTCCCTTTACATGTATGCCATCATATTTGTGTTTGTGCTCCACACTCTACAGGAAGGCTAAAGTGTCGACTATTGACCAAGTCGTGTATAATATCTTTGTTTTTCAAGCTCTTTGATATATCATTTTATTCGGAAAATTGCAAATTTTATGAGATAAAAATCCGAAAAATGAAAAAAAAAATTCCGTTCTAACTCTTAATCACTTACACTTGTTGCCTGCCATATAATAGGAGAACAGATGGATATTTATTAACCCTGCTTATCAATGTGAAAGGGTTAACCTGCCTGACCTTTTTTAGGGGTGGGGATGGGGGGGGGGGGAGGGGGAGGATTTCTTGACCAAAAACACGTCAATTACTGGCCAGCCTGATCAGAATGCTTGCTGGAACATTTACAGGATGTTACAAAACACCTTCATTGGATCCTATCACAAATACCCTGTCCTGTTGTACTCTCCCTGCTCAGCAAAACAATCATAAAAATCAGTAACTGGCACACCTTACATTAGACTCAGCTAAATGTGAGTATCAATTATCTATGATTTCAGTAGGGCAAACCAGTACTTTACAAATTACGCAACTCAATTCTACATAGACATTTCATACCAGTGGCTGCATAATGAGACGTATCATTCTTCTCCCACATTGCATGTTTTATACTGTTCGTGATACAAGCTACAATTTATCGCATCAAACTGTTTCCTGCATTATTGAGGATTTAAAAATTTCTTAGCAACTTACTTAATTTACAATGAACACCAAGCGAGAAGGTACAATTATTAAGACATTGTACCAATATCTGGGATAAGTGTGGCTCAAATTATTTTTCAGTAACCTTTACTGTGATTTTGACATTTCTGAAATTGTTTCAGGTGACTGTTGGACAGCCAAGACTGGTCCCCAACCAGAATATCAGCTTAATATTAAACTCCCATGTTTCCAGCAAATAACTGTATCCTGGGGGAAGAATTCTAGATTGCTTAAACTACCTGTATGGTTTCTATACAGACTGTCACCTGAAATTTTTACATTATCTTGTTGTTCTCTTCTGTCCTAAAACTGGTTTGATGCTCTACCATAGTCTATCCTATGCAGGCCTCTTCCATTGAATAACTGCTGCAACCTACATTCACTTGAACCTGCTTGCTGTAGTCAAACCTCTGTTCAGTGTGTGGTGAAGGTAGGTGGTGACTGGAACGAATTGACATTTCTGGCTTCAGGCTGTCGTGAGCGATGGATATAAAGAAATGTTCCAGCTGGCCAGCTAGTTGGTTCTTGACCACAGCTGCAGGCAATAGCCCCAGTGGTGGCCCTCTGGATTGCTGAATAGCGAACTAATCTCAGTACGCATTGGGCTGTCTCCGTGATTTTGTGTGTTGCATGTATTCTCTGTGGAAAATTGAGTGATTCGATGACAATCACTGCCAAGTGTTGGCACTCAAAATATTGATAACATCTGAATTCATACCACTACACTCTTCCCCGGGTACCCTCCATGACTGGGTGTGCATTCTGGCATACAGGCTCGTCCAAGACTGTGGCTCTGGTCACAGCGGAAGTATTCTCCAGCCTCTAAGCACTTGTGCTGTATAACGGGATGGGCATGCTGTGTATGGACATCTGTTGGGTGAGTGGGCTCTACAGTCCCCATCTAACGCTGGTATGGATAGCTCGTTATAAGCGGCAAATGTGGGTTCAAGTCCTGGTTCAGCACAAATTTCCATTGGCATCATTTCATTCTACAGCTGATGGTTGTCCTTATTCGCAATTGTGAATACATTTAATGTAAAAGGAAGATTGGTTAATTAAGTAAGATTTATGACAAGGTCATTAGGTATGGAAAATAATCTGAGATTGGGAAATGATGGAGAAGGAAATCTACAATGCCATTTGAAAGGAACTGTCCCAGCATTTGCCCTAAGTGATGTAGCAAAATCATGGGAAACCTAAATCTGGATGGCCAGACAAGCATTTGAACTACTGTTCAGAATGGTCAGCACTATCACCTCATAATTTATATAAGTTTACTCCCAAAACTAATTGTGTTACCAACTGCTGTTTCATTTAGTCTTACAGTCATGCATGAAACATGGTTCATGAACTGACAGTGTAACCCATTAGCAGCAAGTATTACAAAATATATGACAGGTATCAGAGGATACTCCAGATAAACCACTTACAACTGCAGGAGTATAATGAAGAGCATAATCGTTCGTCATTAGCATTGGTCAAACATAATCATACATAAGAATGTGAGCCCCTACAACAAAAAACAGCATAATAAACCTTAACAGACTTAACAAAATACAGAAAATCTACCTATGCTGAAAAGTTTGACAAGTGTGAGTTGTCACTGCTTCTTGATGGCCTTTTACTGAGAATCAGATTACTTTTTGCCACTGACCATGTCCTCATTTATTAGATCCAGTTCAGTACTATACACAGATAAAACAACTTTTCTACACCACGGCCTTAAAGCTTGTCTTGAAAAGACAACCATACAAGCATCCTATTGGTTTAAAGAAAATGGATTAAAAAACTCAGCAGATGGTTTTTATTCTAAAAGACAAGTTTCCCTCCAATGACCCAAATTACGTTCGCTTTAGGGGTGTATTTAGACGATAAATTACCTTCAGGTCAACATATAAAATTTATTGCTGGTAAGTTGTCTGGCGTAATTTACTTGTTTTGGTGATTTATGGATTGTGTACCTGAAACACGTGTCAGAACATTCATTTTTTCAATGCATAATATCTTATGCTATTATTTTCTTGGTAAACTCTAGTTGTGTCCACAGCTTAATATTGCAGAAGAAAGCTATCATGGTAATTTATGGTTCTTTAAATATGGCACATTGCAAACCTTTGCTTGGGGGGGGGACTGTGATAACATATACCAATGAAGTAATTTTGCTAAATGGGAAAAAGTGCAGGAAACAAACCCTGGGAAGATATGGAGGCAAAAAAGGTCATACGGACATATGGTCAGAAATGTGTTCCAAAGGGAGTTGGAGATCAGGGATCTTTGATGGTGTAGGTTGCAGTGACTGAAAGCACACATGAGAACACACCAGGCAAGTGGGATTTTCTGTCTGTACCAATGGTTTACCTCCATCCTCAAGAATGCTGTGTGTTGGAGCATCATTATATCATAGCCACATTACCTTTCACACCACCAAAGGCATGTCTTCCAACAGGGGAGAGAGGGTCAGCTGCAGGAATTGCAAACATGCCTCACCTGTGAGCCATTTTGGAAGGGTGACTGGTCCCACAATTCAGTTGCCAATAACCCCCACCCACACAATAAAGCTAAACAGGTGGTGATCATTAACTGTTACCATATTATGGGGATTCTTCACAGCCCACAGGTGCATGGTGTGAAGATTGGCTTGTCGTAAAGGCAGACTTATTTGTAAATAGGATGTATGATAGAAACCCCAGCACCTTTATGGTCTATGGAATGAACCAGCAACGAATCTGCCACTGCAGGAACAAGTCCATAGGTAAAAAAACCTGCATGCCTTGTAAGTGATACAGACAGTGGTGGCTGTCAATGTTCCAAACAGTTGTCTGCCTGATCCCACTCTGGAAAGCCATCTGCCCAGTGTTCATACTGAGTCAGAGTCTATACCAGGATCAAGGTCAAAGATCTTTTGTCTCCAGCTTCAAGCACGTGTGCCAGCCTTGGAATGCCTTTTGAGCCATTTGTTCTTACGACATTTTTTGCTCCTTATCCTCTCAGTAACTGTTTTTTGCAGTTTGTTCCTATTTAGCAAAATCACTCTGTACACTATGTTTTAATTTATACAAGAAAGAAGCTACCAGAAGCAAACCACAGAGAAAATGTACATTGTTACAACACAAGAAGCAACAGATGCATTGATACTCCATATCGACTGTCAAAATCCATTGACAGCTATGACCTCTTCAGACACAAATTATTTAATAAGTTTTCAAAAATTACAAAAGATCTTCCTGATCATGTGTTCAAACAAACACTGCATGAATGGTTATTAGCCCTCCAATTGTAAGATGTATAGCAATAAAATGAAATGATTGTATGTCTGAAAGACCCTATTTAGGGTTCTTTGAACACCTAGTACTAGTCTTTTTATTTTACATCAATTTGGTGACTTGCACATTGATAACAATGAAATGGTGTTAAGGGCACGTTGACATCCCGAGTGGATAAAATCTCTGATCCAGCTGAGAATCGAACCTGGGCTGCCCCCAGGGCAGTCAGCCGTACTGACCACTCAACTACAGAGGCAGACATATAAAGTTATTTATTAATTATAATATAACACTGTCAATTAATAACCCACTGTAATTTTGAATTGTCAACTGCACTATATTATGTATGTGGTGTTGTCTATTGCTGTAGTGCCCTAATGACAATAAAACTATTCCATGAAGTTTTGGGATTGCAGCTGGTAACGTTGACTTCCTGCCACAATATTTCTGCTGACAATCATTCAGCCATCTTCAGACGAGTGTTTTGCATTGGAGATTTCTAGTCCACATAGCCTCCTTTATACCACAAAATGGCGTGAAGGCGCTTGCGTAAAAGCAGCCGCTACTACAGCAACCTCTGTCTGTTATACGCCCTTTTCAAATATTGCTCCACCTATGGCATGCAGGCACATATGTAATGTTATACTACATGTGTGCTATCTGTCTGAATGCGCACTTGTGGAGTTAACATTCAGATGTAAAAGTTAATAAAATCAAATGTCAGTAGACGTGTCTTTAGTCATAAAATGTTTGCTTTCTGAAGAAATTAAAGAAATCACAAGGTCCCATGGCTTTTCCAGTTGAAAGCCACCATCGTGATTAATAATATTTTGCGCAAAACATGTTTCCACCAATTCATTAATAATCAAATCCCAGAAGGATCTCATGGAGGCTAAGAGTAATCCATAAAATGTCCTGTGGAGATATAATGCTCGGTTATGGGTGATTTACTGGGCTGCAAAAGGTGAGTGTGGCGATCATGTTCAATGCATCTTTCACACACTGTGCACATTGTCTGACCAATGTAGGCTTTGCCACGCTAACAAGGTATTCTGTAGATTCCAGCCTTCTGCAATCTCAGATCATCCTTTTTCAAACCAGGAAGGGCAGAAGTCTTTGTAGGTGGGCAAAAGATTACTTTGACATGATATTTTCTTAAGAGTTTGCCTAATTACGATGAAATATTGCCTGTGTATGTGAGGAACACCTTGGAGTTAAACTTCCTTCTCCTCCTGATCTTGTGGGGTCAAGTTCCTTCATCCTTAAAGTTGTGCTCAACTGATGTGGAGAACATCAATTTTCTTTTAACACTGATTGCACGTGCAGCTGCCTTCAAGCATGCATCTTCGCACCAATGTTTGGTATAAAGGCAGTGACATGAACTAGCAATCTCCAGTGCAATACACTCACCTGAAGATGATTGAATGGCTATCCTGTATTTTCCATTGTTTGACATAATAGGCTTCATCTCTTGTACATAATTACAGGCATATAGTCAGACATTTTGAAATTTAACATATCATGTTAACATTATGCACATCAAACAATCAAAGATGCTAGTGTTATGTCACGCAAATTTAACTATGTTACTCTCTGTCTTAAAGAAATAAAACAAAGT
This sequence comes from Schistocerca nitens, assembly GCF_023898315.1. Taxonomy (NCBI): domain Eukaryota; kingdom Metazoa; phylum Arthropoda; class Insecta; order Orthoptera; family Acrididae; genus Schistocerca; species Schistocerca nitens. The sequence goes on along the minus strand of NC_064619.1, from coordinate 224,460,442 downwards.
GTATAGATATCAATCAATTTTTTCATTAAACAGGACTTTTTTTTTTCAAATACCACTTAATTTAATGATTGTTTTTGTTTCCCATTGTAACAAGTTAGGAACATTTATGTCTTAGTTACTTGAATGACAGGTATGTATGAAAGCTAATAGTATGTGAAATTCTGGAACTAACATTTTGTTTAAATATGACAACTTTCTAACAGTTAAAGTTGATAGACAATAAAGCAAATGGTAAAAAAAAAAAAAAAAAAAAAAAAAAAAAAAAAAAAAAAAAAAAGGTCTTCATACTTGACAACAATATTCTGACGGATGATGAAACTGAATCTGTAAGCAAATCAAAAGCTAAGTAACAGTACTACTTGCTGGCCAATATAATGTAAGGCTAAATATGTTTATGCACTGCAAACCCAAAACATGTTACTTATTTTTCTATTCCAAAGAACAACATCGAATTAGAAACTATCTTCATTACAAATGAATGTGGCACAATATGGAGGCTTTCAGATATTGTGAAATTTTTGCCACACACGCAAGCACCAGAAAAAAATACAACCCATGTGTGGTCACTTGCTGAAGACAGATGCTGCAGTAAAAACATCGCATACATGCGACATGTTCAAAGGCATAGGTTATTATTAGGACTATTTAAGAAAAATATCTGATGTGTTACTTCATAAAAAAGTGAAAGGAATAAGAATGTTGCATCACATTAATACTTGTTCTACAGATCATGAACATGGCATTTCATAATGATGTGGAACACATCAGTCTAACAAAATAAATCAGCAACAACACTGCTTCAATATAAAAATATCATGTACCATTTCATATGAAAAACATGAAAAGTACCACCGAGAAGTTTGATGTTAACACAATCTTCATCAAGTGGTACAGTGTAGCAAGATTGAACAAAAGCTGTGAGATATCTAATCTAATCAGCCATGATTTACTGCTTATAAAACTAGATTGTTAAGGGGTCCAGCAGCGACTCTTCAAATGGTTCAAGTCTATGTTTCTGATAGACAACAGAGAGTACAAATATGTCTTTAAGGCAAGGAAAATCTTTCAGATCATTTTAAAAAAAAGAATTAGCTATGGAATGCCCCAGGTTTCAATGTTAGGCTTATATACATATACAAGATTTTACAAACAATTAGATGGCAGCATATACAGGAAAGCTCAGAGAATGATCAACAGCAGAAAGTCTCAAAGACAGGGATAACACTGGTCATAAATAAGGAAAAATTGTATGAAGGGATGAATTCCAGTAACATCAGAAGTAAAGTTAGAAGCAGTATAAGTGCTGTGTTTGGGAACTACACCATTGCACAAGCTCCAGGAAAAAAATTCCTACTCCTATGGGCGTATGAGCACTTGAACATGGGAAATGCGTCTAGAAGTTTTGAATCAAAAAACCAAGAAAATGTTTTCGTGTGTTAGAAAGCCACACAGGGAAATATTTTAAGAATTTTAAATGATGACACTTTCTGCTTTCTGAAAACATGCCAGGAATTTTCAGTGTTGAACAATCCAGTTCATTAGAACAAAAAAAAGATTATTTTTCAGTCACCCAACAAAAAAAACCCTTTATCAAAACAGCGTATATTACCAACCCAAAATTTGCCTCCTACAGTAAACAAAAGTAAATAATCTCATACATTCAATGCAGAACTAAAACAATTTTAGACAACACACGGTCTCTATTTCACTGTAGAATGCCGGTATATGAATATGAAAAAATAAAATTATTTACATATATCGACATGAGATGATTGTATTTATATGTAAGTTTGTAAATAGCTTAAATATAATAAGTTTTATTTAATTAGTCCTGGATACAAATAGACAAGATCCATACAAAGTATATTGTTAATCTGAGACTCAACTGAATTACTTATAAACGTTGTATTTCTTTTTTTTTATCGTTAGTAATTGCCACCAACAGCAGGTATAAGTAATTCAGCACACATAAAGTAGGGTCTGTGCACATATTAGGGCAGTATTATCAGGTTAATTTTTGAGCCTTACTACTTCAAGCATTACGTCTAAGAGCTTCTATTCTTTAAATACAAAGCATTTTTTGGGTACACCGATAACGGTTTACCCCTGAAATATCATTGTACTCATACATACAATACCCTGACTCTGATCGTTGCCATTGCCAGCATTGACACAATGATGCTCCTTGTTCATGAATGGGAAATAAAGAATATATTCTGTATCAAAGCATAGACCGGGTTCTATATGGCACCTAAAAGGTTTCATCATTTTCTTTTGTCGGGCCACGAACAGAAAGAGTTTACGTTTTGTATCATGCATGTGTCACAAATACTAATGAATCACTGACCTGATATAGAGATAGTAAATAAATCAACGTAAACCACCCTCTCGCCATTTCCGCAACTAACGCTTTTGGCACTGATATAAGGTATTCTGAACCATCTATTTTTGTCTACTTTTTCCCGCGCCCCAACCACCGCTACAGCTTCCACTGGTTGTTTATTTGTTTACCGTCTTGTATACAACCGTAGTGTATACATCTGAATCTGAACTTTAGCAACCTATCTCGCTACGTTTTCGTTCTTCAACCATAATTACTGAAACATAATTGGCGGTGGTCCAACAGAAGACTATGAGTTCGGTTAAAGCTGGCGACAGCCCAGGAGACATTTAAGTCTTACGTCTTCAGCATCTGAATGAATTTCAGTAGAAGACAAGTACACAAAATTATTTACTGCGAAATTCTTCGAATAAGCAGTCCCAGTACTATTAAAGATACACATCTTTGTCACAAAACTACTGCGTAGAGCTTATATGTTGGGGACGAACACACAGTCAACATAACCCATAATCGGATAAAATATCGCATTTCTACGCCCCATCGCAAACTCCATCGTTTGCGCAATAACGCTGTTTTTGAAACCCCGTTTGACGAGAATTCCATTCGTCGCACCAACATAAAAATATTAACCACATTTTCTGAAAATCAAATTTATGACCTGCTGTAAAAATCAGTCTCATCCGCACATTTAAAAAGAATTTATAAACTATATTTCTGATATAACTGAGTGACAAACTTCGTAATTACGCCTAGATCTGGACGAATATAACTGATTGCAAGCAATATTTCGATATGGTTGTTGGTAGCTCTAGCTGTAGCTGCGCATCAAGGCTAAAAAAAGACAACATTCGGCAGCCATTACGGTTTGAAGGTAGAAGTTGTCAAAAGTTGCCTGTTTACAAACAAAAAGTTGTTGGTTTAACGATGATGCTGTGACTGAAAACTGTGTTGTGTGGTGCTTTCCGACTAATCAATTACTTATGTTAATTTGAATGTGTTAGGAAAAAAAATTGTTGTGAATTCAAAGGACTTTGAGTTTTGACAAGGACAATAGGACGCTACAAGAACAAGTTAAATTTGGACGTTTGTAGTGTTCTTCAGAAGCAGCACACGAGATGCTGTGATTCTGAAGTGCACTAAATAGTGAAGCACTTCTACAAGTATTAATTCTGTGGACTTCTGGGAAACCGACCTTTGATTTGCATTCTGCGTACTTCACTGTTGAAAAGGACAGAACAGATAATCAAGAGGGAAGTGCTGGAACGTAGACAGTTTCGCTCCATTGTAATGTGCCCATTGGAAGAATCGTACGGAAAATCGAAAATAGTGAATCTGATGATTGCTTCCCATGTACCATTTCATTCAAGACGAAAAGGATACTTCAGAAATTCAAGTAGAATGTTTATAAACTCTTATTTGTTCCGAAGTCAACCTAGCCAAGGGCATTGTTGCTGAAGTGTATTCAGATACTGAGTTTTTTTAATTTTTGAGTACAAACTTGCTTGTAGTAACAAAATCAGAATACATATTTGAATGTATTTAGCGTGTTGATTTTGATCAACATCAGGAGAGAATTCAGTTTCACTGTACACTGGTCAACAATACTAACGAGGATGAAGCTGTTAGAAAGCACACGTTTCGAGGCAATCAATAGTGCACTCTGCATTGAAACTGGAGATAGTAAGATTCTTGGAAGGTAAAGGAAAACAGTTTCCTCAGTGGTTTATGTGCATTAATATTTCATATGAATTTTAATTCACTCTTGTTTTTTCGATGAATGTTTCCATGTTGACATGTTTTTTGAAATTATGTGTGAGTTTTCTTCTGTATATTTATTGACCTGTGTTTTTTCATTGCAAACCACGATAGAAATTAGTTGAAAAACTTTGTTGTACACCCACACACACACACACACACACACACACACAGAGAGAGAGAGAGAGAGAGAGAGAGAGAGAGAGATATATTTTAAGACCATGAACGAATTGTAGCATCAGGTTGATTATATGTCAGTATAATTGTTTTGTGTTCCTGCTTGATTTTTACTATTTTGATCTTCAGACTAAATATATTATTCAAAATACTTTATTTTTCCCTACTCAAAAATTATTGTGTCCTTACTGAGAAGGAGAAGTCGTATTCCACCATAACTTTTATAAAATACACAAACATTTACGCCATATATTTCCCAAATACTGCTCTTGTGTTTGTTCTAGTTTCTGAGATGATTATCGACAAGTTGTCTCCTAGATGATGGAATAGACACACTTGAATGCCAACCTAATTCACATAAAGCTTTCTTCAGCCAAAGGTTGGTGTGGACTGCAGTGATTTACTGGGCACAGTCCTATGGGAGGTGGTACACCCATACCTTCCCCCTGCATTTAACCAATTTACCCAACCACTTATAGGGGAATCTGCATATTCAATTTGGACTCCGAACCATGGTGCAGCTTCATTTTCGTCACATTAAGGAATCTTTGCCAAAGTTAAAGGGAGCTAAGAATGACTGTTAAAATCCTAGGAGTGAATTGAGATTGGATTCCAAATCTTAGGACGTGAAGTCGGACAGTGAGTTGCATATGTTTTATTAGTGCTTCAGCTTTTAAGTTATATATCAATTGATGGAAAAGAAGGAGGTCTTCTTGTTTATCCTTGGTATATAGGCTTGTTCGTGATCTGCCTCCCAAATTAGTTTAGAATCTAGTGAGAACACGTGTGGTCTTGTAGGTACTGGAGATGAGGAAGCGTGTCTTAGGGAAGTCTCTTTTCATTATGATTCTTGCTCCTCCTCCAAGCAATTTATAGACAGACCTGCTGACAAAAAACTGATTTGTGATCCAATCAAGGAGTCAACTTAGAATTTAAGGGGTCAAAGCTCTTACTCAGGACTTGTATTGAAATTCCTATATCCTGCTGTCTGGGGCAGTCTAGCATAGCTTCTGCATATCTCTGAGTGAGTCCTTCTCCTGTCCTTGTCCATCTGAGCTGTTGACTCACATTTTGAAGGATGATAGTTCAAACATTTGCCTGGCTATCCTGTTTTAGCTTTTCCATTATTACCCAAAATCACTTAAGGCAAGTGCCAAGTTAGTCCCTTCAAAAGGATGTTACTGATTTCCTTCTCTATCCTTTCCCAATCAGCGTGTGCTCCATCACTAATGACCTCGTTGTCAATGTTAAAGACTAGTCTGCTGCTCCACCCACCTAGGTGTAACATAATGGGATAATTTTTGTATCATTCTTCTTCAATATACAGAGTAGAGGAGTCAATTTTCCTTTGTAATAGTTCACATTAGAATCCAAGAAAAAGAACTAAGTGCCATAGTGGCTAAGGAAGCCTGCTGTCAGCACAGAGTTCAACACTGCATATTACCTGCCACCCCCACCCTTGCATCTTCATAATGGATGTACAACATGTCTAGGCCCTACATAATGTGCACCACAATACTCATTGGAGGTTTGTGTATTATGCAATACAAGCCTAGTACATAAACAATTATTTGGCATCTATATTCGTTGGCTTCTCTAACTCCCATGCAAAATGTCACATTCCAAAGCATCGTAGCCTTGTGGGGTACACTATAGATTAGTGTATCACCACAACTAAGGTTTCATGGGGAGCTACAATCACACTACAGCTGAACATTATACCATTCCATTATGAGTTGTAATGTGTGTTGGATCAGAAGGTCTTGCAAGAGTAGGAGGAAGATTAACTAGAAGTGAGGGGCAGGAAACTAGTGGATAAAAACTAGTGTTCCCTGTGACATTCTCCTCCAAGGATTGCATAGCAGTGCAAACTTTTATCTGGCTCTACGTAGGTCGTTTGTCAGTAATACTGTGTTTTGCTCAGGCATTTTGATTGGTTGGTTCACCAGTTAACTTAGGAGATACCTATATTTAGGAGGTGCAAGTTCATAATCCTACCTGCCTGCTCAGGAATTTTGATTGAGGTGTTTCATGAGTTCCCTAAAAAAAATTCAAAATTCCAGAACAGTTGTCTCTGTGATGCTGTCTGTGTTCCTCCTTGATCCTTTCTGTTAAGCTAGTGCTCTGTATCTTAATGACATTTATTTTGTTGGGCCATGAATTCAGTTGCTTGTAGTGACAGAAGTATTTCAGCTTGCCACAGTTCCATCTTGTATTCTGCCAAGAGACCAGCTGTTTGTCTGATCAGAGTTATGACTATTATTTTAACTGAAATCAGTGTGTTATACATTTTAAAATTTGGTGTTATCTGAACCTCGGCCTAACTCTATATTCGAGATTTTATTATGTTGAATGGTAGCCCATCCAATTTTAGTTTCAAATTGAGCAAGTTGGCGTAGTGGTGAACATAATTGACTTTAATCCAGTGAGAACTACATTCAAACCCTTGTCCAGTTACACCGATAGTTTGCTTGAATCATGTAAGGTTAGTTGTGCAATGGTTTCTTAAGCAAAGCAACAGCCAGTTCCTTCCTTCATCCTTGTCAAGTCTGGCCACAATATTTACAGGACACCGAACTCTTTATCTTCCATTTCTTTTTTGTATAGTGATCACTGAGTAATATGTGTGTATGCTTACTTTCTGTCTTAGTGTGCCATAGAAACAGCCATGACACTCATCAGTAAACATTTGACGATGTTTCGAAGGACCACAAAACTTTCATGTGTGCCTTCCCCAACCCCATGTACCATATCTTTTATTGTAGTTAATTTCCTCATTTGAGTTGACACATATGTGGAATATATGATCATACCTTGTACAGAAGGACAATACATACATAATAAAGCCCTGCAGTGTTTGTACCAATATTGTGATTTGTGGCTGTTTACAACAATGTTTTCTCATTTTTTTCTGTCATTCTGCCAGAATTTTGCCTGCCAGTAAGTACGTACACTGACGGATACCTGATGCAGCCAACTTGGGCCAGCAGTTAGCAGCTCTGGTCCATTCACATTTTTGCGCCACAGCTGCCACAGACTGACAATTTCTGTTGAACATTTAAACCTTTTGGAGAACTACTGCTTTAAACTATAGTTTGACATTTTTATTCCACTGTGTTGAAATAAACTCTTGGACCTCCATTCCTGTAGCTAGATAGCTTGACCATGATGCCTTTGTTTGGTCATCTACATATTCCAGTTTTTGAATTATTTTAATTTGATCTTTTTACCTCTGCTTGTAGTTTAGTACACCATCCCTTCCAGTCAGTTCCCTGGTGTGTTAAATAAATAATAAAATAATATAATAGTAATCCATTTCACAAATCTTTTGTAACCTTGACATCAATGGTTTGTTCATGGGTTCAGTAACGTGGTCTATTTGATTATTCTAATACTTGTTGGAAGTGTAGTCTTGTGAAGTAATTGCTAGAGATTATCAACACAAGTAACAACTGAAACACTGACTCTGTCCTTGAACCATATACCATTTGTGATCACTGGTTGATGTGTGAAAATTTCATCTACATCTACATCCATACTCCGCAAGCCACCTGACGGTGTGTGGCGGAGGGTACCCTGAGTACCTCTATCGGTTCTCCCTTCTATTCCAGTCTCGTATCATTCGTGGAAAGAAGGATTGTCGGTATGCTTCTGTGTGGGCTCTAATCTCTCTGATTTTATCCTCATGGTCTCTTCGCGAGATATACGTAGGAGGGAGCAATATAGGCCTACTGCTTGACTCTTTGGTGAAGGTATGTTTTCGAAACTTTAACAAAAGCCCGTACCGAGCTACTGAGCGTCTCTCCCGCAGAGTCTTCCACTGGAGTTTATCTATCATCTCCGTAACGCTTTTGCGATTACTAAATGATCCTGTAATGAAGCGCGCTGCTCTCCGTTGGATCTTCTCTATCTCTTCTATCAACCCTATCTGGTACGGATCCCACACTGCTGAGCAGTATTCAAGCAGTTGCTGACCTGCTATTTTGTAGCTAAATGATAAGGGATCTATCATCTATCCTTGCTACCACTCCCTCGAGCTGAACCCAAATTCCCTACACTGAACCCTACCACTCCCTGTTCATAACACCAACCAACCATGATCCTCCCACCTACCCATTCTCTGGTCTGCATCATTTCCTGTCAGAATTTTAACATCATGATCCTGAATTTTATGAATTTCGTATTCAAAAATTTTAAGAAAGTGCTCTGGGTGCTCACTCCCCCCGCCCCACTGCCACCTGCCACCTTTCCGATCAAAATGCTGAGAAATGATACTGTCTTATTGTGTAATGAATAAACAGTCATAATCAAGAAATGAAGTTTATTGGTGTAGTTTCCTCATTTCCCATTTAGAACATGGAAATAAGTATGATGTTATGGTATTCATAATTTTTGGAGAAAAGGAGCTCATTCACTGAATAACAGAATGGTTGAATCAACATGCTCAAACTTGCTAGCATTTGGAGTAAACACACACACACACACACACATACCTGTGCCTCTATATTGTGCGGGCTGGACACAGGACGCCGGCATTAAATTTTGGCAGACGGACTAGGATGGGATAGGGGTTGTGTCAGGTGAGGTGGGTAGAGGGAGAGAGAGGTGGGAGGCAGGAAGAAGGGTTGAGGATGGGTGGTTAGTGGTTCGGAAGTAGGCATTAGAGTTGCTGACTGGAAGTGCGGGAGGGAAGGGTGACACGAACACAGACTAGGCATGTGCCACACGGGTACTGGAGCAGTTGAGGTGCAGTTCACTATGTAGGTGAAATGGAGTTGTAGATTGGGAGGGGGTGGCAGGACAGAGGAAGGAGAAACTGGTGGGTGAAGTCCAGGAAGGTAACAGGAGCAATGCATGTATTGTAAGGATAACTTCAGTATGCATAGTTTTGAAAAGCTGATGCCGGAGGAAAGGATGCAGATGGCCCTAGTTGTGTTGCAGCCATTGCATTTGAACATGTTCTGCCCAGTTGCATGTTATGCCACTGGGTGGTCAACATTGTTTGTTCGATAGATGAAATGGCTGCTTTCACAGGTGGCCTTGCCTCTGATGTAATAAGATAAGCCTGTGACAGGACTGAAGTAGGAAGTGCTGGGTGGATGGATTGTGCAGCCCTTACACCTGGATCTTCCACAGGTACATGACCCCTGTGGCAAGGGGTGGACCGTGATGTTGTGTAGGTTGGGCAGATGGCTGAATACTACTTTAGGAGGGGTTGAGAGAATCTGTGGTAGGATGTCCCATGTTTCTGAGCATGATGATAGATAATCAAAGCCCCAGTGAAGGATATGGTTCAGTTTTTCCAGTCCAAAGTGATATTGGGTGATTTCGGGCGACGGGGGTGTTCCTTCACAGCAAATTCTTTGGGATGGTGGTAGGATTAGCAGTGTGTGATCATATGGCACAGGAAATCTCTTTGCAGACTAGGTTGGGGCTAGTTCCTGTCTGTGAAGGCCTCCGGGAGACCTTCAGTGTACTGAACAAGGAAATTCTCATCACAGCAGATACGCCATCCATGGTTGGCTAGGCAGCATGGGAGTGATTTTTTGTGTGAAATGGGTGACAGCTGTCGAAATGCAGGTAGTGTTGGTGGTTAGTGGGCTTAATTTGGACAGAGGTGTAGATGGAGCCATAAGAGATGTGGAGGTTAGTGTTCAGAACTTAGGTGTCACGTTGGGTTGAGGAAGATCAGGTGAAGTGGGTGGGAGAGAAGGTTTTCAGGCTTTGGAGGAATACGGATAAAGTGTCTTGGCTCCAAGTCCTGATCATGAAGATATCATCCGTGAACCTGAACCAGATAATGAGTTCATGGTTTTGGGAGGCTGGGAGGGTTTCCTCTAGTAGGTGTTCCATGAAAAAGTTGGCATAGGAGGGTGCCATGAGCATGCCTATGGCGGTTACACTGATTTGTTACTATACCTTCCTCTCAAAGGAGAAGTAGTTGTGTGAGAGGATGTACTTGGTAAAGTGTATGAGGAATGAGGTAGTGGGCATGGAGTCTGTAGGACATTGGGAGAGTTAGTGTTTGATAGGGACAAGGCAAAGGGCATGAGGGATATTGGTGCATACGGAGATGTCATAAACTGTGATGAGTATGGAGCTAGGTGGTAATGGGATGGGGATTTTGAAGAGTAAGTGAAGGAGTGGTTACTATGTTTGATGTTGAGAGGCTAGGTTTTAGGCAGTTGGTTGGAGGTGTTAGTCAGTATTAGCAGAAATTCTGTCAGTAGGAGCACAGTAACCAACTACAATGAAGCATCCAGGATTTTTGTGTTTGAAGACTTTGAGGGGCCTGTTGAAGGTGATTGTCATTGGGATAAGGAGGAAGGGACTCGAGGGAAAGCTTCTGTGATGAGCCTAAGGATTTTCGTAGGGATTGGATGTTAATTTGGACTTCTGGTATTGGGTCAATGAGGCAGAGTTTGTAGATGGAGGAGTCAAGGCAGTTGACGGAAGCCCTCCTTTGGATGGTCACTGTGACTGATCGCGGCAGCCGTGGGGCCTTTGTCTGCAGTGAGGATGTTGAAATTAGAATCTGTTTTGGGGTTTTGAATGCATGTTCTTTTTTCTGTTGGATGTTAGTATACTCAGGAAGGATCCTGGGGAAAGATGATGAGGCCATGTTGGAGGTAAGGTATTCCTGCAGCGTGACCAGAGAGTGGGTAGGTGGGAGGATCATGGTTGGTTGGTGTTATGAACAGGGAGTGGTAGGGTTCAGTGTAGGTAATTTGTCTGGGTTCAGCTCGAGGGAGTGGTAGCAAGGAAATGTTCCCACTGTAAGGATCAGGTGGAGGAGAGCAGGTCATTGATGCATTTACTTACATAAGCAACGTACACAACACATTGGTCCATCCCTATCCCACTTCCACTCCAAATCCCTAGCCACAGGTGTCATATCCTGTGGACGACTCAGGTACAAGACTTGCCTAATCCACTCACTCAGCATTTCCTAGTCCAGGCATATTCCAGGCTTATCTTATCCCATCAGAGGAAGGGCCACCTGTGAAAGCAACCATGTCATACCATGTCATCTACCAGTTCTGCTGCAATCACTGCGCAGCTTTTTATGTCGGCATAATAACCATCCAGCTGTCTGCCTCGAATGAATGGCCACTGCCAAACTGTGGGCAAGAATAGTGTTGACCATTCAGTGGCTTAACATGCAAATGATCTCAACATGCTCAAATTCAATTTCTGCTTCACAACCAGGGCCATCTGAACCCTTCCCCGATACCAGCCTGTGTGAACTACACAGATGGGAGTTATCCTTGCAACATTTGCTTCACTCGCATAACCCTCCTTGCCTCAGCCCATTCCAGCTCATTCCTGTTCCACTGACCTGTAATCCCCTCCCAGTCCATGCCTACACATCATCTCCATCGTGTGCAACACCTCACCTGCTCCAATACTCATGTATCACAGGCCTAACCTGTACACCTGACACCCTTTCCTCCCGCATTTCCAGCCTGTACGCCTGCTGCATCTAGCAGAGCTGCTAGCTATCCATCCCCAACCTCTGTTCCTGACTCCCTCTTTCTCTCTTAACCCACCCCACCTGCCACAACCCCCACCTCACCTTAATCCATCTGGTGAAATGCAATCTTGATGTTGTGTGTCCAGCTGGCACAGTGTAGGAGCACAGGAGTGTGTATGAAGGGGGGAGGGGGGGGTGAATGCTCTAGCTCAGGATATTCCATATTCAAAAAGTAGCAAATTTTCTTTCTCTTTTGCTTGTTGGCAACTCAGCACTTCTGCTGTTCAATGAGTGGTCTCTTTACCCATAAGTTATTTACATTCTGCATTAATTTTCCATACTACATTCACTATTTTATGAGCTGTATGCTGATTTAATTGTGAATAAACTAGTATAGTATCAGTGTGACCTCTGAAATTTATATGGTTAGGAATTCCAGTTAAAGCAATTCAATAATTTCAGGATTGAAAGTTATTCCTGCAAAATGGCGGGAAATGCAAAACAATTGTACAAAAGGTACAGAGCAGAAACAGGAGCACCAACTGATCTGCAGGCATTGTCTCCACCGCAAACATCATTGGGAATTTCTCCAGGACAGTGCCAGTACAGGTATTCCAATAGTGAATTTCTGCTATTTGCCTATTTTTGACATGTTTGTGATTGGTATGCAGTTGTGCTGTGTTGTTAATTCTGGGAAGTTTTGCCCTTATGGCTTATAGGTCTTGGGTGTAATTGTGAAAGCAAATGGGTATTTGTCTGTAACAGGGTTTTCAGGCTGTGTATCCTGGCTCTCAAGGTCATAGTAGCCTTACAGGAGGGGTGTCACAGTATGTCCATAAAAATAATATTTTGGTGTTTTCTGAGTAAATGAATAAGCGTAGTATCGATTAGTTCGGAGGTTAGTTTTGTCAGATGCAAATCGTTTTTGATTATTGCCTGTGCCTGTGATTTGTCTTTCTCTATCAGAATGGACAAATTTTTTAAATATGAGTACAGTGTTACATGAGTGTGTTACATGCAGTTTACACACGTCAGCAAATTTCATGGAGATTTTGCTTCCAAGCGTGGTATCTCAAATGTACTATGCGGTTCAAAAGACATGAAAAGACGAAACTGAAGGAAGTATGATGATCATTAATTTTGGTTTTATGTGTACTACTGTTGGGAATGAAGAATGGGCATACTGTATCATACGTATCAAAATTGTAGCTACTGAAGGCATGCTTTCTAATAAAATGAAACAACATGTGGGGTCAAGTCACGATAGTTGGTGAACAAACTCTGAGAATACTTTTCCCACAAGGTCTTTTCATTTCCTTTTTTTTCCCCAAAAAAGATCTTACAAAGCAGGGTACAATTAATAAAAATACTCTTCTTTTATTAATGTTGCCTATCATGCAGGAAAGAGTAAGCCAGTTCACATCATAGTGGAAGACCTTATTTTAGCAGCTGCTCTTGACATGAAGAGTCAGCTGCCAAACAACTGGCAAGTGTGCTTTTGTCAGACAAGACAATTAGCCATTTAATATTCAATATGGCTGTTGGTATTAATGATCATTTTATTGTAAAGCTCAAAGGCAATGTTGATATCGCTATTGAGTTGGATGAAGCTACAGACAACTACACCGAAACTCATCGAGTGTGTTACATGCAGTTTATACATGCCAGCAAATTTCATGGAGATCTTCCTTCCAATCAGTAAATAACTCTTGGAACAAAAGCAGCAGATCTGTTTCAAATATTTACTACACCCTTTATGGAAGAAAACAACTTTAATTGGGAAAATTATGTAGGTGTGTTTACAGATGGAGTCCTTAGCATGGCTGGCTGTTATGCTGGATTGCGAGCTGTGATTCGCAAAGAGCGTCTGCAGAAATGTTTCTAAGAGGTGGCAATATTCAAAAGTTTCCAGTTTTAATATAGCTGGTTTAGTGAGTTTGAAAATATGTCGTGCCTCAAGAATTTGACAAGAACTACACAAAACTTGCTGTATCTCAAAAGGTTGATTGTTATCTACGTAGTATTGTTAGGGTAGATTACTTTGGTACCTAAACAGTAACCATATTTCAATAGTATTAGTGTTATTAATGGGAATACACGTACCACCTTTTTCATCCAACAATATGAAATTGTATCCTCATATAATTAAATTCAAAATATCCAACGAGATACAAAATAAAACTAGGAATCATTTACAAAATAGTTTCACACTTTCATAATATTAGGTTGAAAGTGACAATTGAAAATCTAAAATAAGAAGAAAGGTGAGAGTAGTTGACAAAATCCTGCTGGAGTTTAACAAAAATTCCGCTGTTTGAAATGGAGAAACATTGAATAAACTTTCAAAAAGACTTCTCAACTTTGATTCCATCTATAATAATTTGTTTGCTTATAAAACGTCACAGCTGTTCATGTTAATGGATTTGTTGCATTGCTTTCATGACAGTTGATTGACCTAACTGAAGTTGAGCAAAATGTGTTTTGAAAGCCTCATTTCTTTGGGTTAGTTTGGTAAAGTGTAATGTTGAGTCAATATATGACAAAGTGAATGTGGGAAATCTCCTGGATCACTCTCAGATTGACTGGTAGAGTCAGTTTTTAACACCCTATGACTGCACCAAGACAATCCTCACCTCTTGAGTTTGTCATATTGTAGTGTAGTGTGTTAACAGGAATGCTGAATTCTTATAATTGTGACTGTTATGGTGCTGTATTGCATCCATGGGGTTAGAGAGGGTTCCAGTCCTGGTGAGCAAATTTTTTCGATCTGTAAGTTTCACACTGTTTTTCCCTCTCATATACCACATAAAAATTGTATTTTCTTTTTTCGACTGATGTATTTGGATTAAGTATACTTCTGCACACCAACAATATAGCAAGGCTAGGTTCTTTCCAGTGTACTAAAATAGCTCTGTTGTGCAAAACTTTATGCAGACTCTGAAAGCCATTATGGGTTTCATTTTTCCCACAGATAAAAGTTAAACTACATTTGATTCCATTTTGCATCAAATGAAGGGAGCATTTTTGTTACTGCTACCATGTTTATGTGTTGAGAATTGATGATTTAATCTGTGTGCCAGTGTGTTAGACTGGTTCCTTTCTGTATGTTAGTGAGGGCTGAGCGAGAAAGTGATAAGTAGTTCATTTAAATTAACTCGGTGGTTACATTCTGATGTATGTACAGGAATAAGTTGTGCAGCATAATTGGATCAAAGAGCCTTTCAGTACAGAACTTCAGTCAGTACTTAACCACTCAATAACATGAGCAACTTTTTGATATTTCTTCAAATTCCACCTTCAAACTGAATTTTGTTTCCTCGTCATTGCTTATGTTTTGGGTTGGTAGAGCAGGAGTATCTAGTTGATAGAGCAGGAGTATTTACAAGTAGGTAACAAGCCCCTGAGTTTTGCTACTTTTGACAACATCCTGGTGAAGTGAGGTAGAATTTTTAGCATTGTCTGTCAATGTAAAATATAGTCACAAATGAATATAGAGAAAAAGATTAACACTAAAGGGGGAAAATGTTACATTGCTACTATACCATCATACATTTTACTACTACATATTTTATTCAAAGGAGTAATATTTTATAGTTTACACACTAGTTAATTACAATTATAAGTTCTACAAAGGTACATGACATACAAATAAGTACAAAATGTCCTGTTGTACTTCCTATACTGACAGTACCAGATTGGCAGGAACCACAGATGGGTACAAACTGCTGTCGTACATTTTATGAGGGTTTAGTAATGTAGGGTTCAAGAACTGATGATAAGAACAGAGCTCATCCTTCACATTGATTTCATTGCAAGAATAAGGTGTAATAACATTAAACAGTAATTAAGATCTGTTATGTCAGTTGTTAATATAGAAATAACTACTATTATTTTATTTTTTTGAAAGTTAAGTACTATACATTCTGTTGAACATTGATTTATGGTAGACAAACTTATAGGCCATGGAATTCTGTTGATTCAATATGTTACTTAATATTTTAAGTGATTGCTGTGTGTTTAGCATTATAGTAGCAATCAGTATCAAAGCTATATGACAAAATTACTATCATTTTGAGGTAAAATTGTGTCAAACTTTATATGATGCTCAAGTTACTCAACAGCTTATAAAGTTTTGCTAGTTAATTACGACACCATTTCTTTAAGAAAAGTGCTTTTGTACTCATTTCAGTTGCAGTTATGCCTTTTTCTTTGTTATCTTGAATGAGTGTTATTTGGTTAATTAACAACAATTTTAAGTGTTTTCTGTATGCCCACTTTTGTTTCTGCCTTCATACATTTATAGGGTTTTTTGGAACCCTGAATCCCTCTTGCAATTGAGAATGCATCACATTGCCTTGTCCAGTTTTCATGCCAAATTTTGGCTTCTTTACCTCCCCATTGGACTACCACCTTAGCGTGGTGGGGAGGTTTGTGAGCCTCTGTGATCCGAAGAGCTGTGCTGGCGGGAGCATAAGCTCCCGGTAGGGTCACCCATGCCAGATTGGTCTTCCGGTGAGGGGCCAGACAAAGTGTAGTCCACCATCCTCATTGAGTTTCAATGCACGAACATCTTTTGTGACACATTATCCGTTATGGCATTTTGAATACCAAGGATTTTAAAACTGTCTGCTTCCAATTTGTGCAGTCGTCAGTCAGTTCAATTATAAATTCCTTTTGAAACAAATGTAGATTCTCTCTCTTTGGCTTTATGGCATCAATAACAATTTATCATTGTTTTCAACTTCAATTCAGTTTTAAAGAAGTTTAAAAAACAGTTGAATATATATTGTCACGTAGAGGAAGGTGTAAGTAGATGAATGATGAACACTAACTTCACTTAATGAAGGTTTATTCAGCACTTGCACATACAAGCGCGCGGAGCAAACTGCCTCCGGCCAGAACACGTACGGTATATATTCAGCTACAGAACATTCCAGTATAATGCTTCTTCCCATTTGTGGATACTTCTAGAAAGTACTTGAACCGAGTATAGAAATTAAAATTTTTCAGTTCAGGTGAGTTTTGAACTCACGACCCAACATGCAACATTCTAGTATCATAATCACTACACTACGGCGACTGCGTTACTCGGCTTCTTCTGCGACATTGCTCCCACCTTAAGAGAACAGCGTCTTGGTGTTACGTCTTCCTAGTCCGGGTACGATCATCGGTCCTGCATACTCCGACTCCCGATGCTTGGTGTTTGCCCTGGCGGTGATCTTGTTAGGACATCCCTTGCCACTACGTTCTTCATTACCTTACCGATTGTTGCCTGTCACTGGAGCTTCCAATTTACCCTGGGTTGCAGGATCCTTATAGGGCTTCATTCGAAGGACAAGGACCATGTTTCTGATCTTTCGTCATTTTGTGTCGAGATTGAAATCTTCAACTTCATAAGATTGAAATCTTCAACTTCATAATTAACATCAGGAAACGGTCTTACAACCTTATAAGGTCCAAAGTAGTGCCTGAGGAGCTTCTCAGAAAGACCAACCTTCCGAACAGGAGTGAAGATCCAGGTCACTGGGCTGGTAGACAACAGGGCGGTGGCTCGCATCTTACCTTTGGCGATCATTTTCTTGAGCCTGCAGCATGCGGAGTCGAGCTGACTGCTGAGCTTGCTCAGCTGTGGTTAACACCTGGCCGATGTAGTCTTTGTCCATGTCATCAGGATGTAACGGAAAAACAGTGTCCATCATCATCGTCGCCTCACACCGATGCACCAAGAAAAATTGTGTAAATCCTGTGGTGTTTTGTCTTGTTTGGCGGTGTAGTAGGCATGTGTCACAGAAGGTAGCACCTCATCCCAGTTGCTCTGCTCAACATTGACGAACATTGATAGTATGTCGGCCAAGGTCCTATTACGGCGTTCAGTGAGCCCGTTAGTTTATGGATGGTAGGCAGTCGTCATGTGATGAGTAGTGTTGCACCAACGGTTTATCTCTGTCACAAGATTCGATTGAAAAGCTGTCCCTCGATCCGTAATTAACAACCTTGGGGCAACGTGTTTTAATACAATGTCTTCTACAATGAATTTGGCTACCTCGAATGCTTCGGCTGTTTTCACAGCTTTGGTAATGGCATAGTGTATCAGATAATCAGTGCAAACAATAATCCATCTGTTGCCACTAGCAGACGGAAATCGTCCGAGGAGGTCAATCCCAACACTCTGTAAAGGCGTTTTGGCTGGTGGAATTGGTATGAGTCGGCTAGGTGGTTTCTGATGAACTGCCTTTTTCCTCTGGCACTCTCGACAGTGCGACACATAGTGATGGAAACTCCTAAATAAACCTGGCCAGAAAAATCTCTTGCGGATCCTATCGTATGTCGTAATAAATCCTAAATGTCCAGCCTTAGGTTTGTCATGGAATTTCTGTAGAACATCTTAAGCGCATGTGTTTAGGAATCACTGGTAGCCACCTCTTTCCAAACGGATCAAAGTTTTTCTTGCAAAGTAATCTATTAACTAGCTTAAATTGTCCTTTCACATCCTCTGACCAATTTAAGACAAACATAATTTGAGATATCTTAGCGTCCTTTTTCTGCTCAGCAGAGAGATCCTGAAGTGCTGCGGGCCAGTCACTCTCTTCATCAAAGTCTTGATGGTCTTGCACAGGATTTCTTGAGAGACAGTCGGCATCTTGGTGTTTTCTCCCACAATTGTACACTATGGTAATGTCATACTCTTGAAGACGTAGTGCCCACCTGGCAAGTCATCCTGTTGGATCCTTAAGAGCTGTCAACCAACAAAGTGAATGATGGTCTGTAACAACTGTGAATGGTTCTCCATAGAGATACTGTCGAAATTTGCACATGGCTCAGATCACAGCAAGACATTCTCTTTCTGTAGTTGAGTATTTTCTCTCGGCTTTAGTAAGTGTCCTAGATGCATAGGCTATAACCTTCTCTTTTCCATCTAAAATCTGCACCAGAACAGCACCAATCCCATACCCACTGGCATCTGTGTGTAGTTCTGTAGGTGCTCTCTCATCATACAGACCAAATACAGGGTCAGTCGTCAGAGTTTTTCGCAGCACATCAAAAGAATCTTGTTGAGCACCACCCCAGATAAATTTAGCATCGGCTTTTAACAACTCTTGGAGTGGCCTGGCTTTGATACAAAAGTCTTTGATAAAAGGACGGTAATAAGAACACACTCCGAGGAAGTTTCTCACATCTCTAATACTTTTAGGAATAGGAAATTCTGTTATAACTCTCACCTTTTCTGGGTCTGGTCGCACACCTTCATTTGACACAAGGTGTCCAAGTATTTTGATTTCTTTTGCTCCAGAGAGACACTTTCTTGGATTAAGTTTCAGTTTGGCTTGTTGGAGACACTTAAGAATGCCCCTCAGTCTTTTTCTGTGTTCATCAAATGTCTCTGAGAACACTATAATGTCATCTAAATAACAAAGACACATCGTCCACTTCAGGTGCCTTAGAAGATTATCCATCATTCGTTCAGAAAATCCATCATTCATTCAGAAGTTGCTGGTGCATTACACAAACCAAATGGCATTACCTTAAACTCTTACAGGCTCTCAGGGGTGATGAATGCAGTTTTCTCATGATCAGCCTCATCTACTTCGATTTGCCAGTATCCCGAGTACATGTCCATGGTTGAGAGAAACTTAGCCCCCTCCAGATAATCTAGTGTATCATCAATTCGTGGAAGAGGGTTAATGTCCTTTTTAGTTATCTTATTAAGCCTCAGTTTAATCAACACAAAAGCACCCACTGCCATCCTTCTTCCTGACAAGAACCACTGGTGATGACCATGGGCTCTGTGAAGGCTGAATGATGCCATTCTTCGTCATTTTCTCTACCTCGTCGTGAATTATTCGATGTTCTGTTGCTGACAGACGTTATGCTCTCTGGCTTATTGGTTGATAGTCTCCAGTGGTAATTCGGTGCTTTACCATTGATGTGTCTAATTTGCTCTTCACCTGTGGATTGAAGTATTTAGAGAACTCCTGAAGAATGACAAGTAACTTCTTCTGTTGTTCCTTAGTGAGATCTGGTGATAGTCGAGCTAGAAGATCTTGTTTCGTAGTGGTAGTGCTAATTTCGCCCACAGACTCAGCATTGGGGGTTTCTATGATGCTCAGGTGTTCTACAATTAATGGCTCAGCGTTTGCTATGCACATGCGTCTTGGATGGATCTGCGATTCTCGGCAACAGTTAACTATCCACAATTCACCGAATCTGTTCTTAAACGAGACAACAGAGGCTGGGATGAGCAAGTTATTCTTCAGTGGTATGGTTCTCTTACATTCCACTACAAGATCCATGGGTTGATGCATGGCATGACACGACAGCTACCTTTCTAGCGCTGACTGCAGGAATGATGACTTCATGCAGCACACATAGTCTCCACACACTCGGATGTGCATCTTCTTGTCCACAGTATTTTATCTCATCTAGCATAATCTTCGAGCAACCACAATCTATAATTGCTTGAGAAGCTTTCAAATAGTCCCATCCGAGAATGACGTCATGACTACACTCTTGTAAGATGATGAATTCAAAGGGCTATGTATGGCCACTTATACCCACACGAATGACACAGCTTCCTGTAGGTTTTACATATTTCCCATTAGCCACCTTCAGAAGAGATGTTTTGTTGTCGAAGAATACGGTTTTCTGCAACTAGTGTCAGTACTTCTCCGAAATGACTGAATATGATGCTCCTTAGCCCACAAGAGTTTGGGCTAGTCGGCCATCCACATCCATGAGGATATCGACGTAGTTTCCGTCATTTTTGTAGTGATCGATGGCTGATGATTTTTCTCTTCATTGGCTTCACCTCCAAGGAAGGTCGCACCCTTTAGTTTTCCAGATTGCGGCGGCTAGGTGATCGGCTGGAGCTTCTAAACGGCGATGGAGACCTTGACCGGCATGTTGGGGAGTGTCCTCTCCAGCGGCTAGCTTGCAGCGATAGTGACCTACGTTATGCTGCACCCACATCTTCTTGTTCATTTTTGTTGTCCTGGAGTTGGCGTCGGCTGACATTGGTCTGCTGTCTTCTGGCGCGGGCGTCATCAAATATCCGCCGCCTTTCTCGACAATAGCGCACCACATGTCCTGGTCGTCCACAGTGGAAACATACCAGTTGGTTATCCTGGGTCCTCCAGACATCAGTCTTCCTTGGTGTCCAAACAGGTTCCTCATGCAGTATTGTAGGAACATAACTTTGCCTGGGTCTTGACTTTTTTACTGTTTTAAAGGGAAATGAAGGGCGAGAGATTGGGTTCAATGTCTGTTCCACTTCCTCCCTTATGACCTCTTGAAGCGTCTCGGTTTTTTGCTTGCCATGCAATCCAAGTGCCACCTGAACTTCCTCTCTCACTGTCTGATGAAGAACATGTGTGAAATCAGTTTCTTCCTCCATCACATACATCGATACGATGTTTGGAAGCCATTCAAACTTCTTGCATGTAATTCTTTTTTTATGCATTGTCTCGATATACTGGCACCATTTTATGAAGTCGTTTGCTGTCGAAACCTCCTTCAGGAGTAGGGCTTGATACATGTCCTCAGCAACACCTTTCATGAGATGTGAAACCTTATCTTCGTCCTTCATTTGAGGATCCTCTATTTTACACAACTCCAAGACATCTTGAATGTAGGATGCTGTCGTTTCTCCTGAACGCTGTGCCCTGCAGTTTAATTTATCTTCAGCCTTGCACTTCTGTTGTTGTGTGTTTCCAAAATACTTGCGCAGTTCCACCTGGAATACTTTCCAGCTTGTGAATTTCTCCTCGTTCTCATACCATTGCTTGGCAGTTCCCTCCAAGTAGAAAAATACGTTAACCAAACACATGGTGTCATCCCATTTGTTAAATTTGGCGATACGCTCATATACCTTCAGCCACTTGTTTGGATTTTGGCCATCGTTACCAGAGAACCCGGAAGGATGTCTCATGTGGTGGCACACAGTTGCTGTCATCATGACGTTCTCTTCTTCTTCTTCTTCTTCTTCTTCTTCTGTCTCCAATAGATTGCGATCTGTTGAATATGGCTTGAACTTGGGTTTCTCGCCACATAAACGGTGGCCCTGTCGTGGCCTGTTGGGAGCCACTGTGTGGTCCATAATGTGCGGTATCAGAAGTTCCAATACCCAGCGCCTCCACCAGAATAATGTCACAGAGAGAAAGGTGTAATTAGATGAATGACAAACACTAACTTCACTTAACGAAGGTTTATTCGGCACTTGCACATACAAGCGCGCGGAGCGAAATGCCTCCGGCCAGAACACATACGGCATATCTACAGCTACAGAACATTCCAGTACAACGCTTCTTACCATTTGTGGATACTTCTAGAATATACTCGAGCCAAATATAGAAATTAAAATTTTTCAGTTCAGGTGGGTTTTGAACTCACGATCCTCCATGCAACAATCTAGTATCATAACCACTATACTACAGCTACTGCGCTACTCAGTTTCTTCTGGACAGTATTCATAATTAGTAGTGTGTTGTAGTATGCACAACAGACCATGCTATGCAAATATCTCTCCATGAAGTAAGACTGGAGAAACCTGTAGGTATGATAAATCTGTTCTCCCCAATAGCATAGGTTTCATTTTAAACCCAAAAGCATGGATGCATTGTATTTGTATCACTTTGAGATAAATGTCTATTTGTAGAAAAGATTAAAATATGGCATATTTGTGTATTTTAATTAAAGATTATATCTAAAAATAAAGATGCTGTTCCTTACCAAACTAAAGCGTTGGTATGTTGATAGGAGACAATAAAAAACACACAAAAGATTATAGTGACAAGACCTGTGACTGTATCACAATTGGTGTATTAGTTCAAACATTAATTGTAAGCATGTGTAATAAGATCTCCATAAAGAAAAGAATAGCCAAAAAAACTTGTCAGCTTTTGACATCTGAGATCCATCTGTCTTGCAATGGAGAGAGGAAAATTTTGGAGAATAACAGCTATTCGAAGATTAAGAAGGAACAGAGAAAAGCATTCCACTAATCTCACAATTGCTTAGGGAACGCAGTGGTTCCCACACTGGGCTTGCATTCAGGAGGAAAATGGTTCAGTTCCTCGTCTGACCACCCATATTTAGATTTTCAATGGTTTTCATAAATTGGTTAAGGAAAATGCTGTTACAGTTCCTTTGATGAGGGCATGGCCCTGGTTGCCTTCACCATCCTTTTCTAATCGAAGCTTAACTCCATCTCTAATGAGCTCATGGCTGACGGAACATAGATCTCTATTCTTCCTTCCTTCTTAGTCTTACCCTAATCTCTTCTTGTCTCTATTGCCAGGTAAAGGAACACCGTATTGGGAATGCCGTCGAGTCTGCATGCACATGAACAGTTGTGTGTGTGTGTGTGTGTGTGTGTGTGTGTGTGTGTGTGTGTGTAGCGCATGGTAAGTAGTTGTCCTCATCTTTATTTAGTAGTAGTATTAGTAGGAGGAGGAGGCGGCTACAAAAAGATTATTTTCTACATATTTTTAGTGCAGTAATGGCAGCCTTAAGTCACTGTGCTAGCTTAACATTCTTAATTCACTAGTATTTTGATATTATACTATAAGAAAATGAAGACAGTTCTTCCTCCACCTGTCACTATGTTCTTTCGGTGGGAAGATGAGTGGCTGAACTTAGCAGTAACATAAGGTAATCAGTCAACCCAGCAGTATGACCATATTGTACCTTCCTACGACTGAAACAAGTGAAGTGCTCTTTGACATGTCTCCATGCAGGAAAATGCTGTTCTGAGGGATGACTTCCTCTTTTGGTGAGACAAAACACCTGTCTCCTGCTTGTGGCATATGACAGTTGGTATGCCACACTTCGGTAGGGTGCACCAAGCATCTTAATGTCTGGTGGGGCTTACCCTCTGTTTTAGGTGGTGATAAGCTGTGTCAGATGCATATTAAATTTGTGTTTATCTTTCCAGCTTTTATACATCTTTCACAAACGAGTTGTTCACCCATTTCAAAGCTCTTGGGAATTTTACACCTTTTTTGTGCATGTCCCCCTGTTTTTAGCCTTTCCACCAAAGAAGTCCAGTTTTGAATTTTAATTGATAATGATGATACTAATGAAACTGACACACTAGAGGCACTAATGATTACACTGCTGTGCTCTCCTGTCCCTAAGAATGACAACAAACAGTGTTACCTTCTGATTTAGTTGTTGAGAAAATAGACTCTCGCATTTGCCAAGCTTGTCAAAGATAGTCATTGGCATCTCATGCCATCATTCTTGCCACCAGTCAGCACAGCCTTTGGGGAACTTCATCCTCGTCAGTGATGCTAAATTTGAGTACGTTGGAATATAATGGACATGTGAAAACAAGACAGTGGCAACAGATTGTTTTTAGATGATAATAGCCTAAACATTGACTACACTGATAAGTGATACGCTAATTACAATACAACTGTTTGCTGTCTTCATGGCTTCCTTAATTGTAGGCACATATTGTGATAGCACATTTGTGATCTGTGCTGTATTTATAACTGTTTCATCCTTCCTTCCCATATGTTCTCTGCCACTGCATACCAAACTGTGGATTTTTGTCAAAACGTACAGTACTGCACAAACACATTCAACACATTTTTAATCCAGTGCCGCAGTGTGTAGTGACCTGTACTGCACCAGTGATCACTTCCATTTTGTGTGTGGAGTAGACTGACTTTCACTTAAATATAATTGTTACTGGTATCACTATAATCTTGATACAGCATAAATCTAATATTTTAGTATGAATCCTTCACAAAATTGCAATTTTCACATGCAATAATCCTGTTTGCCAATCTGCTTGTGTGATCTCTCTCACACTCGTGCTACAGCGGGATCCAAGAGCTGCTGCAAAACGAGGGTTGGTGGCTATGTGAAAGGGAGGGGGAGAAAGGTATAGGTGATTCCAACAACTGGTTGTTAATTGGTCTGATGTGACAGACCACTGTACACAGTAGCGGCTCATTAATACATTTTGTGACAAATTTGTTTTGTTTCCAGAGAATACATGTCGGTCACATTATAAAGCAGCTATTTGTGCCTTGTTAGTGTGCAATTGTTAGGCATGGTAGTTAGTAGTAAAGCATGTGCCTGGAAACCGAGGGGTTGTGGTGTAATCTCAGTCGGATCATGGAAGTTTTCAATCTGCCTTTATTCTAGCCTTCACTTACATGCAAGTTGCCACTGTATAGACTTGAACTCTTCCACTGAGCTACACTCAATTATTTTTCTACTGTTCTTTTGACCTTGCACTTTATTCTTACTTAGTGATAGATTTAATTTGACTGGCCAACTCAGTGGCAGTAGACAAGAAGTTTACTGCACATGTGAACTTGCACATTGGAAAATGCAAAGTCTTCAAAGTTCCTGCAAGTCTCTTTAGAAACAACATGTAGAAATAGTATAAAGCTCTTGGGTTTCCAGCTGACTGGTATCATTGAAACGGTGGGACATTTCAGTAGATGTCACTTTCATCACCTTCACTAGAAAATAATGAGATTGATACTTGTTGAAATGTTGCATCATTTCAACCAACTAACTCAGCTGGAAAATCAAGAGTTTAATATTAGCTAAACCCATCTAGAAAGACAATGAAACAATAACTTGTAGAAATATTTTGAGCAGTGTAAGAAATGGATGGAGGTGCATGTTGGCTCCCATGAGTCCTACTTGCAAGACACGATTGCTAATTGAAAATACTTGCTAAATACACATTTTTGCAGCATCAGTCTCATTTCCTTTGTTTAAGACCTCTAGTGATGAAACTTTTCACAGTGTAACTACTCTGTTCTAGGTCGAAAGAGAATCTAGCACTAATCTGTCATGACTTACAGTTGCTTAGTAATGTGAGAGATCTCATTTATGTCTTCTGGTGTTGTGTAAACTGACTTTATTGCCAGTGCCAGTGCAAGGAAGCTATTTGTAGAAACATGATGGACCTAATGTCTGATGCAGGTTTGAATTGAATGATGCCTTTCTCTGGAAGTATTTACATCTTACTGATGAAAAAGTTGTGTATGTATGTAAAAGAGTCCAGACACAATCATGGCTGCAAACCTGTTACGTCAATGAAGTTTCGGTTGAGAGAAAAATAGGAATGAATTAGACTGATCCAAATCAACATAACAGGGAAGTAAAGACAGGTTCTCTACTTCCTGTAAGTCCCAGAAGTGAATATCAGATGTACAGTAGCTGCATGTGTGTGTGTGTGTGTGTGTGTGTGTGTGTGTGTGTGTGAGAGAGAGAGAGCTGTTATTGTAGTGTCTTTTATTACTAAGTCCAATAATAATTCAGGATGTACCCAGTGCCAAAGAAAAAGTAATAAATTTTGGACCAGAAGCACAACTTTCTCTGTAATGTTACAGGGTGTTTCTTGAACTCGGTGTTGTGTGATTGAACAGATGACACTAACGATCTGAGATAATTTCTGTATACATCTCTCTTCAGTTTTACAGTATGTTTTTACAATTTTTTTCTCTGTGAAACTGCATTGAATTTTTGCAATATCGTAACTTTCTCGGACAGCTGGTACTCATTGTGAGTGTGTATAGTATTTGTCCCGAGAACAAAGAAGAATTATTTTTTGTGACGAATACATTTTTGAGGCCTGGGTCCAACATTTTTCCCCCCTCGGCTTCTCGTGAAGTACTGAAAACCTTTGTACTGATGATAGTCTAATGCCATTGAGAAGGGAACTAGTTTATGGTCTTTAAAATTTTGAAATGTACCAAACACATACAAACTCAGATGCATACTATTCACTGGTACGTATTTTGTGAAGAAATATTATAGAGTTAACTGTAAAATCATGAGACTGAGTTTCTGACCAGTACCTACCTTAAGAAGAAATGTCAGTACTGTTGATAGACACACATATATAAAAGTAGGTACTCTGTGTGTCTTGGTGGTACTGACATATCTCTAAAGATAAGCACGGGCACCAATTTTGTATCATAATTTTATGGTGGTTTTCTCAAGGGATTTTTCTGTTTGAGGGGGGGGGGGTTATGGGTGCTCAACATTGAGGTCATCAGCGATTTTCTGTTTGATACAGTGATATTGTAGTTATGGTGGTATGTATGTTCTTTTCTTAGAAGATTCTGTCTTCTCCATAAGATCACTTGTTATTAACATAAAATGAGAAAAATATTTACTCTCTTCACTGTGTGATGAGTAATTTTGCTAACAATGAAGACTACATTCAATCTAATATGTGGTGATAGCTGAGAAGGCTGTGCACCATGTGGAGTTGTCCTACCTCCATACTGTTCTAGCTCAAGAGGCTGCCTCAGCTGGGTGCCTGTGGGCAGTAGCGTATGTGGCCATACTGCTCTGGCCAAATGCCTGTGGTCAGGGGTGCCCTAGTGACTCCACATGCACAGTACACATGCAGTAGGGCTGTCTTACCATGAACCCTTAACTGCCTGATCCTGCTCACAGGTGAGTTGACAGGCAGTTGCTGGCACCCTTGCCACATGGAGCAGTGTTGTAATAACTAATCCTGTGTTCAGAATGAGATTTTCATTCTGCAGCGGAGTGTGCGCTGATATGAAACTTCCCTGGCAGATTAAAACTATGTGCCGGACCGAGACTCGAACTCGGGACCTTTGCCTACTAGAGCACTTGCCGGCGAAAGGCAAAGGTCCGGAGTTCGAATCTCAGTCCGGCACACAGTTTTAATCCTGTGTTGCTTACCATCGTTTGCTCTTACCAGCTTATCACGACGACTTGTTTCCAAAATAGAAACTGGGCACGAGGGCTTGTGCTCACGATGATACACCCTCAACAGGGCTGATGTACAGCACACACTCGATGCTATTTCTCATTATGAGAGGGTCCAATGTTTTGCCACACTCAATATTAAATCATTCTTCGAAGCATGGGATATATATCTCGTCACTGAACAAGATGACCCAAAGAAGCTGTTATGCAGCATGTAAACATTGTAATCTCTTGGCAATTGCTCTATTGTGATTCTTCAGTACTGTACAGGGCATTCCAAGAGGAAAGATCAATATTCAGGGATATGACAGGAACGATCATTTGAAGCATAAAACTTCATATGCACGTATGACCTATTCCGAAAGGTTTCCGAGATAGCACACTCCGTAACATACGTTGTTATTTGTATTCTCAGTTATTGAGTAAATTGACAGGTTTACAAATGTACGCATGTACAACAGTTGTAAACTTTACAATATGTGTTTTACAAAGTATCAATTGGAAAAAAACATTTTTAACACATTCATCCCCAATCATTGTTGTACAGTTCAGAATAAATGTTTGAATATCTCACTGTCAGCAGCAGCAGCAGGTGCACTACCACTGTAGAAGCCTTAAACATACACCACACCTGCATATTCTTCATTAGTGCAGATGTGTGACATTTTAGTCATTGCATTTATAAACACAGCTACCCAATACTTGTCTCTGATACACCATCAGTTGCTTTATTTCTTCACTCACAACACACAATGGTCAACTGTGTGTTCAACCAGCTCATTTTATGGCAGAAAGATAGCTCAAGCAAAAACATTTAAAGCAGCAAGATAGGTTGGGCTAGCATAAAATGTCAAAGAGGTTGGGTGTGTAAGATGTGTGTGCAACTAGCCCAAAAACAAATGTACATTAAATGTGCTGCAGCTCATAAATCATTTGGAATAGAGCATATGCCCATATGCAGTTTTTATGAGTGTTCCTGTCATATCCCTGAATATTGGCCATTCCTCCTAAGACACCCTTTATATTAAAGAACAGTGACATCCAGTCAAAGCTGGTTTGTAAACTTGATGCCAAGAATTCATCCAGTGTCTCATATTCATTGTCTTTATGTATATGAACTCTGTTTTTTTGCTTCAAAAATAAAGTCTTTAGTCCTAAAGTCATACACTGAACAGTGAGAACATTGTGACTATGTCCTTCAAAAGTAGTTTGTAAGATCATATGGTGCCATATGTAAGACATGTAACAAGTGGAAGGATTTGTACTCCTTTTGTATGCTGTTCACTTAATTAATTTGAACTCATATATCAAAATGTGGCAAACCATGAATAAACCCATCTTTAGTGATAAGATAAATTATTGCAGACAGTGGTGATGAGGCACATGGCCAATTTGACGAAACCCAACAATCTTTGGAAAGTCCACCAAGTAAAGCACAGTTGTGCACTCTCTCCTTTCAGTCGGTCCATATAGCTGTCCAGCATAGGGCATTGTATGATTCTGGCTGTGCCTCCCAGGTACAAATACTCATGCGGAACTAGCAACGTAGCACAGAGGTAAGACATATGGCTTATCTATGTCTACGAGACGACACCAGTTCCGGTAACCCATATTGGGGTTTACAGTGTTCCTCAACCACCGGAGTCAAATTTTGGGGTCATTCCTTTGATCACTCTTTTGCAACCAAAGCTTGAGCTCTGTCCCAAATGACCTTATTGTGAAATTTATTGCATGTGTATTGTACTTGTGGAACCACTTGGAAAGTCCTACCCACGGACGTTGCTATTGACATGGTGTTACCGACTGTAATATTCCTTCTTTCTTTCATTTATGTGTAAAGTTTCCATTGCTTTTGGCAAGCTACTTCATTGTGTATCACTACCATTGAGCCATGCGGCATGAATTCATTAGTCAATTTGGTGCCCACTTAATGGGGATATACAGGGTGTTACAAAAAGATACGGCCAAACTTTCAGGAAACATTCCTCACACACAAATAAAGAAAAGATGTTATGTGGACATGTGTCCGGAAATGCTTAATTTCTATGTTAGAGCTCATTTTAGTTTCGTCAGTGTGTACTGTACTTCCTCGATTCACCGCCAGTTGGCCCAATAGAAGGAAGGTAATGTTGGACTTTGGTGCTTGTGCTGACATCCGACTCATTACTCTACAGTACTAGCATCAAGCACATCAGTACGTAGCATCAACAGGTTAGTGTTTGTCACGAACGTGGTTTTGCAGTCAGTGCAATGTTCACAAATGCGGAGTTGGCAGATGCCCATTTGATGTATGGATTAGCACGGGCCAATAGCCGTGGCGCGGTACGTTTGTATCAAGACAGATTTCCAGAACGAAGGTGTCCCGACAGGAAGACGTTCGAAGCAATTGATCGCCGTCTTAGGGAGCACGGAACATTCCAGCCTATGACTCGCGACTGGGGAAGACCTAGAACGACGAGGACACCTGCAATGGACGAGGCAAATCTTCGTGCAGTTGACGATAACCCTAATGTCAGCGTCAGAGAAGTTGCTGCTGTACAAGGTAACGTTGACCATGTCACTGTATGGAGAGCTACGGGAGAACCAGTTGTTTCCGTACCCTTTACAGCGTGTGCAGGCACTATCAGCAGTTGATTGGCCTCAACGGGTACACTTCTGCGAATGGTTCATCCAACAATGTGTCAATCCTCATTTCAGTGCAAATGTTCTCTTTACGGATGACGCTTCATTCCAACGTGATCAAATCGGAAATTTTCACAATCAACATGTGTGGGCTGACGAGAATCCGCACACAATTGTGCAATCACATCATCAACACAGATTTTCTGTGAACGTTTGGGCAGGCATTGTTGGTGATGTCTTGATTGGGCCCCATGTTCTTCCACCTACGCTCAATGGAGCATGTTATCATGATTTCATACGGGATACTCTACCTGTGCTGCTAGAACATATGCCTTTACAAGTACAACACAACATGTGGTTCATGCACGATGGAGCTCCTGCACATTTCATTCGAAGTGTTCGTACGCTTCTCAACAACAGATTCAGTGACCGATGGACTGGTAGAGGCGGACCAATTCCATGGCCTCCACACTCTCCTGACCTCAACCCTCTTGACTTTCATTTATGGGGGCATTTGAAAGCTCTTGTCTACGCAGTCCCGGTACCAAATGTAGAGACTCTTCGTGCTCGTATTGTGGACGGCTGTGATACAATACGCCATTCTCCAGGGCTGCATCAGCACCTCAGGGATTCCATGCGACGGAGGGTGGATGCATGTATCCTCACTAACGGAGGACATTTTGAACATTTCCTGTAACAAAGTGTTTGAAGTCACGCTGGTACGTTCTGTTGCTGTGTGTTTCCATTCCATGATTAATGTGATTTGAAGAGAAGTAATAAAATTAGCTCTAACATGGAAAGTAAGCGTTTCCGGACACATGTCCACATAACATATTTTCTTTCTTTGTGTGTGAGGAATGTTGCCTGAAAGTTTGGCGTAACACCCTGTATAGTGATTTAAACATCAGTTACAAATCACAAATTATGGTTGTCTTGGTGATGAGGAACAGGTAAAATGCAAATAGTGAATCTTGTTGGATGTTTATATATTATCAGTAGTATCTATGGCAACTGGATAAATTATGGTAAAACTGCTAGTGTATGGCAGGGTGTTTGAATCTCATGCTGCATCCTAAAAAGGAGATATGTAAAGTAAAACAGGTGGTGCAACTACTGGCAGCTTAATGTGTTGGAGAAGGAACAAAGAATTTGTTGCAGGTTGCTTATTGCTCGCTCATATCCTTACCAAATTCCACAGACATCTGATGGTATATACCTCTATCCTTGTACCAATAATTTGTTGATTTCGTGCCATAATCTACAGTGCTTTATAAGCCAGAAGTTAACCAAGGTACCTTTCAGTAGATGGTCATAATGTTCTGGACATTTCTGTGACAGAGGATTGTACATCCCCTTGATGTACAAACAGTTACGTTATGGTGTGTGAATATTTTTTGGTATCAGTAACAGTTATATGTAACACTATTTGGAACATTAAGTTTGTAAAATTATCTTTATGGTGTGTGAATATTTTTTGGTATCAGTAACAGTTATATGTAACACTATTTGGAACATTAAGTTTGTAAAATTATCTTTATTGGTTGGATGAACACTTTCCAGAGACCATTGTCTTATGAGAAACACTAAAGTTAATGTGATCCATTATATATTTTAAAGCTGTGATTTTAATACTGTAGTCTGCTACAAGGTGTCTTGATATGTTAAAGAATTAAACATAGCAGAAATTGTCTTACAGTGTTGTTGTACAAATGTATTCAGTAACAGCATATAGGTTATTTTCATTTTTGAAAAGTTGACTATGAGCAATAGACAAATTTTTAGGCTTAAATAAAACTGTATCTTCATTTTGTCATTATTTTCTGTTGTATAAATGGCACTTGAGATTTCAGCTTTGTTTATGAGTGGTACTAAAATAGTATATACTTCTTGCTTCACCTACTGTATATCCATTACACAATAGACTCTGTGTGTTTTAGCAGTATGTCGTAACTATCAGTTGTCTGTAAGTTATTCTTTTGTAATATTTCCTTTAAGTGTGAGAGAAATATTAGTAATTTGATGATGAAATATATCCAGTATATCATTAAATGTTTAATATCTTTGCTTCCACTTTGTCAAATATTTTTTTTTCTTGGCACTTCCTCTGAATCCTTCCTCTCTTTAGTCAGAGGAAGACATATGTAACTCCACAAGGTGATATCTCTATCACCTTTTATTCATCTTTGCTGCCATGTGGTAAGTAGAAAATTTTCTGTCAAGTGTTTGACTGTGCTTTCATTTTGGATACTATTTTCCATTCAAAGCATATTATATGGCTAGAAGTCTGCTGCACACATTCATTCCAAAGACAACAGTTATGTAACTAATAATGTATACTATTAATAGTATGGTATTTGACCTTCATTGCTATATTTGACACACTTGAAGGAATACTTTATTTTATTTTTCGAGAAGCATGATGAATTATTGTTCAAGAGATTGAGTTGGTTTGCAGCTAATAGTGTATTTCTACTAATGTAATGTTCATGCAGCCAGGTAATGCCCTTGACAGCCAGCGGTAATCCTGTAAGTTATCTGCACATTTGATAGTTCCTCCTGTAAATATTTCATAGCATACCAGATGAAACTTTGGACAGGAGTATTTTCATGGTGATACAAAATAGGCCAATCTCAAACAACTGCCTCAATGTGGTAAGCATGCGGTTGTCTGAAGAATTTTCACAGCCACGTATTTGTACCTTTTTGTCAACTGAACTGAATAATCAACAGTTCAAATCAGGGGATACAGGTTGGACCATCGCATTACTTCTACTGAATTTTATTCACAGAATCACACACAGGTAAATAATACTCACCGGGTGTCGACTAGGTAAACAAGCAACTGGGTGAATGTCATGTGTTCCATGACTCGCCACTTGAAACTTTTCTCTACTGTTACGTAGTCCAATAAAAGTGTGTGGAGCAATCCAAGTGATTTTGCACTTTTCTTGTTGCAGTCATTGGCTTCAGAGCAATTGCACAAGTTTAAAAACACGGTCTTAGTTCACTTGTGACAGATTGTGTTTGCATTCTGTCTGCATTACCTGCAATTTAAATTCTCTGCGATTTGTGACACAAAATGATCGCTGCAGTTCATACAGTATGGGTTGGAGTTTGGTAGTCGCTATTTGTTGCTTCTTAAACCTACAAAAGTAGTGATTGGGATTAATCCCTGTTCCATACTTCCGTTGACTCCTCCTTAACAAAAATTGTTTTTGGTGTTGATACGACGTATGTGCAGTGAGTACTGCATCTCACTCAGTCGGTGTTATCAGAGTTGTCTAGAGGCTTTTGCCACTTATCGTTACTTTTTTTTTTATTTGTAATATCCCTGTTTTTTAAGGTCACAAGATAGTGACACCAAATGTTGTAAAAACTTGATTTCTATGTTGTACAGAGGCAAATGTGGGTAAGAAACTGGTAGTATAATTTTTAAAAGAAAGCTAAAATGCAGGTAATGGGAAATGTAAGTTAGTGTTTGTCTATTTTAGCTGCTGAAAAGTAAACCAGTTTGTAAAAAATTACTGGCTGAGCAGTATTTTTTCTGAGAGGTAAAATCAAAGTGTTAAGAAGTAAATGCTTAATGTTTGGAAAAAGATTGCATTATTTTTGGAATTAAGACACATTTTGAAATACCTGTAAATTTATTTTGTGTTGTCGACAGCCGCAGCATAAGTGGTGATGAAGATGGCCCATTGTGTGACACGATTAGCAGAAAAACTTTATTTTATCTAATAGCAACCTTGAATGCAGCATTTTATCCAGATTATGACTTTTCTGATGCAAAAAGTCATGAATTTAGTAAGGAGCCAAGTCTGCAGGTAATTTTGACACTGAATTAACTTTTTGTCATAGGATTGTAATGGAAGTGTCAGTTCTGTTAATTTTTCATTGTGCATTTGATTATTTTAATACTGAACTGTTATGATAAATACAGACTTCATAAATCATTGTGGAGCAAACGTTATGTGCATGTGTTACTATAGGTTATCAGTCTTGGGCTGACGGCAATCTCATTAAGAAGAATTACACCAGATGCATTTCGCTTTTATTTACAAAGCATCTTCCGTGGTTATTCTGTAAATTGGCTACAGATATTTATACATTTTCTGATTGTTTTAGGTTAAAAACAGTGTTTCCTTTACGAAGTTGGTCTACAGGCTACTTACTCCTTCCTTTCTTGCTAACAGTAGTTGGTGTCGACAGGCTTCATTTCATATCTGCACTTCGCAGTTTCCTGCGCTGCATTATTTACAATTGACTTTCTTAACTGTTTTTCATTATGCACTGCCACAGTGTTTATGCCTATTTGTTTGTTTTTGTACATGTTGTGAGTGTTGCCAACCTATGAAACGATTTGTGTGTGTGTGTGTGTGTGTGTGTGTGTGTGTGTGTGTGTGTAGACAGAGAGAGAGAGAGAGAGAGTTAGTGAAATTGTCTTGTATGTAGGTAGAGACTGAGAGGAGTGGTGCTGTTTAGTTTTTTTTAATAATTAGATTGCAGTAAGCTCAAGATGCATAACCTATAGTAACAGATGTTAACAGCTGCTGCAGAAGATGGCCACCCAAACAAATGTATTATGGGCACCCCGTCAGGCATTTCCAAGTGGCCTCCACATGAAGTTTACAAGTATTGTTAAACTATCCAACACATAAAGTTTAATAATACTTGGAGATCAAATAATATTATACCTAAAAATATTAATGTACAGGTTAAAAACAGTTCTCCCAGAGCACATAAAACGAAACAAATTGCTCAAAAAATTTGGCTAAACAAGGAAATCAAGTATCTTTACGCCAAAAAGCAAACCCTAAATTGGGAACTATATAAAGCACATCTTAAGATTAAGAGTGTTCTGAATAATACCTCTGTTTTCTCCCATCTTGTTAGCAAGGTTGAAAATAATACATATGCAGTGATAGAAAAAATGAAAAAAAAAAAAAACTCACAAAAGAAAGATTGCAAATTTAAAAGCTAATCAAACACCCATCACAGCTACAAATTACACCCAGTCTAAGGAAAAACATCACTTCTATCCAAGACTGGTCAACCTCACTGATACTCTTTCGTATACAGAAGAAATAAAACTACTCGAAAAAGGTCTGAAACACAAAGTCAGCACACACATAGATGAAAAATACATACAAAACCCTCATAGTGGAATCAGAAAGCATTCTCAAGCAGGAAAACAGAAACGAAACAAGTGAGGTAAATGTTGGTCTGACGAGAGAGCTAGTCTGTAATGAAATCAAAAACATAATAACACAGATGAAAGAAAACAGAGGAAACCAAAACAATACAGATTCTACAACACTGACAAAACTTAGGAAGAAACTACAGGAACACAACACCATCATCACAAAGGCAGATAAAGGAAACACACTGCTTCTCATGGATAAAGAGCAATACATCAGTGAGACACAAGAGTTCATCACAAAAAATAAATATAAAATCAGATCCAACAGATACCAAATGAAGCTGAGAAACACTCTGAAAGACATAGAACATACAATAGAAAAGAATGAAAAAGGAAAACTGATACAAACAAATCCCAGTGTACCTGCCCTCCGATGCGAACCAAAGCTACACAAGAAAGATCTCCCCGTCACAGCTATTGTGAATTATAGAAATGCTCCCACTTACCCACTTGCAAGATACATGTTGAAAATCTTATCAGGAAACTAAAACTTACAATAAGACAGGACTATAAGAAACACCACACAATTGATTCAGTACATAAAAGACATACAAGTTCCAGGCACAACCACCCTCCTGTCATTTTATGTAGAGAATATGTATTCCAATATACCAATAACTGAAACAATAAACATTATAGGACAAAATCTTAAGATACACAGTACACTTCCACATGAATACACCATAGAAACGGTCAGGCTTCTAGAGCTAATAATAGAACAGAATTATTTTCAGTTTAATAATGAATTATATTTACAGAGTGAAGTATTACCAATGGGATCTCCAGTGTCTGGAACCATAGCAAACATATTTATGAACCATGTGGAACAGGTTATATTTAACAAAATAGTGTCAAATAGGTGCAACATCCTATACTGGATTAGATATATGGAGGACATGTTATGCCTGATAGATGAACCAAACAATAAAATTGACCAGTTACACAGACATAAATTCTGTTCATGATAAGATACATTTTACAATAGAGAAAGAGCAACATAGATAGTTAAATTTTGTGGTCATCACCATAATGATTCAAAACAACCAACACCCATTTGCCATATACCAAAAACCGACAGAATTATACATGAGACATCACAACACCCCAATTCTCAAAAGCAGGCATCACTTAGGTACTTTCTCCACAGACTAAACACTGTACCATTTGATACAGACAATTACAAAAAAGAAATGAATATTATAATACAAATAACCACAAACAATGGATACGAAGAGAACTTAGTAACAAAGCTGAACAAGAAAATCAAGAAACAGAAAAGAACAAACACCCAACTATCACCAACACAAGGACAAAATCATACACAAACAATTACTCAAAATACAAGAATAGAAACAACACAAAGTGTGAAAGAAACAGAAAGTAAAAGATGGTACACAGTGACATACAACCACAAATACACACACAGAATATCCAGTATTTTCAAAAAATAAGGCATAAAAATAGCACACTGGACCAACGATTCAATTCAGAAATACTTCCCAAAAACAATAGGGAAAACTGATCTATATCAGAAATCAGGAATATACCGACTGAAATGTTGTACATGTGATGGAAGACATATAGGTCAAACCAGGAGGACATTTGACACCAGATACAAAGAACGTGTAAGAGCATGGACGTATAGGACAAATCACTCACCTTTTGCAGAACACTTACACCAACACCAGCATGAAATTACAACCAGAGACATAGACATGGAAATCATAAGGATAAACAACAACAAAAAACACCCTTCACCTTACAAGAAAATTGCCTCATCCGAAAAACCATAACAGAAAAGAAACAACTCATAAATGATCAGATCAACTTGGCAAACCACACACTCATTTAACTGATTGACCCCTTAATGTAACATTAAAAGTACACATGTAACCACAGACTTCATTTAGCACTACCATTTCCTCCCAGATTCTGCTCTATAATCACTGTCTAAGCCCTGGTAATCTCTAGTCCCTGAACTCCCTGCTAGGAAGCACTCTTCTCTCCCCCCATCCATACCCTGTTATCCCCCCCCCCCCCTTCCATGACCCATTGCTCTCCATTTCATTACAGATTGCTGTTCACGTGACAATCACATTCCAATCTAAGTTGCCAGTGGCCGTGGCCATATGTGCGTGAGGTGTGCTTGCTTGTGTGAAAATTTGTGTGTGTTTTCTTTGCTGAAGAAGGCTTTGGCCAAAAGCTATAACGTGTAACAGTCTTTTTTTGTTGTTCCTGTCTGCAACTCAATGCGTCATCTTTACAGTAAGTAGCAGTTTTTCCTTTTCCTAATATTGTTGTTATTTCCAGTATTGTGAGAAAAGAAATGACTTGTACCTTATGTTATTGTCTAACTTTTCTGGTTGTTGTTGGTGGTGGGGAGGGAGGAGGTAGGGTTTCCTTGTGAATAGGTTGCAAAAGACCAAGGCCATAAATATTTATTTTTAGAGGGAAATGAAGGTGAACAGATGTTCTGTTTTTTTTTTTATTGATTTCATAAGACTGTAAGTTTCCATTCCTGTATTGACGGGCAACGCTGGCTTCCGCTGCCTCTGAGAAAAGAAGAGTAACAATTTTGAAATTATGACATATTGAAGAATTCTCACCAAATAGTGCAGTGTAATAATAATGATGTTGTGTTCAAATTGTACTTTATAAGTGGACAGATTTGCACTATCTGTGCATCTTGTGACATTACTACATTGGAGACAGAGTAACTGCAATGTCTCTTCTGAAAGAGCTTGGGAAAATAGACTTCAACACCATCATCATCTCATCATTTCCTGATGATTTTGGCTTTTTGTAATTTCCAAATTTGCTACTTTGTTAGGTGTTATGATCTGCCGCTACTATTCTCATTTTACTCAAAATGTTACCTTTAAACATTTGCAGTGTGTACCTTAACCTTTACTGTAGATGTAATTAGGTTTTGGTAATAGCCAAGATGATTTGTTGTCCACTTCTGTATACTATTCATGAGTCTTTTCCATCCTCTATCAGTTTAAAAATTTCTTCATTGGATATTTTATTTGTTTAGCTTTTCTTCGTTAGTCTTCTCTACAGCAATACTGCCACCACTCCAAAGAACTTCTTGTCAGTTGTCAACAGCATCCAGCTGCCACAATCTGCAAATATAATGTCCCTCGGATGAAATCTGTAGTAAAATAATTTTTTATTTTCATATTAAGTGACTTGTTTACTAGTACATGTGTTCTTTCTGAAAAAAAAATATGGTTTACTGCTACAATTCTTCCTCTTGTGTGTGCAGCATTTGTTGTTTTCTCTTTTTTTTAAGTGGTACTGTGTAAATAAACAATGTTATTTCAGTATCGGCCACTACAGCAATATCATTTGAAAATCTAGTACAGTAGGTGGTAGTACCCATTTACTTCACTTTGGATGTCTTTGTTTTGATAATATTCTTTGGTATAAAATTAATAAATAACAAATATGTATTCCCATTTAGCTCTAGTACCCAGTCGCCATTTATTGCCTAAACCCAAATTTGTCATAATTATTCTCAATTTTTTAATATATTTAACTTACCGTTTGCTGTTTTCTTTTTAAATTCTAAACATATTTACATTGCATGTGCCACTATACTTATGTCTTCTGTTAGTGAAAGAATCTGCTGTATCCTCTTTTCGTGGGTGACAATTTTTTTAGTGTGTTCTTTGCTGTCCAGTATATTTGCAGTGTCATAACAGTGACTTGCAAATTTGAAAAAGTTCTTCTTTCATCTGTTTGGGGCAGTATGATCAGTAGGATGTAATTTCACATACATGCAGCTCTCTCTCTAATGTCGTGATACTGTGATTCGGGATAGGGTCCACTATTGACAGGCAGAGAATCTACGCTGCTTTATAGAAGGGTGGGATGGTGTGCAATCACATTAGGTAAAAGACAGCAAAATACGACAGGGATATGTCCGTCGCGCTATTCTTATACCAGTGGGGAAGGAAAGCACGCTGGTTCTGTGTTGTTCTGGATAGAGTGACGGCCTATGCCAAGTCATGTTGAGAGAAAAAATTAGCTCATATGGTGCTATTTCGTGTGTTGAAGGATATGTTATTGTGGGGAAATAAATCTACTGTGATTACTTTAGGGCTTATATAGAAAGTTATTTACACATGTGATTGCACTTCATATTCTGAAGAAATAGTAGGGCATTTGGTAGGAAGAATTTACATAATGTTGTGTTTCCTGCTGAAGTGAACACAGTGTTGAACCGTTATCAGTATGACCTGACTTAACGTGTAGCAATTTTCACAGCGTTTTTCTGAGATTTTGCATCTGGTAGAATGCTGTCATGAGAACCGAGTTCCAGCATTCTTGACATTGAATTGTATACCTTCTTCAGAACAAAGTGTTAATTATGCTTTGTCCTGTGCATGGAAAGAAAGTTTTGGTCAGATTTGTGTGAAAGTGTCAGAAATTCTGTAGCCAAGTAATATTTTTCCTCGGTATCAAAGTAACTCTGGAACAACCGTTTTCTTCCATTTGATTTTGAATTCTGTTAACTTCCTCTCTTATTTAACACTTCAGCTCTTGCAAGGCAAAGAATTTTTCTGGGGAACCCAAAGAAAGTAATTTAATAAATACTCTAATAAGAAAATAAGGAAGACCATACAGATGCAGATCCCTAAAGGGGCTTAAAGCAAATAGTTCTTACAATAGACAGAAAAATTCCTTTTTTTTTCTTTTAATAGTCTAGACTTGTCAGTAGCCCCTCTTAAGTAAGCTTGTAATTTGTGTGTGTTACACTTTATTACTTTTTTATGTTATTTTGTTTGTAGTGGGTGATGAACACAGTTGACAGCAATCTAAATGCAACAGCTGGTGAACAGTATCGTACATTGCGAGCTCAGCTGTGGGCTGCTGTTGATGATGAGATATCATTGAATGAGTGTGACATTTACAGGTTAGAAATTGAAATAATAAGGTATCACCAATTTTATACTCTACTAATTTTTTTTTTTCTCCTCTGCTAGTTAAAGCTTTGTGTACAGAAAAAGTTTTTGATAGGTAGTTCTTAAGTGAAATATTTATAATCCAAAGTTAAAATCTAGTGCATCAGTAATAAAACTGAGATCTTAAGATTATGCCAAAGACTGAGAGAGTGAGGCACTGATTTACTTCATGACTTTGCATAAGACTGTCATTTAGATTAGTTATTTTTATTTTTTGCTGTGCACATTTATGTATTACATTGTAGCTACTGAAATCATTAAGAAATATAATTCTGTATCATAAAATACAAAATACATGACTTTAGTCCCAGTAGACACTGTGTGTGTGTGGGAGGGGGGGGGGCATTATGAAAAAAATAAAATAGGTGGATAAATATATTGCGACTCTAGGTTTTCCAAGCGTGGTAATCCAAGGTGTGTTCGGCTGGTTTGCTGCTCTCAGCAGACCCAAGAAATATACCACGGGATATATATGGTATTATTTAGTTTTGAGATTTGGATTTCAGTTATGTGTAAAACTAGCTTCTGGTTAGCAGACTATGTTGGGATAGAAGCAAGATTATTCATTGTCATTTAAACCTAACATTCCAATCCTTTGGAATGATTACTGGATAATAACCTACAACGGTAAAAAGGTATATAATTTTACTTCATCAACAAAGTTTTTACTGATGTTTGCCATATTTTTCGTTTCCACACAATCTGGGTATTGGGTGAATGTACACACATTAAACTGGCAATTGTGCATGCATAAACATTCCTTATAATCTAAACTGGAAGTGTGTAACACGAGTTTTTGTAGGTTGTCTATGACCGTTGAATTGAAACAAGAGAGGACACACAATGTCCCACTGTATATTTTTTTCTTATGGACTAACTTTTTTATTGTGCTTGAATGATTCATAATTTTTACATTCTTGTATATTTATGAGAAACCTACAATAAAGTTCAGATCATCCTTTTTGTTACGATAATCACATTCTTTGCAACAAAATATCAGAGTACCTTGTATCTTTCTCTGATTCATATTTTGCAGTAGTTAACTAGCTACGTGTCAGTAGTGTGAGACAAAAGTTTTAACTTACTTTCTTTTCTTTATATATATAATAGAGGGAAACATTCCACGTGGGAAAAATATATGTAAAAACAAAGATGATGTGACTTACCAAAATTTTGTGTGTATGTTTGTGTTTGTTTGTGTGTCTATCGACCTTCCAGCGCTTTCGTTTGGTAAATCACATCATCTTTGTTTTTACACACACACAGATATATATATATATATATATATATATATATATATATATATATATAGAGGGAAACATTCCACGTAGGAAAAATATATCTAAAAACAAAGATGATGTGACTTACCAAATGAAAGTGCTGGCAGGTCGACAGATGCTTGTGTCTGTATATGTGTGGATGGATATGTGTGTGTGTGTGTGTGTGTGTGTGTGAGAGTGTATACCTGTCCTTTTTTCCCCCTAAGGTAAGTCTTTCCGCTCCCGGGATTGGAATGACTCCTTACCCTCTCCCTTAAAACCCACATCCTTTCGTCTTTCCCTCTCCTTCCCTCTTTCCTGATGAGGCAACAGTTTGTTGCGAAAGCTTCAATTTTGTGTGTATGTTTGTGTTCGTTTGTGTGTCTGTCGACCTGCCAGCACTTTCATTTGGTAAGTCACATCATCTTTGTTTTTATATATACACTCCTGGAAATGGAAAAAAGAACACATTGACACCGGTGTGTCAGACCCACCATACTTGCTCCGGACACTGCGAGAGGGCTGTACAAGCAATGATCACACGCACGGCACAGCGGACACACCAGGAACCGTGGTGTTGGCCGTCGAATGGCGCTAGCTGCGCAGCATTTGTGCACCGCCGCCGTCAGTGTCAGCCAGTTTGCCGTGGCATACGGAGCTCCATCGCAGTCTTTAACACTGGTAGCATGCCGCGACAGCATGGACGTGAACCGTATGTGCAGTTGACGGACTTTGAGCGAGGGCATATAGTGGGCATGCGGGAGGCCGGGTGGACGTACCGCCGAATTGCTCAACACGTGGGGCGTGAGGTCTCCACAGTACATCGATGTTGTCGCCAGTGGTCGGCGGAAGGTGCACGTGCCCGTCGACCTGGGACCGGACCGCAGCGACGCACGGATGCATGCCAAGACCGTAGGCTCCTACACAGTGCCGTAGGGGACCGCACCGCCACTTCCCAGCAAATTAGGGACACTGTTGCTCCTGGGGTATCGGCGAGGACCATTCGCAACCATGAAGCTGGGCTACGGTCCCGCACACCGTTAGGCCGTCTTCCGCTCACGCCCCAACATCGTGCAGCTCGCCTCCAGTGGTGTCGCGACAGGCGTGAATGGAGGGACGAATGGAGACGTGTCGTCTTCAGCGATGAGAGTCGCTTCTGCCTTGGTGCCAATGATGGTCGTATGCGTGTTTGGCGCCGTGCAGGTGAGCGCCACAATCAGGACTGCATACGACCGAGGCACACAGGGCCAACACCCGGCATCATGGTGTGGGGAGCGATCTCCTACACTGGCCGTACACCACTGGTGATCGTCGAGGGGACACTGAATAGTGCACGGTACATCCAAACCGTCATCGAACCCATCGTTCTACCATTCCTAGACCGGCAAGGGAACTTGCTGTTCCAACAGGACAATGCACGTCCGCATGTATCCCGTGCCACCCAACGTGCTCTAGAAGGTGTAAGTCAACTACCCTGGCCAGCAAGATCTCCGGATCTGTCCCCCATTGAGCATGTTTGGGACTGGATGAAGCGTCGTCTCACGCGGTCTGCACATCCAGCATCTCTACGATTGTCTCCATGGGAGAATAGCAGCCTACATTGCTGCGAAAGGTGGATATACACTGTACTAGTGCCGACATTGTGCATGCTCTGTTGCCTGTGTCTATGTGCCTGTGGTTCTGTCAGTGTGATCATGTGATGTATCTGACCCCAGGAATGTGTCAATAAAGTTTCCCCTTCCTGGGACAATGAATTCACGGTGTTCTTATTTCAATTTCCAGGAGTGTATATATATATATATATATATATATATATATATATATATATATATATATATATATCACACAAACATACACACAAAATTCTAGCTTTCGCAACCAACGGTGTCTGTATATGTGTGGATGGATATGTGTGTGTGTTCGAGTGTATACCCGTCCTTTTTTCCCCGTAAGGTAAGTCTTTCCGCTCCCGGGATTGGAATGACTCCTTACCCTCTCCCTTAAAACCCAAATCCTTTTGTCTTTCCCTCTCCTTCCCTCTTTCCTGACGAGGCAACCGTTGGTTGCAAAAGCTAGAATTTTGTGTGTATGTTTGTGTTTGTTTGTGTGTCTGTCGACCTGCCAGCACTTTCATTTGGTAAGTCACATCATCTTTGTTTTTAGATATATTTTC
Organism: Schistocerca nitens; assembly: GCF_023898315.1. NCBI lineage: Eukaryota > Metazoa > Arthropoda > Insecta > Orthoptera > Acrididae > Schistocerca > Schistocerca nitens. The sequence goes on along the minus strand of NC_064619.1, from coordinate 224,416,760 downwards.
CCTACATGGAATGTTTCCCTCTATTATAACCATATCATATATATAAACTTATTTTTTAAAAATTAACTGTTATTATTGCTATATTTCTCAGATAATGGTGAGCAGTTACTTTTTATTTTCAGCTATAACCCAGATTTGGCTTCAGATCCTTTTGGGGAGGATGGTTGTTTGTGGTCATTCAATTATTTCTTCTATAACAAGAAGCTGAAACGTATAGTGTTCTTCACATGCAGAGCTATTAAGTGAGTATTTTGTAAACACCAAAAATTTATGACTCTGTTTTCTGTGTTGTAACAGTGCATTGAAACTCTTAAAAGCTTTTGTTACTTTAACAAATCAGTTATTCCAAACAAATGAAGCATAGCTTCTGCTTTAAAATTATGTACTATTCAAGGGACAAACTTGAAAATGGATTATTCAAGATTACCATTTCCTTGTTGAAAAAGTTTTTTGCCCATATAATTACTGATAAGAAAAAAAAATGAGTGTGAAGAGTAGTGAAAGAAAACTATTCTTCCTCAGCCACGTGGTCACAGAAATACAATGAAACACATTCAAATAAGATTTCCCACTACTTAACTCTAGTTTGACACATCTATCCATTAATTTACTCTCAAATTCTTACTCCCACACTCTTGCCCCACGATCTCCCTCTTCGTCTGTCAATGTTGCCATCCCCAAATTCACTCCTGCATTTCATTGTTGCCACATGCAGATTGTCTACCTGAACCAGGTCGGACTCATTGGTGCCCCATACCCTTGCAACATCTCCTCTCCTAGCTGTCACCTTTCCTCTTCCTTCTTCCTCCTCTCAACCACTTCACATGAGGCAACTTCACTGTACCCCGTTTGGATCGTAGTTCAAGATAGTGTACTTGTTTAGTGTGGGCGGGGGGTTGTCAACTCAACCATAAAGTGAATACTTAAATTCAGTTAAGAAGTATATAGACAGTAAATATTAAGGCAAATAAAACTGGGGGAGTTATAAGATGCAGCTGAAGTGGTTACTTACATATGCCGATCTGGTCACAGAAGCAGTGTTCTGTGTTTTGGGTTCTCAGTATTATACTGATGTTCCAAAGGAAAGAAGAGAGGTTAGGATTTAACATTTAGTTAGTGATGAGGTCATTAGAGATGGAGCACAAGCTCAGCTTAGGGAAGGGCGGGGAAGAGACTCATACATGTCCTATTTAGGATAACCATGGTGACATTTACGTTAAGCAATTTAGGGAAACAACAGAAAGCTTAATCTATGTGGCAATATGGGGAGTTGAGAGTTGAACCTTTGTACCTTCATTATCCTGAATGTGAATCCATTGTCTTTCAATTTCGTCACCTCACACCCTTAGGTATTTCAAGGTATATTTCTGTCTCTGGTGACCTTGATGTCAATAAAATGTTAGACTCTAACCTTCTTTCCAAGGAATGCTTGTTACATTGCTGACAGATTTGTCTTATACTGGAGCACTACCTCACTCCTCTCTATTGCTCTTAAGCCTCTGTGTTAAGCTAAATATCCTAAGCTTTTTTCATTTATTTATTTATTTATTTATTTATTTATTTTGCATTACTTTTATTGTATGGAGTTCTACCATGCTTCATATTTCACAGTGAACTGTAATCCTTGCATAACTGGTAGTACTCTAGGGTCTCACTTCGCTATAAGCTGGCCAGGTTCTAGCCCTTTTCGGCATTAGAATACAATACTGAAAGTACAGTTTTTTGAAATTTGCTTTCAGAGGCTATGAGGTACAAGTGAAAACACATCTGCTCATTTTGCAAAGTCTTAATTTGATCCTGTGTGAAGTATGGAAGTAAGAAGTGTGGGTTTTATAGACCATTGTATTGAAAAGTATAGATGCATTCACTTGGGAGGGCATCATACTGGCCACTGGTGTCTGTAGGTTCAGTCTAACTCCCGACATCTCTGCTTTTGCCTCTGTGCAATAAGCTTTATAAGATTTTTTCGAAATGCAAAGTGTGCACATATTTGAAACTTCCTGGCAGAGCAAAACTGTGTGCCGCACAGAGAATCTAAATTGGAACCTTTGCCTTCTGTGGGCTAATGCTCTACTTAGTGAGGTATTTGGCACAACTTGTGATCTACCCTTACATACTAACATAAGTATGTCTCCCCTACCTTCAAACTTCACAGAAATTTATAGTATGTCTTGTACTAAATGCAATGTGAGGCCATATATTACAAAATCTAGTAAGTGTAACTCCTTTTAAAGGATTAAGAGACGGTGATCGTGCATCTGAAGGGGTAAAGCAGTCAGATTGTTAACCTCTTTTCCTTAACTAGCATTGTGTTAAAAAAAGAGATGGAATGAAACTGTAAACGGGTCTTGAACCGAGGTTCATCAAGCCATAGTAATAGTATGTGATCAGATAAACAAAGTCAGTCATCAGTCAAATCAGACAGCTAATTTCAGAGTAGCTGTCAATAACTTTAAGAACTCAGAAATAAATATAAGCTCATAACCTTGGAATTAAACAAGAACAAGTTAGTGGCATCAGTAAAGCTCCCTACTATTAAGCATCAACAAAGTAAAGAAACCTTTTCATACAACCATGTTTACTGGCTGGTCACCAAAACATCTCTGATGAACAACAGAATGCTTAGGATATCAGAACCTTAAAAGTGATATAACATTCAAAAGCAATTTTTGAAGCACTGATCATACATATAAATGTACAAATAAATTTTGTATTGATAATTTAACCAGAAGTAATTTCAAACCAGAATGAAAATTTAAACTAACTATTTTAAGCAGCAATTCCATTTTCAGGACACACGGACCAAATTATGTTCTGCATTATCTTTTAGACCAATTGAATACTTTGATTCAAGTCATTGAACACTTTGAGTATTAATGTTATTTAAAAAGTCAAATAATTAATTTTTTGCTTGTATGGATATATTCAGATTTTCAGGATTAGAAACAGGACCCTAACATGGGCTGCATGACGTAGGTCCATGATGTTCTCCTAGTATATGTGCATTGAAATTCACACATATATTGAATCACCGCAGTAAAATAATTGATTCGTGCAGTAGTAGAGCCCTAAACAATCTGTACATTGCCTAAGAGGTGACAAAGTGATAATATACTGTGGCAGTTATGCAGGGCAGTGTTAACCCTTTAACTGCTCTGGACGTATTAACGCGCACGCCTTTGTACCTGTCCCCCTGTGTACTCTGAACGAGTTTACACGTGCCACCAGTCCTCCTACCTGGTACTCTGAACGTGTCTGCTCTCTTAAATTTATTACTTTCACTATCAGGCTTTTTAGAACATTCCACATTGTGGTGTGATGCAATATGCAGATAAATCTCCCATCCAAGGCTCCTTTATAATAACATGTTAGTAATTTTGCCGTGCTTTCCCTCCAGGACTTTTACGTCTCAGTAGTTAGATAAAGATTGACTGTGCTATTCTTGGTGCACTAACTTGTTGCCCTCACACTTTTCCTTCAGCGTTCTAACACGTCCAGGGCATAGAAGGACTTCCCTCCTCCTTTCCTAACCTTTGCAGTTCTAACTAATTATTTCCGACAAATGAATCAGTGAAATTACATTCTTTCCTCAGTTTTAATATGAAACATGGAAATTTTTTCATCTAGGAAAATCCCAGAAATTTTGAAGAATTCCGGGAATTTTTCATTGTTTTAGTTTTCAGTTAAATTTTTGTAATTTTGATTGGTAAGATCTGATACTCTTAGAAAGAATTTTACCTTAGCCTGCTACTGCAGAAAATAACTGCAGCAATAAAGCATAAATGAGAGAATAACACCAAAATAAAACATGAGTTGCAAAGAACATGCGCTGTTTGCAACAACAAAAATCAGTGCACGCACAAGCATCTGCTGACAGCAAAATTTGTGTCAAATGCTTTAAGACAAAGCCTATGCAATACTTCATAACAACAAACTGCTTCTGATGAGTGTGATGTCACAACTGTTTACATTTATAACAGGTCACAGGAAATTATTGTGGGAAAATATTGCGAATGGTGGTTTGAGAAGCGTTACTTGTGCAGTGATTAGTACGATGGACTAGTTCAAACTCGCGTCTGGCCACACTGATTGACGTTTTCCATGATCTCCCTAAATCATTTAAGGCAAATGCCGGGATGGTTCCTTCAAAAGGGCCAGCGGCTTTCCTTCACCATCCTTCCTTAATCTGAGATAGTGTCCTGTCTCGAATGACCTCATTGTGAGTGGGGCGCTAAACACTAATCTCCTCCTCCTCCTGAGAATCATTATTTTCAAAGTGAATTTCCCGTTACACATGATAAGTTATGTTACCTATGAGAATATGTGATGAATTTCTTAAATCATCAAGTGTTTGATTCTCATATTCAAAACTTAATTCTTTGAGGACCAGCCACTTAGAAAAATTTCAGGCACAGAAGACCAGCCATGTATGCCATTATGTAAAATTTTGGTGGCACATTTTTGTTTAGGGGGTAAGTGTAACCACGTTTTGGCATAGTTCAACTTCGACACCAAATTGCCAACTTGTTATTGAGGATATGATTTTGAAATTTCTCATGCCTTAAGTTTGACTTATTGACTTCTAAACAATTTACATTTTGTTTTTGAAAAAAAAAAAATTATATGGTCAAATAATTGTTTTCAAAATTTTGTGTTGTGAGGTTACACTGGCCCCATGGTTTGGGGCAAGTGTAACCTCGCATTGTTGTACCCATACAGAGCATTGTAAAAGAGGCTTGGGGTAAGTGACCTGATTACCCAATTTTTACTGAATTTGAGGATTTTTAAATTATTGAAATATTTTAAATTTTACTCAAGATATGAACTTTTTTGCACACACCTCCTTGTATATTATGAAATACACAGAAAATGTTAGCTAAACTAAAATATAAGTGTTAGCCTAAACCATAAAACACTGAAACAGAATGCTTCATAGATGATTTATTTTTGTTTTAGGCCAGTAATTTATTAGTTCAAATTCTACAAAAGTAATATTTTTTCTTTAGTAGGCAATTTAACAAAAATAATAAAATATCTAGTATCAAGAGAAAAGACAAATTCACTTTATAAGTTCACTTTCTATTATTTTTCATGGTAATTGAACTAAAGTTGTTGGCAATTTGTGTTTAATGCTAAACTGCCCTAATTCAACTTATTATATTCACATTTAGGCCCTAACTATTATTTAGTCACTGAATGTTGTATGAATCAAATGTAACACCAAATGTCAGGTCTCCCCTGCGACCCAAAGTAGGCTCAGGCAACACTGAAATGACATCAGAGGATGGAACTTCCGTCTCATCTCTTCTATCAGGCCAGTAGAATGTGGTGCCATGCTTTGTCTTATTTTTGCATCTGAGGAAAATCACTTCTGGATCTCCTAAAGCACTAATTTTGGTAACTTGGCCAATAAAATGAACTTTCTTACATTTTGTTGCAAAAGCTACCAGAACATAGTTTACAACTGTAATTTTGTCTTTGGCTTCAAAACAGTTTGCCTCTTCTTCTTCTTCTTCTTCTTCTTCTTTTTCTTCACAGTTTATCAATTCTTTCCTGAGATCGTCCAGTGTTATTATGGTCCCATTTTCTCCATCACTACTTATTAAAGATAGGCCTCCTTCAGTTTCATCTTCTTCACTTGTTGATTCAACTTCCAGTCTATTTTTCTTGTTACCCACATGAGCAATCAGGAATTTTTTTTCCACAACAATCCGAGATGCCATTTCAGATAAAGTAACAGCACTTTGTTTGGAAGATTTACTTTTCATTACCAAGCCCTTTTTTATGTCGATAATGCTTTTTTGTTTTGCTTTCTCCTTATTATTCTTGTTTCCTTTAAAATCTTTTTCTTTATAGATGGCATCTTGAAAAGTGATAACTTCAGCTGCTGGTGCAATCCTTTTCTTCTTTGTTTTACCAGTGGGACTGTTTCCAATAATAAGCTTTCAAATGACAAATCGGAAGTTCCAGAACATAATGAAACATTGGTTAGCTCGGGAATGGTTGAGAAAGAACTCCGTCTGATACTGGGAGAACTGCAGGGCTCAGTAGATGTAGGCCTATTAAATTCTGGAGGTTGTTCAGCTGGAAGCTTTCCAAAAATCTGAGTACTTTCTATTAGAGACGTAGCTTCCACACAGTCTATGGCTGCATTATCGTGAGCTGGCAATGGATTTGTTTCTGCCAAAGATTTTGTATGAGCTACATATCTTTTATATACCTCCGGATCATATTTAGTTTTATCAATTACTTCTCTACTGTAAGGGAATATTCCTGCTTTTTGAAAACCACTTTTCAACAATTCAGGTGGAGTTTCATTCCATACAGCAGTGAGGAGATTGGAAAAGTCACGTTTGTTAATTTTTACCCCTTGATGATGTCTCTGGTGACGAGTTAACTTTTGGTCCCAAGTAGATTTCACACTCTTAAACACTGCTACATCCATTGGCTGCAGGATGTGACTTGAATGAGGGAGCAGCTTTATTATTGTAATATCATTTTCAATAGCACTTTTAATCACACGGTCATCAATGTGTGTAGCGTGGCCATCATAGATTAGAAGGATAGGTCTATGTGGACCACAAAATTTCCAAAAAGATTTTTCAAAATAATTTAAAAAAATGTCTGACTCCATCCATCCATTTACTGAAGCAGCATAACAGGTTTAAGGAAAAGGAGGTTGTGATGGTGGTGCCATCTAGTGTCCCAGACATTCTTACCCTTGAATACTATTAAGGCAGGCAGCTTGTCCCCATCTGCATTACCACCAAGCAACACAGTGGTAGTTTCCCTAGCAGGTCCCGCTGTGATTCTTGAAGAGGACCGAGCGAGGTGGCGCAGTGGTAAGACACTGGACTCGCATTCGGGAGGACGACGGTTCAATCCCGCGTCCGGCCATCCTGATTTAGGTTTTCCGTGATTTCCCTAAATCACTCCAGGCAAATGCCGGGATGGTTCCTCTGAAAGGGCACGGCCGACTTCCTTCCCCATCCTTCCCTAATCCGATGAGACCGATGACCACGCTGTCTGGTCTCCTTCCCCAAAACCAACCAACCAACCATCTTGAAGAGGGAGAATTAGTTTTACCAATAACTTTGGTTTTTGTTGGGTCTAGAGAGAAACTAGTCTCATCAATATTAAACATCTGCTTTGGTTTGTTTTCAACGTCTGAGTCTCTGAGTGTTTGTTTCAGAATATCAAAATACCCCTCAATGATGAAAGGATCAGAGCCAGATTTTTTTCGTGCATATTCAAGGGTCTGTGGCTTTTTTATAGGCAATTTATGCCTTTTCTTGAACCCCAGGAACCAGTCTTCCCCAGGTATACAATTCTTGAACGCGTTTGGTATTTTATTTCTTCTTACGTATTTCCCAACCAATTCCAAAACTTCCTTCCTGCTTAGGCCCCACCCCCACTTTTCTAAAGTTGTCAGTCGATTTGCTGATTGCTGCTCTTTTTCATATGGGATGACTGTAGATCATCCTTGAGAAACACTTTTAACACCATGAGAACCTTTTATGTGTTTCTGAAGTGTTGAGTAAGGTATTTGATATTTAGCACTAGCCCGATGTATTGTACAAATTCTTCTTTGTATATCATCAGTTGAACTGGAAAACTGTTCTTTTGTGTAGGAAGTAGCATGGTTAGTCTTCCTCTGGTAGTTCCTAACCATTTTGGCACTTTATGTTTCACAGATAAAACTTGGCTTACCACACTAAGTCACAAATCTGAAATAAAACAATTTAACAATGGGATAGATAAGTTATGAAAGATTAGGTTTACTCATGTGTAACTAATTTTTCTAAGAGAAATACATTCTAACCTTGCTGATGAGCGCTCAGTAGTCCAACCTCTCAATACACCGGCACACATATGAAAAGACAACACGGAAATGAATTATCATGCTCAACATTGTTGCAGTCAAACAATGCTTCACATACTGTACTGTAATTGTGGTATTCTTCACAGTTCTGTGTCATATTTTATAAAAGGAAACGTGGTTTATAAATATAGTAGACTTAAATAAAAAATAAAATATATCTCTCACAAACTCAGTAGGCCTACAAATCCAGCACATCAAGTATTCTGGTATCCACATGTACAGGAAGGCCAGTTTTGTTGATCTAGTGTGATAGCAAAAACAAGGTTACGGCTTAAATAAATAAATCTGTTCCAGTAAGTTTGTTTGGGGCAAGTGTAACCCCCCCTGGTTACACTTTCCCAGCCGATTGGTTACATTTGCCCCACATGGGAAAAAGTTGGGGTAAGTGTAACCATGCCTGGCATATCAAGAGCTTTATCAGTAGAGTAAAACAAATCTCATATTTGAAATTATCATGCAAAAGTTAGTTTGTAACCAAAAAATTGCGCAGTTATCTTTAAAACTGTAAAAATGACAGACCACCAAATTCTGAGCATGTCACTAACTCACAGAGTGAAAATTAGACGTCAATTCAAGTCCAAAAATTAATTACCAATTTATATCAGATTTGACAACTTATGGTTAAATATAACAAAGAAAGGAGTAAATTAACATGTGTGATAGGTCAGAGGTAAAAATACAGCTTCTTTAAGGCACCATAAGCCGTGGTTACACCAACCCCATGGTTACACTTACCCCACTTCACCCTAATTTATCTTAAAGAGTAAGATACACTAAAAGGGCCAAGCAACAAGCTTAGTTTTTCGTATTTATTTTAAGAGATTTTCTTCTGTAAAATATTTTCTCAGTTTTTAAAATCTTTCTTTTTATATTTTTGGGTTTTTAGGTTTTTAAAATTTTGTTCTTGTCTTCCTTTATTTTAATGCTTGATTAATTTCCTCAATTTGGTTTGTTTTCTAAACATTCTTTTTATCACAACAGATGCTGTTCGAAATGTATGTTTAAACATATTTAGGAATTAGTAGGTTAAAATAAATTACTCTTTAATATTCATTTGTTTTAAAAACATTTTCATTAAAGAAACACTTTAGTTATTGTTAGACAATATAACCTATCATTAGGAACAATTATTACAGTTTAGGAATTGACATTGGGGAATAACTCACTTCGAGCTTTTTGTGATAACATTGATTCTTTCTGTAATATGTTCTTGATCTATCTGAGCATTTTGAATGGTCCCCTCAAGTTTTGCCTTCTTCTCTTTAAGCTCTCTGATTTCAGTGTCAGGAATCTTCCTTTAAATCAGATCATCCTTTTTTCTGGACTCCTTGTCTTTTCACTTTGTGAGATCTTCAACATAGGGATCTCACGAGTTTCTTCTGTAGTGAATAAAGGACTGTGTTATAGGCACTTGTTGGACCCCTCCGTGTATCTTGACCACGTCGTACGCTTGGCTGCTGAGAGGTGGGATTGGCCCAGGGCAGGATATATGATTTGGCCTCATCTTCAGATACAGAAAATCAATTTAATTGTTATTTTAAAGAAGGTTTGGCATTTTTTAGATGTAACACGATTTGCGGAGTATTCAAAATACACAAAAAATACTCATTGGCATGAAATATGGAGTAAGTATGAGGTTCATTCAAATGAAACCTGGTTAGTGCATTGCAAGATCAGACGTTAATGTAAGCACGTGATAAGCCATTGCGAATGTGAAATGCTGGTACATTAATAACTGGCATAACTGCCAGAATGTTTAATGAAAGCAAGCAAATGGCAGGCATTGGGTTGTATAGGTGCTGGATGTCAGTTTTTGGGATGAAGGTCCATGCCTTCTGCACTTAGTCAGTCAATACAGTGACAGTTAACGCTGTTTATGGATGGCTGTGGAGTTCTCGTCTGATGATGTCCCATACATGCTTGGATGATGTCCCATATGTGCTTGGATGATGTCCCACATGTGCTTCAATGAAGACAGATCTGGTGATTGACCAGGCCAAAGCAACATGTCAGCACTCTGTAGAGTTTGTTAGGTAACAACAGTGGTATGTGGGCGAGTGTTGGCCTGTTGGAAAAGTACCCACTGCAATGCTGTTCATGAATGGCAGCACAGCAGGTCGAATCACCAGATTGGCATACAAATTTGCATTCTCTGTGCATGGGATAGCAAGGAGAGTGCTCCTGCTGTTACATGAAATCATGCCACAAACCATAACTCTAGGCATAGGTCCAGTGTGTCTATGTAGACAAGTTGATTGCAAGCCCTAAAATGGCATCCTCCTAACTAACACGTGGCCATCACTGGCATTGAGGCAGAACCAGCTTTCATTAGAAAGCACAACAGATCTTCACCCTGCTCTCCAATTAGCTCTCATTTAATGCACACTACAAGGTGTCTAGTTCGGAGCTTTCCTTGAAGTAACCAACTTGTAACAGTTTGTTGTGTCACTGTGGTGCCAACTGCTGCAGCAGACGGAGTATGATGCGCCAGAGTTATACGTCAAACACTGTGGTCTTTCCTCTTGGTAGTGCCAAGTGGACATCTGGAACCTGGGCTTCTTGCAACCGTACATTCTCACGATCACCACTGCTAACAGTCACGTACAGCGGCTCGATTACTTAGAAGTCTTCCTGCCATATTGCAGGAGCATCCAGCTTCTCATAGCCCTGTCACATGACCTCATTCAAACTCAGTGAGATGTTGATAATGGCGTATTTGTCGCCTGGAAGGCATTCTTAACTAACATCAGCTCAGCATATCCATTTCTCAGAGGTAATTAATGCTCACGGCTGTTACACTGTGAATTTAAAGCAAAGTTGATTTGCTGCCTCATAGTAGCACTACCAACATCACTGTATATTTAGGTTCATGCTCTCTATTATTTCAGAAAACCATACTAGTTGTTATAATACACCTTGTATAATGTTCTTTTGCAGTCAAAATCTTTTGCAATATAGGGAAACAAAAATTATCATAATCCTTGTCTCCAGTTTTGCACTGCTGCTTTGAAAGAACGCACCAGTCAGATGTTATCTTGAATGAGTGTGCAAAGTTAAATACGAGCATATCGAGAAAGGATACCAGTGCCATAATGCTTTCATGGAGCAGCAGACTGAAAGAATAGTAATGAATATTGGTTTGAGAGGTAGTGATGAAGACAGTTATCAGGAGCCCTGGACCAGGGCCTAGGGAACTGGATTATAGCTTGATCGAGACTGTCATGGCAAGAGGGAAAACTGATTCAGCTGATGAACTTATACGTTTTACTTTAGATGCTACTCAATAATAAATTATTGTAATATGTATGTACTCACCATTTAATTTTATTTTTTAGATTTGTTTAATTTACTTTAGCTTCACTTTAAAACTAAAGGCTTAGTATTATATTGCTTTTTACATTGATGAAATTTCTGTTGTCAGTAACTCTGTGACGTGGAGTGTTCTGTCCCCGTTTGTACCCTGGCATGCCCACAGATTTCAGTAAATAGATATCAGTGCAGTTGCATATAAACCGCAATGAGTTGCGCTGTGGGTAGCATACCATAACGTACTTGCCTATAGTACTATTAATGGCAGTTTGTGAGCCTTTCATTCACCAAATCTGTCGGACGTCTTTGATGCACATTTTATCTGACTCAGTTTTTAACACGAGCCAGAGTGCTGAAAGACTTCAGTTACAGCCATGGGAGAGTGTAAACATGTGCATAGCTATACATAGGTTCAGAAATGAGCTTGAAATTTGAAGCTCATGCATCTTACTCAAGAGGTCCAGTTGTTTCAAAGCAACTATACATATTTGGAAGTATGAATAGTTTTCAAATATTTAATTTCTTCTAAATCTGTCATGACATCATTACGGTATTCCTTGATAAATAACTAGCCTCAGTGACCTCATCATCAGTCATCTTTGTGTGTTTCCATAAATCCCAAATGTGCCATTATAATCTTCACTGTTTCACATCAGGTTTTCAAGTTTTGACAGTGAATTATCTTGAATAAATCCTCATATTTTTACATTTGTCACTTCATACCTGGTTTCATAATGAAATGATTTCCTCTTCTTAGTGTGCACCTCTGGAAATTCGGGATGTCTGGCAACAACTTTAGATTCAGGAAGAATAGTATCCTAATATTCAAAAGATATTTTAAGTTATTAAATAAGCCGGCATGGTGTCTTACCTTAATATTGATGGTAGTATTTCAAGGTTGTAATTTAATTCTGTAGTCAGTTAGTACTAACAACTTTAACGGAATCGATGTCAAGATTAAGCATTTAAAAGATCTCCCATAATCCAAAGAAACCTGTACTGCAGAATGTTTTTCAAATTTAACTTATTGGGAGTTTCAACAGCAGTGGCAGCCTTATCCAACTCAGCTGCAGTTGGACTTACAGTGTCAACCTGAGCACTCCAGTGGGTATCAGACATGGAATATGAAGAACTTCTGATACATTGTTTCAGAATATCCAATCGTACTGATACAGAATATCCCATTGTTGTTGACTGCAACTGAAGTGGTTGTAAGAAGTTGAATCACTCTGAAAAAAGTATCTGCTTCGTGACATCTCTCAGCTGCATGCACTCCAAATAAGTTAAGGCTATGACAAGCACACAAAGAGAATTTTGAAAGAGGACTCCACCGAAGGAAACATGTCAGATCTCCTTTATAACACCCTCTCATATTCCTGTCCGCAGCATTCACTGATAGGAACTGAGTGTTTAACAAGTATTGATCAAATTAAATATGCAATAGCAACTCTGGTTACAATCTAAGAATTCCAAAGTCGTTCATTTATTTCTTGTTTATACTCATTGCATGGGTTTATTTATATTTTAATTTACCACATTGTGATTGTCAGCTTGGAGTTGTTTGCAAACCCCCGACTTGTTAAATATTCTTATTGATAGAGTAATTTAACTTTTACTAAAAACCAGGACTTGACAACTCTGGTCTTTCAAGGCTTTTATTGCACCTTTACATACAGCACATATTAGATGATAAATACCTTGTTTCATGAGATCTTCTGTGTAACAAATAACAAGCATTTTTTCAATACATACATATATACATTATTGGTATAAACTTCTGGTCAATGGTATTCCTTGACAGCATGGCTGGTGCAGAAGACACTTTGCTGCCTTTGACTACTTTGCCTGTTAAAAAAACTCCAAGTATGTCTTCCACTCTCTTGGAACGGCGTGGAGACTAAACGAAATACATTATGCAAATAATAAAATACACAAAACAGGACTTGTCCCCTTATAATTCTCCTTACATAACAATTAAAACTTTATTTTCTCAATGATTATTCTGAATAACAAAAATGCATACAAGTCAACTAATAAAGATTGTTCATTTGTATTCAAAATCAGTATGATATTTCACTTCCACTCAACAAAATAATTAATTTCCAAACTTTGGCTGCAAAATATCTGGAAAATCTCACATATAAATTTCCTTATTGGGGTAAATATAACACAGGATGAATGTTGCCTGTTCAGCATCATTTGAATCAGGAGTTGCATCAACAACAATAGAGTAATATTTCACATTTTCCATCTGTTCTAAGATGGCACTACTGAGGCGATGGACGCATCTAGAAATAAATTAATTATGAGTATCACTTGAAAGTTAATGCACTTGTATCACTTTCCAGTTTCTTGTCTGTCTCTGACCTGCTACTGTATTTTGCGACAAATGGGTCATAGTGATTCGAGCTCTAATGTTCTGAGGAAATTTCTAGTATGTCGACCTCCAGTTTTCCGATATGAACCTCTGAAAGCCAAACTTGTTTTATGACAAATAATGTCGCATGAAGTAAAGTGAGGGTTCTCATGTAAGTTGGTTCCTCAGTGAATGAACAAAAGAACATTACCTCTTTACTTCCTGCTATTAGTATGGCCAATGTACCTCTTTCATGTAATTTCATTTCTTCACTTTTATGATTCATGCAGGGCAACTACATATGCTTAGAGATATTTTATTTTCTGTGTACTCTTGAATGCAAAATATTTTCTCCATATTTTGTGTAAAATCACCTTGTGATGGAATCAGAACTGCCTTATCTTTGAATGTTGTTGGCAATCCTACCAAATTATAACATCATTTACAGCTGTTGCCTTGTACATTTGGTAGGGAAATGTTATGGTAAGTTTTCCACCAACATTTGAAGAAAGTGCATTTTAGACTCCATTACAAGGAAGGTGGTTTTAGCCACAATGTCTAAAGAAAAGTTGTGCATTGAAAATTAAGCAAGAAACAGTTGTATGCAGCTGACCTGTAAGAATCGTAACAGTGAAAAAGCAAGAGTTTTACTGATTAAGCTGGTGCTGGAATAATGTTCTTTTATTTATTATATGATAAAATATTTATTTTTCGGTAGCAATCTGATATTTGCCAACTGAGCACACTGAAGGATATGAAACCTTGAGGCCCTTGGGCACCCCCTATGAGGCTTGGGCACCAGGACTTTTGCACCCCAGCCTCCCTCACCCCACTAGTCGGGCCTTGTGGGCCATTCTTCAGCTTGCCATAAATTCTTCCCTTGTAGTCTCAAAGTAGTTATCAGGAAAACAAAAACTGGCATTATACGGATCGGAGCGTGGAACGTCAGATCCCTTAACCGGGCAGGTAGATTAGAAAATTTAAAAAGGGAAATGGATAGGTTAAAGTTAGATATAGTGGGAATTAGTGACGTTCGGTGGCAGGAGGAACAAGACTTTTGGTCAGGTGAATACAGGGTTATAAACAAAAAATCAAACAGGGGTAATGCAGGAGTAGGTTTAACAATGAATAAAAAAATAGGAGTGCGGGTAAGCTACTACAAACAGCATAGCAAACGCATTATTGTGGGACACGAAGCCCACGCCTACTACAGTAGTACAAGTTTATATGCCAACTAGCTCTGCAGATGATGAAGAAATTGAAGAAATGTATGATGAGATAAAAGAAATTATTCAGGTAGTGAAGGGAGATGAAAATTTAATAGTCATGGGTGACTGGAATTCGAGAGTAGGAAAAGGGAGAGAAGGACACATAGTTGGTGAATACAGATTGGGGGGAAGAAATGAAAGAGGAAGCCGCCTGGTAGAATTTTGCACAGAGCATAACTTAATCATAGCTAACACTTGGTTCAAGAATCATGAAAGAATGTTGTATACATGAAAGAATCCTGGAGATACTAGTAGGTATCAGATAGATTATATAATGCTAAGACAGAGATTTAGGAACCAGGTTTTAAATTGTAAGACATTTCCAAGGGCAGATGTGGACTCTGACCACAATCTATTGGTTATGAACTGTAGATTAAAAATTAAGAAACTGCAAAAAGGTGGGAATTTAAGGAGATGGGACCTGGATAAACTGAAAGAACCAGAGGTTGTACAGAGTTTCAGGGAGAGCATAAGGGAACAATTGACAGGAATGGGGGAAAGAAGTACAGTAGAAGAAGAATGGGTAGCTCTGAGGGATGAAGTAGTGAAGGCAGCAGAGGATCAAGTAGGTAAAAAGACGAGGGCTAGTAGAACTCCTTGGGTAACAGAAGAAATATTGAACTTGATTGATGAAAGGAGAAAATATAAAAATGCAGTAAATGAAGCAGGCAAAAAGGAATACAAACGTCTCAAAAATGAGATCGCCAGGAAGTGCAAAATGGCTAAGCAGGCGTGGCTAGAGGACAAATGTAAGGATGTAGAGGCTTATCTCACTAGCGGTAAGATAGATACGGCCTACAGGAAAATTGGAGAGACCTTTGGAGAAAAGAGAACCACTTGTATGAATATCAAGAGCTCAGATGGAAACCCAGTTCTAAGCAAAGAAGGGAAAGCAGAAAGGTGGAAGGAGTATATAGAGGGTCTATACAAGGGCGATGTACTTGAGGACAATATTATGGAAATGGAAGAGGATGTAGATGAAGATGAAATGGGAGATACGATACTGCGTGAAGAGTTTGACAGAGCACTGAAAGACCCGAGTGGAAACAAGGCCCCGGGAGTAGACAACATTCCATTAGAACTACTGACGGCCTTGGGAGAGCCAGTCCTGACAAAACTCTACTGTCTGGTGAGCAAGATGTATGAGACAGGCGAAATACCCTCAGACTTCAAGAAGAATATAATAATTTCAATCCCAAAGAAAGCAGGTGTTGACAGATGTGAAAATTACCGAACTATCAGTTTAATAAGTCACAGCTGCAAAATACTAACACGAATTCTTTACAGACGAATGGAAAAACTGGTAGAAGCCGACCTTGGGGAAGATCAGTTTGGATTCCGTAGAAATGTTGGAACACATGAGGCAATACTGACCTTACGACTTATCTTAGAAGAAAGATTAAGGAAAGCCAACCTACGTTTCTAGCATTTGTAGACTTAGAGAAAGCTTTTGACAATGTTGACTGGAATACTCTCTTTCAAATTCTAAAGGTGGCAGGGGTAAAATACAGGGAGCGAAAGGCTATTTACAATTTGTACAGAAACCAGATGGCAGTTATATGATTCGAGGGGCATGAAAGGGAAGCAGTGGTTGGGAAGGGAGTGAGACAGGGTTGTAACCTCTCCCCGATGTTATTCAATCTGTATATTGAGCAAGCAGTAAAGGAAACAAAAGAAAAATTCGGAGTAGGTATTAAAATCCATGGAGAAGAAATAAAAACTTTGAGGTTCGCCGATGACATTGTAATTCTATCAGAAACAGCAAAGGACTAGGAAGAGCAGTTGAACGGAATGGATAGTGTCTTGAAAGTAGGATATAAGATGAACATCAACAAAAGCAAAACGAGGATAATGGGATGTGGTCGAATTAAGTCGGGTGATGCTGAGGGAATTAGATTAGGAAATGAGACACTTAAATTAGTAAAGGAGTTTTGCTATTTGGGGAGCAAAATAACTGATGATGGTCGAAGTAGAGAAGATATAAAATGTTGACTGGCAATGGAAAGGAAAGCGTTTCTGAAGAAGAGAAGTTTGTTAACATCGAGAATAGATTTAAGTGTCAGGAAGTCGTTTCTGAAAGTATTTGTATGGAAGTGAAACATGGACGATAAATAGTTTGGACAAGAAGAGAATCGAAGCTTTCGAAATGTGGTGCTACAGAAGAATGCTGAAGATTAGATGGGTAGATCACATAACTAATGATGAAGTATTGAATAGAATTGGGGAGAAGAGGCGTATGTGGCACAACTTGACAAAAAGAAGGGACCGGTTAGTAGGAAATGTTCTGAGGCATCAAGGGATCACAACTTTAGCATTGGAGGGCAGTGTGGAGGGTAAAAATCATAAAGGGAGACCAAGAGATGAATACACTAAGCAGATTCAGAAGGATGTAGGTTGCATTAAGTACTAGGAGATGAAGAAGCTTGCACAGGATAGGGTAGCATGGAGAGCTGCATCAAACCAGTCTCAGGACTGAAGACCACAACAACAACAGTCTCAAAGATGCACTCTTTGTTGACTGAGAATCCTCATTCCATGCTGCTTGCCCATGTGGCAAAGTGAGTGCAATTTCTATTGCCTGCTGCAGTCCATGGAGTGTTTTTTGCTTCCTGAGGTACTTCATCCAAAAGTCATCCAACCTTTCCTCTTCTTGAAACTTCCTCACAGATTAAAACTGTGTGCCGGACCGAGACTCGAACTTGGTCCCAAGTTCGAGTCTCAGTCCAGCACACAGTTTTAATCTGCCAGGAAGTTTCATATCAGCACACACTCCGCTGCAGAGTAAAAATCTCATTTCCTCTTGTTTGTTGAATGTCTCGAATTTTGTCTTGCGATTTCTGTTTACATCAGAAGCATATTGTACGGTGTAAGGCACAGTGTTACACCGTCCGGGTTATCTGGATACTTCCCACCAACACCAACCTATCCGAACTCCGGAGATGGGAACTTGCTCTTCAATATATCCTCTCTTCCCGTTACCCACCAGGCCTCAATCTCCGCTAATTTCAAGTTGCCGCCACTCATACCTCACCTGTCATTCAACAACATCTTTGCCTCTGCACTTCCGCCTCAACTGACATCTCTGCCCAAACTCTTTGTCTTTAAATATGTCTGCTTGTGTCTGTACATGTGTGGATGGATATGTGTGTGTGTGTGTGTGCGAGTGTATACCCGTCCTTTTTCCCCCTAAGGTAAGTCTTTCCGCTCCCGGGATTGGAATGACTCCTTACCCTCTCCCTTAAAGCCCACATCCTTTCGTCTGTCCCTCTCCTTCCCTCTTTCCTGATGAGGCAACAGTTTGTTGCGAAAGCTTCAATTTTGTGTGTATGTTTGTGTTCGTTTGTGTGTCTGTCGACCTGCCAGCACTTTCATTTGGTAAGTCACATCATCTTTGTTTTTAGATATATTTTTCCTACGTGGAATGTTTCCCTCTATTATAACCATATCAAATAATCTGTATTACTTGCATTGTTGCCAGCACTAGATAGCATTGTCTTCCTGGATATTTCTGCATCAGTTGATTGGGGATGTTCTACCCACACCACTCTCACCACTCTTGGCAACAGAAGTTGCAGTGGCCAAACAGTACCGATACCACCAAATTTTGGATGCTGTAAGTGGGAAGGGAGAACACACAAACAAGTCAGTTTAGCATGCATTTAATGCAATTGGGGCTGAGACTTCCAAAAATGGACAAGCTGTACGGGAAAAATCATTAGTGAGGGACATACTAATGAGATGATGATGATGATGATGATACATCAATATTTGCTTATATGGCATAACTGTTATTGGTGTCATGAGTTCTCCTACATTCTTTTTGCAAATAGCACTCCTGGTAGAATGGATATTGTGGAGAAATGGCTTAACCACAGCCTTGGTGAGTTTTTATGTTGTGCCCAGATAGGTCTGCCAGCAATAGCATTGCCCACGAAAGGCAAAGGTTGCTAGTTCGAGTTTTGGTCCATCTCTTAGTTTTAATCTGCCATATAGTTTTACAAGACTTCATTAGTTTCTCTTGAGTCTGCATTTCATATTGTTAACGGCCTACCTATTCAGAATGACCTAGTAACTGCCTGTGAGCAACAAAGCATTTAGCCATTTGTACAAGAAAATACTTTGTAGAAATGGATGTGGCAAATATATATTTTATGCCGTCTGTAGCTGTTGCAGCTCTTTCAGCAGGTAGAAAGCATGTTTAGAGTTTAACATGCTGTTAACATAGAAACCCCATGAGATTGAGTATTAGTGTGAATCGCTAAGGGTGGGTAAGGGAATGTGGAATGGCCTTGGTTTAAGAACCGTCCTGCAATTCCCCACTCACCTTGAGTGCTTGCAGTGTGGATGAGGTGTTGGGGTTTCAGCATTGCTCATTCTAAAAATGCATCAGTTTTTTAACTACTGCACTATGTGTCTTATAAGCTGGCAAGTAGATTCAAGCTCATCATGTCATATTGTAGCGTGTATTTGCCCTGGAACAGCGAGAAGATCCGGGAAAAACTCAGGAATTTTTTCATGCGGGAGAAAACCTGGAATTTTTTAGAATTCCAGGAATTTTTCATTGTTTCAGCTTTGAGTTAAATTTTTATAATTTTGAGTGGAAAGAACTGATAGGTAACAAAGAATTTTTCTTTAGCCTGCTACTGCAGAATAATACTGGAGCAATAAAACATAAACACGAGAGAAAAACACCAATATACTTCCATAGAAACTGCGCCTTTTACAATGGCAAAACACAGTGCCCACACAAGCGTCACCAAGTGACAGTGTTGTCAAGTCAGTGGTTTTCCCACTAAAACTAGTTGTTTCTATACGTGTCTAGTGTGCAGATTTTGCATCTAGTGACTAGTGGAAATTGTGGCGCATTTTATAAATGTTTTAGCGGAATTACAGTAAGATTATTTTTTAAAAAATCACTTGATCCATTCAGTATACAGCAAGCAGTGCTATTTGCTAACGTCTAGCAGCTTTTAAAGTTGTACGATCTAAACATTTTTAATATATGGTATTATATCTTTTTTCCCGTATTGTTATGCTCTCTAGTATTAATGTATCTGAAATAGCTTTCATAGTGCATATCTGTAGTCGTGGTGATAATGTAATGTGTTTTATGTCAGTAGATGTTGTCTTAGTGTTAGACATCGGTAAAGTAACGGCACAGTATAGCTAAAAATTTTATGCTGAATGGCTACACGATAGTAAATTTGCAGACTGGCTAGAAAGAATTCAAGGGATGACACAAGAGCATATTGTAAAGATTGTCATAGTACTTTGTTAGCATGTTATGCCAATGTATTAAGCCAAAGACAAAAATAACTTTCAAAACCTGAAAGAATCTTTAGAATGAATCAAGCTGAAAGTTCCCTTGTATTATTTGTTTCCAACATTGTGGGATCATGCCATGCGGGCACTAAAGTGATTTTTGCAAGAGTAAATTCACAGACTGTGATGTTGCCAGAAAACTTCAAATACATAGAACAAAGTGTAGTGCGGTTATGAACCATGTAGTAAGGTTCCATTCCATTTTGTGGAAAATTTGTGGCAATGTATTGGTGACAGCAGTACATTGTTCCAACTGATGAATCAACAGCCATCATTGTGACAAAATTTTTAGTAATAACAGTAATATATTACAATGCTGCAACCAGTGGAATCATTTCAACATTTTTTTTCTCCTTAAATTAGACTACCTCCAGCATTGTAGTGCACAGTCTATTGTAACAGCAATTGGAGAAATGCTTCAAGAATTCAAAATGGATCTAAACAAGCTGCAGGGTATAGGCACGAACAATGCAAATGTAATGGTCGGTGTAATCAGTGGTGTCCATCAAAATTTGAAAAAAAGACATTCGTCATTTGATTCTTATAAAGTATTTATGCCTAGTGTTACCATGGTCAAATGTGGAAGTGGAAAGATTTTTTAGCCAGATAAACATTTTTTGTGATTTTGCTGTTCTCTCTTCGCTTAGCACAAAATGGATTTCTGTGGCTGGGAGTTATCAAATGAATTAAAATACACACACATAATTACAGAAGACTGAAATATGTTAATAGTTTCAGTTTTCTGATTTGATTTTATTTCCACTTTATTGGCAGTCAAGCATTACTTGCTTTGCAGAACAGTGACATTATTTTTGTCAGTTTGTGGAAGAAATTTGGCTTTTACTTATCTTTTCTGCAGAGGCAATCAGTTTACTTGAAATGAATCATTCCACACTATTAGCTAGTCTTAGCTGTTCGCTGAGTTTCAAGTGTACATTTTCATCTTCTGGCGTGTACAGCATTGTGCCATAATAACGAACGAAACATGAGATAATACAGTAATGGTACTCAAAGATAATTGTCTTCTTGAAACCCATACCAAAAAGCTTGAACAGAATTTTACATATCTGCCTTCTGTGGAACACAATTTTTTTTTGGTCACAAGACATATTTCAACATTTGTCTTGTACCTGCTCTGGGCTTGGCTTTATTTCTTAATTTGTGTTGCTTACATCTTAAATTTATAGAAAGCCATTGTTCATTAAATTATGGACTAACAACACACCATGTTTTGTGATTGTGACTCTCCCCAAGACTTTACATTTACTCATGGAGCAGAATGTAAACTGCCACTTATTATACAATTTCTTGGCTTCACAGATAACCTTGTTAATTTTTATACAGTTTGAAAAACTCATGAAAAGCTTACTGTTCTTAGTCATGGTGTATACAAACAACTGTTTTATTTTTGTGGGAAATCTGTATTGCTGCCTACTAGCTTTTTACAGTGTTGTGTCGATGTAAACTTGACTAGAACTGCTACATTGCAGTATTGCAGAGGGCAGAAAAAAAGTAAGTCTATGTTAAAGTGATCGCGTGCCAAAATATTTGGGTTCTTCGAGTTGTAGAGTCTAGTTTTGAAATGAATGTTATGCCCAGGACTGCGTTCTAATTTTGCTTTCCTTAAGTGGATAAGGTATGATAAAGCAATTGCCCTAAGTACCATAACTCCTATGTCGCTCTGCCACACTGCTGCAAATGGTCATGTGATGCCACACTACAAACAAAATTGCAAACAGACGTGCGACGAGAAGTGTACGAGCAGAGCAAATATCTAGCACAGGCTTCCTATGTCATTGTAGCTGCACATGCGCAGTAACATCTGTCTCCTGCCTCTCTCTGGCAACTGCTTTAATGAACGTAACTAACGATCACAGGAAAATATTGTGAATGGTGGTTTGAGAAGTATTATTTTCAAACACTTTGAGGACAAGCACTTAGAACAATTTCAGTGGCACATTTGTGTTTGACATATCTTAAAGGGAAACATATGCAAAAAAAAGGCCAATATTGCTTGTGAAATCTTAGCTTTTGTTGTAGCAATACTATACGTAATTTAAACCATGAACTTTTCCCGTGTGTGTGCACACTACGTAACAGTGATGTTGCTATTGGCTGACTGCATCATGTATCCTGCGCTCTGAATATCTGCTGTCATTTGCTGGCAAGACAATACAATGTGTGCTTTGATTGGCTGAGAAAAGAGCATCTCAATTTCGATTTCAGTGCTTCGGAAACTAACGTGGTGCATTGGATGGAATTTGTATTTATACTCTCTTAATATCAAAAATATGCAGTGTACATGGTGCTGCATGTGAAAAATCTTCCCGAAATGTGTTATTTTTTCCTGCATTTCATTTTTAAAGTGCCAAGTAGTTCTATGCTGGTGAATACAACCTTCACCAATCGAAGCATTGGTAAGTTTCACCGTTCCAAGGGAAAGTATACAGTCACTCAACACGCAGGAAAATGTGTATTTTCACCCCAGTAGAAGTGTATTTCTAACAGAGAAATCCATGTGTTGTTTTTTTTTTTTTTTTTCCTTGGCCGCATTCACACCCTGCATTGACACGTTTTGGAAGCCCTTACCATTCATAGGAAAATAATATTTTGCATGGTCCTATGAAGTGGAAGGGAGCCATTTATAAGGGAAATGAGATGTGATCAGTTTGCCCTCACAGTTTTATTATCATACCTTCTACTTTTTATAATTGGTCTGCTAAACTATTGAGAAAGGTTTTAAAAGTTAACAGAGATCTAATGAATACTTACTGTGTTCTTATTGGAGTGTTTTGTTTTAGCATCAGACTATTATATGAATTTCATGGGGAACTGTGCTGCATGTCTTCGACTTCATCGTGTTTTGCTTTTTCATGTTGATCTCTCCCCCATTCCCTCCATAAGTTCCATCTAGCATAATCCATCTGGTGTGTAAACTTTATTTCTGATCATCCAGAAGTGCTATTAAATGTATGCAATATGTTTTAAGTAGAAATTATTAAAAATTATTTTTAAACCTTTCAGCTGACATTCTTAATGTATCAACTATCATAATTGTTTGTTTATGTTTGCAGTCCAATTTATTCACTGGATTCTGGCTTCGGCAGTGATTTTGCTATGGACGAGGAGGATGAGATTGACTAAATTTCAAATAAGGTAAATTACATGTAAAGGTAAATTGTTTAAATCACATGCTAAGAAGTACCCACGTTTTATGAGGACAGAGAGAGACAAAAGCAGCAGCGAGAGGGTACAAGGTCTAATATAGATCAGAGATATTAAAACACAGTGAGAAATTAAAATAAATTAGAAGAGAAACGGAAAATGAAAAGTGAAAGGAATAATCCAATGACAAAATGTTTCTTCAATCAGTTTCATGTTTACCTGACTATAAGATGAGGATTATTCCTTGGATGCATCATTCAAAATACAGAGGGTTGTCTTATATTCATAGATGAAACATTGGTAGGCAAGGTCAGTGTTTTTTAGATTGCGTAGTAGCTTATATTGAACCAGACAGTTACTGTTCATTGTTGTTTTGATTTTAAATTAGTTGAATTTCAGTGAATGTCACAATCACATTTCACATGTTCAGCGATAACCTTTGTGAAAATTAGTGCAGCATTCATTTTCCTTCCATTGCCAAAGCTTTTAAAAGCAGTAAATATTAACGGTTCGAATCCTGCCTCGGGCATGGATGTGTGTGATGTCCTTAGGTTAGTTAGGTTTAATTAGTTCTAAGTTCTAGGCGACTGATGACCTCAGAAGTTAAGTCGCATAGTGGTCAGAGCCATTTGAACCATTTTATTAACGGTTGATAATTGGTACAAATAATACATGAATCTACATGTTTTCCATTCACACAGACAACACACACTTTAAGATAATATTACATAGGAGAGGCCACAACAGCCTTAACATAAGAAAAGTAACTGGGGAGAGAATATGTTAGAATATGTCTCAAAAGTGAGAAGGACAGGAAGTGCAAAATGGCTAAGCAGGGATGGCTAGAGGACAAATGCAAGGATGTCGATGCATATATCACTATGGGTAAGATAGATACTGCCTACAGGAAAATTAAATAGACTGTTGGAGAAAGAGAACCACCTGTATGAATATCAGGAGCTCAGATGGAAAACCAGTCCTAAGCAAAGAATTGAAAGCAGAAAGGTGGATGGAGTATATAGAGAGCCTATACAAGGACAAGGTATTTGAGTGCAATATTATGGAAATTGAAGAGGACGTGGATGAAAGTGAAATGGGATATATGATACTGCTTGAAGAATTTGACAAAGCACTGAAAGACCTAAGTCGAAACAAGGCCCCGGGAGTAGACGACATTCCATTAGAGCTATTGGTAGCCTTCGGAGAGCCAGCCATGACAAAACTCTACCATCTGGTGAGCAAGATGTATGAGACTGGTGAAAATACCCTCAGAATTCAAGAGTAATACAATCATTCCAATCCCAAAGAAAGCAGCAGTTGACACGTATGAAAATTACTGAACAGTGAGTTTAATAAGTCTTGGCTGCAAAATACCAATACGAATTCCTTATAGACAAATGGAAAAACTGGTATAAGCCGACCTTGGGAAGATCAGTTTGGATCCCGAAGATATGTTGGAACATGCGAGGCAATACTGACCGTACGACTTACCTTAGAAGATAGATTAAGGAAAGGCAAACCTATGGTTTTTGGCATTTGTAGACCTAGAGAAAGCTTTTGACAATGTTGACTGGAATACTCTCTTTCAAATTCTGAAGGTGGCAGGAGTCAAATACAGGGAGTAAAAGTCTATTTACAATTTGTACAGAAACCAGATGGCAGTTATAAGAGTCTAGGAGCATGAAAGGGAAGCAGTGGTTGGGAAGGGAGTGAGACAGGGTTGTAGCCTATCACCAATGTTATTCAATCTGTATATTGAGCAAGCAGTAAAGGGGAAAAAAAAAAAAGAAAAATTTGGAGTAGGAATTAAAATCCGTGGAGAAGAAATAAAACCTTTGAGGTTTGCTGATGACATAGTAATTCTGTCAGCAAAGGACCTGAAAGAGTGGTTGAATGGAATAGACA
The DNA here is from genome assembly GCF_023898315.1 of Schistocerca nitens. NCBI lineage: Eukaryota > Metazoa > Arthropoda > Insecta > Orthoptera > Acrididae > Schistocerca > Schistocerca nitens. The sequence continues at coordinate 224,391,553 of NC_064619.1, read as the reverse complement.
GTGTTTTGAGAGGAGGCTATAAGATGAACATCAACAAAAACAAAATGAGAATAATGGATTGTAGTCAAATTAAATCAGGTGATGCTGAAGGAATTAGATTAGGAAATGAGACACTTAAAGCAGTAGATGAGTTTTGCTATTTGGGGAGCAAAATAACTGATGATGGTCAAAGTAGAGATGATATAAAGTGCAGATCGGCAATATCAAGGAAAGTGTTTTTGGGAGAAGAGAAATGTATTAATATCGAGTATAGATTTAAGTGTGAGGAAGTCTTTTCAGAAAGTATTTGTATGGAGTGTAGCCATGTATGGAAGTGAAACGTGGACGATAACTAGTTCAGACAAGAAGAGAATAGAAGGTTTCAAAATATGGTGCTACAGAAGAATGTTGAAGATTAGATGGGTAGACCACGTAACTAATGAGAAGGTACTGAATAGGATTGGGGAGAAGAGGAATGTATGGCACAACTTGACTAGAAGACGAAATTGGTTCGTAGGGCACCTTCTGAGGCATCAAGGGATCACCAATTTAGTTCTAGAGGGAAGTGTGGAGGGTAAAAATCATAGGGGGAGATGAAGGGTCGAATACACTAAGCAGATTCAGAAGGATATAGTTTGTAGTAGGTACTTGGAGATGAAGACGCTTGCACAGGATAGGGTAGCATTGAGAGCTGCATCTAACCACTCTCTGGACTGAAGACCACAACAACAACAACATGTAGGGAAATGTCTGGGGAATAATATTTCAATAAAAATAAGTAAGCTAGTATTTTCTTTTGTAAGGTGTCTAGGACTGATTAACTTCATCATAAAAACAATGAATGAGGGTAAGAATTGTGGGAGACATTAAAAGTATGTAGTGTTAAATATGTTTACAGATAATGACTCCTCAAGGACAAGAGGCACTGAGAAGCAAAGAACAGTAAATTCATTAATCCACACATGAATAAATTGCTACCGAGCGAGGTGGCGCAGTGGTTAGACACTGGACTCGCATTTGGGAGGACGACGGTTCAATCCCACGTCTGGCCATCCTGATTTAGGTTTTCCGTGATTTCCCTAAATCACTCCAGGCAAATGCCAGGATGGTTCCTCTGAAAGGGCACGGCCGACTTCCTTCCCCATCCTTCCCTAATCCGATGAGACCGATGACCACGCTGTCTGGTCTCCTTCCCCAAAACCAACCAACCAACCAATAAATTGCTTAGTTTTGAAAGTTGTTCTTCAGAGATGTGGACTATCCAAGCAAAAGATCATTTGCGTACATCTTCCTACTGGCACCCATTCTAACACTCTTTTGCATTTCTTATTCTATCAAATAGAGGGTCACACATGAAATGTTGCACACCTTGTACCAGTTAAAGCCTGGCTTTCTATATGGGAATGAGCCCCATTTCCTAAACCTCACCAGTCCTTTGCCTTCATCCTTCTTCCTTCCCCTTCAACCCTTCTGCCAGGAGCAGCAGCCACTGGCTCCAAAAGCTTGAATGTTTCCTTAACTTTTTTATATGTGTTTTCTCCTGCTGCCACTTGCTGAGTAGACTTCTTACATATCCATTATATCATACGAGCCTTTCCCCTGTGGCTTCACTTGAGTATTGGTTTGACAAATATATGGAATACACTTCCTCCTCCCCCTCTGTGTACACCTCTTCCTCCTCCTGTCTGTCCAGTTCATCCTCCCATCTTTATCTATCTCCTCCTCCACACTTTCTCTAACTCTTCATCTTTTCCTCCCCCTCTCATTGTCCATTTCCTCCACTCCCTATTCCCTCTCTACGCATATCTTCCTCCACCCTCCCTCTGACCATATCCATTTCCCTCTCTTCCCATCTCCATCTCCCCTTCTTTCCATACCCACCTCTCCCTCTTCCTTTTCCATGTGCCCACTACCCATCTACACCTTCCACCCTGCCCCATGCCCACCCTGCCCCATGCATCTCCCCTTCCTCCCCTCTGCCTGCCCATTTGCTCCTCCCACCCACAATTTCCATTATCTCCTCTATCCATCTCAACCTGTCTCTGGCCGTGTTCTTCGGCACATGTAGCCCCTACAATACAGTTTAATAAAGTAGGTTGATACTACTCCCACAACACACCTGTCATGCAGGCCAACCTGCATGTTGGGTCCCAGAAAACAGTTTATTGCCTCTGACATGTACGCTGCCCTGCAAAGCAAGTTGATTTGGCAGGCCAATACTGTCCCCACACAATACATCTGTCGTGTAGGGCAACCATATGCCAGGAACTGTAAAAAAACATTTTTGGCTGTATCTCTGCTCCGAAATGTTTGGATAGATCATAATTATGAGTATTGTGCATGTAGTATCTATTCTTGATGTTCTGATTGTAGTTTCACATTAAGTACAAACTACACTACAGTCAAAAAGACACTATTGTCACTAGCCTGTATATGAAATTTTTGTGGATTAACATTAATAATAATAATAATAATAATAATAATAATCGTAAATATTGAATAGAATTTCATATTTAATTGGTGCATAAGTTCGTAGTGTTTTTATTTTGCATGTTGGTATTCCGGCTGCCGTGGGTTTATTTATTGATTGTCATTTTTTATTTGTAGTTCACTGTTGCTATTTGAGTTTACACATGGCCATTTTGTCATTTGGAGATACTGAGTGGAGCTGTGGATGCTAGAAAATGGAGCACCAAGTGGAGAAATCAAACAATTTCTGACATGCTCTTCTGTTTGACTTCAGTAGGGAGATGACATCAGTGGCAGCCAGAAATATTTGCACTGTGTATAGGGATAATGCCATTGGACAGAGTATGGCAAGAAAATGGTTTTCTCGTTTTAAGAGAGTCCATTTTGACTTTGCTGACCCTCCACATACAGGAGGACCTTCAGGGTTTGATGAAAATCATTTAAACACATTGATCCACTATTATCCACATCAGGGTACTCATGAACTGACAAATGTGATGAACTGTGGTCATTCCACCATTGTGCGACATTTGCATGAAAAGGGGAAGTTTCAAAATCGGGTACTGCATGCCCTTAAGTCAGAATCACAAAAATAAGCAGGTGGCCATACATCTCTGCCTGGTCATCATCAATTGTCTTGTGACGAACACCAACCATTCCTATCCTTTATCATTATTGGTGATGAGAAATGGCGTCTTCATTCTAACTAAAGGAAAAGAAAGGAATGATTGAGCCCAAACAAAGTAGCAACTCCCCTTACAACGACCTGTGTGTATCCACAAAAGTTAATGTTATGAATCTGGTGGAACAGCGACAGTGTGGTGTACTATGTATTGCTTCTCTGAGGTATAACTATCACTGTCAAAAACTGCTATACAGGAATTGGATTGGCAAGCTGTTCCACAGTCACATTGTTGATCTGATCTTTTCCACTTTCTATCAAACAGCCTTCAAGGATCTTTCTTTCTGGATGAAAATGTGCTCTGAACCTAGCTCGGCAAGTTCTTCATCTCAAAACTATGTGATTTCTACAGCCACGGAATTGAAAAGTTACCCCATTGTTGGCAGACTTTTCTAATAGTGAAGGAGAACATATTATTGATGACTAAAATCTCTGTTGTGTGTATCTGTGTGTGTTCATTAAACTTATGGAAAAATGATATGAACTTGTGCACAAGTCCACACTGCTAGTTTGCCTACAAATTTGTTTTTCACAAACATCTATTTTTCTCAAATCTTTGTTTCTGTGCTTTTGGCACTTGTGGTTCTTCATGCCTTAATTCGTTTGTGAAATACGTGTAAAATATCTGGTTAATATGTATTGTGTTACAGGATAAACAACTAATGCTGCTCTTCAGTGTTGACATCAGAGGACACTTTAGAAGAAGAGACAGAAGCTTTTTGGCAGTAAAATAATAAATTTCAACTTTTGTGAATTGTCAGAGCGGCTATCCTGTTGTTTAGCATATTACAGAAACATAGCTTACAATTTTTGAACTAATTTTAATGTAAATTTCATGTTGTGAATGCTGAATAGTTTAATTTTTATGGTTATTCTGATGCAGGAAACTTTGACTTTCTGAGTCATTTTAATGCTAGACAATACAGTACTAGTAGATGTAATCTGTAACTTGCACAAGAGTTTAACTGATAACCTAGGGAAAGATTCGGTATTTGCATTTATACTGAATGACAAAAGCTTTAAAGAATTTGTGTGGAGTATAAGACTTAATTTCTTCATTCATGTGTTTGTTATATGTACTTGCTGTAAAAATATGTTATTAATTTGAGTGTTCCATAGCTGCATGTACAGTACCAGAATTTATAGTTCAACATTTACTTGTACTGCAACACATCTCTGTATAAGGTTGTCTTACCTGTATCTCATGTCTTTTTTCCTGTTTTATGCTAAACAACATGTTCGGATATATCAGAATTTACAACATAACAGCACATGTTAATAAGTAAAACACTGTTCTTTTGCTTTGAAAAACTCAAGTAACTTTTTTTAATTGTAGTAAGTGTTCTTGGTCTTTGTCTTTAGTACATACACTCTAATAATAATTTCTACGTTTGTCAATGGCAGACTTGGTAATTTGTGATCTTGCTACTTGTTACATGTAGCCTGCTGTGCTGTATGTATCCGAGTTATACATGGATCTTTGAACACAACGTTGAAAACAGATACATTTGGCATTGCTGAAGCAGAAGTGAAAGATACAACAAAAAAATTTTTTTTCAGCTGCAACAGTGTGTGAAAAGTTGATTTATTATTTCATTATAGTATGTTCTGTTTGTATGTAGGTTATAGATATGTTTTCTTATTGACCCAGATGAAAGCAGCAGACTTATGCTTTCCCAATTTGTCAAGTATTTGTCAGAATGTAATTTGAACGTAGTAGATAGGAACATTTTCTTGATTTAGTAACATGACTACATATTGTGTGAAGTCATGTATTTATCACAGTTTTCAACAACAAAAGTGCTTTTTATGCGATTGTGTCAACCTTTTTTGTTCTAAAGAGGCTATGTAAGAAAATCCTTTATTGTAAAGAATAGTAGTGCCTTTGATGATAGCAAAATAATACTTTATTAGTAGGCTGCTATAATGTTACATTCATGAAGATAAATGGGAGTTCACTGTTCATATTTGAAGAAACCATAGCCACCCCATTACTTGACCATGGTGACATGCTTTCTTGCTTTGTGTCTATAATCCTCTCTGGACTGAGTTACTTTTGTGGAAACTTGATGGGATTGTATCAATAATTTAAGGCTCTAGCTGGGCTGGCTTTCATTTATGTTGGTAATGAACTGGCTCATTTATATGTCATTATTGTTGTTTTTGTGTCTTCTTATGTCAGTCTTTATTTAAGGGACAAACAATATAATCTCCATAAAATAAGTATATTGTACTTATTCTCGCACTTAGGTGTGTGTTAAAATAGTGCTATTGCCAGTATTAGGTATAGAGTTCACAGTACTGCAACAAACTTCACTATCTGTCCTCTATTATTGCTGTGTCCTTTTACTATTAATAATACATAGAAAACTGACCACCAGTATTTTATTAACACTTTCATTATGAGAACTGTGTAGTAGTTATCGTCACCATATGATCTGCTGCAAGGTATAGCTTTAGATCAGACATAATTTCATCTGTTGTATGGTAAGGTAGGTTATGTATTCTGTGTTTGGTGTAGAAGTCGCTCAATCCTTTGCTAAGAAAATTTTGTAGATTGTATGATATGAATATACTTTAGTCAGTATCACTTATCTCACAAAAACACAACATTTTTGTGTACTTTCTGAGTCTGACTCACATTGTTAATAAGTGCATAAAATGCTTATGGTAAATCTCCAGTGAAATTTACACTGACATAAGGTTTATAAATGAAGACTTTGTTAACGTAGTTCAGTAGCATGATAAGCAAATGTTTTATTATTATTTGGTTAGAAATGTGTACATAATGTAGATAAATTCGTTACTTACATTAATATATGATGCACATGATTAATATATGATGGTAATTTTGATAATTATCTTCCAAAAAAAGTTAGTACAAATACAATTGCACTGATGTCTACTTTTGCGAATAGTATTGTTATCTAATTTAATTTATATGTACCACCGTATTTTTTAAAATTAAAGTTGTTTTGATTGTACAACTTAGAGTTTTATCACACCCATCCCTCTGTCCATTAATGTAAATTGCCGTGCTTTCTCCTTTCGAAGTATTGATAATATCAACAAACAAAGAACTCTTTTCATTAATACCGTAGACAGTGAAATAGAATCTTGTTTGTTTGTTTGTTTGCCACATTCCAGAAAATGTGTTTTCTTTTGAAGTGTATATTAAAAGACTAAAACTAAACAGATGGACAGTTTGATGCATTTTTTTTTTTTTTGCTATGATTTCCATAAATCACTTGAGATGAATGGTGGAATGATTCCCTTGAAAGGTCACAGTGGATTTTCTTCCTGTTCCTTTCCTAATCTGAACTTGTGCTCTGCCATTGATGACAACATTGTCAGCAGGATGCTAAATTCTAATCTTCCTTCTCTATTATTTGAAAGAGAACATTTATCTAACAGCGATACAAAGTATCTGTGGAGAAATAATAATGTATAAAGACAGTAGTCTGTTATTTACCCACTTGAAAACTGTAGTATTGCATAAAAACAATATTATTGTGGTCTTAAGTGGAAGACTAGTTTAATGCAGCTCTCCGTGCTACTATATCCTGTGTTTATCTCTGAATAACTATTGCAACTTACAGCCATTTGAACCTGCTGCTATATTCATCTCCAAGTTATCCTCTATAATTTTACCACCTATAGCTCTCTCCAAAACTATGGTAAAACGGGTCTACTTTAACACCTTTTAAATGCGAAACATTGAAGCAAGTAATCCAGAAATCTATGCAGCTTTATTATGAGAAAAAGATAATTACATCAGACAACAAAATAAAAATTATGTGGGATATAGTGAAGACAGAGACAAGTCGGGCAAAAAAGGAAGAGGAACAGATAGCTCTAAAAATAAATGAGACAGTGGTAACAAGTGCATGTAGTGTTGCAAACCTCTTAAACAAGTACCGTATTTACTCGAATCTAAGCCGCACTTTTTTTCCAGGTTTTTTGTAATTCAAAAAACTGCCTGCGGCTTAGAATTGAGTGCAAAGTAAGCGGAAGTTCTGAAAAATGTTGGTAGGTGCCACCACAACTAACTTCTACTGTCAAATATATGTAGCGCTACACAGGCATGCTTTGCAGACACAAAGATAAATACTGGCGCCAAAACCTCTGCGTCAGTAAATAAATTTAAAAAAAAGGTGGAAGACGAGCTTTTTTCTCCGCTCCGAGTTTCGGCCACTGCATTTTCGTACATTATCCAACGAAGTAAATACAAATTCCGTATTGTTCATCTTCGAATGTAGCAGCATTTCAATGTCCTACGAAAATTTGACTGGCCAGACTGTTTGGGATGTTTGTCAATATGGCCAACTCTACGTTCTGAATTTTTTCCTTCCTGTGAGAAGAGATGGTTGCTAATAGGAACTTTTATGAACTGTGAATCACATGCAGTATTCTCTTCATCATAAGAATAATACGAATATAAACATTTTGCCATGTATTGTTTCGTGTTTGTTGCTATCTCATTTAAATCCTGTCTGCCTAATGAACTACGAAACTAGAGGGAGATAACAGCAAACGTGGAAGAATATACGCATCATGCCATGTTTATATTCGTATTATTCTTATGCCTAATAGTGATACAGTCAGAAATGAAGCATGGAAATTGACTAGATTTTTAAATCTAAGATGACTCTAATTTCTGTGCAGAATGATATGTACTAAAAGAGGTGTCTGCAAAGATTTTGAAACGAAGAAAAATTTCCACTAAACTCTCATGCAGAACTTCTATCATACGCAGTATATTATTTGGTTCTTGTTGATCATTATCAAAGAAAGCAGCAGTGTAAGTAACAACAAATAGCAGTCTCTTGCCATTGTTTCGCTAATGAGACGATTCCTCTCTCTTTTTTTTTTAAGCGGCGGTAGCGTGCACAAAAGCAAGCCATGCCGCAAGTGGCAACAGGCTGTAAACACTCATTATCAGAATGCAGCAAACAGTGCATGACACAGTACAGTAATTCATTTTCAGCTTAGAGTGATGTAAACACCTATAACAAAGAGAACGGTGCTTATCAGATCAAAGAAAAATAAGCAATCAATTTAAACCAGATGAAGTATGTAAAAAAGAAAGGGTACCCGTATAAATACGGACGGAGCGCCTGACGCATAGCAATGGCTACCTGGTAAAGCTTAACTGCTAAGCTTACGACTCGAACCAAACTACTGTAGCTGTATCGTTATTCATTCGACCTAAATTGTGTCTCGTCTAACAATGGACTGACTTTGTTTCGATTTGGAGGTGCGGCCTAAAACTTTTCTCTCCCCTTGAATTTCGAGTCTAAGGTGTGGCTTAGATTTGGGAAATTTTTTTTCCCTTGATTTCGAGTCTCATTTTTCAAGTGCGGCTTAGATTCGAGTGCGGTTTAGATTCGAGTAAATACGGTACTTTGTTTCTGTTACTGACAGCTTGGGATTATCAGGTTCAGTAAACAGTGCAGTGGAATATCTGAGACCAGTCTTGACAACTAACTTTAGTAAAATGGAAATAACATTCACATCTCCCAGAGAAGTAGCATCCATCATAAATTCCTTAAAATCAGTGTATTCTAGTGGTTATGATAACATATCAACGAGTGCTCATGTGAGTTGAGTCCTATCTTAAGCTACTTTTGTAATCAATCTCTTATTAGCAGAACATTTCCAGACTGTCTAAAATATGCTGAAGTCAAGCCCCTTTACAAGAAGATGGATAGAGAGATACTGTCAGACTATTGATCAATTTCACTTTTGCTGGCTTTTACAAAATTATTTGAAAAGGTTGTGTTCAAGTGTATTCTTAAGCATCTGACTCTAAATAATTTATTGTCCAAGTCACAGTTCAGGTTCCTTAAGGATTCCGATATAGAGAAGTCTATTTACACAAACAGTGGGACTGTACTTAATTCATTAGATAACAAATTAGAGGCTACTGGCATTTTCCATGACCTGTCAAAAGCCTTTGACTCTGTGAATCACAGCATTCTCTTAAGTAAATTAGAATATTGTAGTGTCCCTGGTAGTGCAGTAAAGTGGTTCGAGTCTTATCTAAGTAAAAGGAAACAAAGGATGTCATTGCATAATACTTGAGAAGTAAGCAATCAGTCTTCATCTGATTGGGAATTAATTACATGTGGTGTTCCTCATGGTTCCATCTTGGGTCCACTGCTTTTTCTTGTGTACAGTAATGACCTCTCGTCTGTTACATTGCCAGATTCTAAGTTTAGTTTGTTTGTAGATGATACAAACATTACAGTAAATAGTACGTCAAGTACAGATTTAAGAAAGGCTGCTAATAGAATTTTCACTGGCATTAATAAATGGTTGAAAGCTAGTTCACTGTCACTAAATGATGAAAATACCCACTATATACAGTTCAGAAACTGTAAGAGATTTCCTTCCAGAACTTGTATAACATTTGAAGACATGCCGATTGAAGAGGTTGACAGTGTCAAATTTTTGGGTTTACAACTTGACAATAAATTCAGTTGGGAAGGGCATACCACAGAATTGCTGAAGCCCCTAAACAAGTCATATTTTCAGCGAGAATGATGTCATATGTAAGAGATATAAACATAAAAAAACATGCATACTTTGCTTACTTTCATTCTAGTATGTCATATGGGATCATGTTGTGGGGTAACTCATCAAACCAAGCTAAAGTTTTTAGCCTGTAATAAGACACATTCATGGTGTAAGTTCAAGAACGCCATGTAGAAACCTGTTCAAGTAACTTGGTATTCTAACCACTGCTTCTCGGTATATTTATTCCGTAATGAAATTTGTTGCAAGTAATGTGTGTCTATTTCCAACCAATAGCTCATTACATGAAGACTTACCTTTATCCAGAAAGGGGTCCAATATTCAGGAATACACATTCTCAATAAAATGCCAGCAACCATTAAAAACTTGGTTTCAGATAAAGCACAGTTTGAAAAGAATGTTAAAGATTTTTTGATATGCCACTACTTCTACTCTATAGATGAAATATCTTAACAAGGACTGTTAGACCAGCTTAAGTAAAAATGTGTGCTAGATTTCAGTTTTGACAGCACTTGGTCACAACGGTCAAGATTCGGTATTTTGTGTGTATTAATTAAGGTAAATATTAGCAGTTCCAGTTTACTGTACTGTATACACATATTTTGACAATCTGACAAATGAGCAGGGTAGTGAGTATTATATTCAAATGTTTTATGTTATACTTTCTGACTTGTTCACACCTGTGACAATCATCTCATTTTTGGGTGTATGGAATGAAAACTGAATCTAATCTGTGTCTTTTTATCTGGCTCGTTCAGATTATCATCATGAGAATTTTTCAAAGAAATTCTATGTTGTGATGTAGTTCATATGAAAATTAAAAAATATGAAAAAAAGTTATTTTTTTGGATGTTGAAATAACCCCGTATTTGGGGCTACTTGATGAAAACCTTGCTTTATTTCATTTGAAAATAAGTTCTGTACTTAAAGGCTGCTCATGTTACCCCAGAATAAAGTAGAAACATGCTTCTTGGGTACATTTTAATTATTCTCAGAAATCGTTTAATCAACATTTAAAGTAGCTAAACAAACACAATAGCCATAAATAATGAATTTGACCACAACACCATTGATAAAATTTTATCTAAAAAGATGAAGAAGTAAACCAGGTCCCTAATATCCCCAATGAAAAACACAGACAAACAGGAAAAGAAATTGTGCAGATTACCTTTTATAGGGAAAACATCAAATAGCATAAGTAACATCTTGAAGGCAAAAGGTTTCTCTGTGTTTTTCTATGTCCCTCAGACAATTGGTGGTTTTTTGTTCAATTTAAAAGAGAAACAACGAGCTATCACAAAAAGTGGGGTTTATAAAATCACATGCCAGGAGTGTCAGTCTTACTACATTGGACAGACAGGAAGGTCAATCTGTACCGGGCTTAAGGGACACCACAGAAACTGGAGATTGAGGAAGCCTGATTCTGCCTTTGCAGAACATTGCCTGAACAATAACCACAAATACACAATAGATGTACAAGTCCTACACACAGAGGAAAAGGGGGCCAAACTCAACTAATTAGTAGTTTTAGAAATTAAATTAAAAAAAGCAGATGTGTATATTGCCACAACTACTATTAAACGACTAAACCCAATTCCATTATTCATCTCATTTAGATGAGATCACAACCCCAGGATAGAAGCAAAACTTTGGGCTCCAGTCCATCATAGTTAAAAACATCTTAGCTGATGCATAACTTTAGTCCGGTCATTGTAGAATAATTGGTGAGTGTGTAATAATCGATTCAATTTGTTAAAAAAATGGTCATTGATGTAAGTGTACATTAAGCTGTGGATCAATACCTAAGTAGTTGAGATTATCTTTGCCTCGATCATCGTTGGGAATCAGTAATGTACTTGAAAATGCGATAACATTAATAATGTTGATTCATTTAAAGCTTTACATGTATTGAACAAACAAAAATAATAATGAGGATTAAACACACTTGAAATAAATCGAAAGAAAGTTGTAATACATAAATGTCAAATGAAGTCAAATTACTGAAAATAAATCAAAATACTAAAACTCATTAATATTAGGAAACTGTTCAAAGAACTAATATCTAAGCGCCATTAAATGCAGGCACATTGGTGCTCTTTTTGTGATTTGCACTCTGGTATGTAGGCTTAATCCTAGTCACTATTGCCCAAAATTTCATCATATGAATTCTCACAATGGGGGCAGCTGTAGCACAGTTCAGTACTTCCACCACTCCATGTGCCGCAAATCTGTCCCAGGCATTTTACACATTCAATCCAATCACATTTGCTTCTATAATATTTCCAGTTTATGTGGCAAATACTGTATGTAAATGGTTGGCAGTTCTGCGACTTACACAAACTGGTCTATATTTGTGAAGATTTTGAGCTCTTGAGGATGAAAGTCATTTTGGCAGGATAATGTCAATGTTGACACACAAAACCTCAGAGGAGGTTCGATTTCAATCTCCTGCACTTACATAGCAGATGCATTTTTTCCTGGTGCTACCTTGTTTCCGTGCTTTTGTGTCTTCTCACAATATCTTCAGTGTTCCTTCAACAGTTGTACCAAACTCTTATTTAAATGTCTTTGTATGTCCTTACTGTCACTATCTAATCCATCAAGAATTCTTTTCAGCACCTCAGTAGGGTTTGGTGAAGACTGGTCATTAGCTTTAAACGCATACTAACTTTTTCCTCTTGTCGTTATGAAATACAACCAGAATACCTGCCCTCCTTTTACCATTGGTCCAGAATTTCTCTCCATTTCCTTTTCATTGGGCAATTACGCAACATTGAGGGGTTATATGAGACGTGTTGCATTTGGTGGGAATGGAATGATACAAATTTTGCCATACCTGCTTGTGTCAATCATTACAGGAGAAAAGTGGCTAGCAAGACTGTCTCGTAATAACACCATTGTGTCTTCAGGATCACAGGTGGCTTCAACAAGTGGCAACAAAATTTTAAAGAACCGTGTTAGGAAGAGGTTCACATCAAACAAACCACTTGGGTTGCTGGCATATTTTATAGCAGCTGGTCCACCTTCAGTCCAGTTGTCATACAGATTCTGTGTCTTATACACAACCATAGGAGTAAGTAGATCTTCATATGTGTCCCCGCATACTATCGGGCTAATTGAACATTGGGAGTGCTCTTTTACCTTTTCTACCCTTTTCATGTTTCTAGGAAGCACAATCTTTCTAGACCCAGGATTGTCTGTAATGTTGGTCTCATCATAATTGCAGAGATATGTGTTTTCACTTCCAGAAGAACAAGTTCAGAATTACTAAAGAAGTTCAAAATGTCTTTAAAATTGACAGGATCTAGACTGCTTTATATTGGAAGTGATTCTAATGGACAGGTTGTTTCAAGCTATGATGGATCAAGGAAATCTGAATCAGGAGCATTCTCTTTGAAGAAAGGTAACTACTGTTCCCTGTTCATCAAGGTAGTTTTTGACAACATCCCTAACGTCTATCCGCATAGGCGAACTCCCCACTTTGCTGCCATGGCAAGAGTTTCCGCTATGATAGCTTCTTCAGTTTTGCTCAAAACTGTCGGATGCTCAGCAGACGCAATATTCCTTCCAAACAACCTCCTTATGAGCTTTGGCCAACAAGCTCTGAATTTTATTGCATCCGCCCTCTCTGACATCCCCTCATTAAAGGCATCTCTGGCATTTTTAAAATTGGCATTTGGTCTTGACCCCGGATTTTCTTCACATCTTACCATTTTTGATGATTAATTACCTGTATCAATGAAAACCATACTTTAATTATGTAAGAAAATTAATAGGTGCCAAATAATATATATAAAATTACTATAGGTTGGCACGTCCAAGTAGCCCTGTGGTGTGCAAGTAGTCTTGTTTTACAATAATTCATATCTCAGAATGTGTCCTATCAACTGATCCCTCCTTTTAGTCAAGTTGTGCCACAAATTTCTTTTCTCCTTTTTAGTTATGATCTTGAGCTGTCTTCTGAAGGCACCCCATTATAAAAGTTTCTGTTCTTGTTTGAATTGCTTATCGAAAAGATTGTAACTTTGCGAAGTCGCGTTTAGGCTTAAATTTTGTAAACGTGTTTGTTTCTTGTTTCACGGTAATTTGACTAGTTTCTCAGTAACAAATAAGTAAACTAGCGTAAATAGTGTATAACTTCATTGTTTTAATACAATTTCAGAAAAACAGCATAACTTTATATCAGAAACTGCTTATATACATTTGTTTATAGGCCTAATTCTCGTAACGTTTTTGGAGAATCAAACTTAAAGTATCTCGTTTAATTGTCCTTTTTTCATTCCATCGAGTGAAATATATAATAAATAGCATATACCTTCATTGTTTTAATACAGATCTCAGAAAAACAGCGGAATTTTAAATCAGAAACTTGCTTATATACATTTGTGAATAGGCTTAATTATTGTAACGTCTTTTTTGATTTTCGGTAATTTAATTGATTTATTATAGCTAAAGTATTATTTTTGCCATGAGTGAGACGTGCCTGACTTTCGGTGGAATTGTTAGTTCCGGGTTTTGGTATGATGGATGCTGTAGTTTTTTTCATTGGGGGGACTGCAGTGGTGTGGGTGTCGGGAAAGTGGATCAGGCTCATCAGTGGTTAAGTAGGATTTGCAGCAGAGATAGGAGGATAGTGGAACAGGAGGGGAAAATTGCTGCCCTTCAGGCTGAGCTAGATCAGGCTAGGGAAGATCTGGACAGGTTAAGGAGGGAGAAGGGCAAAGAGAGGTGGGAAGTGGCAACAGGTAACACAAGGAACAGGCCTAGAACTAAGTCTGACAGTTTTGTGGTGAATGTCAAAAATAAGTTTGACCTGTTGCTTCAGTTAGAAACTGATGAGCCTCAAGCAGAGATAGGTGTAGACAGGACACAACAAACTTTCAATAGGAAATTGAAAAAGAACGTAGGAAAGTCATCAAAAAGGAAGAAAGTTTTGTTGTTAGTCAGTTCTCATGCCAGAGGTGTAGGCCAACTTCTGCAGGAGGAATTAGGACCAGAATACCAGGTCACAAATTTTGTCAAACCAAATGCTAGTCTGGATCAGGTGACAGATGATTTAGGTTCACTCTGTAAAGGATTTACCAGGGAAGACACCATGGTTATTGTGGGCGGGCCAGGGAACAGTATCGACAGAGATCCTGGGTACAGAATAGAGTGTGACCTGGTAAAGATTGCGTCAGCATCAAGACACACCAATGTTGAATTTGTATCTGTCCTAAGATGCCATGATCAGCCTCATTTGAACTCTTCTGTTGGGAGAGTTAATTTGGAGTTGGAACGCCTGCTTGGGTTGGGTGCAGGGGCTCATATTGGTGTGGTTCCTGTTGATTCTCAACAGGAAAGGGAAGGGTAGACTGTCTGGGATATTCGCAGGAAATTTAAGGGGGGGGGGGGCACTGCCATGAATGGTAAAATACCTGTGGTTACAGGTGTTGGAAAGAAATTAAACAGCACAATTCTAGCACATTGGATCACCAATCACAGCTGTCAATTATAAATTTTCACCAATCACCAGAAATTTTATCTCCACCAAGTTGTATCTCAGTCCTAGGTAATTGCATTGATGAATTAAAGTCACCCAACCCAGTTGACATAATCTGCCTCTCTGAATACCATGTGACCACTGGTATAGGAACTAGGCCTAAGCACAATGAGAAACTCAGACAGGAGAGTACTGCAAATGTTAGAATAAGGAAAGGTTCTCATAAAAGTATAATTAAAAATAATGTAACTATACTTCATCAAAATATTGGGAGTTTAAAGAATAAAATAGATGAGCTTCTGGTTTGTTTAGAAGATTTAGAAGCTCAGGATGAAATAGATATACTATGCCTGTCTGAGCATCACATTGTTACTGATATGGATAAGGTAAATGTAAGTGGATATAAGCTCTCTGCACATGTAATTAGAGAAAATATGGAGAAAGGAGGAGTTGCCATATATGTCAAAAGTTATCATTGTGCAAAAAGTATAGAAACAAAAAAGTTTTGTGTAGAGAAACATATAGAAGCATGTGCCTGTGAGCTTAAATTAAATAAAGGCACATTTATAATTGTAACTGTATATAGGTCCCCATCGGGAAATTTTCATCTATTTCTGAAAAATTTGGACTCCTTGTTGTGCTATCTGTCAGACAGGGGGAAGCAAATTATTATTTGTGGGGACTTCAATGTAGATTCTCTGAAAGAGGATAATAGAAAAAATGACCTTGAAGTATTACTCGGTTCTTTCAATTTGACACCCATTATTGATTTTCCTACTCAGGTGGTAAAGGATAGCAGCTCACTGATAGATAACTTCTTTATAGACCAAGTTAAGTTTAACCAGATAAATGCTCAGCCTGTTGAGAATGGTCTTTGTGATCATGGTGCACAGCTAGTGACAATATATGATATAGCTCCATTCAGCAGTACTAAACAGTCCTCCAAAGTAGTACGTTCAGTCAATGATTTAACAATTGCAAATTTCAGGGAAAGCCTACAGCAGTTAGACTGGGATGAGGTGTACCATGAACCTGATGCCAATTTAAAATATAATTTATTTCATGACATTTTTGTAAATGCATTTGAAAACTGCTTCCTCAAGAAAATAGTAAATATACTCGTAAGAAACCATGTAACAAACCATGGCTTACTAAGGGTATAAAAATATCTTGTAACCGGAAAAGGGAAATGTATCTGACAGCAAGAAAGAGTAGTGACCCAGAAACTATCAAACATTATAAAAACTACTGTGCTATATTAAGAAAAGTTATTAAAAAATCCAGAAGTATGTGTATCATGTCTGAAATCAGCAACTCTGATAATAAAATTAAAACAATTTGGAATATTATTAGAAGAGAAACAGGTCAAGCAAGAGCACAGGAAGACAGTATTACCATCAAATTGAATGAAAACTTTACGAACAAAAAGTCAGAAGTTGAAAATATTTTTAATAATCATTTTCTAAATGTTGTGGATATAGTAGGATCCAGGTGTTCATTAGAATATGCTAGGCAGTTAATGGAAGAGGCCATACCTATGCAATTTGATACAATTGAAATCTCACCCATTTCTCACCAATTAGGAAAATAATAAACTTGCTTAAAAGCAAAAACTCACATGGAATGGATGGCATTTCCAGCAAAATACTAAAAGCTTGTTCTCAACAGATAAGTAAGATTCTCAGCCACCTGTGTAATACTTCTCTGGAACAGGGCATTTTCCCCGATAGACTGAAATACGATATTGTTACACCTTTGCATAAAAAAGGGGATAGATCTGATGTCAACAATTACTGTCCAATCTCCCTTCTAACAGCTTTATCCAAAATTTTTGAGAAAGTAATGTATTCAAGAGTAGCTTCACATATCTGTAAAAATGAAGTACTAACAAAATGTCAGTTTGGTTTCCAGAAAGGTTTTTCAACAGAAAATGCCATATATGCTTTCACCAATCAAATTTTGAATGATCTGAATAACCGAACACCATCCATTGGGATTTTTTGTGATCTCTCAAAGCCTTTTGATTGTGTAAATCATGAAATTCT
The DNA here is from genome assembly GCF_023898315.1 of Schistocerca nitens. Taxonomy (NCBI): domain Eukaryota; kingdom Metazoa; phylum Arthropoda; class Insecta; order Orthoptera; family Acrididae; genus Schistocerca; species Schistocerca nitens. The sequence continues at coordinate 224,374,359 of NC_064619.1, read as the reverse complement.
GCTAGACAAGCTCAAGTATTGTGGCATGAGTGGGACAGTGCACAAATGGTTTAATTGTACCTAACCGGAAGAGTGCAGAAAGTTGAAATAAGCAGTTCTCATAATATGCAAAGATCAGCACATTCCTCAAACTGGGGAACTATGAAGAATGGGGTTCCACAAGGGTCGGTCTTGAGTCCTTTGTTGTTCATAATATATATTAATGACTTGCCATTCTATATTCATGAAGAGGCAAAGTTGGTTCTCTTTGCTGATGATACAAGTATAGCAATCACACCTGACAAACAAGAATTAACTGATGAAATTGTCAATAATGTCTTTCAGAAAATTACTAAGTGGTTCCTTGTAAACGGACTCTCACTGAATTTTGATAAGACACAGTACATACAGTTCCGTACAGTAAATGGTATGACGCCATTAATAAATATAGACTTTAAACAGAAGCATATAACTAAGGTAGAATATTCAAAATTTTTAGGTGTGTCCATTGATGAGAGATTAAATTGGAAGAAACACATTGATGATCTGCTGAAACGTTTGAGTTCAGCTACTTATGCAATAAGGGTCATTGCACATTTTGGTGATAAACATCTTAGTAAATTAGCTTACTACACCTATTTTCACTCATTGCTTGTATATGGCATCATATTTTGGGGTAATTCATCGCTGAGGCATAAAGTATTTATTGCACAAAAGTGTGTAATCAGAATAATAGCTGGAGTCCACCCAATATCATCCTGCAGACATTTATTTAAGGATCTAGGGATATTCACAGTAGCTTCTCAGTATATATACTCACTTATGAAATTTGTTATGAACAACCAAACCCAATTCAAAAGTAATAGCAGTGTGCATAACTACAATACTAGGAGAAAGGATGCTCTTCACTATTCAAGATTAAATCTAACTCTGGCACAGAAAGGGGTGAATTATACTGCCACTAAAGTCTTTGGTCACTTACCAAATAGTATCAAAAGTCTGACAGACAACCAACAAGTATTTAAGAAGAAATTAAAAGAATTTCTGAATGACAACTCCTTCTACTTCATAGAGGAATTTTTAGATATAAATTAAGAAAAAAAAATTATAAAAAAATTAAAAAGAAACTAAAAATAAAAAAGTTGTTATATTAACTTAATTATGTTGTTATGAATATAGTAG